>NC_040087.1:81288978-81898978 GCF_003369695.1 Bos indicus x Bos taurus
TACACCACAGGCCAGGGAAGGTCCCCTGGAGGAGGGCACGGCAGCCCACTCCAGGATTCTTGCCTGGAGAATCCCCATAGACAGAGGAGCCTGGTGGGCTATGGTCCATGAGGTCACAAAGAGTCGGAAACGACTGAGAGACTAAGCGCATATACACATACATATATATGTGTACATATATATATATATATATATATATATATATAAAAAACATGAATCTCTTTTCTGTGTATCTGAAAACTAACACAACATTGCAAAGTAACTATACATCAATCAATCAATAGCCTTATCTATGTAAGGTAATAAAATTATATCACCTTTCAAAACACTGTTTACCTAAAAGCTTTTAGAAATTGAAAAACAAAACCACTTGGCATTAAAGAAAAAAATCTTGGGCGTAATAGGGCTGCTTGACAGAAGTTGACTTTGCAACAGGCTCTGCTGCAAACTACTTCCTTAAGAAATAGCTTAAACCGCTTAAATTAAATTATTTTATGGAGAATACCTATGATATGTGTTCTATCTCTAGAATTAGAAAACCTAATTTATATATTAAATGATTCATAGTTTATAGTAATCTGTGTATATTTTATATATGAAATAGTGCTTCCCGTTTTTAATAGATAGATGTATAAGAGTTTTAAACCACTTTGATAAATAGGCTTTTGATCCTCTATCTTTAAATAACTCTCTTAAAAAAAAAAGGTTAGCTCTTAGGCCAGGTCTAGCTGGGCAGAGTGTAAAATGCAATGAACAAATCCATAAGTATCCTGTGGATTGAAGCTGTGGAACTGGGCAGTCAAGGTGATTCAGACCCTAGTCGTCCACATGTTCCTCAACCAACCAGGTAATTGAAAGAAGATTTAAAATGGGCAAAAGAAGATAAAACAGTGACTCCATTTTCATGAGTGGATGGCAAGCAGGGGTTAGAAAGCATAGATGTGGCATTTCTTCTCCTGGATGTGCAAAAACACATGTCAACACTCAGCCTGTATCTGTGAGCAACCCTTCTGCCTCTGGGAGAAACAAAGGTAAATATGGGTGTGGGTAACAAGATATTTCAGGAATACATTGTTCAAACTCGTCTGTTCACCAGCTGCGAGCAGAGGCCACAGCTTATCTTCTAGATGCTCCTGATAACTCTTATGTCAACAATACTTTGACCTACAGAGAAAAACAAACAAAAAAAAAAATTTACTACTGATTTATAAAAACTGCCTTCACAAAATTATTAGGCTTTTGGTTCCTTAGTCTGATTTTCAATCATCTTCTTTTTATTTTTATTTTTTTTTATTTTTTTTAATCATCTTCTTTTTAAAAGTCTTCTTCTTTTTTAAAAAAATATTTATTTGTTTGTTTTCCAGGAGGTCTTAGTTGCCGGGTACAGATTTTAGTTCCCTGACCAGGGATCGAACCAGAGCCCCCACCTGCACCGGCAGTGTGGAGCCTTGGCCACAGGACCACCAGGGCCGTCCCTGATACTCAGTCTTCCGATCGTATCTGTAAAGAGAAGCAATGAGACCAGGCCACGAGAGGGTGGAGATTGGACACAAAGACCTCAGGGAAAGGAGGACGTGGGTGACCTATGACGCAAACATGTACAACATCTGTCGCCTCCCTTTTTCAAGCTCCTACAATTCATAATACATCTGCTGATTTGTTCAGCTCATATGTTGTGGTGACTTCTATAGCTAGTGAGGGGTTTCCCAGGTAGCTCAGAGGCAAAGAACACACCCATCAATGCAGGAGACACAGCTTCAGTCTCTGAGTCGGGAAGATCCCTTGGAGAAGGAAGTGGCAACCCGCTCCAGGATCCTTGCCTGGGAAATCCCACAGACAAAGGAGCCTGGTGGGCTACAGTCCACGTTAAGTCACTTCAGCCATGTCTTGACTCCGCGACCCCATGAACTGTAGTCCCTGCCGGCTCCTCTATCCATGGGCTACGGTCCATGGGGTTACAGAAGAGTCGGACATTACTTAGTGACTCAACAGCAGCATAGCCAGGGGCCAGATGTGTCAAGATATTGTCTCTACTTGATCAGTTCCAGAATACTCAGGATTGGAAAGCACATTCTTGCTCAGTGATCCAGCTAAGATGAAGCCCTTCTTTAATACAAAATCTCTGCCAAAGCTTAGATCTTTGCCTAAATCTTTGCCACCCCAGAGATAGCCTTCATAGCTAAGATGAATTTGTTTTTTGACAAATCCTGCTGCTAAAACACATTTTTACTTGTCATATTTACACAGTAGATGTTATTTGTTTGTGTGAAATTAAGTGCACTATCTTACATCTATCCCCATTAAATACCAACTTGAAAAAAAATAAATCGCTGCATTGTTCCAGCTTATTAAGAACTCCTTAGAGCCAGAAGCATTCATTAACTCTCCCAACATCGGGTTGTTTGCATATATATGACAAGCAGGCCTGCCATAATTTCACCTGACTTGTCATAAAAATGTTGACCAAGGCAGAGTCATATTCCTGAAACACGAGTTAGCCTGCCAGGCCAAACCTCTGAGAAAAGCATCTGGAGTTGACTCTGCAAGTTTCACCACCAGGGCTTTACCTGCATGCCATTTTAGTAATTGATCCATTGCCAATCAAACTGTAGGATGAAGGGCTGTAAGAATCCCCACTGGTGAAATAGTGGTGAATTTCATAGAAAATAAAGTGTTTCTTTAGTCCCCAAATATACATTGGGTCTAAATAGAGATTAATTGTGCTTGCTGACTTACCGAAGACTCCCAGTTCACACCCGATACCCTGGATCAATCTTGAAACATCCTGGAATGGAAGGCAAGCTAAATGTTCATGGTCCCTGAGTTATGGGCAATGGAGTAGATGAGCCATATTTCTACAACTATGCCCCTTCCATAGCAAAATTCCCTGGACCGCTTCTCAGGCAGGTTCAGGAAGGCAGCTTTCTCCCCTTCTTGGAACATCTGCTGAGTTCTTTGGCATCTTTGCCACCACAGAATGATAAATACTTGAGTGCCACCGTCAGTCATTGCTTTATTCTTAGCAGCTAATCAGGTGACTGAAACTTACAGGCACTTAATTCATATTTACCGAGTGAAAACTGTTCATCAATGATCTAATGTGTCCAGTGTCATTCTATGACTCTATGAAAGTATTCTCAGGACAGGGAGGACATGTGGGTGTAAGTGTGAGTTCTTGCCTCTCTGGGCTTTATTTGTCTCTTGGTGCAACCTATTTTGAGGATTTTATTTACTCTGTTCTTTCAAGTTTTCAGCCTGCCATCTTGGCCTTCTAGGTAACAAATAGCATCTTACCGTCTAGCATGAGGCCTCTTTAGGCTTTCATTAAGTGACAGCTCCCCTTGCCGTGACTGACTGCAGCCATGAAATTAAAAGACGCTTCTTCCTTGGAAGGAAAACTGTGACCAACCTAGACGGCATATTAAAATACAGAGACATCACTTTGCCAACAAAGGTCCGTCTAGTCAAAGCTACGGTTTTTCTAATAGTCATGCACAGATGTGAGAGTTGGACCATAAAGAAGGCTGAGCACTGAAGAATTGATGCTTTTGAACTGTGGTGTTGAAGAAGACTCTTGAGAGTCCCTTGGACTGCAAAGAGATCAAGCTAGTCAATCCTAAAGGAAATCAGTCCTGAATATTCATTGGAAGGATTGATGCTGAAGCTGAAGCTCCAATACTTTGGCCACCTGATTTGAAGAACTGACTCACTGAAAATGACCCTGATGCTGGGTAAGACTGAAGGCAAAAGGAGAAGGGAGTGGTAGAGGATGAGATGGTTAGATAGTGTCAATGACTCGGTGGACATGAATTTGAGCAAACTCTGGGAGATAGTGAAGGACAGGGGAGCCCAGTGTGCTGCAGTCTGTGGGGTCGAGAAGAGTCAGACATGACCTGGTGACTGAAAAATAACAAACTCCTTGCAAAGATCACGGGCATCTGCAACTGACCAGAAACATGACTTCTGTCCCTCATGGCTGCTCTGTCTATATAAATGACTAAAGCATCAAGATTTAATGACCAGACCTATGGATGGGAATTTCTGGTCAGCGACTATGGTCTTTCATTTCCATTCACTCATATTTGTCTGCTTAAATCTGGACAATCACATAGCAGGCTATTTTGTTTGTTTCCCATGACATTGATTAAAAAATAATCTGTACAAAAAGGAAAAACAAGTGTAAACACAATTCATTCTAACTTCGAAGAAAATCCTATATTTAGTCTCTTTAATTATGGTCTGTTGTTGGGAAAGTGAAAGTCACTCAGTCATGTCCGATTCTTTGTGACCCCATGGACCATACAATCCATGGAAATCCCCAGGTCAGAATACTGGAGTGGGTAGTCGTTCCCTTCTCCAGAGGATCTTCCCAACCCAGGGATTGAACCCAGGTCTCCTGCATTGCAGAAGGATTCTTTACCAGCTGAGCCACCAGGGATGCCCCTGTTTTTGGGAGGCAATCCTCAAATCACCATTTCATGCCTTTCAAGACACTTTGTCTAATTTAACTAAAAACTTATTATTGATTCCCCACCGTGTGTCACATACATTTTCCTATACTTTCGGAACAATGGGAAAAATGAAATATTCAAATGGAACGGCATTTGTCTCTAAAAGGAAAAACCTTCTGAGATGAAATCTTGGTGCCTGGGCTAGCGGATGCCAGGGATGCAACTTATTTTTAGAATAATTTTAGGCTCACTACAGAAAACAGTTGAGTGCAATTTCATGAAGTCCTCTGGTTTCCATGGCAAATGGGGCCATTATTTCTTCTGAAACGGAAGGCTTTCACTTACACTTTCCAAATGCTTTTCATATTGTGCCAAAAACTCAAGTCAATCCAGAAGCAAGTACACTAGTGGCTTATTGTTAAAAGCAGTTCTTAAGGGAAAATGTGCAGCAGGTCAAAATGACCTTCTGTTCAGGCCCGAGGAGAACACTGAATAATACACTCCAGTCAAAAGTCACCGTGTATGCAGACAGCAGGACATAGGAAGAGTTTTAATGGTCTGAAGCCCTTCCTTGTGTTGTGTTATAAAAACAATAAGTTAGACATTCTCCATGAAAGCAGTAATGATTATGTCTCAAGATACAAGATGCAGGCTCTGAGCATCACGTATATGCAAATCCATTTAATACTTAATGTGCACTCTGCATATTAAAACATAAACCATAAAAACTATGTGATTTTGTAAGCTCTGCTTAATTTCATGATAGGTGATGATATTTCTTCCTTAGAGGATCCTGGAATTTTTAATATTGAATATTAAATGGATGTTGGAAATGCAACTAATTAGACTAATAAATATCAACATGGTGCTTACATGGCTTACTGGGTGTTTTTCTTGTTAAAAAAAAAAAAATGACACTGTTGCTATGGGAAATTACAAATTAAGACCTCTGGATAAAAACTGGAGTTGAATCACCTTTTCTTTTCAGCATAGACTGTAGTCTCCTGTGTCAATTTTAAAATCAATGGAGGTAAATCTAAAATCATGTTAATACTAAAGTATACTCTTCAATTAATATCAGTGTTTCTGAGTTGTCTTTCTGACTGCCTGTTTAACTATACTGACTGCAGTATCTATGGCAACTGTATAACGACTAGTATGGGACTAACAGTTATATGTAGCTAATATGGCAATGGCACCCCACTCCAGTACTCTTGCCTGGAGAATCCCATGGATGGAGGAGCCTGGAAGGCTGCAGTCCATGGGGTCGCTGAGGGTCGGACACGACTGAGCAACTTCACTTTCACTTTTCACTTTCATGCATTGGAGAAGGAAATGGCAACCCACTCCAGTGTTCTTGCCTGGAGAATCCCAGGGACGGGGGAGCCTGGTGGGCTGCCGTCTATGGGGTCGCACAGAGTCGGACACGACTGAAGTGACTTAGCCTAGCCTAGCCTAGCCTAATATGTGTGTGTGTGTGTATGTGTATTAGTCACTCAGTCATATCTGATTCTTTGTGACCCCATAGACTGTAACCTGCCAGGCTCCTTTGTCAGTGGAGTTCTCCAGGCAAGAATACTGGAGCGGGTTGCCGTTTCCTTCCCCAGGGGATCTTCCCGACCTAGGAATTGAACTCTGATCTTCTGCATTAGCAGGCGAATTTTTTTTTTTTTTTTTTACGGTCTGAGCCACCAGGGAAGCCCATGCAACTAATATATAACTACTCAAAAAGGGGTTAAAATTATACAAATATTAAATCTATATTTGATATGTGCCTTGGAAGAACTTATTGGCTCAAGTGAGAAGAGCAAGCTCTATCTGGCTGCTGACCACTGACCTACAGAATCTAGATTTCAGTACAGATTGTCAGCGTTAGTTCAACCAGCTATTAATCCTTATTCTATATCCTAAGCTTTGAAGCCAGCTTGCTACTTCCCCTTTCAGGTTCTCTTTTCTATATCAACATAAGAAGCTCTATTTTCATTCTTTCAAGATCTCAAATCACATTGGTTGATATAGTAACCCTAAGCTTCTCTTAATCGTTTTCGTTTTTCCATCAATAGAATCATTTGGGAGGTAGTTTTAAACCATGGCCCATCCAACACGGATGTACCAGCCTAGCTGGGACTCTTTGTTACCAAATAAACATAAATCATAAAGAATTGCAATTCACTTCAAAATCGTGATTCACAAACATATGCTACCTACTCCAGCACCCAGGATGAGCAGATACCAGGAGAACTGACATGGTTGCAGATAAGAATCCTACAGGTGTCATCATCATGAAATGGTTTTACTTTTCTGATGGATGTTCTCTTCTGTGCTACACTCTGCATCTCTTTTGCAAAATAATGCCTTTGGGTCAAAGTACGGAGTGTTAGCCACTTTGAGTAATTTGAGTAGTTTTATTTGAGCATTGGACACTTGTTTACTTGATTGGATGGTCTTATTTGATTCAAAACAATTTTCCTCCCTTTTGCCCAAACAAGAAAGGATAAAACTGGTAGGAACTGCCAGGTCTGGTGAGGAGCTGGCCATCTCTCCCACTTCTAACTGGTCTAGATGTTCCAGCCACAGAGAGGCGAGGAGAGAGAGACAAAGAGAAAGTCTCCTTCACTTTCTGGGCTCTCTCTGCTTCTACTTTTCTACCATCCATGAGTCTGTAATATATACAGTGTTTATATATACAATGGAGTATTTATTACTCAGTTGTAAAAAAGAACAAAGTGATGTCATTTGCAGCAAATGGATGGACCTAGAGATGATCATACTAAGTGAAGTAAGCCAGGCGAAGGCAAATATTATATGATATCTGTTATATGTGGTATCTGAAAAAAAGATACAAATGAACTTATTTAAAAATAAAAATAGGCCCACAGACACAGAAAACAAATTAATGGTTACAAAAGAGGAAGGAGGGTAGGGATAAATTAAGGGTTTGGGATTAACATTGATACACTGGTATGTATAAAACACATAATCTGCAAGGACCTACTGTACAGCATAGGGAACTATACTCAATATCTTGTAAAACCCAATAATGGAAAAAAATCAGAAAAAGAATATATATACGGGGCTTCCTAGGTGGCTCAGTGGTAAAGAATTCACCTACAATGCAGGAGATTCAGGAGACATGGATTCAATCCCTGGTCAGGAAGATCCCCTGGAGAAGGAAATGGCAACCCACTCCAGCATTCTCGCCTGGAGAATCCCAAGGACAGAGGAGGCTAGTGAGCTAGTCTATAAGGGTAGCAAAGAGTCTGACACAACTTAGTGGCTAAACAACCACCCCCACCACGTATATATGAGACATTACTTTGCCAACAAAGGTCCGTCTAGTCAAGGCTATGGTTTTTCCAGTAGTCATGCATGGATGTGAGAGGTGGAGTATAAAGAAAGCTGAGTGCCAAAGAATTGATGCTTTTGAACTGTGGTGTTGGAGAAGACTCCTGAGAGTCCCTTGGACTGCAAGGAGATCCAACCAGTCCATCCTAAAGGAGATCAGTCCTGGGTGTTCATTGGAAGGACTGATGTTGAAGCTGAAACTCCAATACTTTGGCCACCTGATGCAAAGAGCTGACTCATTTGAAAAGACCCTGATGCTGGGAAAGATTGAGGGCAGGAGGAGAAGGGGACAACAGAGGATGAGATGGTTGGATGGCATCACCGACTCAATGGACATGAGTTTGAGTAAGCTCCAAGCATTGGTGATGGCCAGGGAAGCCTGGCATGCTGCAGTCCATGGGGTCACAAAGAGTCGGACATGACTGAACTGAACTGATGTATATATATGTGTGTGTGTGTGTGTGTATACACACACATGAATCACTTTGTTGTACATCTGAAACTAGCACAGCATTGTAAACCAACTATACTCCAATTTAAAAATATGCTGCCCATCTCTTCGGAGCTCAGATGTGCCTCACAGGTTCCTATGGGAACCTCTATGCTGCCCATTTCCCTAAAACGGGAAATCTGTCTCTTGCTACATTTCCCTTAGCTCTTTCAGCTTTTCCTCAATTTCCACCAGAAACTAAGGAGAATCAACCTGAAGCCTTTGGCTATCTTTTTGTGCGGAGGTGGGGGAATGTCCACACCACGTGGATCTAGCCCAGCCTTCTTGAATCTGAAGACATCTGCAAAAATGACACCTTGGCTGACTGGTTTGAGGAGCGAGGTGGAGACGGACAAGCTTCCTGGTGTCCAGGACAGGGATTTCAGCCTTGCACGAGGCAAGCTTCCCCTCCCTTCCTTCCTATACACCGGTGTCTCCATGAGGCCTCATCAAAACCTTTCCGAAGAACAAGACAAAAATCACAGTCTGACCTGATTTAGTTCACAGTTTCCCTTCAGTTTCTTTTAATAACTTCCTCATCTCTCATTTTAGAAAATACAATAACAATTCAAAACAGTTTCTAGCCAAGGAAGACATTGTTTGATTTAGGAAGCTGAGTAGATACATGTCCCATTAAGGCACAAAGTCTCAATTACAAGAGTCTGGTTGGAAAAAAAAAAAAAATAGGCAAGATTAGGATTTATGAACTGCTTTGATGGTAAAGATTCAGGGCTGGACAGCATGACAACACACGCCAATGTGCAGAAGGAGGAAGACAGTCCAGTGCAGCCCTGCCTTCCACATTTCTACCTAGAAGGAACCTGGGGGCAGAAATAAACTGGAGGATGGAAAGAGAAGTAGGCAACTTTTCTTGAAACTCATGAGCTTAGCAAACAGCGTTTTCACCAAGATCAAGTGTTTATTTGGGGTGCTTGAGTAGATAAGAGGCAATTCCAAGATGGGCAAAATGTCTGTCCAACGATTCCTGGGAAGCAAACCAAGCCAAGTGCTCGTCTCAGTCACCAGGAACCAGGTGAGCACGCAGTGGGGCGAATGTGGCGGCGGGGCCACGGCTCAGAAGGCTGAGAACCGCAAGAGAGCGGAGTAAAGCAAGCAGAGGGCTCTGGGACGTGAAGATGAGCCAGGCGCACAGGCTTCAGGAGATGTGGAATGATGCGTGTGAATCACCGAGAAGGTTCAGCAGCGGGGGGAGAGGCAGCAGGCTGAAGGAGGCCTAGATTCTGACACTAAAAACGGGAAAAATAACATTGGCTCCTTCAATTCTCTTTTCATAAATATTCTCTACATTGCTGTTTTCCCAACTTGAGAAATGAGACTGGTTTTTAAAACCCTGATGGCTTTTTAAAAATGAGAATACAGAGACTTCCTCGGTGGTCCAATGTTCAAGATCCCTCATGGCGCAGGGCACGGCCAAAAAAAAAAAAAAAAAATCAGAATACATAGGTCTGAATATGTACATTATGTATGGAAAATTCACAGAAGAATACATAATAAAGATATTTTCATTCACCTTACAGATGGAATTTGGGGTGTGTAAACACACTATCTTTGAGTTAAGAATTAAAGGGTCAAAGTGGGGCATTCAGTTTTCACAAGTCATAATGTTATTATTTGGATAAAGGAAAGTTTGTACCATTTGTTTGGAAGCCAGTTTTTAATGAAAGCTTGCTGATGTTTATTGCTTTTAGTCCTCATTCACTTCTTGCAGTATAAGAATTTTTTTCAAATTTCTGCTCTGTCTACAACCTAGTAACTCTGTTTTCTCCTTCAAATTTATTATCAAACTCCTTATGCTTCAGTTAGTTATCAGTAAAATTAAGACAACAGTGCTCGTTGGCCAAGGGTTTTGTGCATGTGTGCTAAGTTGCTTCAGTGGTGTCTGACTCTTTGTGACCCCACGATGCGTAGCCCACCAGGCTCCTCTGTCCAAGGGATTCTCCAGGCAAGAAGACTGGAGTGGGCTGCCATGCCCTCCTCCAG
Organism: Bos indicus x Bos taurus; assembly: GCF_003369695.1. Taxonomy (NCBI): domain Eukaryota; kingdom Metazoa; phylum Chordata; class Mammalia; order Artiodactyla; family Bovidae; genus Bos; species Bos indicus x Bos taurus. The sequence goes on from NC_040087.1 coordinate 81,299,266, forward strand.
GGAAGGATTTTGTGAGGATTTAATAACTATGCTTGGTAAATGCTTAGTAGAACTTCTGGTGACTGATAAAATTGGATTATTAAATGCATACATTCATAGTGCTAGCTGGCTTAACTGTCCAAGTTCTTATAGGGCTCAGTTGATAACACTGTATTTGGAATTCTCTAGAAGAAAGAATACTTTGGCTCTCCATTGAGGACAAAATAAATTCAGAAACTAGTACAGACTCTGAATGAAGAAATATGCAAGTGGCAAATGATGTACATAAACTAGGATTGTGGACTGTGTGTGGGCTGTAAGTACAGTCGTTAAGAAAACTGAAGGAAATGCTTTTAGGAAGTATTGAAACCAAATGATTAAGAGTATAGACTCTTGCTATTTGCACATAAAAAAACGTATATATACATATATATACTTGGGGCTTCCCAGGTAGCCCTAGTGGTAAAGAAGCCACTTGCCAATATAGGAGACATAAGAGACAGGAGTTTAATCCCTTGGTTGAGATGATCCCCTAGAGGGGGGCATGGCAATCCACTCCAATATTCTTATTCTTGTTGGAAAATTCCGTGGACAGAGGAGACTGGCAGGCTACAGTCCATAGGGTCGCACAGAGTCAGACACAACTGAAGCGACTTAGGAGGTATGTATGCATACATACATATGTATAAACAGATAATTTAACAATTCAAATATATATGATGATGGATACATTTTTGAAAAGAATTCTATTATTTCCTTTTTCCGTGTCATAAATGAAAGTATGATCCTCTTACCCCATTATTCCCAACATGAGGTTAATGACATTTTTATGTTGCCAGACACAAGATTTATTACTACTTTTGGAAACTATCAAAGATCTGAAAACTAGATTGTTCAGTCTATGGCAAACGGAGCAGAATATTTTGGATAAAACAGTTTTCTGCTATTTTTTCATTGTTTTACCAGTACATTATGACTCGTTGAATATCTATTCTCCACGACATTGAGTTTCTAAGAAAAAATTCTGCAAGGACATGTACACAAGCACATGCTGCTCTTGTTCGGTCACTAAGTTGTGCTCAACTCTTTGCGATCCCGTGGGCCAGAGCCCGTCAGGCTTCCCTGCCCTTTACCATCTCCAGGAGCGTGACCAAACTCACATTCATTGAACTGGTGACGCCCTGCAACTGCCCCACCCTGTTGCCTCCTCCTCTCCCTGCCTTCAGTCTTCCGCAGCATCAAGGCATTTATTTTCATTTAACATTTCACTGAAAATTTCACCCATGATTTTCTTGAAAAGCACTAAAGTCTCCATAGCTTCTATAAAGAACCAAACTGGCAGATGATGACCTCACTGCTTTTTCTGTGCTCCTTTGCTCTCTCCTCCTTTCACTGACATGCGTGCGCACACACAAACACGTGTACATGTGCAAACACATACACACAGCTGTGAGACACTCATTGGCCAAAAAAGTGAAGGAATGTTGTAACCCATTACCAATCCCTTCCTGGGGCTCTTTACTGTGCCTAAAATTAGAGAAATCCATACTAAATTTGGAACAGGCTTCTCATTACAACTGTAGTCGATGACCACAGCTGGTTACTTAAAGGGGAAAAAACATGTTCTGAAGCATTACTGGGCTCCACCATAGAAGCCAGTCTGAACAGAGGCGTCAGCGGCCACCCAGGGTCATTGGCTGGACAACTACTTCCAGTAACTGACCCCAGTCAATGTCTTGAAGCATTGCCCTTCTGGGGAACAGAAAAGCCCTGGTTATACACACTTCTCTGTTTTATGTCTAGCTTCTCTGAAGTACAAAGACTACAAATTCATTCTCTAGGAATAATTCCATCCTTCTTTGGGGAGGGAGACTTTTCTTGACGGCAAGCATTGTTTCACTCAGTTGCCTCCTGGAGCTCTCCTGGACAAATCTGAGTGCTGTGTGAAAGAATTCCCTTGTGGGCTTGCATAGAGTGAGCCTGGCTTTGAGAACAGTCTGGCTCTGAGTGCATCTATTGTCCAAATTATCGAAGCACTGGAGGATTCTGGAAGGCCCCCATTTGGCAAAACTGTTCCGAGTCTCAAGTCTCTGCAGCACCTTGCAGTTACCTGGCTGAATAAAGTGACACTGTTTCCAAATGCCTTTCAGTTAATCGATCCATTTTTCAAAGCTCTACAAATATGAACATAGGCCACTCTTCTAAAGAGATACACTTTAGTATTGCGCCATCCAAGGAAATTTCTGCAGACCAATGATAATGGTTATAATGTTGTTGTTTAGTTGTTTGGTCATGTCAGACTCTTTAGCGACCCCATGGACTGTAGCCCGCCAGGCTCCTCTGTTCATGGGATTCTCCAGGCAAGAATACTGGAGTGGGTTGCCGTTTCCTTCTCCACGGGATCTTCCCAACCCAGAGACGGAACCCATATCTCCTGCCTTAGCACATGGATTCTTTTCCACTGAGCCACCAGGGAAGTCAGAGATATAAAAAATAGGCAGGGGTATATTTAAAGTAATCAGCTAATCATGTTGCATAAGGAGCAGGCTGTTTCATCTTCACCTGAGTCTCACGCCTGTGCTAAACTTTCACAGCTAAGAGGTCATGGTTTATACCCCGGAAGTCCTGGGAATCCCTGGTTCGGTTGAGGATGACACAACTCCTGTCACATGGGGTTGAACAGCAGGAGAGAAGGAAGACTCAAGGCCCAAAGAAACTGGGAATCAGAAAACCTGAGTTCTAGAATCTGGGACTTGTGGCATGTAATTTTAAGCTAGTTAGATTTCAGAATTTCAGCTCTCCACCTGTTGCAGAGGTGTTATCAATCCTGTTCTACCTATCTTACTGCATTGCTATAAAAACTAAAGGAGACATGTGGTGTGAAGCCACACTGAAATTTATAAGTAATTATAGAAACACCACTTAGGGTAATTCACTCACACTTGCAAAGTTAAGGCATTCATTCATTTGGGAAATTGTCACAGAGAGCCTGTCATGTTCCCGGCTACATGTGGACTGTTGGAAGGATCTCCACTTAGATGATGCCCAGTTCAAAGCCTCTTTGAGTGAACCCCACATCTGCCATTTCTCAGGGCTGAAAGCTGTGCATCTTAAATGTTTCATCAAGCCAGGCTCCCCACAGGAAAGCTCCATATATACATTTTTTTTCATGTTGTTTTATAACTTTCTTTCTGCTACAGAAAAATAAATTCATAAGAGAGATGGATGATATCTGTAAACTTGTTAGGTCCTGAGAGAATAGAATAATGGGTACTAAACCCAGAGAGAAAGGAATGGGACGATCAAGAGATTCCTAAATTTCTTGAGGAACTAAATAAACATAAGCCATCAGAGCACTAAATATTCAAGACATTATAAGTGCAGATGGGACATGACACACCAACTGTAGAAGAAGTCTTAAATATTTAGGACAGGCTAAATACACATGAGCACTCAGGATCCATGAGGTCATGAGCCAGTCACCCTTGGGTGACACTCATCTGCCCCAGAAATACTGATAAACCCCATGGCTGTTTGGCAGGCTGGTTGGCAAACCAGTCATTGTCCAGGCTTACTCGTCCCTGTGACTGTCCAAGGGAGCAGGTGTGTGTCACTGACTCAGGGCACTTTGCTCAAAAGTCAGCCCCCACCATCAGCAGGAAGTGGAGAGAGAGAAGGATTGTGTGTGCATTATGTGCCCCAGTATTTAGGCAGCCTGATCCTTCTATCCTGTTTGCATTCTGTCCCAGTTAGGGATCCATCATTTTCCCCTTCCTTCTAGCTGTATGTTTGAAACTGATGGATACGCTATGGTCCACAAGCATTTTAAGTTCTTCTATGGGGTGACAGAGGATGAGATGTTTGGATGGCATCACCGACTCAACGGACATGAGTTTGAGCAAACTCCAGGGGATAGTGAAGGACAGGGAAGCCTGATGTGCTGCAGTCCATGGGGTCACCAAGAGTTGAACACAACTAAGTGACTGAACAACAATGATCAGACTGGCCCTCACATACCCGCTGCCCGGCTACTGCTACAGTGTCCCCAGGCACCGCTTTTCAGCTGACAGCATCTCTTAAACCGTATCAAATCTTCGCTAACACTAACACCTTATGTTAATTGAGCTCTGTTCCAAGCCCTTTATATCTAGGATTCCATTAAATTCTCATGAAAAGCCTACGAGGTTGATAGCATAGCTGTGCTCCTCATTTTTCAGATGAAGGAGCTGAGATTCAGAAAGATTAAGCCATTCGCCAAGGTCACACAGCTCGCAGGTGGTGAAGCTGAAATCCAATCCGAGTAGTCTTGCCCCTAGATCCTTGCTTTAGTATCCTGTTGAAATCTGTCTACAGCCTGGCCTTTGGGTTTCACAGTCCTTTGATGCCCTTGCCCCCTTGAACTTGTCAACAGAGCTTGCATTTTTTGATTCCCTGCTCCTCGGCATATACTGGGTGATAGCGTGAAAAACTGAGGTTATTCCAAAAGAGAGGATGGAGGGGCAGCGACGTGTCTGCATCTAGGACTGGGGTGTGGCTTTACATTAAGTTCTGAGAGACTCGGAGCAGCTCAGCCCTCGAGGAAGGCAGAGAGGGTGCAGCATGCCCTTGGCAAGCCACTCTTTTCTCCGCCATCCTTCACAATCCAGGGAAACTCAGAGCAGTTCACATGGAAGGAAACTAAACTGTAATATGCAAAGGACTCAGAGGCTTCAGAAGAAACTGCTTATCCTTTTCTGCCCCTTTCTACTCTGGCTCCATGAGGCTCCTCCTGGCACTCAGTACATGTGAACACGTTTGATTCACACCCTGTCCAAAGAAGGCGCTTCGCTGGTGGCTCAGCATTAACGAATCCACCTGTCAACGCAAGGAGTTGCAAGAGATGTGGGTTCTTTCCCTGGGTTGGGAAGATCCCCTGGAGGAGGAAATGGAAACCCATTCTAGCATTCTTGTCTGGAGAATTCCATGGACAGAGGAATCTGGCAGGCTATACAGACCTTGGGGTCACAAAGAGTTGGACACAGCTCAGTGACTGTGCACACATCCTACAAAGAACCTGACCCTATTCTAGAGATGAGGATGTACAGTCCAAGAAACACTGTCACAACCCCGGATGGCCCAGCTCGTAAATCGTAGAAGTTGGTTGTGGACTCAGGGCTCTATGAGAGCAGAACACAGCCTCATCTCATTATATCTCATCACTGGGACGCCTACACTGATTAGAAACACAAAGGGCTGCCTTGTCACACTGCCCTCTCACCCCCTGTGCTGAGACACTCCCTGACGATGATTCATTCCTGCCTCGGCCCTGCTGCTGGATCAGGCTGAGCCCCGGGAGGTGCAGGGATGAGCAGAAGAAAGCACAGGAACCACGGGCACAGCTGAAGGTTTGAACGTACCTTTTCTTTGAGCGTGGCCCATTGCTGTACATTGTGAACGTTTTCTGCTCCACCTCCAACCCCACCCACCCACAGTCCTTGAGTGTTTGGATCAGCATATCCAGCCTGCAGCCTTCAAAAATACCTCCTGGGCCCCCTGTGGCCCGAATTCTCAGACATTCTGGAAATGTAGTGCTTGACGGGTACATGCCCACACCTAACAGATCACTCAGGCAGCGCTGACCTGCCGAGCAATTCACCCTGCGTGTCATCCGCCACCTGTGCTTACCTCTGTGCAAGAGACAAGACATTCACAAGGGGGCAGGGAATTTCCTCCTGATTTATAGACCCCTCACCGCTCGTGGGAACAAGGGGCACCAACTTGCTCTTAAAGCAGGGACAGATTATGCCTGTTTGTAATTTGAATTGATCAAAGTAATTATCGCATTCTAATTCTAGTTATCAATGAATGGGGCAGAGTTGTTTCTATGGATTATAAAACAGTCCATAAAATAAGTAAACATTTCCTAAGACTAAAATCATACAATTTTTGGAGCCTGTCGATTTCTTGAACAAACCCCTTGATGGGAATGTACTGATTAAAATCTACATCAGTGAACCCTAAAGTATAGGATAGGGACCCCTGGGGGGTTTGACATTGTTGCGAGAGGTCCAAGAATCCATACAGACTTCAAAAAATGTTAGTAGGCCTTGCACATATATGTGCTATACTTCTCAAGCTTCAGTCAGTTCAGTTGCTCAGTCGTGTCCAACTCTTTGCAGCCCCATGAACTACAGCACACCAGGCTTCCCTGTCCATCACCAACTCCTGGAGCTTGCTCAAACTCATGTCCATCAAGTCGATGATGCCATCCAACCATCTCATCCCCTTCTCCTCTGGCCTTCAGTCTTTCCCAGCATCAGGGTCTTTTCCAATGAGTCAGTTCTTAGCATCATGTGGCCAAAGTATTGACGTTTCAGCTTCAGAATCAGTCCTGCCAATGAATATTCAGGACTGATTTCCTTTAGGATGGACTGGTTGGATCTCCTTGCAGTCCAAGGGACTCTCAAGAGTCTTCTTCAAGTTTATGCTTTTCAAAATGAAAACTTTGAACAAAATACAAATCTATATATAATTGATGATGAATTAACAGAAATTCTCATTCTTAACCATTTACTTAATCAATCAGTTCTAAAAAGGACACTTTCTGCTTTAAGGAAAATTTCAGGAGAAAAGGCACTGCAAAGGCATCCTCGCACTCTGACCCAGTAAGAGTATCTTTTTCCGGCATTGCACTGTTTGAGTCATTCACAGGGAACCTTTGACATAAATAGTTGAGGTTTCTTCACAGACACAAGTGACTGACATCTGACTCCGTGTGGGAGTTCTTGGCTTTTTTTTTTTTCTTTTCTATTTTCATTTTTATCAACATGAATCAACATTGTGACACTTTTCCAGTAGGTTCTAGTGGGAGCCCGGAGCAAAGGTCACTTCCTCTTTGGAGCCGTCCTGACGCTGCACGCAGAGCGGCTCTGTGTTCTCTGCCCCGATGCCCTGCTTCATAATCCCTCTCTGACATCACTTATCACAAAGCACTTTCACCATCTGCTTTCACATCTCCGAAAGAGGGGGAGAGGCTGAGACCTCACACCTTGGAGACAGGTAGCTCCTGATGCAGGCGTCTTCGTGTAGAAGGCTTATAGCGTTCATCCCGTAGACTGCACTAATGCTGAGTCATCACTATGTGATGACAGGTAACATGGAAACAGTGACCAGGGAGTGGCCACAGGGGACGGCAGCTGGCGTTAGGAACAGAGCAAAGGGAACAGGGTATAGGGTTAAAAAAAAAAGGTATGGCAAACAGGGTAAGCGACCAGAGGCGCGTTAGAAGGGGAGTTATCCTGACTCCCAGTGAGTTCTCATAGCATCCCTGTCCTGGGGTTGTTCCTACCAGCACTGACTTACTTCTCTGAAAAACCCAAAGGGGTATATATTACTATAGTCCTCATATTATAGGCAAGTGAACTTAAACACAGATGTTAACTCACTTGCCCCAAATCCCATTCAGTTGATCAGGATGTGTGTCAAGGGACCCACATCCAGGTGATCTTGGCCTTTGAAACGCACGAGGAGCCATCACACAAGAGGATGTGGAGCTCTCTAGCTTCCTCCACCCTCCCCAGCTCCTAACACGCCCTCCTCAGTCTGAGATAGAGACGGAATTGGGGGTGGGGGACAGAGAATCGTTTGGGGGGAGCACTTGTTCTGAGATGAAATCACTATGTAGTTTTACATCTTTGTGACAAACCCTATTAAGAAGGTGCTATTTTTAGCCCCCATTTAAAAGTAAGAGAACACGGACACAGAGGCATTTACTAATTTGCCCAAGATCACACAGGTAGGAAGTGATGGAACCACTTATGAGCAAGGACTATCTTATTTATCTTTATTACATAGCACGGTAACACAACGTCTGACTTAAGATTGGTGTTCAATACTGCATTTTGTAAATTAATTAGGTAATTAATTTCAAGGGCAGATGTGTCCTCTAACTAGAGAGTTAATCGGGACAGGGAAAATAGAGACGCAGAAGGCAAAGATTTCACCCTCCTTCCTTCTCTTTCTCTTCCTGTCTCTCCTCTCCTTTCTTCAAAAAACACGTATTGAGCATCCACTATGTTTCAAAATCTCCAACCAAAAGTCTAATAAAATGGGGCTCCTTAAGCCTCCTTAAGTTTATAGTAAAATGGGGGCAGAAACGTACAATTAAACAATTGAAATGCAAAGATCCCATGGATACATAGAGGTGTTTGTGGGCAGTGACACTTTATGGAGTACCAAAGGATGGAGCTCAGGGTTTTTAAGCATGAGCCACAAATTCTCCTTGCTTAACCCTGGAACAAACTTTTCTCCCTGCCCCCCTCCCCAGAAAACAAACAAACAAACAAACAAAAAACCCAAAGAAAAACTGAATGATGAGTAGAAATTGGAAGGACAAAGAAAAGAGAAGAGGGATGATTTCACTTGGAGACAACAAAACAGTTACGAGGGAAGAACTTGTATGATACAAAAAACCCAAAGTCTTGCAATATGGTTGGAAGTGAAGGAGGCATGTGATAGATTCATGGGACCATGAGTCAGGAAGAGCCTCCTGAACTAAGACAAGGAACTGGAGCTCATCTTGAGAGTGATTGAGAGCCCTGGATGCCTTTAATCAGAAGAGTGTAATAATAAGCAGATATGCATTTTAAAAAATCTCCCTGGAAGACATTTAAAAAAAAAGCAATGGGAGCAGAGAGTTGGGACAGGAAGTGGAGCGAGAGGAGGTGGGCATGGGAGAAAGCCAGCTAAGTGGGTGCTCATAGGTATAAACGGGTTTCTTCCAAAAGGCTGTGCTAAAACTGTCATGCCACACTCACGATGCCATATCTCGATATTATTTTTCCAACCTCTTTTGCATAGATTTCTTTTATTTTTTCCTTCTAAAGCAGAGGAGGAATCATCTGGGCCCTTCTTTTCTTGAGCGCTCCTTGGGGAATGCCAATCCTCTCCTGGAACTGGCGCTCAGTCTTAAGCAGAACACACAAACCAGATGCTGCTGCTGCTGCTAAATCACTTCAGTCGTGTCCGAATCTGTACGACCCCATAGACAGCAGCCCACCAGGCTCCCCCATCCCTGGGATTCTCCATGCAAGAGTACTGGAGTGGGGTGCCATCGCCTTCTCAACCAGATGACTTCTTGTTTAATCCTTGCAGACACGATGTCTCAAAAGGAGGAACTCTAAGTAACTCTGTCCCCTTCTCCAGAATAATAAAGCAGGAGGAAATCGCAGCCCCCAAATTCGCTGTTAATATTTAATGCTGCACAAGCTGTGGTCACTCCTCCTGAACAATGTCCCTTTGTTATCACGAGCTACTCCCAGGTGGCGCTGGTGGTGAAGGGTCCACCTGCCAGTGCGGGAGACCCAGGTTCAATCCCTGGGTCCGGAAGATCCCCTGGAGGAGGAAATGGCCGCCCACTCCAGTATTCTTGCCTGGAGAATCTCTCAGACAGAGGAGCCCGGTGGGCGGGCTACAGTCCATAAGGTCACAAAGAGTCCAGCACAACTGAAGCAATTTATCACGCATGTGTGTTATCACATAGACTCGGCCCCATTTGAACTGTGTAGGGAATATAAGCCATGATGAACTCCGTTCCCCATTTTCCACACCCCAGTGTCATGGAGCCCAGAGGTCACTGTCAGCATTTGGGTGGAGACTCTATCTGTGCCTAGAAGCCCTGTGTTTGATCGACTAGGTTCTGCTCGGCTCTAAAAATTGGCAGATTCAACAATGGAAAAAAACTAACTGGATAGTCCCAAATGATATTTATTCATCTCTGACAGAAACCCCCAGACTTTTCAATCCTTGTTATCACTGCAATGTATACTGATTCTTCCAAAAGTGGGAATCCCACAAGGAGCAGGCAAAGTGATGCCCTCACCATCCTCAGGCGGGCCTGGACTAAGCTCCCAGAAGTCATGACGTCTGCCATGATGGAGACTGACTCCAGATCCCCAAGCCTTGTACTTCAGAGGGAGAGTCCATCTAGGCTGCCTGCAACACTTCATTCTTACACCATTCTGCAGTACAGTACTAGAATTGCTTAAAACTACAATTATTTTCCTCCTTAATAAAAGCTCTCTCTTTTCCTTTCTTTCTCATTTAGAAGGAAAACTCCAAATTGCTACCTTGAGAGAAGTTGTGAATGCCAACCATTACTTACCTCATCCATGCTTTCTTAGTTGTTGTCATTTAGTTGTTAAGTCTTGTCTGGTCTTTTGCAACCCCATGGACTGTAGCAGGCCAGGTTCCTTTATTCATGGGATTTTCCAGGCAAGAATACTGGAGTGGGTAGCCACTTCGTCCTCCAGGGGATCTTCCGGACCCAGGGATCAAACCCACATCTCCTGTGTGCCCTGCATTGGCAGACAGATTCTTTACCACTGAACCCCCAGGAAAGTCCATGTTTTTCTCGTATCTTGTTGCAGACTTTCAACCTGATAGATTTGTTGCCCCGTGTAAAGCATGAAGTTACAAGTTTGCTTCCTCCTCTTCCTCCTTCTCCCCACAGACACACAAGCAACACTTGTGTGTGTCTAGGCATGCCTGTAGGCCCTCACACACCAGAGAGAACAATTTTTGTTTGTGTGTTTGTTCTGCGCAATCAAGAAAGCATGATTCGTGAGCCATTCTTGGGGGTCAGCTAGTCTTTGCTAGGTTGTAAAGGTTTTAGGGGTACTTCCGTAATTTGACTCTCATCTCCACATTGTAAACTAGGCGTCATCTCATTTTCTACAAGCGTGGAGGCTTGTGCTGTGCAGAGACTATCACAGGGTTAAGGGAATTGACATGGCACGTTCAGCAGCTGAGGGATAAGTGTTGGATGGGGATTTGGCATGTCTTGTTTTCCTGTTCTATCATGCACAGCAGACTTTTTTTGATACCCTTTTAAGTAACTCTGACACATCTTTGGGGATCTTCTGTAGCTTTTCTCTGTGTTCTTTGAGCCCCTTTATTCCTCTCCTTACATAGCCAGCCCTGTTCTTTGTAGATCATTTTGCATCAGGGAAATGTTCTTTATTTTCTCTTTTCCGTGATCTTGTCATGTAGCACACACTCAGATACCTATACTTTTCTCTTCTTTCTTTTAATTTCAAAAGGTAGCTGAATTTTTTTGTTGAGCATAATGTCAAATTTCAAAAAGAAAAAAAAATTGTCAGGCACTGATCCTATATTCAGGGACTGCCCAGGTGTCACCGAAGTAAAGAATCTGCGTGCCAGGAGACACAGGAGGTGCAGGTTAGATCCCTGAGTCAGGAAGATCCCTTAGAGAAGGGCATGGCAACCCACTCCAGTATTCTTGCCTGGAAAACTCCGTGGACAGAGGAGCCTTTTGGACTATAGTCCACGGGGTTGCAAAGAGTCAGACATGGCTGAGTGACTGAGCACATGCACTCATGTCTTACATTCCTCCAGGGAGTAAGTGATAACTCCCTTTCTGGTATTTGGTGCCCCTGAACTTGTAAAAGGAATTGCATTTTCTCGAAAGAGATGACTCTATTATTTCAATGTTTTGAGTGGGATAGCCCAGGACTGACACTGTGTTTCTTGCTTGGCCTGTTTATGTGTTTGTTTGTTTGCTTTTTCCCCCTGAATGCACCTTTTTTTTTGAGTTATTTTTTAGTTACTCCATGCACTGTTTTCTCATCAGCATGTAAAGCTACCCAGACTAAGTGTGTCTAAGGCTGATATGCCAATGTTGGCTTCCAGTCACCTTCAGTCTCATAACTTGGCGTGGAATGCTCACATGCAAACGATCTTTACCGGGATACCAATTACTAGCGCCTTTTTCGACTCTGCTCCACGCTGGTTTCACTCAAAAAACAAAGAGATTTAACACAAAGACTCCCTGCGGCAGAGAAGATGCCAACCCTCAAATTATAATAATCTTGTCTACATTTTGATACTGGTTTGCTAGGAAAAGCCCTTTCGGGTGATGCTTCTGGCAGAACAGTAACACAATAATTTGTAGCAGACAGCATGCCACGTAAGACAGGAGGACCATGCCTGAGAAACAAATAACAAGATTACGGAAGAATGCAGGAGTCCTTTAAAACCAAATATCTAAATGTCATCTAGAAGCGTCAGATGAAACGCAGGGAGCACAGACTCACAAGAATTTTTTTTATGTCAGGGAGCAGCTTTCAAATTTAAACAGCTTGGGGATTAATAAGATCTGGAACAAGTTGTGACTCTATTCGTATAGATTTGAACTGACAGTTCTCTAAGGGAGGGAGAGAAAGTTCTGGAAAGGGGCTCCTGAGCAGACGCAGCTCCGTCTTAAGGCAAATGACCATTCGTTTTGGTTCTTTTGGCCAACTGAAATGATTTTTTTTTTTTTTTTAGGTTGTAGCTTTGTGTTTTTAATGTTTAGAAAGAATGGTGGCAAGGTCCTAATTATTTAAATGTAACATTTTTTTTTTTTCTCATTCAGAGCAGTGGTTCTCAACCTAGGGTGATTTTATACCCCTTTCCCAGGGGACATAGGCAAATGTCTAGAGATGTTTGTGATTGTTATAACTGGGAAGGGAAGACTGTCCGATCTAGTGAGGAGAGACCAGAGAGGCTGCTAAACCTCCTGCACTGCACAGCAGAGCCCTCACAATAAAGAATTATCCGGATCAAAACATCGATCAACCCAAGACTCATAAACCGTCCTTTAGACTGACAGAATACACAACTACGGTATTTTAAACCTTATGATAGACCAGGAAGAAGACATAAGTTATTAACCAAAAACATACACTGAAGTTTCAGATGCTTCTTCTATAGAAGTCATGAGCAGCATTTTCTATTTCTATAGCTCTCCAGCTGATGTTTATTTCAATCAATTTGAGAAAGAAAATAGCATTTTGTGTGATACAGAAAAATTTTTATGAGGCAGGGTTTTCACTCACCAAACAAGCCTAAAGCAAAACTAATATTTAAGATAAGTTTTATTTCTTTATTGATTTTTAAAATAATTTTTATGTTCATCAGAATTAAAAACTGAATAATGTATATAACTATTGATTTTTTTCTAAACGATAATGACACATAATTATTCATTTACTTCAGTCAATCCGGAACTCCATGATTTTGAGAGAATACAAAAGGAACAGATATATATTCCTAGTGAGAACTTGGAAAATAAAGCCTAAGGCATTGAAAAGAAGGAATTCCAAATTACCCTGTCTTCATATTTGAAAGCACTTTCTTATCTCGGTCATCAGTAATGGCCATAAACCTTTGTTTGGTGATGAAAATGTCTGTTCTCTTTTTAGTTGTTAAAAATCTCTAAATGGGTTACTTGCTAACCATGGTTTTCATGTCTTTCGCTGTTAAATGGATGGAACAATGTGGGTATTGACGTTTCTAAATTATACCGTATCCGGTTTCAGAAAGGGTAATATTGTGTTAGAAAGTGTATTGTGTCCTGTTGAAATCAGTCACAATATGGTGCCATGATACCCTACTTCTCCAAAAGCCTGGGGTCCTTGCGGCCTTGGCCCCTCCATAGTGAGGGGTTGGATGCTGAGAAAGTCCCTGCTGGGGCCCAGGGTGACCGCAGAGGAATTTGCGATGGGTGTTCACCCATGTGGGCAAAGAGCCTGCTTCCGTCTTGTTTTGTTTCTAGCATCATGATTTCCCAGGGCAGCTTCTTCGGTTTTCTCTGAGGAGGATTTATGGGTTGTTGCTTAAGTCGTGTCTGACTCTTTGTGACCCCCATGGACTGTAGCACACCAGTCTCCCCTGTCCTTCTCTATCTCCAGGACCTTGCTCAAATTGATGCCCACGCAATGATGGTCTCTAACCATCTCTTCCTCTGCGGTCCCCTTTTTATTTTGCTTTCAGTCTTTCCCAGCATCAGGGTCTTTTCCAATGAGTTGACTCTTCACATCAGGTGGCCAAAGTACTGGAACTTCAGCTTCAGCATCAGCCCTTCCAATGAATATTCAGGGTTGATTTCCTTTAGGATGGAGTGATCTGAACTCCTTGCGGTCCAAGGGACTCTCAAGAGTCCTCTCCAGTCAGTTCAGTTCAGTTCAGTCGCTCAGTCGTGTCTGACTCTTTGTGACCCCATGAATCACAGCACGCCAGGCCTCCCTGTCCATCACCAACTCCCTGAGTTCACTCAGACTCACATCCATCGAGTCAGTGATGCTATCCAGCCATCTCATCCTCTGTCATCCCCTTCTCCTCCTGCCCCCAATCCCTCCCAGCATCAGAGTCTTTTCCAATGAGTCAACTCTTCACATGAGGTGGCCAAAGTACTGGAGTTGCAGCTTTAGCATCATTCCTTTCAAAGAAATCCCAGGGCTGATCTCCTTCAGAATGGACTGGTTGGATCTCCTTGCAGTCCAAAGGACTCTCAAGAGTCTTCTCCAACACCACAATTCAAAAGCATCAATTCTTCGGCACTCAGCCTTCTTCATAGTCCAACTCTCACATCCATACATGACCACAGGAAAACCATAGCCTCGACTAGACGAACCTTTGTTGGCAAAGTAATGTCTCTGCTTTTGAATATTCTATCTAGGTTAGTCATAACTTTCCTTCCAAGGAGTAAGCGTCTTTTAATTTCATGGCTGCAGTCACCATCTGCAGTGATTTTGGAGCCCAGAAAAATAAAGTCTGACACTGTTTCCACTGTTCCCCCATCTATTTCCCATGAAGTGATGGGACTGGATGCCATGATCTTCGTTTTCTGAATGTTGAGCTTTGAGCCAACTTTTTCACTCTCCACTTTCACTTTCATCAAGAGGCTTTTTAGTTCCTCTTCACTTTCTGCCATAAGGGTGGTGTCATCTGCATATCTGAGGTTATTGATATTTCTCCTGGCAATCTTGATTCCAGCTTGTGTTTCTTCCAGTCCAGCGTTTCTCATGATGTACTCTGCATAGAAGTTAAATAAGCAGGGTGACAATATACAGCCTTGACGAACTCCTTTTCCTATTTGGAACCCGTCTGTTGTTCCATGTCCAGTTCTAACTGTTGCTTCCTGACCTGCATACAAATTTCTCAAGAGGCAGGTCAGGTGGTCTGGTATTCCCATCTCTTTCAGAATTTTCCACAGTTCATTGTGATCCACACAGTCAAAGGCTTTGGCATAGTCAATAAAGCAGAAATAGATGTTTTTCTGGAACTCTCTTGCTTTTTCCATGATCCAGCAGATGTTGGCAATTTGATCTCTGGTTCCTCTACCTTTTCTAAAACCAGCTTGAACATCAGGAAGTTCACGGTTCACATATTGCTGAAGCCTGGCTTGGAGAATTTTGAGCATTACTTTACTAGCGTGTGAGATGCGTGCAATTGTGCAGTAGTTTGAGCATTCTTTGGCATTGCCTTTCTTTGGGATTGGAATGAAAACTGACCTTTTCCAGTCCAGTACAGATGTCTTAAAAACTACTTCTCTCATACAACATCAGGTCTAAAATACTTTTATGAGAGCAGACAGGGCTGCAGTGAGAGCAAGGTCGCAGTGTTCTTTGACATGAATCCTGAGCATGCAACAGAGGGAACAGGATTCCCCAACTCTGTTTCTCTCTGGAAAGGCAACCACACGCTCGATGGTGTGGTCCATCGATGCTCTTCAGCTCATGGGGAAGCAGAAGGGACCCTTAAGCACCATCACGTGTACCTTGTCCAGATCCTCTTGCCCTTTTTCCTCTCCCTTTATGTGATCATTTCCTTTGCTTCACTCTCCGGGACTTGGTGATGGACAGGGAGGCCTGGTGTGCTGCGGTTCATGGGGCCACAAAGAGTCCAACACGACTGAGCGACTGAACTGAACTGAACTACATGAAAGTCCTTGCTTTTACATTCGTCAAAACCACGTATAAAAAGCCAAGCTTCCAAAGAATCCTCCCTGAAAATCACTGCAGGGTGGACACCTCCTCAAAACGGCCTGAAAGGAGCACAGTGGTGGTGACCGGGACCTCTCCAGGGTCTCTGGCTCCATCACCCTCACCACGGACACCAACCACTGGCAAATCCAGGATCACCCCATACCATGCTGGCTTAGAAGGAGGAGGTTGTGCCATGCCCCCCGGAATCCCCGCTGATGGCCTGGCTCACTTCCCTCCCCAAGACCCAGCGTTGGCCTGGGATCCCCCAGTTTCTGCTTAGGCTTCTGGATGCCCAGGTGCCCTTGAAGAACTCCTCTCTCCCCTGCACTTCCAGAGACAAGGCAGGATCTGTGAAGCCTAGTCCAGCAGACAGCGCTCTATCACCAAATGAAGGAAATGCGACTGAATGGATAACTGCTGAAGCTTCAACCTCTAAAGGAAGTTACAAAATCAACCAGGGAAAGCTAATTATGGAGGAGGAAAGAGGTGAAAGTGATGGACTAAATAAACATTTTGTGTTCAGCCGTGTCCAACTCTTGCAACCCTACAGACTGTAGCTCCTCAGGGTCCTCTGTTCATGGGATTTTTCAGACCAGAATACTGCAATGCGTTGCCATTTTCTATTCAAGGGGATCTTCCTGACCCAGAGATTGAACCTGAATCTCTTATGTCTCTTGCATCAGCAGGCAGATTCTTTACCACTGAGCCACCTGGGAAGCCTGTGTCCGCCACATTCATATGTTAGAATCTTAACCCCTAGTTTGACTGTATTTGGAGAAGGGAACTTTAAGGGGGTAATTAGGTTAATTAGATACACTCTCTGGAGAAGGCGATGGCACCCCACTCCAGTACTCTTGCCTGGAAAACCCCATGGACGGAGGAGCCCGGTAGGCTGCAGTCCCTGGGGTCGAGAAGAGTAGAACACGACTGAGCTACTTCACTTTCACTTTTCACTTTCATGCATTGGAGAAGGAAATGGCAACCCACTCCAGGGTTCTTGCCCGGAGAATCCCAGGGATGGGGGAGCCTGGTGGGCTGCCGTCTATGGGGTCTCATAGAGTCAGACACGACTGAAGCGACTTAGCAGCAGCAGCGGATACTCTCTCAAGTGGCTCACTCCTACAATGTGGGAGATCCGGGTTCAGTCCCTGGGTCGGGAAGATCTCCTGAAGAAGGAAATGGCAATCCACTCTAGTATTCTTGCCTGGAAAATCCCATGGACGGAGGAGCCTGGTAGGCTACAGTCCGTGGGGTCGCAAAGAGTCAGATGCAAGTACCGACTTCACTTTCGTTCTTTGTTTTCTTAGGTTAATGAGGTCACAAGGGTGGAGCCCTGATCTAGTAGGATTGGTGTCCTTATGAGAACAGGAAGAGATCTCAGGAATATGCACACGCACAGAGGAGAAGCAATGAGAAGACACATTGAAAATGTGATCATTCCCAACCAAGGAGAGATACCCCAGGAGAAACCATCCCTGCCCTTCCAACACCTTGGTCTCAGACTTCAAGGAGAAGAACTGACTGTGAGAACATAAATTGAAATGAATTTATTTTGTTTACAAAACAACAGCTCGTGCAGTCTGTGGTCTTCCCTTCCAGCAGCCCAAGGACACTAATCCTGTGTGCCAGCGTGGCATGAGGCTCTTAGCATCTGATCACCTTTCACTATCCATGGTGTCATTTTAGATGGTTTGTTAGCAAAATAAATCATTGAAACAATTTTGTATGGACTCCTTGACTCAGCTCATTTTCTTCCTGTGACTCAGATCTATTGAAAAGGAAAATGAGCTATGAGTTAGGTCTGATTTCTACCACTTAAAATCATTGACATGCTAGACTGATGTGAGGCAGCAGATAATCATTGAATTAAAACATAAATGCCTTCAAGGTGTTAGAATAAAATTCTTCGCTTGGATCATTAGAAATCTCAGTCTCTAGTCTTTTACAGTTCCAAGAGTATGTTTCAGTCATCAATAAATTGATAGCTTAGTTGTATCATCCTTCTTTGGCAGGCTTGTGGTATTTTGACATGATCTTTTTGTGGGCTCTGAGATGCTTCTGAGAGACTTTTCATCACTCCATACTTCACACCCTATTATTAATTGTTATTCATTTTCTCGCTTGCCCCTGGCTACCCATGTGGAGAAAGTAGGGGCTGTATTGTTCGATTTCCTCATCTCTAGTGACTGGAGAGGCTACACACCTTCTAGGCTTAGATGAAGTCATGGATATATGCAGGGTACTTGGCACCACACCTGGCAGGCGCTGAGGACTAGACAAATGTTACACGCCATCTGCTCTCTTATCATTACTGTAATCATTACATCATCCCTCACTTTTTACAGCTTCGCCTATCACAGTGCCTGGGCCATGATAGTGCCTGGGTGTTTGTGGCATGAATGAATGAAAATTATTCAAATATAGATATGGAAGGTCAGTCCTCTGTGGATCCTAGGACCTCTGAGCACAGGGAATGTTTTTGTGTATTTTTGATCTTGTTCTTTACCAGACTATTTCAATCAACATTGGTCAGAATTCAGTGATAAACTGGAGGGTGTATGGAGGTAGAGGAAAGACCGCTACCCCAGAAGTACTCAAAATTTTCCTGAGTCAATTCCTTCCCAAACTAGGAGCAATCCAATTTAGACTTATTCCTCTATGTGTGCACACATGCTAAGTCACTTCAGTCGTGTCCAACTCTTGGCGACTCTAAGGACCATTGCCCTCTGTCCATAGGGTCCTCCAGGCAACAATACTGAGTGGTTGCCATACCCTCCTCCAGGGGATCTTCACAGCCCAGGGATTGAGCCCACATCTCTTGCATCTCCTGCGTTTGCAAGCAGGTTCTTTACTACTAGTGCTACCTGAGAAGCCCATATTCCTCTATGCAGCTAAGCTACTTCCGGTTTCCCAGGAAGTTCCTGTTACAGAAACCTCAGTTCAAATTGTCTAGCTTTTTACTCTGTTGATCAAAGAATAGGTATACGGCAAACGTCAGTTGGACTCGATCTTCTTATATTTTCTTATTTATTTTAGCATGTCTCACAAGTCGTACTTATCTGAATTCAACAAATTTATGTTGATCTGTTAAATGTTTATTCTTAAACCTTTCACAGAGTGATCTTTTAAACATCTTCAGTAATTCTTAAAAAATAATTTTACAGCTTTGATGTGATGTCTGACAAAAGATGCAATGTTGTTGTTCTGTCTCTAAGTCACATCCAACTCTCTGCAACCCCATGAGCTGCAGCACCTCAGGCTTCCCTATCCTCCACTGTCTTCCAGAGTTTGCTCAGGTTCACGTCCATTGAGTCAGATGCTATCTAATCATCTCATCCCTCGCCACCTTCTACGATATTAACTTAAAATGTCAGCTAATTAACCAACATTACATTGCATTCATTTACATACCATCTAATAATACTCATAAAATTTAATGGCAAACTTCATCTTTCTCCATCTAACAATGATATACACACTTCTACTTCTGGTTAAATAATTATATTAAAAATAATGTGTTTTTCTCAAGAAGTCAACACCAGAATTACATATTGTATCATTTTTCATTTGGGTACTGAACGCATGCACATGCGTGCATTTTAAATTATAGACTGAAATTTAGCTATAATTATAACATCAAATATGTTTTCATAAGTGGATGCTTGTAATCCTTTTTCTGAAAAAAATGGGTATATTTTTACAGTTTTTGTGTGCTGTTTCTAAATTAGGGGATGGGAGTTTTCAGACTGCTCTTTGAAAGCTCTTTTCTAAAAATAATACTCTGAGGACATAGAAAGGCTTTATTCTCAACAAATGAAAAGACAATTTGGATATAATCATCACAACATTTCCCTTTTTTCAACATTTGTTTTTGAAAATCCTGGAGACACCCTGAGATGCCATATAAAAATTTGGATTACATGAATGCAAACTCTTGATCTGCTGATCCATTCCTCCTGAGCCTAACTTGCAGGATTAGTATCACTTTTGTGTACTCCAGGACTTACTGTATTCACCCAATACTGTTTAACAATAACATGTGCAGAATAAAGATTGTGCCAGTGTTATATCAGCCACCTTCAGCCGTGTGTTTGATTCATGGTTATAACCATCTCCTTGACACAAGGAAAGATCGGTTCTTAATAACTCACTCTAAACAGCAACAAAAAATAAAGCTGCAAATCATTATTTCATTCACCTTTTTACAAAGCAGACTTTCAGATTAAAAGCATTCCTGTCTTTGGTAAGAGAAACCCTTGCAAGCTTGTGACTCTTCAGCTGTGCAAACCTCCCAGACCACCCTTGCTTTCTCTCTGAATCAGTCCTGTGTTACAAGGACTCACAAAAGTTGACCGCCATTTAAAGTGGATAGAAGGAAGACAGCTTCCTTCAAATTCCAAAAGGAAGAAAAGAGGTGCATGAGAAGATTTCAGAGAACAAATGCAGTAATAATTTTTATTCTGTGAGTCAGTCTTTTGTCTGATCCTTCTTGTTTCCCAAGTGCTATAACCACTTTACAAAGATATGAAGATAAACTGTGAATGGTCTTTAGAAATATTAACACTACGCCTATTCTTTGTATGTGTGGGGCGGGGGAAAGATGTCAAGATCACAAGAGCACCATACTTCATTCCTAAAGCTACAAGTTCTTAGGACTAAGATGCCAGTCTGTCTGGTAGAATCCACACAAAATAAGGACCTGAAATAAATTTCAACTCCATTTTCCCTCGGACCACTATTGATTTCTATCTTAAAACTTACTTTCTTGTGGTACTTTGGCCAACTCCACTGGCTACCCTACACCTTCAAAATTCAACTAGCATAATTTTCATCTTTACTTCATCCAGATCTTCAAGGTCACTCATTGGCTCCTTCCACTCATCACAGCTTCTGTATTTTCCCTTTAATACCATTTCAATGTTTCTCCCATTCAACCCTGAGTACTTCTTACCATACATTTCCTGCTGCTTTTAGTTCAGTCTGTTATGGAATAAATACTTTTCCTGTAGTTAATTTCAACAGCCCCAATTCTGGGTTTTCGTAGAAGTTGAAGCCCACATAAATTTTTGAAGCACCATATTTTCAATCCTTATAACTGACTATAAAGTTCAGCTCCTAAAATAGCTTTTGCTTTATGCAATATGTGGTGATTCAAATGTAGCCATTCATCGAAGCATATTCTTACCAGATTTATCTCCTCGTTTAAAATGCTTCCTTCATTTTTTCATGACTCTGCTCACAATGCAAGTCTCTGAATTTCAAAGCCCTCCAGCTACCAGTTCTGGAAAAGGAAATGGCAATCCATACCAGCATTCTTGCCTGGGAAATCCCATGGGCAGAGGAGCCTGGTGGGCTACAGTCCATGGAGTCACAAAGAGTCGGACATGACAGAGCAACTAACACTTTTCACTTTTCTTTCTCTCAATTACTTACTCTCTCGATGCCTCATTAACAAGAAGTCTAATAGTGTCTTTTTTCCCCAATGTATTTATTCAATTTATTTTTATTGAAGCATAGTTAATTCATAGCGTTATGTTAGTTTCCAGCGCACAGCAAAGTGATTCAGTTATACGTATATAGACATATATTGACTAGATAAATATATACACATAGATATTCTTTTTCAGATTCTTTTCTGTTATAGGTGATTACAAGACACTGAGTATTCTTCCTTGTGCTACACAGTAGGACCTTGTTGGTTATCCATTTTATATTTAGTGGTGTGTGTTAGTCACTCAGTTGTGTCCAACTCTTTGTGATCCCTTGGAGTGTAACCAGCCAAGCTCCTCTGTCCATGGGGATTCTCCAGGCAAGAATCCTGGAGTGGGTTGCCATGCCCTCCTCCAGGGGATCTTCTCAACCCAGGAAAAGAACTTGGATAGCCTGCATTGCAGGCAGATTCTTGACCATGTGAGCCACCAGAGAAGTATATACAATGGTCAACCCCGAACTCCTGATTTATTCCTCCCCTACGCTTTCCCCTCTGGTAACCACAAATTTGTTTTCTATGTCTATGAGTCTATTTCTGTTTTGTGAATAAGTTCACTTGTACTGGATTGTGAATGTTAATCACGTTTGAAAAACACCCCAACTGGAGCACCTGAGCGGCACACTGCCCTTGTGAATACGTGGGCTCTTGCCCCTGTGAAGAGCAATTTGCAAACCCAGGGCTCAGGGCAGAGGCATCACGAGTCTTTTAAGCCCCAGCTGTGGTTCTTATTCCTTATCATCTTTGCCTTCTATGCCATCTCTGCGTTCAGCAGTCTCTCTCCTTGTACCACTGCAAGTGAGAAAACAAGCACACAGCTCCAGCAAAACTGTGTTGCAAACACATTTCAGGCTTTCCTTGCATTTGGTGGCCCGTCATCACAGAGCATTCTCTAGGTAAAAACCTCCGTTTATCACAGGGACCTCCTGCTGATCCAGCACTGAAGCGTCCGAGGCCGTTGCCTCTGCCTTGAAGTGGAAATGCTCAGACGGGTGTGAGTCGTGTTTGTGGGGAGCGACATGAAGGTGAAGCTGGGAAGCAGGACTGTCCTTCTGTTTCTCATTTCAACTCAAAGGCCACGTTTTCATTTCTTTATCAGGAAGCATGCAGCTTGCCCTTGGCAGTGAACCAACTTTGGCAGCCCCAAGTCCCCATGGGATTCCTGCAGGTAACATCAAACAGGACAAGTAGAGCGAAAACTAGGGTAAAACTGAAAGTATCTTGGGGAAGCAAAACCTTAAATAGGATCAGAGGTTTTTATGAAAATGGTAAATAATGTAAACATAGCTGGTTTGGAGGAGTTTAATAAAATATGTATAAAACAGAGATAGATAAAATCAGACTAAGCTTAGCTAGTAAAACTCAGTTTTGGTCTCTCAAACAGGTGACTTGGTATTATTACTTTGTTTTCTTGATTAATTTGTATTGGAGTATAGCTGCTTTACTATTGGAGAGGAAATAGCAACCCACTCCAGTATTCTTGCCTGGAAAATTCCATGGACAGAGGAGCCTGGTGGGTTACAGTCCATTGGGTTGCAAAGAGTAGGACATGATTGAGCGACTAACTTTCTTTTCTTTTTGCTTCACTATTGTGTCTTAGTTTATACTGCACAGCAAAGTGAATCAGCTATGTGTGCACATATGTCCCCTCTTTCCTGGATCTCCTTTCCAATGTAATATTACTCAAAAGGAACTAAAGTGGGTCATTTGTAGAGATGTGGCTAGACCTAGAGATGGTCATACTGGATGAAGTAAGCCAAAAAAACAAATATAGCATGAAATTAAAAGACACTTGCTCCTTGGAAGAAAACTTCTGGCCAAGCTAGACAGCGTATTAAAAAGCAGAGACATTACTTTGCCAACAAAGGTCCGTCTAGTCAAAGCTGTGTTTTTTCCAGTAGTCATGTATGGATGTGAGAGTTGGACTATAAAGAAAGCTGAGCAGCAAAGAATTGGTGCTTTTGAACTGTGGTGTTGGAGAAGACTCTTGAGAGTCCCTTGGACTGCAAGGAGAGCCAGCCAATCCATCCTAAAGGAAATCAGTCTTGCATATTCATTGGAAGCACTGACGCTGAAGCTGAAGCTCCAATACTTTGGCCACCTGATGAGAAGAAGTGACTCATTTGAAAAGACCCTGATGCTGGGAAAGATTGAAGGCAGGAGGAGAAGGGGATGACAGAGGATGAGATGGTTGGATGGCATCACTGACTCAAAGGACATGAGTCTGAATAAATTCCGGGAGCTGGTGATGGACAGGGAGGCCTGGCATGCTGCAGTCCATGGGGTCACAAAGAATTGGACACGACTGAAGGACTGGACTGAACTGAACTGACTGAATGCATACACATGGAATCTAGAAAAAAAATGGCATAGATGATCTTACTTGCAAGACAGAAGTAGAGATACGCATGTGGAGAACAAACATATGGACACCGAGGGGGAAATGGGGGTGGGAGAAAAATTGGGAGATCGAGGTTAACACATATGCATCATATGTGTTATTCTAACATCAAAAAAATGGGGGCAATGACAAGCGTCTGAGAAAGTGAAGATTCAGAATCAAGAGCAGGTAGAGGGAGAGAGGGATAGGGGTAGAATCCGTTGAAAGCAAAGCCACATCAGGAGGCCAGCTCAGAGGGGAGTGCTGTGGACCAGATTGGGGGAGCAGTAACAGGCAGCGACACTCACCGAGAAGGCCAGATTTGTTGGGGGACAGCTGCTGTGCTTGCAAGCTGATCGCTGAGCCCAAGCAACCTGCTGCAATGAACCAGCCTCAAGCCCCTCACCCTCAAACCTTCATGTCCCCTTGATGGACGCTGAAAATCCCTCTAACAGAAGTCTGCCTGAGATCACCCAATAGAACTAAGATCTAAAGTGCCTCAAGGATAACTCTTGCAATGTTCACAATCAGACAAAATTAAGTAAATCAGATTTAAGATTTTCGTATGATCCCAGAACCTGCGAACCCAAAAATAAGTAAAAGAGGAGAAGGGGTAGAGGACCTCACTGTAGGAAGTTTGAGTTTATCGAGTTTGCTTATTTGGGGGAACTTACGTAACTTGGTCTGCCAAGAAATGAGAGCAAGGGTTTCATTTCTTCGTTAAGAACCCCTTTAGTGAGCACCTACTCTGTGCTGGATCTCCTGCTAAAGCCCTGGGCATGTACTGAAGGACACAAGCGCACATCCCCCATCGAATGAGAAGGTCACCTCGACACACAGACCTGTAACTATTAAAAGCTCTGGAATCCCATAGGTGACATGCCCCGAGTGCACACAGGACGGCACTTCTCTGGAGAGGAGACTGCAGATCCGTCTCCATCTTTTCCTCAGATTACTGCCACTGGTTTCCATCACCACCACTTCCTACTCCAATAACAATCCAGAGAGTCACCAAATACACACAAGCAGTTCAAAAGATGCTCAGCATTCATCTTTCATATTCTGCAAGATCCTGGTCCAAGGCTACTTACTGGGAGGGGCCTCCCTCAGATTGCTCTCAAGAAGAAACACGTGGTACCTGAGGGCTGAGTTTGGGCTGCTCTGGGTACCAGCTGTGTTTGTAAAGCAGTGATGCTCAGCATGGCACCATGACTGTGCTAACCAGCGTCGGAACAGCTAGGTTGACAACGAGTTAGTTGCTGTTCAGCAGCTAAGTCGTGTCTGACTCTTTGCCAGTCCGTGGACTGCAGCACACTAGGCTCCCGGTCCTTCACCGTGTCCTGAAGTTTGCTGGAATGATGACCAGTTTAGTCCTTATTTCATTCTACTGTTGATAATGGCCGCTCACTGTCATTCCTCAGTAAGATTCCGTGTTATTCTTCAAGGTGTTCACTCTTTTATTACTTACTTCATTAAAAAAAATGGGTCAACATTGTGGCATTTTCAGAGGAGATCCCCATTTTTAACTATTAAAAGCTCTGGAATCCCATGGGTGACATGCCCCGAGCGCACACAGGATGGGACTTCTCTGGGGAGTAGACTGCGGATCTGTCTCCATCTTCTCCTCAGATTACTGCCACTGGTTTCCATCCAGAAAAAAGAAAGCCCTCTCCTCCACATTCTAAAAAGCTGAGGAATAAACTGAAGAAAAAATGATCAAATATGAAGGTAAAAATAGACTTGGAGAGACTGGATGTAAATCTTAGCACCAAATGGACTTGCTAATCCTGAACACCCAACGTAGGCAGCACTGAACATGGGCAGACCTCAAGTCGTGGCCAGGTGCGCATGAATAGGTGCTCAGTGTTTCTTTTGAAATTCTGATGTGGTCTTTGAATAAAAAAAAAAGAAAAAAATAGAATCTTGGGAAGCTGTGGATCCAAAATACCCTGTAAAGCTGACAGCTTTACAACTGTCTGTCACCAATGCAGGAGCCCCAGTGACGAATTATCATTTCTTCTCCCCAAAGAGAACTTATCCTGTGGATCTAGCAGGGGAAATTGCTGTGTGATGTTTTACATTGTGTGGGAATGCTTCTTATTATTTTTAGAAATTTTCTATGTTTTTGAACTGAGGATGAAAAATTGTATTTTGCCTTGAAGATGTTGCAGCAATAACCACAGAATTAAAAAGTCAGTCTTTGTGTGTTTATTTCTTGTTATACAAGTGTGACAAAATCGAATTTCCCATATTGGGGTGTCTATGATAGCTAAGCTTTTTCCTTGACATAAGTAGTAGTTTATAATTTCAAAAAAAAAAAAGACTCACATAGTTGCAATATTTTATTAAATTTTAATTTCGCTTCAGACTGTATCAATTGTGCATCCAGATAACTTTAGGAGGTAAGGAAACATCTTACATATTTCTTTGCATGAAAGAAATGATCACAATCATTGTGATATATTGAATCAGTTCTTACTGACCAACCTAGATATACTGGTATGGATGACAGACACTTAACATATCAGATCAGATTACCTCTAATTTCTTCCATGTCATGCTTGAGTAAAATACAGAAATGCTTTGCTTTAAAGGACACATTATGGCAAATCAGAAATCTTTTCAAAACTGCCTGCCCAACAGCAAATTTGAATAATACGGATGAGAGGCTCAACCACATTAACCTTTTGAATTCCTCCACTGAACAAAGAATTTTATGCCAACAGGATATGATTAACCATTTACTAAATTTATAATCATAAAGTGACTCATGTGAGGCTGAGAGTATGAGTTTTGATGGAAGAAAGCACGCTGTAGTGGATGGATGTAACGAGAGGAAATTTACTGATAAAATTAATAAAGCCCTGGCCACATACAGTCATGACTGAGTCATTTGGTTATTATCTGGTAACTACCTTGAGAGTTCATTTATTTCAGGAGTCTAAGCTTCTGATTTAGACAATAATAAGGAAATTCTCCCTTGTGATTGATGGAAAATCACATGGGTGCGACTACCACATTATATGGTTTCCCAGACCCGGTCTCCATGCCAGCACCAGCCTCCCCGTAACCCGACCTTCTCCTCGCGTGTGAGGTGCTGTTCGAAAGGCTGGCTCGTCCCGGTAAAGGGAACTCCAGTGTGTCGTGTTCAAGGGGAGCAGTCTCTGCACACACTCCCAGTTGAAAGGACAGAGAATCCTTTTACCCTGAATGAACCTTAAAATTCTGTCTTTTTAGAAGCTGTCAAATGATCTGCCATTTTTTTCCCGCAAGAATCAAAACCGCAAGAATAAAAGCCCGAAACGCACATAAAAGCAACATCTCCAAATATAAGCCAGGGCTTTTGTCCCATAGAATCAGCTTTAAGGAAGGAATCCGCCAACCAAAAGTAATTTAAAAAATCCAGTCATTCCTTGAGTTTCTTGAAGAGTATTATTAAAAGAGATCCAATGCACAGACCTTAGCAAGGCTTCAAGACTACTTTCCCCTCGCCACCAGTTCTCAGATTTCCTGAGTTGTTTTGCCCAGTTTTGCTCACTGATTCCCCCCAACTCCCCACTGCCTGACCCTCCAGCCCTCCAGAGCCCTGCCCTCACCTCCTTCTCCTCCCACCCCCCACCCCCCACCACTTCTCCAAGCCCCTGCATGACCCTTCTCACAAGTCTGCTTCCTGAATACCCAGGAATATTCTCGAGAATATTTACCTTTTGCACACAAAGGAAGAAGTGAGCCATAGTAATTTCTTTTCCTTCTGCTGCAAATGAAAGGGTAGTGGATAGCATGTGATGTTCTAGCGTTCATGAGCCTGCTCAGTTGCTCCGTTGTGTTCTCCTGTTTGCAACCCCTATAGACTGTAACCCACCAGGCTCCTCTGTCCATGGGATTTCCCAGACAAGAATACTGGAGTGGTTAGGCTTTCCCATCTCCAGTGGATCAAACTAGGGTCTTCTACATTGCAGGTAGATTCTTTACCATCTGAGCCACCAGGGAAGCCCCTTAAGTGACCATAGGTCTTCCTTTTTCCCTAAAAATTCAATCTTGAAAAAACAGAAAATTCACATGGACAAACCCATTATGCAGTTTTAATCAATCTCATAAAGATATAAAATGACCCAACCAAAAGACATAATTTCAGTGACAACCAAATTAATATTTTAAACTAAACTAAAGAAATTAGAACATTTCAAGACATATATAATTCCTATTTTATAAGACTAAGACCAATAAAGTCCCTACCTCAAAATAGGAGTGAATTACACATATTAACAAAAATACATCTTCCTCCTGCAAACAGCACAGGCTTAACCCTTAGATGCAGCCATTTAAACTCATCACAGTAAAATAAAATATATTTTGCACAAGAAAGTTGCATTTTCCATAATAAAACACAGTGGATGTTTTTGAATGCTACTTCCATGAGTTCAAGCTT
Source organism: Bos indicus x Bos taurus (assembly GCF_003369695.1). NCBI lineage: Eukaryota > Metazoa > Chordata > Mammalia > Artiodactyla > Bovidae > Bos > Bos indicus x Bos taurus. Next base: position 81,327,348 of record NC_040087.1, read on the forward strand.
TCAAGACATTGGGTATAAAAACAAAAAGCTACACAGGAATAATGTGGCTCATAGTGTTTTGGGTCAATTTTGCAAAAGTGATGTGGCAACTACAGACAAACCTTATGGGGAAAACACGAATATAAAATTTTGAATGCCTAGAGTGTAAGAGGTCCTAACGTGTGATGACAACTTCCTGGTCTTTTCTCAGACCAAGTGAAATTGTATTCAGATAATTTTCCATCTGTACTTTTCCTTTCTGTAGATCCCTTTTCCTTTCCTCACATTTAAAAAAAGGCTTCAGACAGCTCTGCAGTATTTTGGCAATGCAAGGACTTTTAATCTGAGGTCATGGTCAGTTTTCCCTGTCACGACTACTTTGCCCAGAACATGCACAGATACTCAGCTCATTTTCCTGCTTTGCAGGTTTTCCTCCTGTTTTGAAAGAGTCAGTAGAAGGAGGCTGGGCACGTGAATTCGCTCCACACAGATATAGTCAGAGAAGTTTTCTACTGCAATCCAGTCTGCTGTGAAGGTTGAGCATTAGACTGTATTTCTGAGGTGTCTGTCCTATAAGTGGAAGGGGTCATGGGATCAGCCTGGGCTTCAAGGCAGGAGAACCAATCCCCAGATGCCCTTCTCACTGGAGGGTTTTGAGGCTGTTCTAAGTCCCCTTGTCCTCCCAGTGGTGGTGCTTCTTTCATAGGAGAGGTGTACGGATGACGCAAGACACAATGTTTGCAGTTGCATCAGACACAATAGAGCGCCAGACACACACAGGCTATTGTGAGATGCGTCTACGGGTCAGTGGCCGTCCTTCTGTAAAGTGGACAGCGGGAGAAGCACCACTGGACCAGTCTCTTGCTGTTCAGTAGCTGAGTCATGTCTGACTCTTTGTGACCCCACGGACTGCAGCACACCAGGCTTCCCTGTCCTTCACTAACTCCCAGAGTTTGCTCAAACTCATGTCCATTGAGTCCGCGATGCCATCCAACCATCTCATCCTCTATCTCCCCCTTCTCCTTCTGCCCTCAATCTTTCCAGGCGTCAGGGTCTTTTCCAATGAGCTGACACTTCGCATCAGGTGGGCAAAGTATTGGAGCTTCAGCATCAGTCCTTCCAATGAATATGCAGGGTTGATTTCCTTTAGGATTGATTGATTTGATCTCCTTGCAGTCCAAGGGACCTTCAAGAGTCTTCTCTAGCACCACACTTAGAAAGTGTCACTTCTTCAGTGCTCAGCCTTTTTTATGGTTTAACTCTCATATCCATACTTGATTACTGGAAAAACCATAGCTTTGACTATATGGCCCTTTGTTGACAAATTGATGTCTCTGCTTCTTAAGCTGTTGTCTAGGTTGGTCATAGCTTCGTCTGTGGGTGTCTCTGGGTGGCCTTGAATGTGACATCTAGAATACACCTGCCTGTAAACACCCGTCCAGAACACAGGCCTCCTATCACCATTATCGGGTTTGGACACCATTTATTCATGCCAGCTTCCCTCATGACCCCATCAGCTTGCTCACCTCCATTCAGACGAAGGAATGTGCCAGGCCCCCTGCCTAGACTTTGATTGCCCCAGAATGACCCAGTGAGCAGATGCCACCTGGGCCCCTCTGTTATAGGAATGTCTCCACAGGGGCCCTGCACGCTGCTTCCCACCTCCCTGCTCTTTTCAGTAAACGGATATAAGCTTAGTCTTGAGTGGAAGATAGAAAGACAATTGAAATAATTAAAAGGATATATAACCCAGCCATGAAAATGAATGAAGTAGTGCCATTTGTAGTAACATGCATGGACCTGGGGATGATAATCCTGAGTGAAGAAAGCCAGACGGAGAAAGACAAATATCACATGATGTCACTTACACCTGGAATCTCAGAGAATGCGATGCTCTTGCCTGGAAAATCCCATGGACGGAGGAGCCTGGTAGGCTGCAGTCCATGGGGTCGCCAAGAGTCGGACACGACTGAGCGACTTCACTTTCACTTTTCACTTTCATGCATTGGAGAGGGAAATGGCAACCCACTGCAGTGTTCTTGCCTGGAGAACCCCAGGGACGGGGGAGCCTGGTGGGCTGCTGTCTATGGCATCACACAGGTCGGACACGACTGAAGTGACTTAGCAGCAGCAGCAGCAGCACTTTGCTGAGCACCCGGAACTGATGCATCATTGTATATCAACTATATTATAATAGAATTTTTTTAAATAAATAAAAGTGATGATCAAAATACAAAACAAAAGCCTGCCCATTATTGAGTGTTTCCTACAAGCTAGGTAAATGGCCAGGTGCTTTACATGCATTATTTCAGGTAATCCTAGCTGTGAAATTTGAGATAGGTAATGTGGCTAAATCCAGAAGAAGGAAACCTTCCTCTACTGGTGAGTGGCAGAACCGGATTGGCCCAAGTCTGCACTTGGCTCTCCTAGCACACAGAGTAGAAGTCGCTTTTCAAGTGTAGACCTGAACAGCGCCTCCCCGGGGAGGGAGCTAGGAATGCAGACATTCAGGCCAACGGGTCCAGTCTGAATCTGGACATTATCCCCGGGGGATTCACAAGCTGGCTAAGTTTTGAGAAGGCCCTATCTGAACTGTATTTCAAGACAAGAGGTAAGTGGATAAACAAGATCTGAGAAAGAGAAATCCTAGCAAAGCTCTTTGAAGGCTGTGAAACCTAGCAGTCATGATTTGGTACAGACAACAGCAGTCTAATACATTCCGTTTGGCCATTGGGATGTAGCGTCTCTAACTAAATGACCTCTTCCAAACTTTTAATGTAACCATGAGAAAGAGTCAGCCCACTTCCTGTAGAAAGGTATTGATCTATGCAGAGAAGAAAAAGGTTTTGAGCAATTTGATTAAATATAAAAGTCTTTGCCCAAGAGGTAAAGAGACTGACAGTAACACCCACGGGCCTTGCATTACTTAAACGTTTTCACTCAGTCTGTCTTCCTTTTTTTTTTTTTTTTTTTTTAAGAGCATGTTGCTGAGAAAGAATAAAATGCAGAGACTAATGACTCTGGCAAAAGATTCTTCTCATTCATCGATTACCACCTGGGCTGGGTTTTGGACGTGTGTCCTAGTAGGCGTTCAGACTGCCAAAAACGAAACTATGCATAATACATGGGGCCAAAAAATGCTATGAAATTAAAAAGGTAATAAATTTAAAATCAGTAACACTAACGTGTTTCCTTGTATAGTACACTTTGTGTATTACCCAGAGCAGGGCCATGAGATGATCGCTGATGTAGGAGTAAAATATAAGAATTCATCATAGGAATATAGGAGCAAGCAAAAAAAAAAAAAAAAGAAAAATGCCTCGGACCGCAATAGGAGTGAAAGTTTGACTGAACGTGCTGTAGTGGACAGGAAAACAAGTTGCCAAATCAGGTAAAATGTTTTTGCAGATTTAATCCACTCTGCAACTGGAGTTTTTGGGTCCTTCCCAGGAGGAAGCAAAGCTACATTAACTGGGATTAAAATAGATGACCAGGCGCACTGTCCCCCTCGGTCTTAATCCCTCCTGAGCGAGGTGGGGTGGGAAGGAGGCAGGTGAGGAGGGAGGGAGGCAGGATGGGGGGACAGCTGGGGACCAGCTGAAATCAAAGGGCAGCCTGAAGACAGTAGGGGGGAGGCAGGGGACCTGGTCAATTTCTAGCAGCGCTGTTTTTTTCTGACCTGGAAAAGAGGAGGAAGCAGCTGTGTTTTGAGCCTGGGTCCCCTGTTTAAACCCCAGGACTGGCCATAGCTCATTTGTTCCCTAATGAAATCCAGAGTGGACACTTTTTATATTGAGCATTCTCAATAATCTCCTGTCCAGCAAATAAAATTCCACATCTGGCCCTGCCGAGAAGCCCGATGCATCATTTACAAAAACGCAGGGATACTGTGAAGATTGATTCAGCCAGTAAGAGGCTGTTTTCAAATCTTTCCTGAGCTGAAGCTGAGGCTTTACTTAGAATAGCCCAAATACTCCAAAAGGAGGACTTTCTTTCCTCTGAGAGGAGCCACAATTTTTCTTGTTTGTCCTGTAGACTTGGCATATGGAATAGTATTTCTCTAAATGCTTTAATTTTATTAAGCATGTGCTCTGAAGGCACTTCCTTTTTAGGTTGTTTACTTATTGTTCATGGGTAGAGTAGGTGCTTTGTTGTTCAGTCCCTAAGTCACATCTGACTCTTTGCAACCCCATGGACTACACCCCATTGGGCTTCCCTGTCCTTCAGCATCTCCCGAAGCCTGTGCAAACTCATGTCCTTTGAGTCAGTGATGCCATCCTACCATCTCATCCTCTGTCCTCCCCTTCTCCTCCTGTCCTCAATCTTTCCCAGCATCAGACTCTTTTCCATTGAATTGACACTTCTCATCAGATGGTCAAAGTACTGAAGCTTCAGCATCAGTCTTTCCAATTAATATCCAGGGTTGATTTCCTTTAGAATTGACTGGTTTGATCCAGGGACTTGCAAGAGTCTTCTCCAGCTCCACAGTTCAAAAACATCAATTCTTCAGCACTCAACCTTCTTTATGATTCAGCTCTCACATCTGTACATGACTACTGGAAAAACCTTTGCTTAAATCATTTGCTTTGACTATATGGATCTTTGGTGCAGCTGCTTGATTTGCTTTAAAGCCCTAGAAACCGGGGCAGGAAGTGCCCAGGGCAGGAGCCCTGGGGCATTAAGGCCTCTTCTCTGTGCCAACTTTCTCATGGATCCTCAGGTCAGATACCTGGGTTGGCTGGTGTCTCTGCTCCAGGTCTCATAAACTCAAAGTCTGAGGGTCCACCGGGCTCCTAACTGAAGAGCCTGGAGAAGAATCTTCTTCCTCATCCATCAGGATGCTGGCAGAATTGAGGTCCCTGCTATTGTGGTACTGACGCCCCTGCTTCACTCCTGGCTGTCAGCTAGGCTTGCTCTTCATTCCTAGAGTGTTTTCCCTGGTCCTGTCATACAACCCCCTAACTCAGAGCCAGTAACAGGACCCCAGATTCTGCCTGCTCTTGGACTTTCCCTGACTCCCACTCCAGCTGTGTCTCTCTATGTCTAGCTGGAGAGAGGACACTTGAGGGCTCATGTCGCTAGGTGAAGTCCACCTGAGAAATGCCAGACCATTTAACTATTTAAGGGTCTCAATTTCGATTATATCTGAGAAGTCTCTTTCGCCATGTAACATAACATGCTCAGGTTCCAGGGATCAGGGCATGGACATTAGGGGCTGAGAGTGTTTCAGGGCACTATTCTGCCTGCCTTCAGTCTGGGAATAAGGCCAGGCGATAAATTGCTGTGCGCTGCTAATGCCCCATGAAGGCTGGGGCTACTTCTGGGCACCCCCCACCTCTGGGGCTTTCTTGAAAGGAAAAAAGATGTCCCAGCAAACATTCTTTTTTTCTGGGTTCATTGTATTACTAGAACTGTACATATTTTATCTTTAAAATAGCCAAATATCTTGCCTTTATGTTTAATACTATGCATCTACGCTTGAATAATATTATGCATCTAATACTATGTTTTTTGTGTGTGTTCTTTTCTTAATAAAAAATCCAGGAGTTATATTATGATTCTAGCTTTTTAAATTAAAAACATGAAATTTAGAAAGGATAAATAAGTAGTCTAAGTTTTCACTGTAAATGCCTGTAGAGACAGCCCCTGAACGCAGGCAGTCTGAACGCCTATACAGAGTTTACTATGTTGTATCAACTTGCACAGAAATGTTATTCATAGAACCCATGACATAGTGAAGTCATAAAAAAATAAAGTTGTAGGGAAAAAAATACCTCCTAGTGTAATTCTCCATGTTTTAACAACATACAAAAACGCCTCTCTCAAATTTGGTAAAAATTGAAATAAATGAAATGAATTTTTAAAATACTAAAAATGTTTTTTCCAGATTTTAAAGTTTAAACAATTTTTTAAAAGGAAGTAGGGGGAATTCTGTACATTCTCTAAACTTTATTGAAACCATCTTTCTAAGTTCATAAGGTAAAAATTTAATACCAAGTACTAAACATTTTTTTCTGAATTTTTCATTTTCTATGTTTTTTTTTTAGGAGACTAGGGTTCGATCCTTGGGTAGGGAACATCCCCGGGAAAAGGGAATAGCTACCCACTCCAGTATTCTTGCCTGGAATACTCCATGAACAGAGAAGCCTGTTGAGCTATAGTCCATGAGGTTGCAAAGAGTCAGACAGAACTAAGCGACTAACACTTCCACTTTCAGAGTGACTTCTAATACATCAATCAATGTCAATAAAACACAAATCAAACAGACAAGTACAAGTATATTTTAAACCAAAATTAATAGGAAAACAAACAATAGACAAATTTTAAGTCTTTTTTGTAACATCTGTTAGCCAATATTATTATTCAAATGGCTAATCACAGACAAAATATATTTTGTGAAAAGCTTGGGACACTCAGAAGTCACCCTAGAAGGAAAGATGTGAAATCTGAGTCATGGATATTTCTCTGTTACTGCTCAGCCTTCAAATGTCATATTAAAATATTGATAAATGAAGAAATCCGTCTTGGCTAATACCACGGCCCCCAGGAAAGGAAATAGCCTTTTATACAATCCAACCTAAGGTACTCAAAACAAGAACTTACACAAAGCATTTGTTTTGAATGAGACTTTTTCAGTTTTCAAAGATCTTCATGAGCATTCATTTAAAAAAATCTTTCCTAATGAGAAAATGTAGATTAGATCCGTGTATTTTTAGAGAGCACAAAACCTTCTTGGTTAAGTATCCAGTAGTTTTGTACAAAAGATTTCACATAAAATGTGTCAGAAATCATACTGAGGGGAAGCATAGTAACACAAGAATAAGAGAATGTGCTTTACAAACCATTTGCAGGTTAGATAAAATCTCTTCCTGAAAGAGTTTAGTTCCTCTAATTAATATCATAAAATAGTAAGAGCCAGAGTAATATGAGCTTTAGCTATCATTTTAAATAATTAAAATAAAATGGAATGAATAATAATTAATTTAAGATAATTTGGCACTGAAACTGTCAGGGTTTGGGATAAGGAAAGAGAAGGGAGGGAGTTAAGATTAGGGAAAGAATAGGAACAGAGCTGCCTGGCGAGGCACCAGGCCCTCAAAGTCAGCCTACACTTAGAGAGCAGATACACACAAAATATGAAATTGCCTCTGATTACAGTTTAAAGTGAAATAAATATAGAAGAAAAGACTTCTCTTCAAATAAACCTGACATGATGCAGGGAAAGAATAAACACTGATTTGAAATATGTATATATGTGTGTGTATATATATATTTTCAGAGAAGGCAATGGCACCCCACTCCAGTACTCCTGCCTGGAAAATCCCATGGACGGAGGAGCCTAGTAGGCTGCAGTCCATGGGGTCGCTAAGAGTCAGACACGACTGAGCGACTTCACTTTCACTTTTCACTTCCTGCACTGGAGAAGGAAATGGCAACTCACTCCAGTGTTCTTGCCTGGAGAATCCCAGGGACGGGGAAGCCTGGTAGGCTGCCGTCTATGGGGTGGCACAGGGTAGGGCACGACTGAAGCGACTTAGCAGCAGCAGCAGCATATATATATTTTACTAACAGAATGTACTCAGTTGTGTCTGACTCTTTGTGGCTCCCTCCTGGACTGTAACCCACCAGGCTACTCTGCCCATGGGATTTCCCAGGCAAGAATACTGGAGTGGGTTGCCTTTTCCTCCTCCAGAGGATCTTCCCAACCCAGGGATCGAACCTGAGTCTTCTTCATCTCCTACACTGGCAGGTGGATCTTTGAAAGTAGGTATCACCGGTGAAGAGACCTGGTTGCTGGGAAAAAACTGGAACCTGAGACCATCCCATAAGCATGGTAGAAAAATGGTAAAAGGTGTTGTGAATTGAAAGAATGTGGAATGAGACGGATGACTCTTTGAAAACCCACTGTGTCTCCATGCCATGCATTTTCCCCACCATATACTCAAGAAATATGTTAGTACTTCCAAGAATTACTTACCTTATGAAATCATAGTAAGCTTTTGACACTGATGAAAGCAGGGGGATCCTGCAGGCATCTTCCCAACTGTTGTTCCACTCTGGAGCAGACGTCAGCAGGCTAAGTCTGTTCTTAGCTGAAGTCACAGCTTCTATAGTAGGCAAATTTAAAAAAACTTTTGATTCTCTATAAAATATTGGTATGTTTTATTTAATGAAGCCTTTATTTTGCAACTATTTGGTATGTGATTCTAGGCAGATATTATGTAGTTTTGTTTTTTGATGTGTCTTCCATAGAATATAACATAAGAAAATTATAAAAACAGTTGTGATATGACTGTCTTATATTTAGCTCATTGTAGCCATATGTATATCAGATATATTTTTCATTAGAATGAAAAATCAATGAAGGCAAAGATATTGTTTGTTTGGTTCATCTAAAACCTGGAAATATACCTGGCATATAGCCTATTGATGGTAGCTGTGATTTCTTCATTGAAAAGCCAAACAAAATATAAGTGACAATATATGCAAATTGTATATACATAAAATAAGTGCTTTTAAAATTTTCAATAAAATTACAAATGGAATTTCAAAGTAACCATAGAAAATTATGAAGTCATCTAAGGCCTTCAAGCCAACACTACGCCCCAAAGCGTTTGCTGCTCACCTGGACAGACAGCATCCTGTCATACTTTTGGAGATCAAATGAACACTTTCGTAGAAAAATGCATACAAGTTTAAAGTGGGTTTTATTCATTCTTCTTCCTTTTCTGTTTCATTCCATAAACATTTACTGATAACTATTCCAAAAATATGGGGTTTCACAGGTTGTACAGTTGGTAAAGAATTCACCTGCCAATACAGGAGATGCGGAAGATGTGGGTTTGATCCCTGGGCTGGGAAGATCCCCAGGAGTAGCAACCCACTCTGGTATTCTTGCCTGGAAAGTTCCAAGGACAGTCCATGGGGTCTCAAGGAGCTGGACGCCACTGAGCACATGCAAGCATTCCAAAAATATACACAAAGGCATAAGCTGTGGTCCCTGGTGACAAGGGGACTGGTTTCTAGAGGGTAGAATAAGCATGTGTTAATAAATAATTAATGACAATAAAAGGAGATGAAGGTAAAAATCAAGGTAGGTATCCAGGGTTATGGGGACACGGAGCAAATCTGGGCTAAGCCCAGGTGAAGACTCCACTGCGAAGCCGAATTTAAGCAGGTGTTCAAGGATGAGTAAGAAGCCACGTGGCAGAGAAGGGCCTTCCAGGCTAAGAGATTAAATGAAAGTGAAAGTGAAGTCACTCCGTCGTGTCCAACTCTTTGCGACCCCATGGACTGTAGCCCACCAGGATCCTAAGTCCATGAGATTTTCCAAGCAAGAGTACTGGAGTGGGTTGCCATTTCCTTCTCCAGGAGATCTTCCTGACCCAGGGATAGAACCTGGGTCTCCCACATTGAAGGCAGATGCTCTACCATCTGAGCCACCAGGGAAGTCCCTAAGAGATTAAATGATGTGATTTCAAAACAAAACAAGCAGTGAAAGCAGCTCTTTTGCCCTCCTCCTGTTTGCCCATCTCTGTCCCCCTTTAACCTTAAAATAGCCTAATTATAGGAATGAGATCACTTGGCATTTGGACCCAATTCTGGACTTATGCTTGCCTGAATACACACTATGCCTTTCTTAACCTCTTCATTCTTTTCCTAGATTAAAAGAAACAAGAAGAAGAAATTAAGTGAAAGAATGACTAGCTCTCTACCTCTAAGTGCCCCTTTTGCAATCCTGCAGGCCGATCACATGGGCAAGGTAATCTTCTGAGAGTCAGCCAGTCTGCACAACGGAGAAGGATGCAGAACCCAGCCCCTTGCCTCCAGGACTCACTGAGAATCTCCTCTTCTCCCATGTTTCCCTTTGAAAACTGTTCCAACTGAGCTGCATCTTTAGCATTGTTCTCAGGACATGAGTCCACATCTTCCCCAGATTTCCAGCTTTTCTGATGAAAGCATCTATCCCTTCTACAGTCACTAGCTTCTCAACCATTGACTTCTGAGAGGTGGTGGTTTAGTCGCTCAGTCGTGTCCAGCTCTCGCGACTCCATGGACTGTAGCCCTCCAGGCTCCTCTGCCCGTGGGATTTTCCAGGCAAGAATACTGGAGTGGGTTGCCATTTTCTTCTCCAGGGGATCTTCCTGACCCAAGAATCGAACCTGGGTCTCCTGCATTGCAGGCAGATTCTTTACCAACTGAGCTATGAGCAAGCCCTGACTTTTGAGTGGCAAACCCCCAAACCTGAGCTCACTTACAGCAACAGCATGCCCTAGGCACCGTGCCCTGGGTGAGTCCCGGTCATGGGGCATGAGGGAGGAAACAAGGGGACATTTCTCTGAAAACCATGTGTCCCTCAGGAAGGCGATTATTTGACTAATGAGAGCTTTAAAAACAGGGGTGTTTTTCTCACATAAAAACATGTTAGAGTTGGCGCATTCTGGTGTTATTTAGCCACATCATGATTTTGAGTGGGCATCTCTGTTTTTCCCTTGGCTTTAGCCTTTCCCTGTGTCTGTGAGATGACTGTCCACTGCATGAGTCAAAGCTTAAATGGAAGAAGATGTGACTGCTGTCAGAACAGGAAAACTGTGCCAGACGTTCCCAGGAGTTTTTTTTTTTTCTAAATATATTACATGACTGGAGAAGGAAATGGCAACCCACTCCAATATTCTTGCCTGGAGAATCTCACGGACAGAGGAGCCTGGCGAGCTCCATAATGGAAAGTTGAGTCCATGTGGTCACAAAGAGTCGGACACAACTGAGCAACTAACCACACATAACACACACACATTACATGACAGAAAAGCCTCTTTCAGAAGCCTCATAAAATTAGGTTCTGGAGAAGGCAATGGCACCCCGCTCCAGTACTCTTGCCTGGAAAGTCCCATGGACGGAGGAGCCTGGTAGGCCACAGTCCATGGGGTCTCGAGGAATCGGACACGACTGAGCAACTTCACTTTCACTTTTCACTTTCATGCATTGGAGAAGGAAATGGCAACCCACTCCAGTGTTCTTGCCTGGAGAATCCCAGGGACGGGGGAGCCTGGTGGGCTGCCGTCTATGGGGTCGCACAGAGTCGGACACAACTGAAGTGACTTAGCAGCAGCAGCAGACAAAGAAGAGAGGGTCCCCAGATGACACAGGGTAAAGAACCTGCCAGCCAATGAAGTAGACACAGGGCACCAGGGTTCAATCTCTGGGTCTGGAAGATCCCCTAGAGGAGGAAATGGCAACCATTCCAGTATTCTTGCCTGGAAAATTCCATGGACACAGAATCCTGGTGGGCTGCAGTCCATGGGGTCTCAAGGAGTTAGACACAGCTGAGCACCTGAGCAAGCAGACAAAGAAGACAGTGAGGGACTGAGGTGGGCAATAAACAGTGCTTGTCACAAGTCCTTGGAAGGTCAGACTGCGCCATGATTTGCCATGCTAAATAAATGGGGCTTTATCAAGTAGTGAGTGGATACCCATCAAAACATGTGTGTAGGATATCACTATGACAAGAGAGAAGACCTGAGTAACTTTTCAAAGTCAGTTACATGAATATTTCACTGTAATTATCAACATTTCTCAGTATTTGTGACCCTGATTGGTTAGGAATAGGTGGTGGTGATCATAGAGTTAATCTCAGGTAGGGCTCTACGAAGAGTGTTTTGTTGTTACTGTGTTGCTAAGTCATGTCTGACTCTTTGCAACCCCATGGACTGCAGCATGCCAGCCTCCTCTGTCCTTCACTATCTCCTGGAGTTTGTTCAAGTTCATGTCCATTGAGTCAGTGGTGCTACCTAACCATGTCATCCTCTGCTGACCCCTTCTCCTTTTTCCTCCAATCTTTTCCCAGCATCAGGGTCTTTTCCAGTGAGTTAGCTCTTTGTATCAGGCAGCCAAAGGATTGGAGCGTCAGCTTCGGAATCAGTCCTTTCAATCTGTGAAGATGCTGATGGTCAACCATGGTTAGAAGAAACCACTGCTTATTCTGACTGAGACCAGGCTGGGTCACCTTCAGATACCGGCATGAATTACAGAAAGACTTCATTATTCATTAGAATCAGAAAGTCAGTTCTACTGGGAATGACTTAAGGGGGCCAATTAGGCCAGGATAGATAAACAACTTCATTCCCATCCACAGGGCTTCATGCTGATCTTGGAGGAGGCAACAGTAAGATAATATATTCACTGCCCCCCTGGAATTTAATGGAAAAGTCTCATCATTGCTCTTATTCCACTAAATGCAATTCTTGAAATGATTTTTAATTCTCTCCATTTACTTGAAGTAGTTTATTGGACTGTACAAGATGAACAAGGCAAAAATTAATATCTCAGTTTCTTGAGAAAGGATTTGGAGTTACTTAGACATTTTACAGGATTTTTTGTTGATTTCCTGTTTCTTTTCTCTTCATTCTAAAATTAAATGATACTTTAAAGTTTACTTTGTTCAAGTATATTTGATGTATGCACGCTAAGTCATTCAGTCATGTTCAGCTCTTTGCAACCCCATGGACTGCAGTCCGCCAAGCTCCTCTGCTCATGGGGATTCTCCAGCCAAGAATACTGGAGGGGGTTGCCATGCTCTCCTCCAGGGCATCTTCCCACCCTAGGAATCAAACCTGCATCTCTTATGTCTCCTGCATTGACAGATGGATTCTTTACCAGTGTTAATTTCTACTGTACAGCAAAGTGATTCAGTTATACAAAGATATTGATATATATATACTTTTAAAATTCTTTTCCATATGGTTTATCACAGAGCACTGGATAGAGTACCCTGTACTATACCATAGGACCTTGTTTATCCATTCTATATACAATATAAAATTAAATGACATTGATATTGCCTCTATGAATGCTAGCTATTATCATCAAAGGGTGGGAAAATAGGAGGTAAGTCAAGAATGGATATTTACCTTGTAAACAATAACAATCAGAATACATTTCAATATAGTACTCCTTTTTGGTGATAGTTTTACTAAAACATAACTCAGCTATGCAGCTCCTGCTAAGTCGCTTCAGTCGTGTCCAACTCTGTGCGACCCCATAGATGGCAGCCCACCAGGCTCTGACGTCCCTGGGATTCTCCAGGCAAGAACAGTGGAGTGGGTTGCCATTTCCTTCAATGCATGAAAGTGAAAAGTCAAAGTGAAGCTGCTCAGTCGTGTCCGACTCTTTGCGACCCCATGGACTGCAGCCCACCAGGGTCCTCTGTCCATGGGATTTTCCATGCAAGAGTACTGGAGCAGGGTGCCATTGCCTTCTCTGCAGCTATGCTAATTGTTTGTAAATAAACTATTTTACTATCCTGGATTATGTGCTTTTGATATTACATTTATGAGAAAAAAGTTTGGGGTTTTGATCACTATCTTGAAGTTTTAATTTTTAAAAACGCTTTCCAGAACATTTTTTGATTTGAAGCTGATATGACTCACGTGTTTGAATAATATACATAAAGTAACACGGAACCAAGGGACCTGCCATTCTAGGTCATGTTCATATTCTGTGTGCATATGAATGCTCTCTTTCACAATTTTGCTGACGGATGATAAATTAAAGAGAGATTTACATTGGCAATTAAATCAGAATTTACTGTGAAAAAATCATAAAAATGGAACAAGGAAAATGACTTTTAAATTCTGAATTTGCCTTTCATATCTGGCAGGAGTTGGTTTGGAGGTAGGAAGGACTCCTGCTGTGGAAAATACTTCCCTAGAGTACAGTATGGTTTCAAGTGCCCTTCCAAAGCCTATTCCTTTTAACTTTGAATTCTTTTATATTGGAGTGTAGTTGATTAACAGCTGTATCTGGAATATAGTTGTAATAGTTTCCGGTATACAGCAAAGCAGTTCTGTTAAAAATAAAGGGGCTGCCCTGGTGGCTCAGAAGGTAAAGAATCCGCCTGCAATGCAGGAGACCTGGGTTTGATCCCTGGGTCAGGAAGATCCCCGGGAGAAAGGAATGGCTACCCACTCCAGTATCCTGGCCTGGGAAACCCCATGGACAGAGCAGCCTGGCAGGCTACAGTCCGTGGGGTCACAAAGAGTTGGACACCACTGAGTGAGATAGATATACATGTGTCTACATGTGTCTATTATTTTTCAAATTATTTTCCCATTTAGGTTGTTACATAACATGGAGCAGAGTTCCCAGTACTATGTAAGTAGGTCATTCTTGGTTTTTCATTTTAAATAAGCAGTGTGTATGTGTCAACCTCAAACTCCCTAACTTGTAAACAAGCATGTTTCTGATACAGTACCCTCAATACTCCTACCGACCTTATGTTATGCACCCAGGAGAACTTAATGCAGTTAGATAATCTAATGCATCAGGCTTCACTCCGCTCACTAATGTTGACAGCTGGATAATACCCCCACCAAACTGCCTACATTCTATTTCAGGGGAAATCAGTTCAAAGGCATGGTCTCTTTTCTATGCAGTGACCATGTGGCTGAGGTCTGATTAATGGAAGGGAGGGAAGTAACGGTTTCCTAACCAAACTGGAAACAAGTCAGAAGTCCGTCGACAGATAATGGATAAGCAATTGTGGAACTCTCATACCATGGAAGATGACTCAGCACTAACAGAGAATTAACAATTAATAAAAGCAGCAACCTAGATGCATCTCGAAATAGTCCTGCTGAGTGAAGTCCATAGAAAGGAGTGCATGCTGTATTATTCCATTAAAATGAAGCTCTTGAAAGTACAAACTAATCTCTAGTGACAAAAAACAGATCAGAGGCTTCCTAGGGAGAGGGTGATATTACAAAGTGCGGGGGGAAACTTTGGGAATAATAGCCAGGTCCTCTGTCTTGATTGCACTCATCTCACACGCTAGTAAGTAATGCTCAAAATTCTCCAAGTGAGGCTTCAGCAATACATGAACCATGAACTTACAGATGTTCAAGCTGGTGTTAGAAAAGGCAGAGGAACCAAAGATCAAATTGCCAACATCTGCTGGATCATCAAAAAAGCAAAAGAGTTCCAGAAAAACATCTATTTCTGCTTTATGGACTATGCCAAAGCCTTTGACTGTGCAGATCACAATAAACTGTGGAAAATTCTGAAAGAGATGGGAATACCAGACCACCTGACCTGCCTCTTGAGAAACCTATATGCAGGTCAGGAAGCAACAGTTAGAACTGGACATGGTTCCAAATAGGAAAAGGAATACGCCAAGGCTGTATATTGTCACCCTGCTTATTTAACTTCTATGCAGAGTACATCATGAGAAACGCTGGACTGGAAGAAGCACAAGCTGGAATCAAGATTGCCGGGAGAAATATCAATAACCTCAGATATGCAGATGACACCACCCTTATGGCAGAAAGTGAAGAGGAACTCAAAAGCCTCTTGATGACAGTGAAAGAGGAGAGTGAAAAAGTTGGCTTAAAGCTCAACATTCAGAAAACGAAGATCATGACATCCAGTCCCATCACTTCATGGCAGATAGATGGGGAAACAGTGGAAACAGTGTCAGACTTTATTTTTCTGGGCTCCAAAATCACTGTAGATGGTGATTGTAGCTATGAAATTAAAAGACGTTTACTCCTTGGAAGGAAAGTTATGACCAACCTAGACAGCATTCAAAAGCAGAGACATTACTTTGCCAACAAAGGTCCATCAAGTCAAGGTTATGGTTTTTCCAGTGGTCATGTATGGATGTGAGAGTTGGACTTATAAAGAAAGCTGAGTGCCGAGGAATTGATGCTTTTGAACTGAGTTGTTGGAGAAGACTCTTGAGAGTCCCTTGGACTGCAAGGAGATCCAACCAGTCCATTCTAAAGGAGATCAGTCCTGGGTGTTCTTTGGAAGGACTGATGCTAAAGCTGAAACTCCAGTACTTTGGCCACCTCCTGTGAAGAGTTGACTCATTGGAAAAGACTCTGATGCTGGGAGGGATTGGGGGCAGGAGGAGAAGGGGACAACAGAGGATGAGATGGCTGGATGGCGTCACCAACTCGATGGACAAGAGTTTCGGTGAACTCCAGGAGTTGGTGATGGACAGGGAGGCCTGGCGTGCTGCAATTCATGGGGTCACAAAGAGTTGGACACGACTGAGCGACTGAACTGAACTGACTGACACTTTAAATATACGTCAAGTGTACCTCATTGTAGCTATTTAAAAAGAGCTATGACATTAAAAAAACTAAGTTCATGACATCCAGTTCCATCACTTCATGGCAAATATAAAGGGAAAAAGTGGAATCAGTGACAGACTTTATTTTCTTGGGCTCCAAAATCACTGCAGATAGTGACTGCAGCAGCCATGAAATTAAAAGACACTTGTTCCTTGGAAAGAAAGTTATGATAAACCTAAACAGCACATTAAGTAGAGACATCACTTTACAGACAAAGGTCCATATAGTCAAAACTATGGTTTTTCCAAGGTCATGTATGGATGTGAGAACTGAACCATAAAGAAGGTTGAGTCCTGAGGAATTAATACTTTCAAACTGTGGTTCTGGAGAAGACTCTTGAGAGTCCCTTGGACTACAAGGAGATCCAACCAGTCCATCCTAAAGGAGATCAGTCCTGAGTATTCATTGGAAGGACTGATGCTGAAGCTCCAGTACTTTGGCCACCTGATTCGAGGCATTGACTCACTGGAAAAGACCCTGATATTGGGAAAGATCAAGGGCTAGAGAAGACGGTGATAGAGGGTGAGATGGTCAGATAGCATCACTGACCCAATGGATAAGACTCTGAGAAACCTCCAGGAGATAATAGACGACAGAGGAGCCTGGTGTGCTGCAGTCCATGAGGTCTCAAAGAGTCAACACGACTGAACGACTGAGCAATAGCAACAATGAACCAGAGTAAGTGTGTAGTCGCTCAGTTGTGTCTGACTCTTTGCAATCCTATGGATTGCCAGGCTCCTCTGTCCATGGGATTTTCCAGACAGCAATACTGGAGTGGGTTGCCATTTCCTTCTCCAACCAGAGTAAGGGGCAGGTTAAACATGCATCCTTGGTATTTAAAATGCAAATTTGAGGTATGAAGATGCATATGTGAATGCTAAATGTTTGAAAATTACTTTTAAAACTATGTTGGTCTAAAGGACTTCCCTGGTGGTCCAGTGGTTAAGACTTTGCTTTTCCAGCACAGGTGATTCCTGGCCTGGGAACTAAGATCCCACATGCCTCACAGCCAAAAAATCAAAAAATATAAAGCAGTAGCAATATTGTAAAAAATTTAAAAAAAACTTTAAAAAATGTTCTGCACCAAAATAAATAAAAATAAAACTATACTGATCTGCACCTCTTTATCATATCAAGCCCAGGTTCCTTATTCTCTTTTAGATTTTATGGATCAACACTTCTTTCCAACGTACACATACCCTACATTTTAGCCACACTATGCTTCTCACCATGCCGTAGGTAGATGATGTAATTTCATGCCCTTATTTTTTTCATATCCTCCCCTGCATTTACAACTGCCTTTCTCTACCTTCCTCTGCTCAGAGGAACTTCCTATTCCTTCTGGTGCTTTCCAAGTCATGTCTAGTTGTTTTTTTAAAGTTTTAGTTCCAATAGCACTTAGTAGACATGGAGTCTAGAGTTTATTATATGACCTTAGGCCAAGGATATTTTCATTTATCCTGTGTGTCCAGCCACTAGACTGGTCTATAGCAGTTGCCAGGGATCCTCAAACAACCTGTGGATAAAATAGTCAATGAATGCATCATCTTATTAAATATTTTAATAAAAAGAAATAACTTTTAGCAAGATACATGTGATAGGCACTTCAAATCAAGTATTTGTAAATGTCATGACAGCTCCACAAAATAAATGTTATCATCCATTTTTTGGATTAAGGAATGGAGGTTCAGAAAGATTAATGATGTTCCTAAAACCATGGTCAGAACTGAAAGCCAAGTTTGCTCCTGATTCCAAGTCTGCAAGGTGAGGGCGGCGAAAGGATCTTCCTCTGTGTTCTGATCCAACGACTTTTCAATCCATGCTCCCTTCTGTCAGCGTCCTTCTTACACAGTTTCAGATTTCTTGGTCGCCAGCTCTCAACTTTTTCTTCAGAACATTTCACATTTGTTTTTGGAAGGAGACATGTGCTCAGACATCAGCACGGTTTTCTCCTAACGCTGCCCTCAACCCACGTGTACCAGAACCTTCAAAAGACCCCATTGTTCTGAGCACTTTCAAGTTATATGTATCTGTCTTCACTATTAAAGTATACTTGGAACAAAAACATGCGAAATATTCGCCAGAGACTTGGGACACTGGGAAAAGATGTCTGTACATCCCCTCATGAGGATTATTTAAAGACATATCTAAGCTCTTACTGTACTCTTGCCTGGAAAATCCCATGGACGGAGGAGCCTGGTAGGCTGCAGTCCATGGGGTCACTAAGAGTCGGACAAGACTGAGCGACTTCACTTTCACTTTTCACTTTCATGCATTGGAGAAGGAAATGGCAACCCACTCCAGTGTTCTTGCCTGGAAAATCACAGGGACGGTGGAGCCTGATGGGCTGCTGTCTATGGGGTCACACACAGTCGGACATGACTGAATCGACTTAGCAGCAGTAGCAGCAAGCTCTTACTGAGGCAACAGATGTTGGGTTCTGAGTTAAAAGGGTGGCTTTAACTGAGTGATCATTACATGAGGTTTTCACAGGAAGATGGCAACAAGAAGATTATGCAAGGGGAATCCAGATGATCTGAAACAATCATGGGATTGTGTCTTCAGCATCATTCCAGCTACTCAAGCTGGAAACTGGAACTCGTGTGGGACTTTTTTCTCTCCCTCATCCTCTGCACCCTCCTTCAGCAAGTCCTGCAGACGCACCTGGACCTATTCTCCCCTCTGTTCCTCACAAGCCCATCACCCCTGCCAAGCTACGCTCCTGGGTGGCCTGGCACAGCCGTGATCTCCTGCTGGAGTAGGCAATTCCGCTCTCGAAGCCTTCCCTCCAGTCTCCACCCAGAAGTCCTTTCAAACTTCAAATCAGATTAAGGACCGCCTGCTTGAACTTCCAAAGACTTCCAATCAAGCGTGGGATGAAATCTCCACCCTCTCCCGTGTCTCACGAGGTCTCCTGTGGCCTGGCCCTGCTGGCCCCCATATCTCCTCCTCTGAGCCTGGCAGGGCCATCTGAGCGTCTGTTTACAGGTTCGAAGGGCAGGCACTGTTCTGGCTTGTGGTGGCAGTGCTCCAGGGTTTGCTACCTTCACAGCCCCTTGCTCTGCGCAGCCGTTCACCCAATGACCTTTTTAGCTGCTTGGGTTGTCTACCTCTGCTCTAGTTGATTTCAAATTCTGCCAGGATATGGCACCTGCATCCCTTGTTTAGCCATTATGAGGATCCCCTTGACCCTCATTCTAGCCAGGCCCATCCCCCGGTGGCCAGGAGCCTAGAGAATAGGGACTCAAAGACCCCAGAACTCCTCTCTGGAGGTCCACTCCACTTACTTGGACCCAACTTCTCCAGGCTCCAGTGCCTTTCTCTGGCTTTGATTTCAGTGTTCAGAGCGATATCAGGGCTTCCTAACCGGCAAGATTCCCGTGGCACTGATTGGCCTTGAATTTCCAAGTATAACTTTCTCTAGAACTTCCAGAGTCCAGTCTCCTCTGTCTTGTTGATCTTTCCAAGATGCTACTCCTCTCCTAGAAATCACTTCACTTTTTTAGGTGACAATTTGTTCCAATATCCTCAGACATACATAGAACTCTATCTATATTTATTTTAACTCTTAAAAGTTATTGTTATAATTGCTTTTTGTTGTTCAGTTGCTTAGTTGTGTCCAACTCTTTTTTCAATCCCATGGACTGCAGCCCACCAGACTCCTCTGTGCATGGGATTTTCCAGGCAAGAATACAGGGGGGGGGGCGGAAATACACGAGTGGGTTGTCATTTCCTTTTCCAGGGGATCTTCCTAACCCAGGGGTCTAACCCATGTCTCCTGGATTGGCAGGTGAGTTCTTTACCAGGGAAGTCCCCGTTGTTATAATAAGGTGAAGACAAATTACTCTGAATACTAACAAATAATTAATGTTTTGCAACAAGGGTGAGAGTGAAAGTTTATTAAAGCATGTTCTGTTTTCTTTCCTATGAAGGAAACAATACCATGTTGGTGCTGCTAAGGTAGTACTAGCTTTCAATTGCAAACTAAGAAATTGATTCACACATATTTTGTGAATTTAACTTAAATGTGAAAAAACAATGAAATAACTTAAAGTCATACACTTTAATTTCAAAATACGTGATTAATATTGAATGGATTGAAAGTGAAAGTGAAAGTCCCTCAGTTGTGTCTGACTCTTCGCCATCCCATGAAATATGCAGTCCATTGAATTCTCCAGACCAGAATACTGGAGTGGTAGTGTTTCCCTTCTCCAGGGGATCTTCCCGATCCAAGGATTGAACCCAGGTCTCCTGCATTGCAGGCAGATTCTTTAGCAGCTGAGCCACAAGGGAAGGATTAACTCATCATTAATGATTTGTTTAAGAATAGAAAATTCTTTCCATTATGTTTTGGACTAAGGTGAAAAAAAAGCCTTCGAATTTTAAAAAGTAACAATCAACTCCAAAGCCAGTTGCTTCTCAAAAATCTTCCAGCAACTTGAGACAGTCTGAAAAATTCAACAAGACTTGCCTAGAATCTACAATACTGGAATAACTTAGTTTTATCTGTATTAGTTTAATCTCTTCTTCAAGTGAAACCCGACACAAAGTTCAGACTGTCTGTCATACCCAGCCTCCAAGCCATCTCATGCTTGTATGACATCTCTATTAAGACTGTAAATTCCCAGAGCACAGTATCCCCTTAGGTAATTTATTCCAATACATTCGTAGGTTTGATCTCAGCTGTCACTCAAAAGGACCAAGAAGATTTCCAAAATTAAAAATTAGAACTCAATTAATCTTCCACATAACGTCAACATGTTTCATATTTCCTTTAGTGAGCCAAGAAATTTTGGAAGGTGACATCATGTCTGCGAAAATGTCACACCCGGCAGGAAAGATTCTTTGACTAATTAGAGTAGCCCTTTGAGGTGATACTGTGCAGAGAAAGTGTTGAAAATTCGTCGTTGTCCAAAAAGGGACAGAGAGGCTCACTTTGCTCCCACCTTACACAAGATTTGAGGTCCTCTGCTCAAGAACGCACGTTCTCGTGGAATTGCTGTGTCTGGGGGGACATAGGACCCATAGATTACAGAAATGGTTCTCTTTCTGCTTTCCAGGACATTATATCAAGGACAAGAGAGTGAGAAGGGAGGTGACTAAATACGGATTGAGGACAGCAAATATAAAGTGCAGCAAATGGTTGGTATCATTGTTGGAAAGTTTAATGAATTCCTCATTCATTGCAGTCATAGAGGCTGGACACAAACCAGCATTTCCTTTCATGAAAAATTTTCCTGGGAGAAGGCTGCAGAGAACTGGTGCTCAGATGCAGCTAAAAAGGCAGGCTTCTCAAATCTCAATAAAATATTATTATATATTGTGGCTTATTAAAAACATTTATCAGTTCTTGGCTACAAAATATTATGTTTATCACAAAGATATTAAACAGCATAAATATTTTGTTAAAGACTTTGCTTCATGTTCATTTCAGTGCTAAAATAAACATGAAATAAAGACGAAGGTTAACGTAGGAAATCTTTTCTTTTTTTTCTCTCAGAACCACTTCGCTCTACAGGAATACTGCCAAAAATAAGTTGTCTTCCAATCTCTAGGTCCCCCTCATTCTTTTAAGGAAATACATTTTTTAAAACAGCGTGTAGTTTGTATTTTGAGAAGCTTACATGATGCATAAAATGTATGTCGTGTTTCCCACTTAGTTATCTCATCCTTTCATGTTAATACAAACAGATTTCCTTTGTGGATCACTTTCAAATTTATTTCCACTGAACCATCTGCACAAGCATGTCCCAAGTTTCCAGCTGCCCACCAGCATCTAAGCGTGCTGCCTCCCCAAGCCCCTCCACGCAGGGTGCTTGCAGCCCAGCTCAGCACAGTCCTCCTCAAGCCTGCTTCTCTGTCTTAACTTCTTGTCGCATCTCCTTTCCTAAACCCACGTTCCATATCCCATCAACCTTAATTCTAACTTCACAATGTCTCTCTTGTAGCCATCTATCTCCTTCTCAATAAATTCCATATCAGTTTCTTTAAAAAAAGTATTGAAGTTGAGTTGATTTACAGTGCTGTTAATTTCTTCTGTACAGCAAAGTGACTCAGTTACATATGCATTCATATTCTTTTTCCATATTCTCCTCCATTATGGTTTATTACAGGATACTGGGCATAGTTCCCTGCACCCTAAGGTAGGACCTCATTGTTCATCCAGCCTATACATAAAAGCTGACACCTGCTGACCCCAGCCTTGCATCCCTCCCCGCCCTCACCACCCTCCCTTAGCAAGCACAAGGCTGTTCTCCACGTCTGTGAGTCTGTTTTTGTTTCATAGATAGGTTCATTTGTATTTTAGTTCAGATTCCACAAGTAAGTGACATCACATGGTATTTATCTGCTTTAATCTTCTAGTTCATGTTTATCTCTGATGTTGATTTTGAGAGTATTTATCTGGCTGTCTCACTAACTCTCAGTTCAGTTCAGTCGCTCAGTCATGTCCGACTCTTTGTGACTCCGTGGACTGCAGCACGCCAGGCCTTCCCATCCATCACCAGCTCCCAGAGTTTACTCAAACTCATGTCCACTGAGTCGGAGATGCCATCCAACCATCTCATCCTCTGTCATCCCCTTCTCCTCCCACCTTCAATCTTTCCCTTCATCAGTTCAGTTCAGTTCAGTCACTCAGTCATGTCCAACTCTTTGTGACCCCATGACCGCAGCACGCCAGGCCTCCCTGTCCATCACCAACTCCCAGAGTCCACTCAAACCCTTGCAGTCTCTTTGCAGTCCAAGGGACTCTCAAGAGTCTTCTCCAACACCACAGTTCAAAAGCATCAATTCTTTGGCGCTCAGCCTTCTTCACAGTCCAATTCTCACATCCAAACATGGCTACTGGAAAAACCATAGCTTTGACTAGACGGACCTTTGTTGGCAAAGTAATGTCTCTGCTTTTTAATATGCTGTCTAGGTCGGTCATAACTTTCTTTCCAAGGAGCAAGCGTCTTCTAATTTCATGGCTTTAATTTCACGAACTCTATCATCTTCCTGTTCTGGTCAATCCTATCTGTCACTTCACATTCATCTTCAAAATATAAAACTGCTCTCCCTCATCTGCTCAGAGGTATTCTCTGGTGACCCATGTGCTAACAGTCACAGCCCAAGTTCACGAAGTCTATGGCTTCTCAGGCTTTGTGTAACCAGGATTTGTAGGTTACTTCCCACTCTTGCCTTTCAAGTGTTTGAAGCCATTGCTTCTCATATGCTGCTCTCCTTTCTCCATGTGTTGGCTCTGATGTGGTTGCTGCCTAAATGCCCCCTCATCACCTGTAGGTATGCTGATTCTCTAGACTCTTCAGGCTCTGCGTAAATGCCACCTTTTCCCTTCACCTTCTAGGATTGTCTGGCTCTCTTTTCTGAACTGAAATAGCAATTGAATGGTACTACTCTGTCATTTTGGGCTTCTCAGGTGGCTCAGTGGTAAAGAAACGCCCACCAGTGCAGGAGATGTGGGTTGTATCCCTGGGCGAGGAAGATCTCCTGGAGAAGGAAATGGTAACCCACTCCAGTATTCTCACCTGGGAAATCCCAAGGACAGAGGAGCCTGGTGGGCTACAGCCCATGGGGTCGCAAGGTAGGACTGAATCGACTTAGCGTGCATGCATACACCCACTCTGTCATGTAACATATTCCATCTGGTGCCATCGTCATTCCTGTATGAACTTCATCTTCCTCCCACCTGCATCTAAATGTCTTGAAAGATAGTATCTTATTAATTTTCAGGCCCCATTTGTCTTAGAAACCAAAAATAGCTCATTACATTAAAGATGCTTTAGTTCATATTTTAGTCCATTTTTTTAATCTCTAATGAGGAATGATAAACATCTTTTTATCAAGAAAGAAGTTGACTCTTTGATGTCTGTCTTACCAGAAATTTTTAGTCAGTTGAAATAAAAACACCTGCAGTGCATTAAATTGATCCAATGCAGCCATGACAAATAGAAAACCTAGTGATACATTCACATAAAATTCAGGGTTTAGGGGTTCTGCAAGACTTCGCTTTACTTCCCATGCCAGAACATTAAGTGTTTTACAAAGCATGACCTTAAAACTGCAAGATTGATTCCACAAGCCAACTATGAAAATTGGAATCATTTTTTAATGGGTATATATCAAGTGATACCAAGACATCATAAGCACTGTGATTAAGAGCATTATGTGAAGGATGAAAATACATCGGATAGAGGCATTTAGCCATATGGGAAGGAAATGAGGTACTAACATATATATGGGATTACATAAATCATATCATAATAGAATCGAAGTGGATTCTAACACGAATTACCAATCCTCCTCTCAGCTAAGACACTAAGCTTCCCCCACATCTGACGAACCAGTATCCACCTCCTCGGCATAGTTTTAACAGAAGCTAACAACCCCTTAGCCGTTCTTCATGTCATTTATACAGTTTGGAGGGTTGTTAATGCCATCTTCACACATTTGAGAACTGGTCAAATTGTTGTCTCCAGTCCTGTATATCTAAATAAAAAAGCATTCCGGTGTACATGTGTGCATGCTAAGTCACTGTAGTCGTGTCCAACTCTGTGTGACTCCAAGGACTGTAGCCCGCCTGGCTCCTGTGTCCATGAAATTGTCCAGGCAAGAACACTGGAGTGGCTTACCATTCCCTTCTCCAGGGGATCTTCTCGACTCAGGGATGGAACCCTGGTCTCCCGCATTGCAGGTGCTTCTTTACCATATGAGCCTCCAGGGAAGCCCTCTTCAATAGTTATTGGATACCATTTCCATGCTACATTCCATCCTGGTCAGTATCGCCGGACACACTCCATTTTGCTTATTCATGTAGCACTAATTTACTGAGGCATTGTCCAAGCAAGCATTAGTGTCTAAGCTGAGAAGGATACAAAGACAGACAAGGAGATTTACTTATAAAGTAGCCTTCTTTATTTCTATGTCATTATTCCATTATATTTGCACTGGGAGTCTCAGATCATTTGTTTCCATCTGGACATCTGCAGGTGTGACAGCCAACATTGAATTATGTGGGTCTGAGAATTTTTCCAAAAACGTGCTGTTGGTCAAAAGTTCCAAGAAAAACTAATATTCTATGTAAATTCCCAATGCAAGGTTTAAGCAAGGCCTATACACTTAAACAAAGAATACATTGCTTGGTTTATGCGTGTGGCCTATATAGAAAGCAAATACACAGAGGCTATCTTATATTTGTCTTACATATGATAAGGTAAAAAAAATCTGCCATGTGTTCATGGCTGATTTTGATTTGACCACCTGTACTGTGAGACTGTGTCCAACAGTTGGCAAAAAGAGTCAGTCTGAACATAAGAAAACATTCAAGTGTGGCTAGATTTTGCACGGAAAGGGACTTATTCCAAGGATCACATAATATGATATGTGTACCCACTCTTGGGGATGGAAACTAGTTATATATTCTAGCTTTTACTATTTTTTTAAGCCAAAGCAGAGATGTGATGAGTCCCACTCATAAAAATTCAGGAGGATACATATATATTTTTTAACAGATGTGGTGGCCTGCTATTTCCAACAGCTGAATGAGACGAGCTTGGAAATCTAAACCCAGCTCCTTGACTGCCTCTCCGAAGCCAACCATATAAATGATTTTAATTACCCTGCATAAGTGGAGCCATAGGACAATAATTTGGGTGTTACCATAATTTCAGCTGCCACCACTAGCTTCCTGGACACAGGTGTCTGCAAGCGAGGTTTTGAACTTGAAACTTGCAGCCGCCTGACGGTGAAGCCTCTGTTTGGACCCTTTCATGAAAAGCTCAAGGTCTAGTTTCTCTGCCAGCTCCAATGCCAGGCATGCCCTTAACCTTCTCCCCTCTACAACATTGACAGGAGAGGCTGATAAACTCATAAAATGGTATTAATGATTTATTATGCTTCCTGCACCTCTTGCATTTTTATTGGGGTCAGATGTGTAAAACATTCTTGACTTGGGGTGGAATTTCAGGCATGATTGGCAAGCAGATTGTCGTCTAGGTCCCCTTCATGAGACCCCACAAACAGCTCCCCATTTTGCCGCCAGGTAAGGTAATCTCCACAGCTCTGGAGATGACTGTCATCCTCTATGATTCATAAGATAAAGACAGTTATTTTAGGGACTTCCTTGGTGGTCTAATGGTTAAGATTCCACACTTCCACTGCAGGGGATTCAGGTTCGATCCCTGGTCAAGGAACTAAGATCCCTTGTGCCTCAGGGAATAGTCATAAAACAAACAAACAAAGAAGTTATTTGAGATGCTTAGGGTTTAAGTGTGGATGACTAGACGGATAAAATTACTCCGGAGTGTCCCTACCATGGCAATGTCTCCGTTCCTCCCACAGAAATGTGCTGGCTGTTACATTCTTGGCTGACAGAAGAACACGGCCCTTCTTCCTGCCTGAATAACCAGACTCTCAGCAGAACTGTGTGTTCAGGCCCACGATGGTGCTGCGGCCTCTGCAACTTTTAAACCCCATAGATGAATTTGGTCCACACACAAGAAGCTCGGTCCCACTGGCATCGTGGTGGTGGGTGGATTGTGTGTGGTCAACTTCACTTGTGATGGAGGCTGGGTTTCTCCAGCAGCCAGATACCCTGGTCCGAGTTACAACCCTCTGTGAGCTAAACACACACTCCATCTGGTCAGCCACCCTGCTATCACTACAGCTGACCACACTGCTTGATCTTTAAAGTCACAGTACAGGGACTGCCCAGGCAGTCCAGTGGTTAAGACTTAGCCTTCCAACACAGCGGGTACAGGTTCCATCCCTGGTTGGAGACCTGGGATCCCACCTACCTCTCGGCGAAAAAACCAAAACACAAAACAGAAGCAATACTGTATATGGTAGGTTCAGTAAAGACTTTAAAAACTGGTCCACATTAAAAAACAATCTTTTAAAAAATCACAATACATATGGAAGAAAGACACTGATCTCAAAAGTCTTCTAAAACAAGAGGATAAGAGCAACACCGAAGCAGCAGTTCTACCATTTTGAACAATTAAAGTTGATAACAAGAAAAAGGTGAAGACAGAGATAAACAAACTTAATACAATCTCAAGATTAGAAACTGAGCCATGTATTAATAAAAGCAAGAGATCCAGTCAGAGAATAAAATATTAACTGCAGAGAACTGGGCTGTTGGCGCCTGCATTGCCCCCATCCAGCGATACATGCGTGGGTTTTTGTTTAGTTTTTCCCAGCGTCTTCCCTTTCCCCTTTATAATCTGTTCTCCCAATGGCAGTTGGCAAGAT
This sequence comes from Bos indicus x Bos taurus, assembly GCF_003369695.1. Taxonomy (NCBI): domain Eukaryota; kingdom Metazoa; phylum Chordata; class Mammalia; order Artiodactyla; family Bovidae; genus Bos; species Bos indicus x Bos taurus. Next base: position 81,354,710 of record NC_040087.1, read on the forward strand.
CCATTCAGTACATAAACCACGTTGCTGCTGCTGCTAAGTCGCTTCAGTCGTGTCCGACTCTTTGCGACCCCACAGACGGCAGCCCACCAGGCTCCCCCATCCCTGGGATTCTCCAGGCAAGAACACTGGAGTGGGTTGCCATTTCCTTCTCCAGGTTACACTTACCTTTGCTCCATCCCTCGAATAGCGCCCTGATTCGCTCAGGCTGAACGTCAAGTCTTTACCAGAGATGAAGAGATGCTACCTGGTCCAGCTCTGGCCACCTCTCGCAAGTCATCTCCCACCCTTCTCCAGGGCGTGGGGTCCAGCACTCTGAAGCCCCAGACCCCCATGCCACTGCCCCAGGCTTCAGCATTTCCTGCCTCCTCTGCCTGGAATGTTCTTTGGAAGACTGCAAGACTTAACCACTAAATTTACACTTCTGTTCAAGTGTCACAGCATCATAGGGCTTTTTTTTTCTTTTCTTTTCTTTCTTTAAAAAACAGAAGCATAGTTGATTTATGTGGACTTCCCTGGTAGCTCGGCAGGTAAAGAATCCGCTTGCAATGCAGGAGACCTCAGTTCAATTCCTGGGTCGGGAAGATCCACTGGAGAAGGGATAGGCTACCCACTCCAGTGTTCTTGGGCTTCCCTGGTGGCTTGGCTGGTAAAGAATCCACCTGCAGTGTGCGAGACCTGGGTTTGATTCCTGGGTTGGGAAGATCCCCTGGAGAAAGGAATGGCTCCCCACTCCAGTATTGTGGCCTGGAGAATTCCATGGACTGTATAGTCCACGGGGTCGCAAAGAGTCGGACACGACTGAGCGACGTTCATAGTTGAGTTATAACGTTGTGTTAGTTTAAGGTGTATAGCGAAGTGATTCAGATACACACACACACACACACACACACACGTGTGCTTACATCTCAGTCTTCAGTGGTGTCCAACCCTGCAGCTCCATGGACTGTAGCCCACCAGGCTTCTCTGTCCATAGGATTTTTCAGGCAAGAATACTGGAGTGGATTGCCATTTCCTCCTCCAGGGGATCTTCCCAACCCAGGGATCGAATCCACGTCTCCTGTGTTTCCTGCATTGGCAGGTGGGTTCTTTACCACTGTGCCACCTGGGAAGCCCCCCTATACGTGTGTGTGTGTGTGTGTGTACACCTATATGTACACACACACATACACAGCCCTGTGCACTGTAGCCACCCACTCTCCGTCCATGGGATTCTCCAGGCAAGAATACTGAAGTGGATGGCCATTCCCTTCCCCAGGAAATCTTCTTGACCCAGAAATCAAACCCACATCTCCCAAGTCTCCTGCACTGAAGGCAGGTTCTTCACCTGCTGAGCCATTGGAAAAGACACACACACACACACGTTCTTTTCCCTTACAGATCATTACAAGATACTGAGTACAGTCCCCTGTGCTGCACAACAGGCCCTTGTTGTTTCCTATGCCATGTATTTTGTGTATCAGCTCAGATCAGTCGCTCAGCCGTGTCCGACTCTTTGCGACCCCATGGACTGCAGCACGCCAGGCCTCCTTGTCCATCATCAACTCCGGGAGCTTGCTCAAACTCATGTCCATCAGGCCGGTGATGCCATCCAACCATCTCCTCCTCTGTCGTCCCCTTCTCCTCCTGCCTTCACTCTTTCCCAGCATCAGGGTCTTTTCCAATGAGTCGGCTCTTCGCATGTATATTTCATCTGCAGCAGTGCAGATATGTTAACCCTCCCCCAGCCCATCACAGGACTTTTTTTGACCGTCTACTAAAATAACACTTGAGTCTCACTTGTGCCCCAGCTTCCCCTCGTCTTCTTCACAGCCCTTCTCGTTGCCAGATGCGGTTGTGTACTCTCCCCAAGTAGAACTTGAAAACAGGGACCACGACTTTATCCACTGGCTTTAAGGCCCATGACAGTGTCCAACACATAGAAGGTGCTTAGTAGGGTTGATTAATGAAAGAATGCATGAAACAGCTGTCCCCATCTGTGTAACGCATGCATAATTTCATTGTTTAATCCCCTGTACTGATCGTGTAAGTATTTGGGCTGGCCAAAAAGTTCATTCAGAGTTTTGTTAAGATGATTCAGAAAACCTAAACGAGCTTTTTAGCCAAGCCAGTATCACTAATACGAAGCACAGAAAGTTTAGGAGAATTGCCCAAGAAATAAGCAACCGAATGGGGGAAGAGTGCTCTGCAGGCAGGCTTGCCAGCCCTGCAGGCTGGGCTCCGGGCCCCCGACGCTGCTGACCAATGTAGAGGGGAGAAGGGCCGCCTGATAGCCATGCAAATCCAAGTGTCTCCTGGAGAAATGCAAGCGCCCTTCTGTTCATGGGTAGTGTGGGTGGGAACCTCCAAGGCAGGCTGAAAACCATCTGAAATTATCGGTTGTCCCTGAACATCCATAGAATCCTGGGTCTGAGTCGATTTATAGCCTCCCAAGTAAGAGAAATACCACTTGACTTCAGGGAGTCTTAGGAGCTCGCTCCTTTTGAAAGGGAAAAAAATAAAACTGAGAGCAAAAGAGAATGTGAGGCAGGAAAAAGAAAAAAAAAAAAAAAGCACTTCCCCTTTCCAGATACGCTGAAACAGAACTGTCAAATGCAGGAAAATCTTGTAAAGTTTTCCTCCGCTGTAGGCCATTGAATAGAACTGCAATAAACTCTGACCCATAAAAAGTCATGTAAACATTATAACCCGGTTTTACTAGCCCTTTAAGTACGGGGAGGCATTGATCTAAAACAGCTTGGGTCTCCTAAGTTCCCAAAACCTTCGCGAGCATCCAACCTCCAACATGGGTGTTCGAAGGCCTCCGGCACTGAAAGCCAAAAATAGGATGGAGCTAGAAAATTGCAGCTATTTAGCTATTTGCCCCAGGCAGATGTTTGATATTTCCAAGAGCAAAACATCCGAAAGGAAAGCTCCCGAGGAAAAGCTACTTTGTAGCACCTCCGCCATGGAACTATTTAATGCGCAATGTCCACAGTCAAAATAAATCCCTACGTGGACCTCCGCTGCCATGTTTTACTGTCCCTAAAAATCATGCCAAGAAAGTATTTCACGCAGTAAAAGTAGTCATCTCACTGCCTTAGGACAGATCAGCTCCGACTATCTCCCTGCGGCTAAAAAGCTTTACCGCATGAAATATAAATGTGGAAACATTCAAGGGAGATTTTTACAGGTGTCAACACGAATGCTCATTCCATTACCCATCTGTGGAATGCTAGTTAAGCCTGCCTTGAAAATATCTTTTTCTTCTTTTTCCTAGAATCCAAAAGAAAGCAGGGTGAACGAGGGGAGAAGCAGGCAGGACACCCGGTTAGCTCACTGTCAGATTGCTGTAGCTTCCTAATTTTTTTTTTTAATTTTCAAAAGCACTTTATCATTCTGTTTTTTTTAATGTAAATATTTTTTTAAAATTTTTATGAAGTCATGTTGGTTTCTGCCATACAACAACACAAATCAGCCATAATCTTGTTTATAATTGTGCTTGCAAGGAAGTTAGCATCCGTGAGTCAGTCTCTGTTGCCAAGTAGGTGGTCATCCTGGTGGAGGATAAGAGTGTTTCTAGAATGAGGGCTTAGCTAGTTGATGTGCAGTTGGGGGGTGATGTATCTCAGGGGAGCATCTTTGCCTGGCTTTGCTGGGCATCCCTCTGGGGGCCTCCTTGGCACTCACCTGTTTTGCTAACAGCATCACATCATGGATGTAAAAAACTGTAAAGAATCAAGGACAGCACAGAATGGTGATCAGCGGCACAGTCTCTAGGTTTTAGGAGCTCCCAGGGAGCCACTGGGGTCTGCCTGCTAAGAGACGTTCTGGGTGTGTTGGAGCTCACATTCCTGATACGGGAAGCAGACTGGTCAAAATGCTGGCCAAGTAAGTGCTCAGAGCAAAAGGCCGTTAAGTAGAACAAGGAAAGAGAACCAAGAATGGAGCAGACAAATTTTCACTTATAATTTGTGAGAATACTCTCAAATTCTTAGAGAGATATCAAGGTTTTTGCGTTATGCGCACGTTTTACTAAATGCGTGTATGCATACATTTCTTAATTGGGACAGTAGCTTTCCCGAGGCAGGATTCAGGGTCCAGAATTTTTTTTTTTAAGTAGTAGAAACTTGAATGCATCATGGAATTAGCAACCTGCCTCATTGGATTTGAAGGGAAAACATTTTTTCTACCTCCTGGAATACCAAGAGCAGCCCCTGGGGCTTGAGCAGAAACAAAGATCATAATTTATAGTCACAGATGGTGACTGCAGCCATGAAATTAAAAGATGCTTACTCCTTGGAAAGAAAGTTATGACCAACCTAGATAGCATATTCAAAAGCAGAGACATTACTTTGCCAACAAAGGTCCGTCTAGTCAAGACTATGGTTTTTCCAGTGGTCATGTATGGATGTGAGAGTTGGACTGTGAAGAAGGCTGAGCGCTGAAGAATTGATGCTTTTGAACTGTGGTGTTGGAGAAGACTCTTGAGAGTCCCTTGGACTGCAAGGAGATCCAACCAGTCCATCCTGAAGGAGATCAGCCCTGGGATTTCTTTGGAAGGAATGAGGCTAAAGCTGAAACTCCAGTACTATGGCCACCTCATGCGAAGAGTTGACTCATTGGAAAAGACTCTGATGCTGAGAGAGACTGGGGGCAAGAGGAGAAGGGGACGACAGAGGATGAAATGGCTGGATGGCATCACTGACTCGATGGACGTGAGTCTCAGTGAACTCCGAGAGTTGGTGATGGACAGGGAGGCCTGCGATTCATGGGGTCGCAAAGAGTCAGACATGACTGAGCGACTGATCTCTGTGGATCACTAAAATAAACTTATGCATTGGATCTTCAGAATAATCCAGGGAAACTGATTAAAGGGTCATCTCCTTTTATTAGATATGCCAAAACTGAGGCGATGTTATTTTTACCAAGACCACAGAGTAAGACCAGGTCCTCAAATTGACTTTCTTTCCACCCCTCTTTTCCCTTCTCTTTTCATGATTGTTTCTGCAGAGGTCATTCTTTTTTTTTTTTTAACGGTCAGAGCCAGTCATTCATGAAAACTAGCGGAGGCGATGCAGACAGGGCACAACAGCGAGTTTCCTTGTGTGTGTGTTTCTAGTGAACATTGAGCTGGGATTCCAAAATCTGCAAGAAGCCAGAGGTTGCTTAATGACAGTTCTTTTACCCAGTCTCGAGGGGGGAGATGATGGTGGGACATGGAATGGGTCTGTTTTGGATGGACACTTGATCTTCTGGCCTCTGTTCTAGAGAAAAGAACGGGCTAGCAGCGTCCAGGAGGAAATACAGAGAAGATGGATCTGTATTACGGATCAAATGCAGTTTGGCAGACGGGTGTTTTGGCCAGTGACCACATCTGTTGCCATTAAAAAGTCCTCAACAAATCATGTACATCAGACATTTCAGATGAGTGGCTCAAAATTAGATTTATATGAAAACATTTTTTCACACATTGTGTTTCCAATTCATTACACATCCGGTATCGTTTTTCAAGTTCATTGGTTTGACAGTTGGCTAGCAAGAAAAATCTCAATCTTTCCCAAGAGTTGGCCCCAAAGATGAGGTGCCCCCCTCCCCGATTACTCAGGACAGCTGGGTAGATGTTCCATGAATTCCATCACTGTCAGTGGGAAATCGGTGGTCACGATGCGCTCCCAGCAAGTGGATAGAAGTGAATTTCTCTCCTTCTCTCTGGAATATGCATGTTAATAGATTAAAGCAGGCAATTTAGCAATGATCCAGACAGAGAGGTGCAGAGGCAGCTGATGGCCCCCAACCTGCCCTCTTCATGTCTGGTGACTTGAAGGGACGCAGAGAAGGTTGCCAGCTCTGTCTTGGCTGCAAAAAGGGAGGAAAAAGTAACGGCGGACACCAACCGAGTGTTTAATAGGGGGCTGACACTGCTTTGGAGGCTTTACATGGATTACTGTCAAGGCATCTATGGGTCCTCCCCTTTAGAGAGAAATCCTGGTAATATCCAAATTCCTACATGCAATTCTCTACATAGACAGAGAACCAGTTGTATGAGGCTGTGTGGGCTACCGTCACAGCAGATGGTTTCAAGAGAAATTTTAGGAATTCATTTCTAATTAGAGGTTCATTACATGTCAGATGTCTGTCCAGGTTCAAAGTGCTGAATAGAATAATAAAAAGTTTCACAGCTTACTGTAGAGTAAACGACCACCTCAATCCTAGGAAATAGCATCAGAGTAAAATAAATAAGGCTTCTGATGGAGGAATGTATTTCAAATAGAAGCAAAAGACCTACAGTCAGGGGGATTCTTGTTAAGTCACTTCAGTCGTGTCCAACTCTCTATGACCCCATGGACTGTATAGCCCTCCAGGCTCCTCTGTCCATGGGATTCTCCAGGCAAGAATACTGGAGTAGGCTGCCATGCCCTCCTCCAGGGGATCTTCCTGACCCAGGGATGGAACCTGCGTCTCTTACATCTCTTGGATTGGCAGGCAGGTTCTCTACCACCAGCACCACCTCACCCGGACCCCAAAATATATAAGACTCTTGATGGAAGAATACTTTTCACATAAGAGAAAAAGACGCAAAGTCTGGGGATTCTAGCAAGCCTGAGGCTGGTGACCCAGGTCAGAGGATGTCTCTGGGAGCACGGAGGAAGGGCTGATGACATCCCATTAATTTCACAGCATCCTAAAGTCTCTGTGCTCAGAGACTCACTTTGGATAAACAAGCAGTGACTCTTGCAAGTCATTCCTAATCTGCTTAGGGGCCCGGAAGCTTCGATCTTATGGCAAGCCTTCCTAATTGAAGGGCAGTTGCTGCACCCTGGGGACTTCCCCAGTGGCTCAGCAGTTAAGAATCCACCTGCCAATACAAGAGATGCAGGTTTGATCCCTGGGTTGGGAAGATCCCCTGGATAAGGGAATGGCAAGCTACTCCAGAATTCTTGCCTGGGAAATCCTTATGGACAGAGGAGCCTGGTGGGCTACAGTCCATGGGGTCACAAAGAGTCAGACAGGACTGAGCAACTGAACAGTAACTGCACAGTGTGGCTGGATGTTGGTGAGCACACACCCAGAGCCTGGATAAGCCCAGGCTGCATCTCATCCTGCAGAACGAGACCCCAGAACATCTGAGACCCCAGGCAGATGGACGCTTTCACACTTGTCTGTCCCTCCAGAGCCCTGCAGCAGAAAAGAATCCCCGGAGACAGCAGGAACCTGAAAACGTGGCTTCTGCAACCTGAGAGCAGCCTGGCACTGCCTCCCACACAGTCCTCATCGGAAACAGGAGCCCCACGAGCACTCTGCCAAAGCCTGCCGCCCCTCCCGCCTCCCACTCCCCCTGCGCCCCCGTAATCCTGCAGCACCAGGCTCCAGGTTGCTCCTACCCACAGCATTCCCAGCCAAGACCCAGCCCTTTCATCTCCTGTGGATGAACTGTTCCTTGGTTTTGGCAGCTTAGCAAACTAGGTTCATATAATGCAGGAGGGGCTCCATCAGAACCACATTGAGTGTGTGGAGGACAGAGGCTAGCAGGAAAGAACCTGCTGACCAAGGCAGGAGATGTAAGAGACGTGGGTTTGATCCTTAGGTTGGGAAGATCCCCTGGAGAAGGAAATGCAACCCACTCCAGTATTATTGCCTGGAAAGTTTCATGGACAGAGGAGCTTGGCGGGCTGTAGTTCATGGGGTCACAAAGAGTTGGACACGACTGAGCAAATCATAATTAACGAATAATAAGGATGGTACTGTCTTCTATCCATACAGAGTCCCCTGGAGGAATCTGGCAGGCTACGGTCCATGGGACCGCAAAGAGTCGGACACGACTGAAGCAACTTAGCCATGGCCCACACTGACCTGTCTCTGTTACTGGAAGAAGACCTCCGGGGCCAAGATTGCCCAGGCTTGTTAGGAGATCTCTCTCCATGTAGGACACCACCGCCCAGATACTGAATCAGAAGAGACTGAGACATCCTCACCTCCATAAATCTCCGGAACAAAAGAAAGAACTTGAGAAACCTTCATTGCCTTCTGCTCCTTTGGTGGGAAAAATCATACGTGTAAGAACTAAATTAGGCAGGGTCAAGACTGAGTGAGGTGATTGCTGCTTTTTTAAATTTTTCCCCAGCTTCTATGTTAGAAACAAATTCCTCTGACGCTTGGCCATTTCTTTCTTTTGTTTCTCTGTGTGTATGCTGGCGAGGTTTTGTTTTTGTTGTGCTGAGAAGTTTCGAAGAAATGAAAAACTCTGGAATATCAGATTTTAAGGTATAAAGTCTGGCACACGAGACGCCAAATGCTTTTGTTTTTGGTGCCACACTGTGCTTTGGGAATCTGTAATGACGTTCTCAGAGACTAGAAGAAAAGAGTAAACCAGAAGAAGCCTTTTAAAATTTCCGTTCAGTTCTTAGAGTCAGGCGGTCTTCCTAGGCGTCATCACTCTCTTGATTCTCCTTCCCAGGTACCTGGAGCCTTCATGCTGGTGTTCAGCTCCTTGAGGTCCCCTAAGTGGGGTCTGGGCTGGATGTTCAATCTTCTCCATGCCCATCCTGTTTTTCATGCTATGATCAAAGAGAGAGGAGGTGGTTAAGTACATTTACATCAGAGAAAAATTAACTGAGATGATTAATTTACCAGGGGAATCTATATCGATAGAAGACAGTGTCATCCTTATTATTAGTTAATTAAAATTGTGATGTGCTCAGTCATGTCTGACTCTTTGCGACCCCATGAACAGGGCTCCTCTGTCCATGGAATTCTCCTGGCAAGAATCCTGGAGTGGGTTGCCATTTCCTCCTCCAGGAGATCTTCCCGACCCAGGGATCGAAACTGCATTGCTGGCAGAGGGTTCTTTACCACGAGCACCACCTGGGAAGTGATGAAATATCTCGACAGGAATTCGTGGAAAGGCAGAATCATCCACAAGCATATCAGAGGATGAAGACGAGAGTCTTTTCCAGGGTTATGTATGGTTCTTCCTCCCGTCATTTTATATTCCATTCCAACAAGAAAAGTCCCTGGCTTTTGCAAAAATCAAGCTCATAATTCTGGCAGTTTGGATTAGAAGACTTTATTAACCATTCTGCATTTATAGGAACTGATTAATACCACATAAAAAGCAAATCTTTATAAGAGTGGCACCCAAGCCTTCCAGTCAAATAAGAACATTAATACCTATTTCACCTCTTTTCAAATATTTCATTCCTACTCTATAGCTTTTCAAGCTATATAATTCAGCAGTGAAGTACAATTGGCTTAGGGAACAGTTTCCATACAGATATGTCTCTAACACACGCCGTACCAAAATGATAATAATAAAGTGGATGGTATTTTAAGCTTTTATTATACACTTGCATTACATTGGGCTTGGCTGTCATATCAAAGGTATGAAGTATTAACTGCATTTATCATGCATTTTTCACACTGAATATTATTTCATAAGAAATCATATCACATTAGGGCAAACCAATGGCTTTTGCCCAACTGGTGTTCTATTCGGACATGCACTGAGATATTTATAAAGCCTCCTAGGAAGGGAAAACATAGCAGGTCTTAGAAAACTACAGTGTATCAGAGATTCCATCTCTGCTAACACCTTGGGTGGGCTGGCATGGAATACAAATTGAGCTATTAAATCCGGAAAGTTTTGAAGAAAATCCAGAATGAATTCTAGGTATTCAGACCGGCTTCAGATTGCTTTCAAAAATGAAGAATGAAGCATTTAAATAAGTTAAATATCATTTGATGAATGAACTGATGATGTAAATATTTCAAAAATGAAAAAAAAAAGATCATAGAACTTATTTCCATGCAATACAACTCACTTGCTAATTTTAATTAACATTGTGTATACCAAAAGACATTGACCAATATAATCTATTATAGACTAATATAGTTTGTTATATTAAATAATATTGGGGTTCTTGTAGCCATTAGACAACAGACTCTAAAGTCTTATGGGCCAGAAAAAATATTCAAAGGTCAACAGTAGCAGAAAAGAAAAGAAAACTGATGGAAAATAGATTTATTTTTTCCAAGAGTTTCCTTTCCATTTGAGGAGGTGTGCTCAGCTGTGTTCAGTTCTTTGCAACACCATGGTTTGTAGAGTGCCAGGTTGCTCCTCTGTCCATGGGATTCTCCAGGCAAGAGTACTGGAGTGCGTCACAATTTCCTCCTCCAGGGGATCTTCCCGACACAGGTATCAAACCCAAGTCGCCTGCAGTTCCTGCATTTCAGGCAGATTTTTTACCTCTGAGCCACTGGGGAAGCCCGGGGAGATATGAAGGAGAAAAAAAAAATGTTGTTTGTTTGAGGACTCAGAAAAAAAAAATCTCAGTTATGAGAGCACCATAATCATGCTACCATTAAAGAACATTTAAAATCTATTTCTGATGCCTTTCTGACCGTGATTGGGCCTTTGGGAGCTGATGTTTGTTCTGCTCTTCTCTAGTCTGGTAACCAGTTGTGGAATTGAGATTAGAAGAGGTGACACTGGCTGTCACCCAGCCAGAGCACAAGAATGGGCTGGCCTCGCTGCAGATATGAAGGCGAGGAAGCTCATCCGGGATGCCTCCCTGGTGGCTCTGTTTTCTCTCAGCCCAGACAGACCCATAGATCCCACAACCAGCTCCTCCAATCGTCCACCCCACTTCCCACCACACCCTTCAACTTTGACTACCCGTCTCCTTGCTGCTAAATGCGGCTGAAGGATAAACTACCGTCCAGGCGCCTGTCCTGAAGGCTCAAGGAGGAACGCTTGCCAGCAGCAGCTTGGACACTTGCAGAACGAGAAAGGCTTTAGAACTGAGCTCAGAAGAAGGGCACACGCTCCCACCTGGACAGTTAGTGGGGTTTCCTGGGGGTGATTCCAGGATGGCAGTTCCCACTTCCGTCACACCAGTGGCACCTGACAAAGGCAGGCTCCACACATACTATACAACCACACTCAGAGAGCCCCCTACCCGAAACCTCCCGGGGGTAGTGGGGGAGACAGCAGGCTGCAGATCAGAGATGTCTAGGGCACAGGGCTCGGGTATCTGAGATTCCAGCCAAAAGGGGATTTTATAATTTTTTACATAGGAGGCTTCCACCTGTGATTTCCTTTGAACCGCAAAGGAAAATGATTGCAAACCAAACATCCTCTCAAGGCCTCAGAGGAAGAGTGGAGGACAGCGTCGTGCAGAGTGGAAACCTGGACCCTGCAGGCAAGCACTTCCGGGTGCATCTCAGGGCTGGCACATGTGAGCGTGTGGTTTCCAGGCGATGCTTCTGTAGAAGCGGCAAACTGCCCTCTGCCTCTGAGCAAAGAAATGAGTGCGAGTGGCTGAGGACAGGGACTCGGGCGCCCACCAGCTCCCCAGCAAGTGAGGCCTCTCCTGGGCTGGACTGTGAGCTCAGCTTCAGAGCAGAAGGGGGGTAGCTCCAGAGATAGAGGGGGCACCCGTCTCTGATCCTTAGCACCCGAGCCTCGGGCAGATGTGTGTGTTAGTCAATCAGTTGTGCCCGACTCTTGGCGACCCCATGGACTGTAGCCCACTAGGCTCCTCTGTCCATGGAATTCTCCAGACAGGAACACTGGAGTGGATTGCCATTCCCTTCACCAGGGGATCTTCCCAACGCAGAGGTCAAACCTGGGTCTTTTGCATTGCAGGCAGATTCTTTACTATCTGAGCCACCAGGTGCCCAGGCATTAAAACTTTTGTTCAGGTAAATGCTGTCTGGGGAAGTTATTTTTTTCTTGGCCAACCTACAAAGAAGAAAATCAGTTCAGTTCAGTTCAGTGGCTCAGTCGTGTCCGACTCTTTGCGACCCCATGAATCGCAGCACGCCAGGCCTCCCTGTCCATCACCATCTCCCGGAGTTCACTCAAACTCACGTCCATTGAGTCAGTGATGCCATCCAGTCATCTCATCTTCTGTCGTCCCCTTCTCCTCCTGCCCCCAATCCCTCCCAGCATCAGAGTCTTTTCCAGTGAGTCAACTCTTCGCATGAGGTGGCCAAAGAACTGGAGTTTCAGCTTCAGCATCATTCCTTCCAAAGAATACCCAGGACTGATCTTCTTTAGAATGAACTGGTTGGATCTCCTTGCAGTCCAAGGAACTCTCAAGAGTCTTCTCCAACAGCACAGTTCAAAAGCATCAATTCTTCAGTGCTCAGCCTTCTTCACAGTCCAACTCTCGCATCCATTACATGACCACTGGAAAAACCATAGCCTTGACTAAATGGACCTTTGTTGGCAAAGTAATGTCTCTGTTTTTTAATATGCTATCTAGGTTGGTCATAATTTTTCTTCCAAGGAGTAAGTGTCTTTTAATTTCATGGCTGCAGTCACCATCTGCAGTGATTTTGGAGCCCCAAAAAATAAAGTCTGACACTGTTTCCACTGTTTCCCCATCTATTTCCCATGAAGTGATGGGACTGGATGCCATGATCTTGGTTTTCTGAATGTTGAGCTTTAAGCCAACTTTTTCACTCTCCACTTTCACTTTGATTAAGAGGCTTTTTAGTTCCTCTTCACTTTGTGCCATAAGGGTGGTGTCATCTGCATATCTGAGGTTATTGATATTTCTCCCAGCAATCATAATTCCAGCTTGTGCTTCTTCCAGCCCAGCGTTTCTCATGATGTACTCTGCATATAAAAGAAGAAAACCAAAGAAGAAAATCAGTGCATCTAATTCACGAATTAAGAAGTAGCTAAAACCTAACCCTTTGGCCAATGAACATTGTATATACACCCCACCTTCTTTATTTGTCAGTAGACATTAGGTTGCTTCCATGTCTGGCTATTGTAAATAGTGTTGCTATGAACACTGAGGTGCATATATCTTTTTGAATTAGTGTTTTTTTCCAGTTGTATGCCCAGAAGTAGGATTACTAGTGGAGAAGGGCATGGCTACACACTCCAGTATTCTTGCCTGAAGAATCCCAGTGGACAGAGGAGACTGGCGGGCTACAGTCCATGGGGTCGCAAAGAGTTGGACATGACTGAGTGACTAAGCACAGCACAGGATTGCTAGATCAAATGGCAATTCTAGTTTTAGTTGTTTGAGAACCCTTCATACTGTTTTCTATCATGGCCGTACAAATCTGCATTCCCACCCAAAGTGTAGGAGGGTTCCCTTTTCCACAGTGCTTCCCAGAATTTGTGCCATTTGTAAACTTTTTCATGACGGTCATTCTGTGAGGTTGGTGTGAGCTTGTATCTCACCATAGTTTTGACTTTCTTTTTGCCTTTATTTCTACAACCTAATCAGGCAGATGGCTTTTGACACTTTTTATATTCATTTTTGGCTATCCCCTAAAGCTCTGAGTATTTTTGCTAGCTGTAGCAGGATCAAAACCACAAGGTGAATTCCGGGCCTCTTTGGTTATTGAATAGTTCAATAGTACATTAATTTTGTCAATAATATATCAATCTTAGCAAAGAAAAATATTTTTTCCGAATATTTTTTAGTGCCCTACTGACAATTATCTTTCTAAAGTCTTGTTATTTGTCAGCAGGTCTCAGGTCAATTTGGAAATAGGTGAGTTTCCAACTCGTTTCTCTTACGAAGTGGTTTTCTCACGGCACATTCCTTGGCTTTGATGTAAGAGGACTTTGAAGCCAGAATAAATATCTTCCTGATAATGGTGCTGAGCTCCATTCCCACCCGAATAGAAATTTCAGAATATTTGAGCCAAAGGTCCCCAACTTTTCTGCAAGCAGTTTGGACACAAGATCATTAAATCGTAAAACAAGCCTCAACAAAAACGATGTATTTTGTTTGCTTCCCCGACCAGGCTGTTCATTGGCCTTCACTCAGTTCCAGCATAAACACTTGAGTCACAGGGATTCTGTGGGCGTGTCACATGGCTCTTTATCCCGCCGCCTCCGCGGTCCCATGCCTTCTTTGTTCTAGCCAGAACGCCCACCATCAGCGTGTGTCTAACCTCAGAATGCATGCACAGCAGAGGTCTGGGGGTAAGTCCTTTATAAGCTCCATGCCTGTCATCCTGAAGTCATCAGCCTAAGGAGGACCGTGAGCTTACTCACAGTGTAATTAAGTGGCCATGTCAGGGGGTCAGGCAGCATCATCTTCTCTGGCCAAAAACACTTAGAATCCTCGTGTGGCGATTTATGATAGTGCTGCCTGGCCAACTACCAGAAAACCAGCTATCTTAACTCATCCAGGCCACACTCTGAAAAGCTTGTCTCTGTCTTTTTAACAGCATCTCCTCATTTGTGGAGTATCACATGCCTTCAGGAAGCACCTCACCAATGACATTGGTTGAAATTACTGAGGCTGGCTCTCCTGTGATGTCCAGGAATTGTGGCTTTCTCCATAACCCTCTTGGTGTGACTTTAACTACAACCCGTGATGGAGTGACTGGGCTTCCCAGGTGGCACTAGTGGTAAAAAAAATCTACCTGCCAGTGCACGAGATGCAAGAGATGTGGGTTCAGTCTCCGGGTTGGGAAGCTCCCCTGGAGGAAGGCGTGGAAACCCACTCCAGTTTTCTTGCCCGGAAAATTCCATGGACACAAGAGCCTGGAGGATTACAATTCATGGGGCTGCAAAGAGTCAGACATGACTGAGCGAGCAAGCGTGATGGAGTGACTACTGAAAACACAGCAACATCAGGCCATATTTCAATTATCTATGTATGCTTAGCAAGAGCATTTAAGCAATTGACATGTTCTTATTAAACCAGATGAAAAACTGGTTTTACCTAGGCACTCCACAGGGAAAGCCTCCTCCTGAATTTCCTTGCAGATCACTTCTGAAAGGGAGATAAAGACAAAGAATTGCTGTAGTCTTGTAACCTAAAACCCATAAAACCTCTCATTTGTATTCCTATACAGCCATAACTAGATGGGATCTTATCTTTGGCTAATTGACTTTCAGTAGTCCACTTAAGTATTTAGATTCAAGGCAGTGATTGAAAAAACATTTTATTAATGAGAATAAAATTAGTAGGCTAAAATATGAATAAAAACATAACAAAAGTAAGTCAACCCCAGAGTATCCAGACTGGATCAGCTCTCCTGACACCTTGACTTAAGCCTCATCAAATTTATTTTGGACTTTTAGCTGCCAAAACTGTAAGAAAATAAATGTGTATGGCTTTAAGTGACATTTGTCATAACTTATTACATCAACAAAAGGAAGTCAGTTCACATTCCTCTGCCCAATAAGTTATTCATGAAAGCTTGCTTTAATTTGCTACCTTGTCAACACTTAATATTGTCTCTTTTTCCCCGCTAGCCATTCTTGTGAGTATATATTTCACTGTAGACTTATTGTGCATTTTCCTGATTAAGAATGAAATTTAACAATGCTTATTACACATTTAATGGCCAATTCGATTTCCTCTTTTATGAGATGGTCACTTGTGCTTTTTCAGTTCAGTTTAGTTCAGTTCAGTCACTCAGTCATGTCCGACTCTGCGAACCCATGAATCACAGCACGGCAGGCCTCCCTGTCCATCACCAGCTCCCGGAAGTCACTCAAACTCATGTCCATTGAGTCAGTGATGCCATCCAGCCGTCTCATCCTCTGTCATCCCCTTCTCCTCCTGCCCCCAATCCCTCCCAGCATCAAAGTCTTTTCCAATGAGTCAGCTCTTTGCATGAGGTGGCTTCTTCACAGTCCAACTCTCACATACATACATGACCACTGGAAAACCATAGCTTTGATTAGATGGACCTTTGCTGGCAAAGTAATATCTCTGCTTTTCAATATACTATCTAGGTTGGTCCTAACTTTCCTTCCAAGGAGTAAGTGTCTTTTAATTTCATGGCTGCAGTCACCATCTGCAGTGCTTTTGGAGCCCAAAAAATAAAGTCTGACACTGTTTCCACTGTTTCCCCATCTATTTCCCATGAAGTGATGGGACCGGATGCCATGATCTTCGTTTTCTGAATGTTGAGCTTTAAGCCAACTTTTTCACTCTCCTCTTTCACTTTCATCAAGAGGCTCTTTAGTTCCTCTTCACTTTGTGCCATAAGGGTGGTGTCATCTGCATATCTGAGGTTATTGATATGTCTCCCATTGTTAAAAAGCTATCTTTTCTCATTGATTGATTTTTCTCATAGGTGTGTTTGTATGCTCAGCTCTGAGTCGTGTCCAACTCTTTAAATCCCCATGGACCAGAGCCCACCAGGCTCCTCTGTCCATGAGATTCTCCAGGCAAGAATACTGGAGTGGGTTGCCATGCCCTCCTCCAGGGGATCTTCCTGACCCAGAGACTGAACTCGCATCTCCTACATTGCAGGCAGATTCCTTACTGCTGAGCCATCAGGGAAGCCCTTTTCTCAGAGGTAAGATTTGCCATTTCTATACATTAACCTTTCTTGGATACATAAATATGGATGTGGATTTAAATCTGGATATTGATACAGATATAGACTTAGCTCTCATTGCACAGCTAATTACTCTCATACATTTTGAGGAGCAGAACTTAACTCTGATGTAGTCATTTTTTATCCAGCTGCCCCTTAGTGATTATGAAAATTAATAAGTTAGTCTCCTTCCTTGAGATCATGAAGATATGCTTTTATATTCTGAGAGTTTTAGTGATTTTATTACATATATGCTTCTCATACAGCTGGAATTGAACTTGACTAGATTGTCAGATGTGTCAATTTCATCTTCATACAAATACTCAATTCTTTCATCACTATTGGTTGAAAATCCAGTTGCCTTCTACTTCTGCAGCACCGTTTCTATTTCTTCCATTAACCTAATTATGTATCCCTGCCTCTACACTGCATTGCCTTTATTACTACAGTTTTATAATAATTTCGATATTTGCTAACCTGAGTCCTCCCACTTGGTTCTGCTATTTCTTGAATACCTTAGCTGTTCTTAGCCTTTTGCAATTTTCTGTAAATTTTTAATTTAGCTTATTAAATTCTGCCATAAACTTATTTAGATTTTCATTGGATTACCCTGACTATGTATTTCAGTTTGAGAAATTTGATGTCTTTAAGACTGCCTCTTGATAAACCTATATGCAGGTCAAGAAGCAACAGTTAGAACTGGACATGGAACAACAGACTGGTTCCAAATAGGAAAAGGAGTACGTCAAGGCTGTATATTGTCACCCTGCTTATTTAACTTCTATGCAGAGTACATCATGAGAAACGCTGGGCTGGAAGAAGCACAAGCTGGAATCAAGATTGCCGGGAGAAATATCAATAACCTCAGATATGCAGATGACACCACCCTTATGGCAGAAAGTGAAGAGGAACTAAAAAGCCTCTTAATCAAAGTGAAAGTGGAGAGTGAAAAAGTTGGCTTAAAGCTCAACATTCAGAAAACCAAGATCATGGCATCCAGTCCCATCACTTCATGGGAAATAGATGGGGAAACAGTGGAAACAGTGTCAGACTTTATTTTTTGGGGCTCCAAAATCACTGCAGATGGTGACTGCAGCCATGAAATTAAAAGACACTTACTCCTTAGAAGGAAAGTTAGGACCAACCTAGATAGCATATTCAAAAGCAGAGACATTACTTTGCCAACAAAGGTCCATCTAGTAGACTATGGTTTTTCCAGTGGTCACGTATGGATGTGAGAGTTGGACTGTGAAGAAAGCTGAGCACCGAAGAATTGATGCTTTTGAACTGTGGTGTTGGATAAGACTCTTGAAAGTCCCTTGGACTGCAAGGAGATCCAATTAGTCCATTCTGAAGGAGATCAGCCCTGAGATTTCTTTGGAAGGAATGATGCTAAAGCTGAAACTCCAGTACTTTGGCCACCTCATGGGAAGAGTTGACTCATTGGAAAAGGCCCTGATGCTGGGAGGGATTGGGGGCAGGAGGAGAAGAGGACAACAGAGGATAAGATGGCTGGATGGCATCACGGACTCGATGGACGTGTGTTTGAGTGAACTCCGGGAGTTGGTGATGGACAGGGAGGCCTGGCGTGCTGCGATTCATGGGGTCGCAGAGTCGGACACAACTGAGTGGCTGAAGTGAACTGAACTGAACTGAACTGAAGACACTGAGCCTATCCAACTTATAAAGATATGGACTATATTTCCACGCACTTAAGCCATTGTTAATGGCTGTCAGTGAGGCTTAATAATTTATTTTATAAATACTCTTATTGTAGCAACTTTCAATTCCGTTGTTGTATTTCTTCCTTTATGATATGTATCTGTGAACTACAGCAAATGATGCCTTTGTTTTGAAAAAATCAGTAGCATTCATTGAAATTTTACAGGTATTTGAATAAAATTCTGTAATTGTATGCTGAATTTTAAATAGTAAATTCCTGCCATAAAGCTTGTAGTGGGTTCCAGATCTGCAATCACATCAAAGTCAGGTTGTTATTTAGTTGCTAAGTTGTGTCAGACTCTTCTGTGACCCCATGAGCCTGGCTGGCCCACCAGGCTCCTGAGTCCATGAGATTCTCCAGGCAAGACTACTGGGCCGGGTTGCCATTTTCTCCTCCTGGGGATCTGCCTGACCCAGGGATTGAACCAGTGTCTCCTGCATTGAAGGCAGATTCTTTACCACTGTGTCACCTATTGTGAGGTTAATCAAGTGACTGATGGAGCCTGAAAAGCCAGCAGTTCTGAAAGTCAAAGGCCAGAGGACTGGAAGCCAGTTGTCTGTTAAATTTTATCTGAATTTGCTTTAGTGCTGGGACTCACTGTATCAAAGAAACACTGCAAAAGTTTTCATAGACCAAGTAATAAATGGCCATCAGTTTACATAAACTCAAGCAAAATAAACTCGCGATTTTGAATTCTAATTTTCACACATAGCTAAAGAAATGTAAACTTCAAAAATAACAAAATTCCATTTTTTTCACCTGACAATGATAAATAGTGGCAAGAGTGTAGAAAAACAAACTTTCTCAAACACTGCTGGAGTTTTGCAAATTGGTATAAACTTTCTAAAGAGCAGTTTAGCAATTCCTATCAAAATGTAAAATGCTTGTACCTGATGTCCCAACAATTCTACTATTGGAAAGTTACACCTTTGATAGAGTTCCACATATGCACAAAGAATGTGAATGAAGCAGTTCAGTGCCGCCAAAATGTTCAATCTCCCTAAGTAACCATCAGTCAAAAGATACAGGTCATTATATGTCCATGGGAGGCACGTTACTTCCTTAAGAGTAAGGCAAACGTAAAAAGCAATGAGCATAGTATGTTCCCATGCATGTGTACTCAGTCACTTGGTCATGGCCGACTCTGTGTGACCCCATGGACTGTAGGCCACCAGGCTCCCCTGGCCTTGGGATTTCCCAGGCAAGAATACTGGGGTGGGTTGCCATGTCCTCCCCTGGGGATCTACCCCACCCAGGGACTGAACCCATGTCTCCTGCAGCTCCTGCATTGGCAGGTGAGTTCTTCACCACTAGCCCCCTGGGAGGACCTCCTCCATGTTCCCAGGAGTATTTTTTAAATAGTAGTGTTCTCCAGAGGTGGGGGAGGGGAACAATAGGATGGATAGACAGACAGATGGACACGAATCTGTGTATATTCATGGGAATTTTCTGTAATAAAATGCTAGAAACTGTTAAGAGTTGGCTTAAGTGAAATATTATTCAAAATAATTCATATTTATAATTTTGTGAACCCATGGACTGTAGCCCACCTAGCTCCTCTGCCCATGGCATTCTCCAGGCAAGAATACTGGAGTGGGTAATCATTCCCTTCTCCAGGGGACCTTCCCAACTCAGGAATTGAACCTAGGTCTCCTGCATTGCAGGCAGATTCTTTACTGACTGAGTCACCAAGAAAGCCCAAATACATACTCCTTGGGGTATGTATTTGCCAACACTTGGCATACCCAGATTTTTAAAAATTTTTGTCAATCTGATGGTATGACGGATTTTGATTTGTGTTATGTATATACAGAGATCAAATTGCCAACATCCATTGGATCATAGAAAAAACAAGAAAGTTCCAGGAAAGTATCTACTTCTTCTTTACTGGCTATGCCAAAGCCTTTGACTGTGTGGATCACAACAAACTCTGGAAAATTCTTAAAGATATGTGAATACCAGACTGCCTTACCCACCTCCTGAGAAATCTATATGCAGGTCAGGAAGCAATAGTTAGAACGGGACATGGAACAACAGACTGGTTCCAAATCGGGAAAGGAATACGTCAAGGCTGTACATTGCTACCCTGCTTATTTAACTTATATGCAGAGTACATCATGTGGAATGTTGGGCTGGATGAAGCAAAAGCTGGAATCAAGATTGCCAGAAGAAATATCAAAACCTCAGTTACGCAGATAACACTACTCTTATGGCAGAAAGCAAAGAAGAATTAAAGAGCCTCTTGATGAAAGTAAAAGAGGAGAGTGAAAAAGTTGGCTTTAAACTCAACATTCAAAAAACTGAGATCATGGCATCTGGTCCCATCACTTCATGGCAAACAGATGGGGAAACAATGGAGACAGTGACAGACTTTATTTTGGGGGCTCCAAAATCACTGCAGATGGTGACTGCAGCCATGAAATTAAAAGACACTTGCTCCTTGGAAGGAAAGCTATGATCAAGTTAGACAGCATATTAAAAAGCAGAGACATTACTTTGCTGACAAAGGTCCGTCTAGTCAAAGCTATGGTTTTTCCAGTAGTCGTGTATGGGTGTGAGAGTTGGACTATAAAGAAAGCTGAGGGCCAAAGAACTGATGCTTTTGAACTGTGGTGTTGGAGAAGATTCTTGAGAGTCCCTTGGACTGCAAGGAGATCAAACCAGTTAATCCTAAAGGAAATCAACCCTGAATATTCATTGGAAGAACTGATGCTGAAGCTGAAACTCCAATACTTTGGCCACCTGATATGAAGAACTGACTCATTGGAAAAGACCCTGATGCTGGGAAAGATTGAAGGCAGGAGGAGAAGTGAATGACAGATAGTTGGGTGACATCACTGACTCGATGGACTGAGTTTGTGCAAGCTCTGGTGCTTGGTGATGGACAGGTAAGCCTGGTGTGCTGCAGTCCATGGTGTCGCAAAAATTGGGACGTGACTGCGTGACCAAACTGATATAGATAAAGCATTAATTTATTATATATAATATATATAATACTATATTGTAGTGTTTGATATATTCTAGGTATAAGTATGGTGAATATATTCAAATCTGTGACCTGACTTTTTCTTTTTTCATGGAGTCTCTAATTCTAATGTAGTTCTAAATTTTAATGAGATTAATCAATCGGTCTTTTGCTACATGCAGGTAATTTGTTACTTCTATGTTGAGGTCATATATGTATTTTTTTTCCTATATTTAAAATCTTTGAGTTTCGCATCTAACTCTTTTCGGATCGAACTTAATACTGTGCCTGGTGTGAAGGGGTTGTTGTCCTTTAGCCAATTTATAATTTACATTGTTTCAAATCAGTAACTTCCAAAATTGATACTTTCTTGAGTATCATTTCTGCTTTTCTATTGGAACCACCTAGCTCAGCCTCAGCCTCAGCTCTAAAGACATTTTGGACTAGATAATCCTTTGTTAATGGGGGGGGGGGGGTTAACCTGTTCCTTATGGCACCCCACTCCAGTACTCTTGCCTGGAAAATTCCATGGACGGAGGAGCCTGGTAGGCTGCAGTCCATGGGGTCACTGAGTCGGACATGACTGGGCGACTTCACTTTCATTTTTCACTTTCATGCATTGGAGAAGGAAATGGCAACCCACTCCAGTGTTCTTGCCTGGAGAATCCTAGGGACTGCGGAGCCTGGTGGGCTGCCATCTATGGGGTCGCACAGAAGTGACTTAGCAGCAGCAGCAACCTGTCCCTTGTAGGATGTTTACCCACTAGATGCCAGCAGCACCCCCTGCCCCCAGATGTGACAACCAGAATTCTTCCAGACTTTCCAAATGTCCCCAAGGCATGTATCTCTGTGTGTGCACATGCATGGGTGCATAGAACTGCCCCACTCCAAACCAGTGGAGTCTAACTGAACATCCTGCCAGCTCTTAAACCCCACTGGTCCTAAATTCATACCTGGCAACCCACTCCAGTACTTTTGCCTGGAGAATTCCAAAGACAGAGGAGCCTGGTGGGCTGCAGTTCCTGAGGTCACCGCGAGTCGGACTTGTCTGAGTAATTGACACTTTCTTCCACTTTCTCCCAAACATCTCCTCACTCACTTTCTATCAGTGGCTCTCATACTTCCTTAGTTTTTGAAACGCTAAACCTCCACACCATCCCCGCCTGCCTCAGTCTCCCTGCCCACCCTCCTGACCAATCACTAGGACACACAGCACGGACCTCACCCCCTGCCATTTCCCATTTCTCTGGTTCTGGCCTCCACTCCCCCACCTGATTCAAAGATTCTTCTTCTGTTCTCCCCATCTCATCCATTCTCTTCAAGGAGGCCGGACAAAGCGTTCGCAAAGACAGCTTGTGCTACGTCCCTGCTGTTATTAGAACCTTTAGCAGCTCCTGTCATGGGCCCAATTAAGTAGGAATTGCTCACCCTTGCATTTCAGGGCCTCCTCCATACGGCGCCACCTCCCTTTCCAGCCTCATTTCACACGTCTCCTCTACAAGTACCAACACGGTTGCTCACTGCTCATCCAAATGGTCTGTGCATATGGCCTGATGTCTTTTACTCATGCTGTTACTTCAGTTGGCAAGTCCTCCTCCACAATTTTCCCTTTGAAAAGTCTCCTCTTCTTTCAAGGCCAGCCTGAAATTCCACACTGCTTACAAAAAAATCATTTTCCTGTTGACCCAACAGAACGTGCTCACTTCCCCTCTGAGTCCCTTTAACAATTCATATGCATCTCTCATGTTACTTACACATGTTCACCTGAGGCCGTGGTCTTGACATCTTCCCTGGTAGATTGCAACCTTCTTGGTGGCACAGATTGGGTCATATTTTTCATACACCCTAGAGCACCCAGCACTGCTGAATGCATTTTAGATGTTCTTAACTCACTATTTACCAGGATAATTTTTGCAGAAACTAACACTCGTGGCCAGCGATTTGTTAATGTAAGTGATGTTGATAGGGGCTTCCCAGAGGGCGCAGTGGTAAGGAATCCACCACAAACGGAGTAGACGAAAAGGATGCAGGTTCAATCCCCGGGTCAGGAAGATCCCCTAGAGTAGGAAATGGCAACCCACTCCAGTAGTCTTGCCTGGAAAACTCCATGGAGAGAGGAGCTTGGTGGGCTGCAGTCCCCGGGGCTGCTTAGAGACACCAAGGGTGAGCATCCTTTCGTCTTTGATACTGATACGTCTTTGGTCACAGTGTTTGCTGATGCCTCTGGTCAATAATGTGTCGATTATGTCTAACTGAGTAATCAAATGAACTGCTTGCCTGCTATCTGCTTGCCTTTTCTTACTTGGCCTCTCCCCCAGCTTTCCCACACCTCTCCAACACATTCTCTGCCTGCTACAAGGTAACCTTTCCAAGCCTTTCTGATCACACTGCCCCTGACTTGGAACATCTCCCACTTCCTACAGGACAAGATGCAAACCCCTTTGTGTGGCACAAAAAAAAAGCCCACTGTGTTCCAGCTACCCTGGTTTGTCTCAATAGTTTTGCTTCCAACCATATTCCCATGATATGGTGGTGAGTTTCCAGTTGCAGCTATGAGCTGGGCAACTTCGCCCAGGTTTTCCATCCCTTTGCTCAGACCACACCTTCTGCTGGACATGCCTTTGTCCAGCCCATGCCCACCTGTAACATCTGCTCATCCATCATCACTGCTCAAGGAAAACCCCTGCTTCCCAGGACAAACCCTCTGCCTCCCAGGACAAAACCTCCCTGCCTTGGACACCCTGCATCCTCTGCCTGCTTCCATCAGAGCTCCTGGAGCCCTCTGCTCTTCCTTCGCACATGCCTGAACCCCACCGCTGTAGGATAAACACTAGGAGAAGATGCTCTGCGTTTCATAGAGCTCTGCATTCCTGATGCTAAGGATACTGCTTTATAATGCAGCAAGTTCATCAAAAGCATCTTGCTGACTGACTGACTGACCAAATAAATGAACCCAAATCAGAAACTCAGTCCATTTTAGTTATCAGTTAGGACAGTAAGAAGCCCACCTATAAAATGCCACTGATGGGAAACTCTGGATTCTGCAAGGCCTGAGAACCTGATGTCATTGAGAGGAGAGAGGATCTGAATCAGTCGGTTTTTCTATTTATTGCCACTTGTCAGTTTTATGTTTGAAAAATTCTAAACTCCCTTGTATATTCTCCTGGTTTGGTCTACAGGATATTCAGGAACCAATTTCACTCTTTCTGTATTGAAGGTATCAAGGTATCATGATGAAAATAAATTCCCCTGTGGGTTTTAACTGATGCCCATGGATACCATGAAAGCATAACCCTGGGCTTGAGAAGCCCCAGAAAGACTGCCGTTCCTTTCCTTCCTGCTTTGCCAGCAGCTATTACTGCCCATGTAGTCAGGGCGTCTACTTAACGCATCACTCATCTCTTCCTCCGTAACACCTCACTTCTCTCCTGCATCCAAGTGATGACTCAAGAGCATTGTTGGGACACAGCAGGAGAGTAAATGTGTCAAATGGCCACCTATTCAGACAATTCTTTATCAACAGGTCCTGAGATCACTATATTTCCATGTCTGGAAAGAAAATATTTAGGCTTCCTAAGAGATGATCCCCTGTGAATGGCTTTGTTAATGTCTTTTCTGCATTGGAGCTCTGGTCCTGGGTCTTAAAATTGCTAACGACCTGATCACCAGAGGTGGTCGCTCCAACGGGCACTCATTTGCCATTGGATATCGCCATTGGAGAAAGAGGGCTCAGGTAACCATCAATGAAGATTATTTTATGTTTCTGATTTGTGGCTAGTCCCAAGAAACTGGCTTTCCTGGTGGCTCAGATGGTAAAGAAAACGCTTGCCATGCAGGTGACCAGGGTTTGATCCCTGGGTCAAGATCCCCTGGAGAAGGGAATGGCTAACCACTCTAGTGTTCTTGCCTGGAGAATCCCATGGACAGAGGAGCCTCATAGGCTATAGTCCATGGGGTCACAAAGAGGTGGACATGACTAAGCGACTAACACTCACTTTCCCAAGAAACTGGAAGAGAAAAACAGCAGAGCAAGCCTCAAATTCTACAAGCCCCAACCGAAAGGACATTAAAGCTAAAAGACACGATATTGTCATTAAACAATCTTTAAAATAGTATAGGAAGGTGAACGGATTGGATAAAATCAAGATTCTATCAAGGAAAATAAGACAGAGAAAAATAAATAATTGAGGTTAGGCATAAATAAAAGGTGGTGTACTTAACAAAGTGATTTGCTTGTTAATGAAAGGAAATAATTGGTTTAGAGGAAAGAATCTGTCCAAAAGAAGAACCCAGCAAAGTGGAGGATGGAAGTTGTCACAACTCCTGGTGTCCGAGAGGCAGTAACAGCATGTTCTCTGTGGCAGGTGCAAGACAAAGCACTTTACTAGAATCACATAGTTTAACCTTCACATTAATTTTTGAGCTAGTTGCAAACATTTTACCTACTTAGAGATGAGGAATGCTGATGACTGTCATCTACGGCCATAAGAATGCTGCATACAAGCACCACAAAACCTCACCATCCCAGGACCACAATCACATGCTAGGAGCAGGCAGATTTACGCTGATCTGGCTTGAGCTCCGCGCAACTGCACCTGTTCAGGTGTATATGATTGGATGCGGGTAAGCTGGTCCCCTGGCTTCCATGGTAGGGGCTAGCTGAGAGTTGTTCTAGGAGGGTCTCAGCTAACTCTGGCAGCTCAGATGGGGGCCACACATACCATCCCCCAGAAGGCTACGTCAGGCGTGTCATCCTCAAGTCAATGGCAGAGGATAAGGTGGCAGGCATGCATGTGGAGGGGCTCTCCGAGACCCCATGCCATCCCAGTGGTCAAAGAAAGCCCCCCGGCCAGGCCCAGAGTCAGAGTGGGCAGACATGGCCAGGGCACCTTTCCAAGGCTGTGGTGAGAGGGTGGGATGAAAAATGGGCCCTTGATGCAATCCCTCTCCCTGCAGAAGAGATCAGCAAGTCACTCGCTAAAGGTCACCAACTGCTAGGAGCCTGGATTCTGACTACACCTGATTCAGGTGCTTGCCTTTCAAGGGTCCCCGGACACAGCTACAGTCCAAGATGTATCAGATCTTGAGAACCTGCAGGTTGGTGGTTAAACAAGGTGCCCAAGAAAGTAAGGAAATGCTGTGATTTTATTTATGTTTTTGATCACTGGTGGTGGTGGTTTAGTCCCTAAGTTGTGTCTGACTCTTTTTCAACTCTCTGGGATATAGCCCCTCAGGTGCCTCTGTCCATGGGATTCTCCAGCAAAGAATCCTGGACTGGGTTGCCCTTTCCTTCTCCAGAGGAGCTTCCCAACCCAGAGAGCGAACCTGTGTCTCCTGCTTTGCAGGCAGATTCTTTACCACTGAAGCTGCTGCTTCTTTTTTTTTTTTTTTAAGAAGGTGTTTTTTTTGTTTTTTGTTTTTTTAAATGTGGGTGGATGATTTTTAAAGTCTTTATTGGATTTGTTACCATATTGCTTGTTTTCTGTTCTGGATTTTTGGCCGTGAGGCATGGGGCAATCTCAGGTCCCTGACCAGGGATGGAACCAGCTCCTCCTGCATCTGAAGGTGAAGTCTTTACCACTAGGCCACCAGGGAAGTCCCAATGCTGTGATTCTAAAGAGATGAGCCAGAAAGTCCAACTTGTTTAAAAGCAAAAAAAAAAGCAAACCCCAGGGAACCACTGCGGGGACAAAGCCCCCAAGAGCACGGCTTTTGATGCTTGTGACTCTGAGTTTGGGAGAAGACCAGAGTCATCTGGCTAGAGGGGTAAAGAAAGCATTTTACAGAAGAAATAAAAGGAGACATGAGATGAAGGTAAAGGGTGGAAATATTCATTGACAGCATTTACATTTCAACTGTTATTGGTTTCTTGTGTTCAACTATTTTTTAATATATCATTTTTTCCAGAGTTATAATTGATGAGTCAAATTGTAGGATATTTAAAGTGGGCAATGTGATGAGTTGATATACATACACAGATATTTGGAAAAGCTTCCCCCTCCTGTTGAATTAACATTGGATTTTGTTTTTTTGAGGCTGGGTAAGACAATCTCAAAAGCCTGCATTATGTAAACAGCTTTCCTGAAACAAAATGCTATACAATGGACCCGAGATTTGCTAACAAAATGTACCTCACACATTAAAAGCCCTTTAGAAATATGGAGAATGGTTCCTAGTAGCAGAGCCAACCGTTTTTCTTGAATGAACTGGAGCAGCCAGTTAGCCTTCTGAGTTACTTTCTGTTTCCAGGACTCCACATGCCTTTGAAGGAAACAAGATAGCTAAGGTAAATAAATATATTTGGCGACGACCTTCTTAAAAGTAATCCTGATTGTCCATTAGAGCGCTGTCAGCGCCGAATAAAATTAAAAGCAAACAAAGAGATCTGTAGTGCTAATTCATCTAAAATAGATCCTTCGTGAAGGCACCTCCATGAGGTTATTACCACCCACGTTCAGATTCAACAGAAGAAAGTCGACAGGTAACATTTTTCAAAGCTGATGAGTGACTCCGAATTTAATTTTATCCCGTGGCTAACTTTGCACTCCGCGTCTCATCTGACAGAACCGTTTTCTTCACAGGGTGCATCAGAACGTCTCCGTGACTTTCCAGAGCAGCAATTCCACTCTCACTTGTCACTGTCACCTGTCGGCCCTGCTGGGCTGGCTTTTGGCCTTCACGGTCTGCTGTTTCCTTATCGATAAGTTCAAGGCCGCACGGGCAAGTCGGATTCTTTTTCCTTAGAGGCGATGGTTCAGGCTGGATGCAAAGCCTGCCCATTTGTGGGTAAAGACTTGGGAAAGCTGTGTGGACTGCAGGAGACCCAGACCGTCTCTTGCCACCACGGTCAACGTTTGCAACACACTTGTTCAAACTTATCTCTGTCCTATTACCATTAGCAACCGTGGTAGGAATAGTAATTTTTGATTTTTTTTTCCGAATTTCGCATTTTACCCACATTATCTTGTTTACTTCGCACAACAACCTTTCCAGAAGCCATCATTACGGGTGTTTTTCAAGCAAGGAAACTGATGTTGAAAAAGGTCAAACAATTGTTCAGTTCACCAACCCAGACACTGGCAGAGTGTCATTCTTAGCTGTGGTTCTCTCTCCTTTGTGAATCTTTCCCTTTTCTTGTTCTTCTACCTTATCTTAGGAAAATAAAGCACAATGCAAAGAGGGTTCAAATCCTCCAGCCTTTTCATGGTTCTGTATTCACCCTGACAATCTTTAAAGAATCAAACAAACTCCTTGTGCAGTCGAGTCTGGAAGACCGAGGACTCAGTTCTGAATGGATTTGATTGACTGTGTGATCTTCACAAGGTCACTTACCCTTGCCCAGCTGGTGTTCACATTTCTAAGGACGAGGTTACTACCTTTGCACAGTCCACTTCTCAGGCTATTTCAGGAGGCCCAAGGAAGATCAAGTAGGGGAGAGTATTCTGCAAACTGTAAAGCAATGCACACAAGCTATTGTGATTTCTGCCTTGATGAAACCTCGCAACAGCTGTATCGTGCTATATTTCTAAAAAGGACGCAGAGCGGGGCGGTCAGGCTAATATTATTCCACCATTAACTAGATTACCCTCCCGTTGACCCTCCGCTCCTTTCCCAGGCATGTTGCTGATTTATCTTTTAAAAGCAAAACACTGTGCTCCGGCTTCTTCCCTACTTCGGCTGCACTTGCCACTCCATGCTGTCCTTCTGCGTGTATTCTACAAGATACAAGGAACGGGAACCAAGTGCAAACACCACCAATTAACACAGGCTTACGTCTCTCACAGGTGATGCCCTCCTCCTCCCCGGAGCTCAAAGGAGGCGATTTTTCTCCCCTAAATGTTTCTAAGCCCTGTGCGAAGATTCAGCTGTCTGATGCAGAGATTCTGAACTTAGAAAGCTATGACTCTTTAAATGATCAAGCCTTTAAAAAATGATTAGTGATAGCCCGAGGACGTCACGGAGAGAGGCCTCACAATCTGTTTACCTAAAGCTACCTCGTTGAGAAACTGTCTTTAATCTAATCCAAACTGGGAGAGAAGTGGTTTTTCCTCTCTGAGAGAAACGGTTCTGGGCCCTGCAACTGTGTGGGTTAAGCTGGGCTGGTCCCATTTCTAGCTCTGAAAGTCTCACATCTGGGAAAGCCCTGAGCCTTGAGGATACAGGCTGGCCTGTGACACCAGCACTGGAGCACTTGTCTATTCTACCAGCTCCAAGCACAGCTTGCACTTCCTGGTTATTTGCATGACGTCTTTTCTTTTCAGAACAGCATTAATAAAATAAAAATAAAAACTCAGTATTTTTGCCCTTTCACAAAACGCTGTCCCCCAGAAGCTGGGGCTGCGTTTCACACCAGCAGAACAAGTCCCAGGGCTCCTTGGTGTCCCTTCCCGAGTCCCTCTGGGTCCTGGCAGCAGATTTTGTAATCAAGCCTCTTGGTGAAGGTTCGGCTGGTTTTCATGTGTGTAGCTCTCCGCAAACAATAAAGCAGAAATGTTTGTCATCCATAAAGTACAGCTGCAAGGAGCGCGTGGGAGTGATAATTGGATGACACCCAGGGAAAGGGAAAAACATGAGGTGGGGAGTGGGGAGCTTTTCAGGGAGGATGAGGGGATGAGATGTCTTGTGGAAGGCGAGCCAACGGCCCACGGAGGACGGAGTGCAACACGCTCCCTGGCCCCCGGCCCCCCGGGCTTCGCGGCAGTGTGGCAGCTGGCATCCTCCCGGGTACCAGCCCAGGCAGGTTCCAGCAGCATCCGCGGCCCGCGCCACGCCCTTGCTGGCCAGCTCCCCGCCCCGGCTCGCTTTGGCAGCTGCAGCTAGCCTGAGGGGGAACTACATTTCTGTTTCCAAGTGGGCCACCGTGCTCGAGGAGGCCAGCCGCCTTTAACCCCGCAAGAAGACCCTTTGACAGTGGCCCTTTGATGCCGGGGGACTCAGCGCGCCCGCGACAGGCAGCTGTCAAGACTGCGCCTCTAGCAGAAAGACGGGGGAACAGGGATCACGCTGAAAGAAACACCACTCACGTTTGATCCGCTTTTTTCCTCCCCGCTCGTCCTTCCTGCTCTCAGATTCCTCTCCACAATGGGGGAACTCAGGAGCAGCGGTAAACAAAGCTGCATTGATTGGCCCTCATCTTGGGCCTCCCATGGGGTCCTTTTTTTTTAATGCTGGCTCCAGGAAAATCCCAAAGGCTTCAAAACCTTACTATTAGTTGTCTAAGCTTTTCACGTAACAGCCCAGACAATCCAAGTTCAGGGCAAAGATCAGGTCACTGTGTTTTCAACTGGTGTGAGGTGTGTGCATGTGAATATCGTGGGTTGCTGCTGCTGCTGCTGCTGCTAAGTTGCTTCAGTCATGTCCGACTCTATGTGACCCTATAGACAGCAGCCCACCAGGCTCCCCCGTCCCTGGGATTCTCCAGGCAAAAATTCTTCACCAAATCAGCAGAGGTGATGCCAAAGGGCCAGTCTCTAGGGATGAAGAGCTCCGGTCACCTTAACTCTGGAAAAAGGCATGAGGCAAAACCTGGGGCAACGGTCTGTCTCTCCAGAAGGGCAATTTACACAGTGGCATCGGGGTTTGCAGAACGAAAGTCATAAAGTTAAAGGAAGAAAGGGGGGATAATATTGAGTTCATCTTCCTAAGTCATCTTTCCTAAAGAAGATCAAACACACTCACAGCAGTGGGGAGGAGAGACGTTTGTACCCCCATGGAGGTACTGAGCTTTGGTGGTCTTGGGCAGTCAAGTCAAGTCTTGGGAAGTCCCCAGCCCTTCCAACAGAGCATAGAAAAGAACTGCAACAAGGAAAGGGAAGACAGTCTGTGTAGCTCATGGAAGTTTCTAGAAAACTCCCCTCCTGGGGCGTGTGCCCACTGTTGTTGTTCAGAAGCTAGGTCGTGTCTGATCTTTGCAACCCCATGAACTGTAGCACACCAGGCTTCCCTGTCCTTCACTGTCCCCCGGAGCTTACTCAAACTCATGTCCATTGAGTCAGTGGTGCCATCCAAGCATCTCATCCTCTGGCACCCACTTCTCTTCCTGCCCTCAATCTTCCCAGCATCAGAGCTTTGTTTGTGGCTCAGATAGTAAACAATCTGCCTTCAATGCAGGAGACCTGGGCTCGATCCTTGGGTGGAGAAGATTCCTTGGAGAAAGGAATGGCAACCCACTCCAGTATTCTTGCCTGGGAAATCCCATGGGCAGAGGAGCCTGTCGAGCTACAGTCCATGGGGTTGCAAAGAGTCAGACACGACTGAGAAACTCATATGTGTGCCCACTGCAGGAGCACAAAGGTTGACCAAGGCTCAGGACACTCTTCTCACAGCCTGGGCTATAATTTTGTCCCCAGACCAGGGTTTCTCAAGCCTGGCATCCTTGGCATTTAGGACTGAATCCCTCAGGGACTGTCCACTCTGGTGGCATTGACCAAGTGCCACAGACTGCAGGGCTTAAACAGCACATTTATCCCCCACGGTTCTGGAGGCTGAAGTTCAAGTTCAAGGCACCAACAGGTTTGCTCCTGGTGAGTGCTTTCAGGTTTGCAGTCAGCCGTCCTTCTGCTGTGTCCTCACATAACACAGAGAGATCCTCTCCTGTCTCTTCCTGTAAGGCATTGATCTTATTCACAAGGGTGGAGCCCTCATGGCCTAATGCAAAGCTCCCAAAGGCCTCATTTCCAAATACCATTACTTAGGGATGTAAACTTCAACACATAATTGGGACTGGGGACACATTCAGTACGTAACAGGGTCCTCTAGAGAGAGCAAATCAATGGGATATAGATATAGAGAGACTAGATAGCATAATATATAGAGAGAAAATATATAGAAAGATTATGTGTAGTTATAGCATTGCTGCTGTTGTTTAGTCTCTACGTTGTGTCCAACTCTTTGGGAGCCCATGGACCATAGCCCGCCAGGCTCCTCTGTTCATGGGATTTTCCAGGCAAGAATACCGAAGTGGGTTGCCATTTCCTTTTCCAGGGGTCTTCCAGACCCAGGTATTGAACCTGAGTCTCTTGCATTTCCTGCATTGGCAGTAGAGGTATGTGTTATATATATGAAACATACATATTTTCTCCCAGTATTCCCACTCGTTTCCACTACGGGAAGCCTTTTTCGCTCTTAAGACCTTCAGCTGACCTGACGACTCCCACACTGACCTGATGACACCACACTTGATGATCCCCACACCTGATGACTCCTGATGGAGGGTAATCCACTTTCAAGTCCACTGATTATTGATTGTGGATGTTTTAACCACATGCACAAAACACCTCCATAGCCACACCTAGTGTCTGGGTCAGTGACCGGGTTCTGAAGCCTAGCCGAGGAGCTCCCTACGAGGGATCATCGCCGAGACCAGCCGGTAATCCTTCATCGAGGGGGCTGCTCTGTAGGATGTTGTAGGGTGTTGAGTGGATTTCCTGACTTCTCATTCAATGCCAGTCAGTACCACTCCCTCTAGATCTGCTGACCAGCAATGCCTCCAGGTATTACGGACAGTCTTGACAGAACCGCTTTCATATAAATACATATACTTCTTTGTATTTTTGGCTGTGCTGGACTTTCGTCTCTGCGTAGGCATTCTCTCCCTTGCTGTGCTTGGACCTCCCATCGCAGAGTCCTCTCTTGTTGTGGGGCACACGGGCTCTAGAGCACGGCTCAGTAGTTGTGGCGCAGGGGCTTAGCTACTCCACAGCACGGGGATCTTCCAGGATCAGGGACGAACCCGTATCTCCTGCACTGGCAAGCAGATTCTTTACCCATCGAGCCATCAGGGACACCCCAGAAGCACTATGCTAAGCCATGGGGTAAAGACCTTGGCTTCACATGTCTGCCCCCTACAAACAGTTCTGCATTCTCCACAGCTGGATATAGAGAACCCAAAGAGTAACACTGGTGTCCCCTGAGCCTCATCTTTTCACTCTGATGCTATCTCAACACACTGAAGGTTAAAGAGTTTAATTAATATTCTTAGAGTGGGCTGGACAGCTAACCCTTCGGATAGGAGCAATCTCACAATGAGTAGACTGTGTCGGAGTTCTCTATTCAGGTGGTGTCTAGTACTTTTACTGGAGTGAATAACTTTTCTCCTGAAACATGGTATTAAAAATGAAATAATAATCTAGCCAGATAAGTTTGTTCCAGAAGTCTCAGTTAACCCATTCAAACTGGGCACTGCAGTTGAAAAAGGGTGTCTCCACCGAAAATTCTGGATGAACTTAATATCACAATTTTGATATTCCATTGAACAGAATATTTTTACTTACTGAAGATGCAAAAATAGTGTTGAGCTTGATATAGATGAAGGCAATTTGACAAACACTCACTTATCCTAAATTATAGATCTTTTTCCTTTTTTGGTGCATTGCTATTAAAGAGATTTTATATGTACCCTACGAATATATTTAAAAAAAAATGTCCTGTGCTCTTGCAACCATCTGGTATGAAATAACACATGGATGGCAAACTGCTATTTTAAGCACTGAATGCATTATCTATAACCAAGCATGATTATCTACCACATTGTTAATTTCCTGCTGTGCTGGTGTAATTCCAGTATTTTCTTGGTTGTCTACGACTGTACAGTACCTTACAAGCAGCTCCCATACATTAAAAGAAAAGAAAGTGGAGTTCTTTAATAGTACTTTAACCACAAAGTTCTGGATTGAGACATGAATAGCCCATACGGTTAGTAAACCATCATTTGTAAGTGACACATGCCTATTTGCTTAGTTGCTTCAACAAGGCAAAGAAAAACATCCAATTTGGAATTTTGACCCAGTAAGCATCATGGCAGGATATGGAAATTTTTCCTTGGCATTCTTTTTTGTCCATTAAAAAAGTGCATAACTTTTTTTTTTACTGGTCTCTTAAAAGGAAGACATCTTCTGTCTGATTTACAGTGTGGTCAGCTAAGAACCAGATGCTGAATGTGTTTATTGTAAAGTACCCCAGACACTAGTATTCCTGGGCCAATAAACTGTTCCTTTTGCTAATTAAGACATAAGGTGCCTGCATAGACCCAGGTGGAAGCAAAATTTGGGGTTCATCTCTGAAGGAAGGATTCTTCGTTTTCTCCTAAGCCACTTAGATGTTAACTTGAGCTACTTCCCAAGGACAGAGCGGGTGATGACAACTTCTATCCTCTTCTGAATGTTTAAAGAGAAATGGATCTCACGGGCGAGAGAAGGAGCAGCCAAGATGTTGAAGGATTTTTTTTTTCATCCTTCATTTTAATCCTCTCTGTGTGGCCCTTTTCATCCTGCCTAAAGACAGAAATGAAAATGATTTATGTATCTTGAGGCACAGAGTCAAACACAAATACATGCCCTGTATCAGTTAACTCGTATCAACTCTCCCAGGTTAGAGGTTAATCTTACACACTCGATGATAAAACAAAACAATAAAATAAAAGCAATATGCTTCATAGGAACATGTCACAAATTAATAATTCATTTTGAGCCTTGGAATTACATAGCCCCGTATTATTTAACTTGGGGAATCACAAAAGCTTTTGTGATTGTTGGAGTTTGTTACACTCCAACAAACTACGCTCATGTTCCTGCTCAGTCGCTCAGTCCTGTCCAGCTCTGCAACCCCCTGGACTGTAGCCCACCAGGCTCCTCTGTCCACGGGATTCTCCAGGCAAGATACTGGAGTGGGTTGCCATTTCCTTCTCCAGGGGATCCTCCCGACCCAGGGATCGAACCTGCCTCTCCTGCATTGGCAGGCAAGTTCTTTACCACTGAGCCATCAAGGAAGCCTCCCAATGAAGTATACTTTTCATAAAATTTAGCTGAAACATTTAACCTCATGCCCTCCCACTCCCCACCCACCCCAAAAACAGGCTGTGGCTTATTTTGCACGAGCCACGTGATGGCATGTATTTTTCCCCTAAGAAAGCAAATAAGCTTTTGTGATATGTTTGTGAATTCATCACAGCTTGATGGTGAAAGGAAAACATATGGATCAGTGTCTTCTCATAGTCATTCCCCACATCCCTCTCAAAAGAACCATGAAGGGTAGATACATTTATTGACACCGTCAGTAGAGAAACTGGGGCTTGTCTAGGAATGGACGAGTCACAAGAGAAGAGATGTGAAAACTTATCTGATGATCAAACCTGTCATCTTGGCAAGCATTAGGTATGCTCTGCAGCTCTTCAAGATGTTTCAATAGTGAGCTGTGGACAGTTCTACCCTCACAGACCCAGTATTCTCCCAGTTCTGGGCCAGAGGACATTGAATGTCACTCTGCCTAACACAGATTAAGGTATTAAGTATCTATTATTAAAGGTCTCAAGATGACAAGAGACCATGATAGCTTGGAGAGAGACATACAGAAGAGACAGTGTGATTTAAAGTGTCTTTCCCAAGGAGCCTGAGAAACACGAACCCATTTCTGGTCAATGGACCTTATCTGACTTGTTTTTTTAAGCAGACATCCCATTCTGAGCTGTTTTACAGAATACAGTGGGTGCTTACCTCAATACGGGTTTTTTAAGATGAGTCATTGAATTACAAAGCATACAGACGAAGAAAAATCAGTCGTTATGACACCCGTTCAAGTGCACCCCACTCTCATTCACGCACATGTGCTAACCCAACGATTTCAATCCTGTCTCTCATTTTAAAGCCTTAATCATACACTCATACACATGAGCACAGCCAGCACCGTGAGTGCTGGAAACTTCTTTGTTCTTCTCCTTGTTGGATTTCTACCATTACACCAGTTCCTGGCATTTAATGTAAATGCGGTAAATATTCACCAAATGAATACATTAACAATGGACTCATAGGTGAATCAATCAGTTTTATGGAGATTTAAGACGCTTCCTAAGATGACTTTTAAACCTACGTTTCAAAGAATTGATAGATTGAAAAGAATTGATCCTTTGAAAATATCAGACAATGTACTTCAGATTTATCACTGGCTTGACGAGAGGCTAAAACAAATTAGACTCGTTACATGAACGAAAGGATAAATGGAAATATGTGGGAAGGATTATTCATACAGCCTGAGTTCTCCTGAGCGGGTTGCACCATAGGCCCAGACCTACCTAGTAAATGGAGAGTTGGCTGAAGTCAAAGGAAAGATAAGGAAAGCCTTGTAGTCCTGCCAATTTCCCCACTGCCGCCACGCATCACCTACTGTGTCACACGTAATTGTCTTAAGAGACATGGAAGAGGAGAAGTTCTAATTACAGAGAAGGTAATGATGCAAAAAATAATGACTCCAGAGCCTCTTGCATTGTGTGGTTTCCATTTTACAGTTTTGATAAAGAGAATGTGACATTCATCACAGCCACATCCAAATCCCTGCAAGACGACAGAAACACGACACAGCCTGACACAACAGCATTTCGCGCGGCTGGCCCACACTCGTGCACTCCTGCCAAACCCCTGGCCTCTCCCTTCCCTGCTGTGGGTTTCTTCTCTGTCTGAAGCTATGTCAACCATCTCATTGCATGTATGGTTCTTAAGCATACAGTTCTCTGACTTTATTCATTTCCTCCTAATCCTTCACTACTTCCAAAATATTATCCACCCAGTTTTCTCTATTTGTCATCTTCCAACTAGCTCATGTTTCCTGTGTCTTGCCAGCGTCCTAGTGGGTACAGATCCGAAGACTGTACCTCTTTGACAAATTCCTGCAAGTCATATTCCTTTCATAAGGTTTTCTGTGATGATGAAGTCATTAATTCTGAAACCGTCTTATTTTTCCCTCCATTGCCTCTTTTTCTTTTAAAGGCCCTGCTTCTAAGCTCAAGTCTCCCGAGTTGCCTTGTAAGGATTCATTTTCCCCCTAGTGTCTTATTGTTCAGGCCATCACCCTGGAAAGAAGAGCTCAACTTCCCTTGGGCTCCATGAGCCCCCCTCAAGACTGAGCAAGAAGTAGGACTGAACAAATGCAGGAGATATTCAATTTATCAGGAACTTTCTGGCAAAGGAAACATGGTCTGAGACTAGTGAGAGTATAGAATTCCTCTCTGAGGACCTTTAGAGTTGGGAAAAAAGCCCAAAATATCTGGAATAATTTACGTGGGATGCCATTGAGCAGCAAAAACTTGGGGATGCCGTTTCTATTTTCACAGCTTTCCAGAGAAGAATTGCAAAACACAGGGTGTTCTTAATATACAACACCCGCTGATGACACAGGTCTCAAACTCACTCTTTTGTAAAAAAATAAAAAATTCAATCTGCCCGGAAATTGAATGGGAGATAAGGTACCTCATGTTTCCTCAAATCTGACATTTCCTATAAGGACGAATATTTTGTGAAGTAATGATTTCAGGGCTCTAGGTCTGAGATCCCTACTTCCTTTCTGCTTCATTCCCCACAAACTCATCAATAAACCAGGTCCCTCTTCCCAAAACTCATCCTGCCAGCTAAAGCTTCCACAGTCAAATGACACCCTGATTCAGAAAATATATAAAAATATACACTGCTTAATGTTAAATTAGAAAACATTTTTGTCCTTTATACGAGTGCATTCTAAATCTTAGAGTCTCAGTGAATTCCCAAAGCTAGTGTGCTGAAATGCTGAATCACACTCTTTGGGAAGAGCCAAATACAAGCTTTAGAAAATCTCCATGCTTGCTAATGGCTTCCCTGATGGCTCAGACAGTAAAGAATGAGCCTGCAATGTGGGACACCGAGGTTCAATCCCTGGGTCAGGAAAATCCCCTGGAGAAGAAAATGGCAACCCACTGCAATATTCTTGCCTGGAGAATTCCATGGACAGAGAAGCCTAGTGGGCTACAGTCCGTGGGGTCGCAAAGAGTAAAACACAACTGCAACTCACATTTCCACGTTCTTGCTGATATAGTTGACTTACTTAATTGCAACACACGGCAGTTGCCTCGATCGTCAGAAGCAGCTAGAAGGTCAGGAAACAACACTGAATTCAGGGTCCAGGAAGGTATTAGGGATAAACGCAAGCCATTCTGGTGGAAAAGTCTGAAATAGTCAAAAGTATGGGATTGAAGGAGAGAAGCTGAGGTTATGGACATTCCCAATATAACAAGATACAGAACCCCTGGCAAAGCTGTAATTTAAGGAGACACCCTCAGAGGTCGTGTAGCCCCACTTCCTGCTCGTTCACAGGCCAACCAAACCCAAAACCGGGCTAAGGCTGGGATGCTCTCCCCACCTCCTTCCCAGAATCAGAGTTAGTTTCATGGTGGAGCTAGGACAGGAAACTGCATCTCTGGAACTGTAATCAGAAACTCCTTCCTCTGCTCTGCCACGCCTCTTGGGAGTGAGGAAGTTCTCCTTAAGAGTGAGAAGAAGACTTCCATGGCTTCTTTAGAACAGGAAGTGTGTACTATGGACTTGAACACTCACAGTTCACTTCTGAAAACCCTCTCTAGCTACAAGCTTATTCCAGGTTGCAGCAAAAGAACTGAAAAGGACCATCTCTCTAACTGACTTCCTGCAAAGCAACAAGCATTGGGCTCTATTTACAAACACTAAATTCCCTTTGTAAGCCAGAGTCTTTCTCAGCACCACTAGTTGGGAAAAATATGACTTTAGTCCTTTAACTATGAATTAACCTGGTATGAGATCTCACTTGCTTTTTACAACTGAAATAAAGGTAGCTAAATTTTTATTGCCTTAATTGTTCTAGAATAGCAGCCAGTACAAAATAGCACAAAATTTAATTTTCTAGATTGTACTCCCATGCTTTGATTGATACTTCAATACTCAGGTCTGAGACATTTCAAAAGTGCTTCTTTATTGCTTATTTCACTGATTTCCATTTTGGGTTACAAATTAGAATACCCCCCACCCACCCTCCCACACACACACTCACGTAGCATATACTTGTATAATTATAATTTCTTGGTCCATAATCTCAAAATAATTTTCTAATTTGAATCAGAAGCTACTAAATTCAAAACTAAGAAGGGTGGTGGGAAAAGGAAATTAAAATTGTGTGAGCCTTTCTATTCAATGCAAAGAGAGAATTTGGAGGGCCAGTCAGGTGTGTTCAGGTAAAACGCATGTAACAGCAAAGTTTGCCCTCTCCAGGTATACAGCTGTAAGAATCTTTGCAAGTACACTGTAGCATAACCATCCCTACAGTTAAGACCTAGAAAGTTCTCTCATATCCCTTTACCCCTCTCCCCAGCCTCTACTCTTGGTAAATACCGATCTGTTTCCTGTTCCATAGATTTGCCTTTTCCAGGAGGTCGTATAAATGAAGTCACAGGATTTAGCCTTTGAAGCATGTGTGCTATCAGGAGAAACAGGGACCTTTGACAAAACTCTGGGAATCACAGGCGGCAGAGAAAGGAGATTCTGGAAAGGAAACTAAACAGTAGTGGGCAGATACGTGGAGTGCAAGCATTTTATCATTTAAACAAAGGGAGGTGGACGTGTCCAGAAGAATGGAAGGGACAGAGACTGTGATAGAGAAAGAGATAAAACAGTGGGAAATGGAGAGGGAGAGGGGGGAAGAGAAAGTGCAAGAAGGGAGAGGAGAGAGGAGGATGGGGGGCAAACCCCCATTTCCCAATTTTGGCAAATCTTCCATGAGTTACGTTTCTCCCTTTCTCCGAACACCCATGAGGTGTCCCTTGTCTTTTTTATGGCTCCCAGGTAGCCTCTGCTAAATTACTGAGTTCTGGTTAATTTCAGCCTGTGTGTGTGGACCCTCACCAGCAGACATGTGAATCAGAGTTTGGATGATTCATCTGCTCAATCAGACTCTAAAGTCTGATTTTTAAAAATTTGCCTTTGTATCCAGTGTAATACTAGCACAAGTCCCAGTAAAAGGATGCTTAGCAATGTTTATCACCTGTCTAAATAAATGAATTGACCAATTAAAGATGCAGACAGAAAGTCTGCTTTAAAAAGCAAGTTTGCACCAGATTTTCAGAGTCCATGTCATTATAAAATGGATCTAGAAGATGGATGGAGAAGTTGTGATCTCTATGTATAATGGAATAATATTTAGCCATGAAAAATGAGGAAATCCTACCATTTGAGCACAACAAGTACCTCGAGTACCTTGAAAGCATTGTGCTAAGTGAAATAAGGGCTTCATAGAGAGACAGATACGGTGCAATCCCTTTATATGTGGA
Organism: Bos indicus x Bos taurus; assembly: GCF_003369695.1. Classification (NCBI taxonomy): domain Eukaryota; kingdom Metazoa; phylum Chordata; class Mammalia; order Artiodactyla; family Bovidae; genus Bos; species Bos indicus x Bos taurus. Next base: position 81,394,784 of record NC_040087.1, read on the forward strand.
CTCTAAAACAAAAGCAAACAATCTCAGAGAAAAAGAGCAGACTTGTGGTTGCCAGAGGCAGGGTCTGGGGGGGAAAGGGAATTGGACAAATGTGGACATAAAGGTACAAACTTCCAGTCACGTAGGGATGCAATGTGCAATTAACACAAGAAAGTCACTAAGAGTTTAAACCCTGAGACTTCTCACCACAAGGAGAATTCTCAATCTCTTTTTTTCCTCTTCTTTTATACTGTATCTATGAAATGATGGATGTTAGCTGGACATATTGCAGTGATCATTTCATGATATACTTAAATCAAACTATCATGCTGCCCACCTGAAACCTATATAGTGCTGCAGGTCAATTACTTCTCAATAAAACTATGGGAAACAAGATTTCTTGAATCCTCCACGTTGCTTAATCTTTCCCCTCTTGGTCAATTTCTGTCTCATGTAAACATTAAATAACTGCCAAGTCAGAACACAGTAGAAAGGAATAAATACCACACATAGATAAATACACCTCTGAGAAAATTGAATCATTATGGTTTGTGGACTATGAAATTATGTACCACCACCAGGCATATGCCATAGAGCTCCATGCAATGCTTTCTCAATAAGGCATCATTAACTTCCAGGACTCGGCGAATGGAGCCCACTGCAGACGGCCATTTGTTTTGATGTTCTCCAATTACATTGTATTATTGATGCGTTCATGGGGGTGATGCCACTGATTTACCAGTCGTTAGCCAGGCACTAGAGGCTTCAGCTCATAGAGGGCTGCATGCCATGGGCTTGGAGTGACGTGTCTGCAAGCCAAGGAACACCAAAATTGACAGCAACCACTGGAAGCTGGGATGAGGCAAGGAAGGAACCTCCAACCTCTCCTCTTTCAAAGGGAGTGAGACCCTGCCGACACCTTGATGTCGGACTTCTAGCTCCAGAACTATGAGAAAACACGTTCCTGTTGTGCGAAGCCACCCAATTTGGGGTGCTTCACTACAGCAGACCTAAGAAACTAAGAAAGTTCACCGCAGAAAAGCACCAAAATCATGATGTGAACATCGACACAGGGGTCAAACCACTGAAGGAACAACTACTACAGTTGTAGCAATAATTGTATCAATCACATATCAAAGAAAGTGTCTCACCTTTTAGACGAGAGGGGAAAATCCCATGAAGAGGATGGCACGTATCTTGGCATAATTTTTCACAGGTGAAATCAATACTGTTCACAAAAGAGTTCATGAAGCCCACTGCCTTTACATGAGGTGTAAGATCCAGCAGGCTGGTAACTGCATGCAGTCTCAGGCCTAGAGCTGTTTGGGGCCGTGTTTTAAATCCCCATCCCCTGTCGCATTCTCTGTCCCCTGCCCCCACTCACCACTCTGCCCCTACTCACCTCATCCTCCTCCTGCTCCCCCGCTACCAACTACAAAGAGAAGACTTCTTCTGATCTGCCTAGAAGTTTGGTCAACCCTGCCAGATACAATTGCATTCATCTCAGAATTCGCTTTCATGCCAAGGGCTTGTCAGAATGTGTAAGGCCGAATGGAGGTGCCTCTGCACTTATACATGTCTCCATGACATGTTTATTTATTTTCCTGCTTGCTAATAACACCTTCCCCTTGGGAGGATTTCCATCTGATAACTGCTTTAATCATTACCCACACTATGGAGAAGGAAAGGGCAACCCACTCCAGTCTTCTCACCTGGGAAATCCCATGGACAGAGGAGCCTGGTGGGCCACAGTCCATGGGGTCACAAGAGTCAGACACAACCCACAACAAAATCACCACCACCACCCATGCTATAGTAAGACAAGCACAATATGTGTGCAATAGAGACACTCAGGCTGTAGTCACAAACACTTGTGGTCCCTACCACACGCAAGCCAAATTGCTGGGGGGTTCCCTGACCACTGTTGAATGCCTGAAGTCAGCTCACAGATGTGATCAGAACTTCACAGATGCTGAACTCCTATAGTTGAGATCACCTACTTTTCCTTTCCTTCCCCTTTTACCAAAAGCTGACTCTTCAGCTTTTTATAAGTTTTTTTTTTTTTTAATGTGGATCATTTTTAAAGACGTTATTGAATCTGTTACAATAACACTTCTTTTTGTCCTGATTTTTGGCCATGAGACATGTTGGATATTAGCTCTCCCTGACCAAGGATCAAACCCACACCCTCTGCTCTGGAAGAAGTCTTAACTCCTGGACTGCCAGGGAAGTCCCATGATTCTTGAGCTTTTTAGCATTTTCTTCCCCTCCCAGCTATCTCATCCTAGTCTCTCCCGAGTCTCAACAGTCACAGAGTGATTCTGTCTTGCGGCTGCCTTTCCCGTTGGGAGCCACTCTTCATTCTTGTGAGGGGCTGAAGTGCGCTCCTCCCAGACTGGTGGGTTGAAGTGCTAACCTCACACCTGTGACCGTGACCTGATTTGCAAGCAGGTCATCTCAGATGAGATCCATTTAAGCTGAGGCCATCAGAGCACGCTCTAATGTGACTTGGCTGCAACTTCTATCAGAAGACAGACACGGGGGGAGTCGACCAAGCGAACACAGAGGCGAAGACCAGAGGTTTGCTGCTGTCAGCCAAGGAGCGCGTGGCATTAGCAGCAGCTGAAAGAAGCCGGGAAGGATGCTCTCCTAAAGGTTCCAGAGGGAACAAGTCTCTGGCTGACACTTCAGGACTCTGAGAAAATACAGTAGTTATTTAAGTCACACTATTTGTTCTGGGGGCCTAGGACATAATACACTTCCCAGCATTATTGATGCTGTTTAGGCTTCAGCATAAAATGGTGCTAAACACTTGCTTATCATACAAACGATAAGGCTAATGATTGATGATAAGACTAATGATTGATGATGTCAAGGCTCTGACTCCATTCACCTCCTCTTCATCCTTTGTAATGAAATGAGACCAAATTGACTCTTGTCATTCTCTTGCTTCCCTGGGGGCTCAGCCATAAAGAATCCACCTGCCAATGCAGGAGCCTCAGGAGCCAAGGGATGTTGGGTTCCATCCCTGGTTGGGGATAATCCCCCTGGAGAAGAGACTGGTAACCCACTCCAGTATTCCCGCCTGGAGAATCCACTGGCGGGCTACAGTCCATAGCGTCACAAAGAGTCAGACACGACTTGAGCGACTCAGCAGACAGGCAGGCCACTTTCTTGCTCAAAATACTTGATGATTATCACCTAAATTTAGAACAGAGTCCAAATCTTGAGCTTGAGTCTCTTAGGACCCACCCTTGTTCTTCAAATGCACCTCTTACTACACTGCTTCAGACCCTTTCCTGAACACTGGAATCTTCCCACCCTTGCACCCCAAAGCCATCTGCTCTCCAGGACTTGACCCCACAATGTCCCCCATCAGAACTGCCCTTTTTCTCTCATCTCCACTGGTCAGATCCAGTTCACATGCCATCGCTTGAGTGATGGCTTTTATAATCTACCTATCCAAACAAGCCTTTTCATCTCTCTGCTTCATAAGACTGCATGTATACATACTGGTATCATAATATGCTCTATGTTATAGTAAATTGTATACATTTGCCATCTCAATTAGATTCCAAACTCCTTAAGGCTTTTCATTTTTGCACATGCTGTCTTATCTTGCACAGAAACTGGCATATCACATAGTATTTGTCAGACTGAATTGGAAAAAAAAAAAATTGTGGGTTGTCTCAGTAAGATTCGATGCCTACATGTTAGTGAAATGGCATCTATCCTCTTTATGAAAAGATGCCCACTGACATTTTCCCACTCAGGTCAAGTCTTTCTGGTGATTAACCAAGCAATAGATAGTGCATGAGAGAAAGCAATACTCACGCAACTGTTTATCTTTAGTAACATGATCATTGTGGAGGCATCCACTCCCCAAACACCTAAGATATGCATAGCTCTTCCTTTTCAGCAAAGTATCAGAAATGTTTATCTAAAAATAGAGAACGGAATATCTCATATCCTAAGCTCTAGAGAAACCTTGGAATCCTTTCCTGAACATCATGAACACACAATGGACACAATCTGATACTTGTTTTTGTGACTGATGGCAACAATTCAATAAGGCTGGATATCGATTGACTAGTAGAATGCTATTTTATAGAATTCTTTTATTTCTTTGAGCATTTCAAGCTTTCTGTATTATTGCGTGTAGCTGATGAACTGGATTTGGTAGACTTCCTCCTGAAGTTGTACTCTTGCTTCTGGGTTTAGGAGTTTATGCTGGCTCAGCTCATGGGCACTATATTTCAAATGCTCAAAGTAAAAGATTTTCATACAAGCAGTACTCTTGTCTTTCTGGAAAGGATGAACATTTAAAATAACTGTGTGCAAAATCCACACATTGACTAGGTAAGATTGAGGAATAAGCATTGACAAATATGCTTTCGAAAAATAAACTCTTGAATTAGCACTTTTATTATGAAACCCAGTGCCCAATATGAACCAAATAACATCATCTGCAAAACTAAAAATCAATTTCCAAAAAAAAAAGGCAATCTAACATAGGTCATGCAAATTCTAGAACCATGAAATGGTATGTGAAAAAGGAACATTTGCCCTGATTTGCTGTAATAAAACCATGGACTATAAATTATGACCAATTCAGAATGGCTCTTAAGTCAGTTTTTAATTACTGAGTGATTTGACCTAAAATTTCTATAGCTCTTCCTTTTCAACATCTGCATGTATCAGTTTAGAATTTCATCTATGCTTACCAATTTAGAACTGTACTCCATTTCTGCCTAACACTTATTTCCAAGGAAATTAAAATTGGGGGAATATCCTACCTAACTCTTTCCACCAGCACTCCCAGTAGAACACATAATATTAGGAGTTTAGCCTTTACTGTTGACACTCTTGAAAGTGAAGAGTGAACGTGTTAATCACTCAGTTGTGCCCAACTCTGTGACCCCATGGACTGTAGCCTGCCAGGCTCCTCTGTCCATTGGATTTCCCAGGAAAGAGTACTGGGAAGTACTGGGAGTGGGTTGCCATGCCCTCCTCCAGGGGATATTCCCCACCCAAGGATGGAACCCAAGCCTCCTGCATCGAAGGCAGATTCCTTACTGTCTGAACCATCAGGCCACTATTATTATTTTGCTAAAGCTCTGTAAACATCCTACACTTAAATCCTTTGTTTTACAATCTCTTATTACCCAGAGACAAAAAGCAATTCAAGAATATCAACATCAGGCATCCCCCTTCCCCACCTGGATCCCAGCCCAGGTTAGGGACTCAGAAAAGAATCAAATCCCAATACCTCCAATGGAGTCACACCTGTCTTCTTCAAGATTTCTTAGAGTTGCAATGTGGACATGGTTTTTGTCAATTATAACAAAACTTTTGCTTCAGTTGTACAATCTTTGCAAAAAAAAGTCTTATGTATTCCAGTTGACTTACTTAAGGATCAAACAACATCATAGCTTTAGAGCATCAAGCTTAACCATTTAATTTCGTCCCTTGTGTGACGATTTCCAACTTTAGTTTTCATCATCATAGAATGCTGACGTTCATAGGAAGGTAGTAAAAGAGGGAAACATTGGTTAGATTTGAAATATGTCCAACAAGCAGGATCAATGGTAATGCCTCAAAGCCTTAGCTGCCTATGGAGCTAGTTTCTAGAGATACTGAACATTTGGTTCCAGCTTTCTTAAATAATGGAATTGGCGTCACAGAATCCTGGGAGCATGTCTGTTCAACCTCTACCCATATCCATCAAGTTTTTCTGTCCCAAGGAGTGTTTGAGCAACAAAGCAGAAACTAGACATCCATCGTCTCTTGAGAAGCTTAGGTCTAATAGAAGAATCAGAGTTGAAATAGATGCAGAGATTATTACAGTCATAATGATGCTTAAAAGGAAATTACTATTCAAAAATGGTTTTAGTATAAACATTCTTTGAGGATCATATTAATCTGGAAAGATTAATGATCTTTCTGATGAGCTATTTTAAGGGTCTGAAGGGCCACCCTTATCACTCTAAGTGTTTTATGTATGTTGTTGTTTAGCCACTATGTCCTGTACAACTCTTTGCAGCCCCACAGACTGTAGCCCACCAAGCTCCCCTGTCCGTGGGATTTCCCAAGCAAGAATGCTGGAGTGGGTGGCCATTTCCTCCTCCAGGGGATCTTCCTGACCCAGGGATGGAACCGGTGTCTCCTGCATTGGCAGGTGGGTTTCTTTACCGCTAAGCTACCAGGAAAGGGTTCCCTTGATGTGTTAAGACAAAAAAGAAAAATCAGTGCCATGCTTCTTCAGCTTTGTTTAAATACAAAAATTCCTGCTACCCATCTTTTCTACTTTTCCCTTTCAGTGAGAATAAAAATATATCTTTTTCACAAAATAAAAAGCATCAGAAGTGTAAGATAACAAAATTATCTGAAAATAAGTCAAAATGAAAAGAATAGAAAGCATACACATTACTGCAAATTAGAAGTAAATAAACTGCTTTGCAAATACCGGGAATTCAGATGAACAAAATGGAATTGGTATTCTGAAATGAACATATGGTGTCTTACCCTTTAATAAATTGGTGTTAGCATCAACAGCAAAAAAGAGAGTGGATGCTTACTCAAAACCAACGCCAAACTACACACTAGAAAAAATAGAGCAACACAAAAAAGACTCAGAATTTGCTGCTGTCATTGTTGTTCAAATGAGAAAAATAGTTAAGTGTTAACCTAAGGACCTCAAAGAGTATATGAAAGTAAAGTGAAAGTGAAAGTTGCTCAATCGTGTCTGACTCAACTCTTTGCAACCCCATGGACTATACAGTCCATGGATTCTCCAGGCCAGAATATCCAGAATACTGGGTAGCCGTTCCCTTCTCTAGGGGATCTTACCAACCCAGGGATCAAAGCCAGGTCTCCCACATTGCAGGCAGATTCTTTACCAGCTGAGCCACCAGGGAAGCCCCTAAATAGTACATGTGAAAAGTATTATTGGGTTAGATACAATATAATCTAGGTAAATAACAGAATTGCAGAATTTTCCCTTTCTTGAAAAATTCCCTTTTCACAAAAATATCATTAAATGAGTTCAAGAAAATAGCACACAGAGTTTTATTAGAGAAACCTTGGGATTCATTAATCTCTTCTATATTTAAGATCTATACCCAAGTAGATATAACCCCAAACAGAATAGGGACTCCATCAACCACCTCACACACACAAAAAAAAATTGATAATATATAGAAATATAATATATAGAAAATATAATATATAGAAAAAATATGGAAAAATGCATCTCAACACTATGGTTCAGTTCAGTTCAATTCTGTTCAGTTCAGTTCAGTCGCTCAATCATGTCCAATTCTTTGCAACCCCATGGACTGCAGCATGCCAGGATGCCCTGTCCCTCACCAACTCCTGGAATTTACTCAAACTTATGTCCATTGAGTTTCTGATACCATTCAACCATCTCATCCTCTGTTGTCCCCTTCTCCTCCCACCTTCAATCTTGCCCAGCATCAGGGTCTTTTTATCAGTCAGTTCTTTGCATCAGGTGGCCAAAGTATTGGAGTTTCAGCTTCAACATCATTCCTTCCAATGAATATTCAGGACTGATTTCCTTTAGGATGGACTGGTTGGATCTTCTTGCGGTTCAAGGGACTCTCAAGAGTCTTCTCCAACACCACAGTTCAAAAGCATCAATTCTTCGGCGCTCAGCTTTCTTTATGGGTCCAACTCTCACATCCATACATGACTACTGGTTACTCTCAAGGAAATTTAGGAAACACAAGAAAGTATCAGTCATGTGCCTTTTCTGCTACAAACATGCTTAATTGTGATGATCTTTGAATCTAGATCTGTACCTCTCTAAAATACAAAAACTGTTATGTACAAATGCTACCAAGAAACTAGTAGGGAGCAGGAATAGAACTGAAAATATGCACGTGTGTGTACACACAGAGGTATGTTTTATTTTAAAGTAAGAAGCATTTTATATGTTTTTTTTTCTTTTCTATTTAACCTACTTTATTAAGATACGATTGACACATATAAAGCTGTACAAATTTAACATGTCCTACTTGAGAATTTGGAGACAAGTCTCTCTCTAGTTGCTCAGTCATGTCTGACTTTTTGCGACTCCATACACTGTAGCCCTCCAGGCTCCTCTGTCCATGGGATTTCCCAGGCAAGAATACTGGAGTGGGTTGCCATTTCCTTCTCCAGGGGGTCGTCCTGACGCAGGGACCGAATCTGAGTCTCCTGCTTGGCAGGTGAATTCTTTACTACTGGGCCACCTGGGAAGCCCCACAGAAGTAGTGCCAGGTGGTGTTTGCTCTTCTCTGTCTGACTTATTCCACTGCGCGTGATGTAACCCAGGGCTGATCCTCGAGTGGTATTTCCAGACGAAAATGGGACCACTCTTAAAAAGTTAGAATTGTTACTCTATGAACTTATGGTTACCAGAAGGGAGTGTTAGTTGCTTAGTCGTGTCCAAATCTGCGACCCCATGGTGTGTCCATGGGATTCTCCAGGCAAGAATACTGAAGTGGATTGCCATTCTCTTCTCCAGGGGATCTTCCTGACCCAGGGATCAAACCCGGATCTCCTGCATGGCAGGCAGATTCTTTACCATCTGAGCCAGCAGGGAAGCTAGACAACTGGTAGTCTACCGGGGGAAGGGAGGGGGAGGGATAGTTAGGGAGTTTGGGATGGACACGTACACACTGCTGTATTGAAAATGGATAACTAATAAGGTCCCACCATATATCTCATGGAACTCTACTCAACATTATGTGGCAACTTGAATGGAAGGGGAATTTCAGGAAGAACGGATACATGTATGCTTATAGCTGAGTCCCTTTGCTGTGCACCTGAAACTCTCACAGTGTTGTTAATCAGCTATACCCCAAAACAGAATAAAAAGTTCTAAAAAGTTGTTACTCTAACAATTAAATTTCTGCTATTATTCTATGAACTTGCATTTAACAGGTTTTTAATTTTTTCAGGAAAAAACTGAAGTCACTTAGAATTAATTCATTCTCCGTTATATCCAAAGACAAATTTAATTGAAACTGCAGTAAACAATGCAGTAGATATTGTAGTTAATGGTCAGTAGATGTACAAATTGCTTGTTTAACTCAGTCTCATTTACATTGAAAGATCTGAAAGATCTTGTGTGCACTTGGGATTCTGAAAACCAGTCTCAGAGACTATTTGACTTAGAGTCAAGAAACCCTGCTGTAAATCTTTGTTCCCATATGCACTAGCTCTTGGTCCTTAAAGAAATGATCTAAACCCCCTTCAGGAACCTCACTCTCTCTGTCAGTAAAATTTAAATAAGGTACCATCATGTCAATATCATAAGGTTATTGTATGGATCAGTTTAAAAAAACATGTTTTATTACATATAAACATATTAGTATTAAAAGTTTAAATATTCTGATATATATATATATATATATATATCTCCATGCCAGAGATATTAATATACATATATATCATAAATGATTGGATCATCCAAAAGTAATGATGAAAGGAATTTGCCGTTTTGTTTTATTCCAGCAAGGAGCCTTGCAAAGGAATAACAGACTGCATCATTGGGGACATGCATGACCTTGCAAAAGCACATAGAAGAAAAAGCCAAAACATACTTTTACGAATCCAGAATCAGAAACAGACTTAATCCTTCCATCACTTCATTTTGTCAGTGAAAGTGGACTAACCATGGCAAACGCGTCTTATCAGCACTAACCACTGTTCTTAGTGATTATGGTGTTAAAAGCAGCAATAATAGAGGTATTAATGAGGTAGGGGTGAGAAATAAAAAAAATAGGTTCATGTTCAAATGTGTAATTACATACCTATACTAACATAATTTGATAGAAATTTGAAGCTTTTAACTTCTATGCAGAGTACATCATGAGAAACGCTGGACTGGAAGAAACACAAGCTGGAATCAAGATTGCCAGGAGAAATATCAATAACCTCAGATATGCAGATGACACCACCCTGATAGCAGAAAGTGAAGAGGAACTAAAAAGCCTCTTGATGAAAGTGAAAGTGGAGAGTGAAAAAGTTGGCTTAAAGCTCAACATTCAGAAAATGAAGATCATGGCATCCAGTCCCACCACTTCATGGGAAATAGATGGGGAAACAGTGGAAACAGTGTCAGACTTTATTTTTCTGGGCTCCAAAATCACTGCAGATGGTGACTACAGCCATGAAATTAAAAGACGCTTACTCCTTGGAAGAAAAGTTATGACCAACCTAGATAGCCTATTCAAAAGCAGAGACATTACTTTGCCAACAAAGGTTCGTCCAGTCAAGGCTATGGTTTTTCCTGTGGTCATATATGGATGTGAGAGTTGGACTTGTGAAGACGGCTGAGTGCCGAAGAACTGATGCTTTTGAACTGTGGTGTTGGAGAAGACTCTTGAGAGTCCCTTGGACTGCAAAGAGATCCAACCAGTCCATTCTGAAGGAGATCAGCCCTGGGATTTCTTTGGAAGGAATGATGCTAAAGCTGAAACTCCAGTACTTTGGCCACCTCATGTGAAGAGTTGACTCATTGGAAAAGACTCTGATCCGATCCGATCTGATCCGATAAGTCACTCAGTCGTGTCCGACTCTTTTCGACCCCATGAATCGCAGCACGCCAGGCCTCCCTGTCCATCACCAACTCCCGGATTTCACCCAGACTCACGTCCATCGAGTCAGTGATGCCATCCAGCCATCTCATCCTCTGGCGTCCCCTTCTCCTCCTGCCCCCAATCCCTCCCAGCATCAGAGTCTTTTCCAATGAGTCAACTCTTCACATGAGGTGGCCAAAGTACTGTAGTTTCAGCTTTAGCATTATTCCTTCCAAAGAAATCCCAGGGCTGATCTCCTTCAGAATGGACTGGTTGGATCTCATTGCAGTCCAAGGGACTCTCAAGAGTCTTCTCCAACACCACAGTTCAAAAGCATCAATTCTTCAGCACTCAGCCTTCTTCACAGTCCAACTCTCACATCCATACATGACCACAGGAAAAACCATAGCCTTGACTAGATGAACCTGTTGGCAAAGTAATGTCTCTGCTTTTGAATAGGCTATCTAGGTTGGTCATAACTTTCCTTCCAAGGAGTAAGCGTCTTTTAATTTCATGGCTGCAGTCACCATCTGTAGTGATTTTGGAGCCCAGAAAAATAAAGTCTGACACTGTTTCCACTGTTTCCCCATCTATTTCCCATGAAGTGGTGGGACCGGATGCCATGATCTTCATTTCACTGACCTAGAGCCAGACATCCTGGAATGTGAAGTCAAGTGGGCCTTAGAAAGCATCACTATAAACAAAGCTAGTGGAGGTGATGGAATTCCAGTTGAGCTATTCCAAATCCTGAAAGCCGATGCTGTGAAAGTGCTACACTCAATATGCCAGCAAATTTGGAAAACTCAGCAGTGGCCACAGGACTGGAAAAGGTCCGTTTTCATTCCAATCCCAAAGTCTCTGATGCTGGGAGGGATTGGGGGCAGGAGGAGAAGGGGATGACAGAGGATGAGATGGCTGGATGGCATCACTGACTCGATGGACGTGAGTCTGGGTGAACTCTGGGAGTTGGTGATGGACAGGAAGGCCTGGCGTGCTGAGATTCATGGGGTCGCAAAGAGTCGGACACGATTGAGTGACTGAACTGAACTGAACTGAACTGAATAGTCGCAAATCTATACTATAAACAAAAACTATGACTTTATACATGAATAAAGGAAAATTAGTGTCAATTAAGTTGGAAAATGTAGGAAAAGTTGGAAAATGTAGTTTCAAAATCTTAAAGTGACCTAGTCAACAAGATCTGAACACACACTAAGTACAACTCTGTTCTAAATATAGGAAGACCACAACTTAGATAAGAAATAACATCCAATTCTGGCAAAGAGTAAGGGAAAAGACCATCTCACATATTTCTGCTGAATCAGTAAATGATTATATCTTTAAAAAATTTTCTGGAAATATCTTTTTTAACAAAAAATACACATAACTTTTGACCTGGTGGTTGCCCTTTTGAAAACTAGTCTCCAGAGAAAAACCCAAAGAAAGATATATGTGTAAGGATATTTATTGCAGTATTTTTATGTAGTAGAAAGACAGCAATGACTATGACAGATCTGGGAAAATCTGATATCCAGCGTCATGGAAATAGATAACAAGCTTGAACATTAAGAATAATGAGCCAGGTCTATATATGCTGACCTGGAAGGAAGTCCATGATATATTGGTCAATGGAAAAAGGAAGTGGGAGCAATCTGAGGAATTGTTTGAGCATCTGATTATTAACTGCTGCTTTAGAAAGCCTTTTATTATAAGCAATAGCTGCTTGATTTTTTAATTGGACAAAAGCAAACAGTTTTGAAAAATGGCATAGAAGATATCACGATGACTTTGAGTTTGCATTCAAGTAACTTAAAATAAGGAAGATAGACTTTTTAATAGTTTACTCTGAGACCAGTTGAAATGGAAGAGCCCCTCATAGGAAGCATCTGATGTTAGCAAAGCACGTAGAAACATCCTGGGGAGCCGTGGAATGATTAAAAGTGAACCAGAAAGGATGTCAGTAGAATGGGCAAAGCTGGTCGTACCCTTCCAAGAATATTCTAGAGGCTGGGCTTGTGGACGAGCTGAAATGAAACTGCATTACGAGATGTCTTGCTTCCAATTTGTTCTGACTCATTGACTGGCTCTGACCAAGATTACACTAGTTTACACCCCACTTGAACTTTTGGGAAATGAGCCCATTGAAATGCCTGATTATAGAACGTTATGTTGAAATTTTGTACGTGTAGCTTCAGAGTGTTAAAATAATCTAGACGGGCATGTATCTTTTTGAACTAATGTTTTTGTTTTTGTTTTTTCAGACATATACTCAGGAGTGAAATTGCTGGGTCATATAGTGGTTCTATTTTCAGTTTCCTGACATGCGCCCCAATGTCCCTAGCAGCATTATTATAATTGCCCAGATATAGAAGCAACCTAAGTGTCCAACGATAGGTGAATGGATAAAGAAGATGTGATACCTATATTATACATTAATACAATGAAACACTACTCAACTGTAATTTTTTTTTTTTTTTTTTTGCTATCTAAGCAACATGGATGGATTTGCAGGACTTTATGCTAAGTAAAGTAAGTCAGAAAGAGAAAGACAAATATTCTATCATATCCCTTATATGTATAATCTAAAAAAAAAAATACAACAGACTAGTGAATATGTAACAACAATAAAGAAGAAGATCCACAGATACAAATTAGTGGTTGCTGGTGGGGAGAGAGAAAGGGGTGGTAATGTAGAGGGGAAAAGACTAAGCAGCACAAACTGTTAGGCGTGAAATAAGCTACAAGGATGCGTGGTACAGCAGGGGGAATGCAGCCAATATTCTATATTAACTATGTGTGTGTGTGTGTATGCTACATTTCTTCAGTCGTGTCCAACTCTGCAACCCCATGGACCCTAACCCACCAAGCTCCTCTCTCCATGGCACTCTCCACGCAAGAATACTGGAGTGGGAGGCCATGCCCTCCTCCAGGGGATCTTCCTGACCCAGGGATCGAACCCACTTGTCCTAAGTCTCCTGTATTGGCAGGCAGGCTCCTTACCACTAGCACCACCTGGGAAGCCTTATAATAACTATAAAAGGAATATAACCTTTAATGGCTATAGAGGTACACCTGTAACTTATGTAATATTGTCCATCAACTATAATTCAATAGAAATACTATAAAAAAGAAAATAGCCTAGGAGGGAATAAAGATGTTAACACATCTAAATAAATTTTGCTGAGCTGTATTCTAGATATGTTGAAAAGACAAGTTACCAAGGTACCACAAGTTACCACACGGGGCACGTGTGTGGGGATCACACAGCAGTATACAAGCGAATCTGTGTATGATCTCTGCCTCAATAACAGAATAGCTGTCCTTGTGAGGTTCTGATTTCTGAATGTCATTCAGAAAACAGCTTAGCATCTTCAAAATCGCTTTCACAGAAACAGATGGCAATAATAAATAAATCTGCATATCAAACACTTACTGATAAAACTATAAGCCAGATAGGAAAATGAAAATCTAAGCCAAATAGATATATTTAAAAACATTCATAGGTTCCCAAATACAGTTAAAAAAAAAAAAAAAAAAACACTGCTCTAAACAGAGGTGACACTGTTTTTAACATGTTTTTTTAAAAACCAACTTGTTTCTTTTTTTTCTTTTTTTTTTAAATTTTATTTTATTTTTTTTTATTTTTAAACTTTACATAATTGTATTAGTTTTGCCAAATATCAACTTGTTTCTTTATTTTCGGCTGTGCTGGGTCTTCACTGTTGCACAGGGGCCTTCTCCAGTTGCTGCAATGGGTGCCCCTCTCCAGTTACAGCGTGCAGGCTTCTCCTGTTGCAGAGCACAGGCTCTAGGTTGTATGGACTCAGTAGTTGCCACTCTCGGGCTCTAGGGCGCTGGCTCAGTAGTTATGGAGTAGTAGTTATGGCTCAGTAGTTATGGATCCCACGGGCTTGGTTGTCCGTGGGGTCTTCCTGGACCAGGGATTGAACCCATGTTCCCTGCATTGCCAGGCATGTTCTTAACCACTGAGCCACCAGGGAAGCCCAGAGGTGACTGCTAAACCTTCACCTGTAGTTGAGATCTCTTTCCTAGTCTCAACTCCCACCCCACCCTCCACATCCAACCATTGGTAGAAACAGCCACCCGGGTGCCATGAGAACCCCAGGGCTAAAACCAGTGTCGTCAGCGTCCTTCCCTTTCTCCACCCCTCTACATCTACCCATGTTTCTGGGGTAGGATTTTCTTGTTCTGGTTCTTGGAAGTTTTTTCTGGACCAAGGAAACAAACTCAGGGATTAAAGCAGGAAGTCATGACAAGTAAAGCATTTTTATTCATATTGAATCCCCAGTTTGTGACAAAGTTGATGATGAGTCAGTTCAGTTGAGTCACTCAGTGGCGTCCAACTCTTTGTGGCCCCATGAACTGCAGCACACCAGGTTTCCCTGTGCATCACCAACACCCAAAGCTTGCTCAAACTCATATCCATCGAGTGGGTAATGCCATCCAGCCATCTCATCCTCTGTCATCCCCTCTCCTCCTGCCTTCAGTCTTTCTCAGTGTCACAGTCTGTTCCAATGAGTCAGTTCTTCGCATCAGGTGGCCAAAATATTGGAGCTTCAGCTTCAGCATCAGTCCTTCCAATGAATATTCAGAACTGATCTCCTTTAGGATGGACTGGTTGGATCTCCTTGCAGTCCAAGGGACTCTCAAGAATATTCTCCAACCTCACAGTTTAAAAGCATCAATTCTTTGGCACTCAGCTTGCTTTATGGTCCAATTCTCACAACCATACATGACTACTGGAAAAAACATAGCTTCAACTAGATGGACTTTTGGCAGCAAAGTAATGTCTCTACTTTTTAATAAGCTGTCTAGGTCTTTTTATTTCATGTCTTTTAATTTCATGGCTGCAGTCACCATCGGCAGTGATTTTGGAGCCCCCCAAAATAAAGTCTGTCACAGTTTCCATTGCTTCCCCATCTATTTGCCATGAAGTGATGGGACCGGATGCCATGATCTTGGTTTTCTGAACGCTGAGCTTTAAGCCAACTTTTTCACTCTCCTGTTTCACTTTCATCAAGAGGCTTTTTAGTTCCTCTTCACTTTCTGCCATCAGGGTGGTGTCATCTGCATATCTGAGGTTATTGATATTTCTCCCAGCAATCTTAATTCCAGCTTGTGCTTCATCCAGCCTGGCATTCCACATGATGTACTCTGCATATAAGTTAAATAAGCAAAGTGATAATATACAACCTTGACATACTCCTTTCCTGATTTGGAACCAGCCCATTGTTCCATGTCCTGTTCTAATTGTTGCTTCTTGACCTGCATACAGATTTCTCAGGAGGCAGGTAAGGTGGTCTGGTATTCCCATCTCTTGAAGAATTTTCCAGAGTTTGTTGTGATCCACACAGTCAAAGGCTTTGGCATAGTCAATAAAGCAGAAGTAGATGTTTTTCTGGAATTTTCTTGCTTTTTCTATGATCCAATGGATGTTGGCAATTTGATCCTAAAAGATGATGCTATGAAAGTGCTGCACTCAACATGCCAGCAAATTTGGAAAACTCAGCAGCAGGCACAGGACTGGAAAAGTTTCACTTTTCATTCCAATCCCAAAGAAAGGCAATGATGATCAATAAATACTTCATAAACAGTAAGTGAACTTTATAATGAAATCTCTGGGCTTTCTTGGTGGCTCAGTGGTGTGGAATCTGCCTGCCAATGCAGCAGACACAGGTTCGATCCCTGATCCGGGAAGATCACACATGCCGTGGAGCAGCAAAGCCCATGCACCACAACCACTGCGCCCACGCGCTGCGGCTACCGAAGCCATCAAGCCCCAGAGCCCGCGCCCTGCAGCAGGAGAAGCCTGGGGACAACTAGAGAGCACCCCAGCGCTCCACAACTAGGGAAGCCGGTGCAGCCACAGAGAGCCAGCACAGCCAAAAGGAAATAATGGATTTGTTTTTAAAAAAGAGAGAAAACCTTTGAAGCTTAGGCAACTTTCAAAGATAGAACAAAAATGTGGAACACTAAGACAAAAAAGAAAAATCTATTTAAAGAAAACTAGAAGAAATAACTTGTACCTGTGTAATAGTAAACAAGGGCTTCCCAGGTGGCACTAGTGGTAAAGAAACCCCTGCCAATGCCAGAGACATAAGAGGTGTGGGTTCCATCCCTGGCTCAGGAAGATCCCCTGGAAAAGGACATGGCAACCCACTCCAGTATTCTTGCCTGGAGAGTCCCATGCACAGAGGAGCCTGGCAGACTACAGTCCATTGGGTTGCAAAAAGTCGGACAGGACTGAAATGACTTAGCAATATTAAACAATTAGGGAAGGCCTCTAAAGACCTGGTAGTAACAGACAATAATTATTTGTGTAGTAACTTCATAAATTAACTCACTTGTCAAAAGCTATATTTTTTATATTTTACACTTTAAGCCAATAATCAGATGACTAACATTTAAGACTTACTGAAAGACTTCTAAACAATAGGTGTGAGATAGTCTACAGTGATCAAAAGAATTGGGGCTTTGAAATCTGTAAAATTGGTCACATTTCCTGGTTCTGAATTTTGTATGACATTGGGCAAACTTCCTAAACCATAATTTCTTCTTTAGTAAATGGGATTGGTTATGCTCATCTTGTACATCTTCATCTTGGACAATGTCAGAATTTTACATGGAAACCGACACACCAAACACATCATACAGCAATGGAGCAAAAACAAAGAGTTCAGGCTGGGACAACTAAAAATAGATTTAGAAACCTTCTTCAGGGGTTCACCTGTACCAGAATCAGACTCTCTAGGAGGTAAGACTTTGTTACCAAAGTTCCTTGAGTTAATCCCATGCACATCCACCAAACATTTGAGGACCACTGCCTGGGGGGAAGACAGTCATATATACGTTAGAGTCTTCCCAGCTATTTAAAGTGCTTTCAGAAATATTCACTTTATCCAGTTTTTATAAGGCAGGGAGTTAATGGCGTGAATCTGAGCAAACTCTGGGAGATAGTGAAAGACAGGGAAGGCTGGTGTGCTTAGTCATGGGGTCGCAAAGAGTAGGACACAACTGAGTGACTGAGCAACAGCAACAGGGAGTTATGCATTTGTTCATTTGCTTGTTGGGCTTCCCTGGTGGCTCCGCTGGTAAAGAAACCACATGCAACGCGGGAGACCTGGATTCGATCTGGGGGTTGGGAAGATTCCCTTTAGGAGGGCATGGCAACCCACTCCAGTGTTCTTGCCTGGAGAATCCCTGTGGACAGAGGTGCCTGGTGGGCTACAGTCTATGGCGTCACAAAGAGTTGGACTGAGTGACGAAGCACATTAGCTTATGAAACCACAGGGATTGTCAGGCATCGTGTCAGCTGCTGAGGGTAGAATGGGAAATGAGACCGGACATCCCTTGGTCATGGAGCATGCAGTTTGTGTAACAAGACTTGCTCAAGCATTAACTTGAATAAATCTAAAATGACATCATGCTACATGTTAGGAAGTAGACACATGTCACTATGAAATAGTCATCCTGGTTGTACTGGCAGAGAAATGGGCAGAGAAGTCAACGGACACCTTAAAGCAGCCTCATCAACTGTGACCAGACACAGTCAAACGCTGGATTTACCTTATGATGAGCATCCTACCATCAGGGAAGCTTTTCTTACCAAACCCTGGCTTCTGCGTGTGCAGACAACAAAGCAGCAAGTCCCCCAGAGATCCCATGCCATGAGCTGACCTTGAGCTGCTGAGATCTAGGAGTTCCAGGACAGAAGCAGAGATCCCACAGTTGCCCCGAGACAGAACTTCAAAGCTGTGTCGGGGCCGAAATGAGAGATAAACAGAGAGTGGCCAGCTGGACTCCCACAGAACAGCCAGACGGTATTCTCAAACACCCTCACTTACTGTGGGGAGATCAGCCCTCCATGAGAAATTTCAGAGGATAAAAATGTGAGGCTTACCATTGTATACATCCTTAGACTCAGAAATTCCCCTTCTAGAAACTAAATTTTCAAGCATATGCTCAAAACAAAAAAAAAAACAAAAACACTTTTACTGAGTATTTTTTTTTAAGTTTAAGAAATCAGAAAGTTAAATATCTAATAGTGAACACTTAAATAAGTATGGTCTAGCCATAAACTGGAGAGTGTGCAGCCATTTAAAAAAAATCATAGGGTGGTTTGAGATATAACAAGCTCACGGCATGAGAATAAGTGGAAAAAAGTATATTGTTTGGCACAGATTTAGATCAACATAAGCACAACAGTTCTGTGTGTGTCTCTTGCAGATATGTACAGGAAATACAAATAGACACAAGTAGTGAGCAACTCTGCATTTTTGTTTTATTTCATCCTCTGTTCCCCTCCTCCCCTGTGAACATGCATTTATAAGTTCAGTTCAGTTCAGTTCAGTCGCTCAGTCATGTCCGACTCTTTGCAACCCCATGAATTGCAGCACACCAGGCCTCCCTGTCCATCACCAACTCTCGGAGTTCACCCAGACTCACGTCCATCAAGTCAGTGATGCCATCCAGCCATCTCATCCTCTGTCATCCCCTTCTCCTCCTGCCCCCAATCCCTCCCAGCATCAGAGTCTTTTCCAATGAGTCAACTGTTCTCATGAGGTGGCCAAAGTATTAGAGTTTCAGCTTTAGCATCATTCCTTCCGAAGAACACCCAGGGCTGATCTCCTTCAGAATGGACTGGTTGGATCTCCTTGCAGTCCAAGGGAGTCTCAAGAGTCTTCTCCAACACCACAGTTCAAAAGCATCAATTCTTCGGCGCTCAGCTTTCTTCACAGTCCAACTTTCACATCCATACATGACCACTGGAAAAACCATAGCCTTGAAGAAGGGGAAAAAAACAGGCATTTGTAAATAGAACAAAGTTTCTTCTGAAGAACCATGTATCTTCTGGCTGACCCAGAGTGTCAGGAGCCAAAACCAGTACAGCAAGAAGCTTCTCAAAGAACAGTGGCAACAATGAAACTCTGCACACGGGCAAAGTCGCTTCAGTGGTGTCTGACTCTTTGTGACCCTGTGGACTGTAGCCCACCAGGCTCCCCTGTCCATAGGCTTCTCCAGGCAAGAATACTGGAGTGGGTTGCCATTTCCTCCTCCAGGGGATCTTCTGGACCTGGGGATCAAACCAGCATCTCTTAGGTCTCCTGCCTTCACAGGCAGGCTTCTTATCACTAGCACCATCTGGAAAGCCCAGCAGTGAAATTAACCAGGACTAATTTTCACATGTGAGAAAGGAGTAAGAACCCAGAGTAACAAGATGCGTTTGAAAAAAGAGGGCATTTCTTTCAGAAACCCAGGAGCAAAACACATATATTACAGCCTTAGGCTATTTTAAATTGCTGAAAAATCTTAGTGTTGGCACAAAGTGGTCATAATAATATGGGCATATTTGTTAGGGTAGAATAAATCTGATCCTTAAACTACGCCTGGACTTTAGCCGGGATTTCTTTAAAGACTTCTCTCTCTCCATCTTTTCATTAGAAGTAGCTCACTGCTGTCCTGAGTACCCTCTTAATTGGGAGAGTTGGATTGTGAAGCTCTACTAGCCACATTCTCTTACATGAAGCCAATATGGGGTATCATGACATCATAAAACACAACTTAAGTTCCCAGATTCATAAAGGAACTCCCTCTGGGAGCCCTCAGGTGGTGACAGGTTGACAAGGCAGTGTCTGCGCTTGCGGTCCCCTAATGGAGTGACGTAGTACAGTTCACGTCGCGTCTCTGAGCCCCCCGGATGCGGAGGGGAGACACACAGCCTGCCCTTCCAGCTGGCGGCCATCTGCCTAAGTGACAAGTGCCAGATGGGGAGAAGAGGCTGAAATGGGGATCAAACATTAAGTAAAAGAGGATGTCTTGGAAAGCAGCCTTGACATCGATGATTCGTATGACACTCTAATGTCTTGGAAGTTTCCATCTGAAATATTTGCGTAGGAATAAAAAAGCAGACAGATACATTCCTGGATGAGGATGGCTAGCTGTGCTAGACATGAAATCTTTGTGCTTCCTGCAGAGAACACGCTGAACCGATTTATCAATGTACTCATTGCGTTCAAACTTCCAACTCAGATCAAAGATTCAATAGTTGTTTGTTTTGCTTTGTTTTTAATCCCCTCCCCACTGCCCACAGGAGAGCGAGCACGTTGACTCTCCCCTAATCTCATTCCCAGTTACTGTTTGCAGCTGAATTCCCCAAAGCTGGTCTCAAACGAACCTCTCACCTGTGGATCGTCTAACGCTGGGGATGAGGGATGAGCCAAGGAAAGGATGAAAAATGATGAGTGCAGGGAGAGTATGGGAGATCCCCCGCCTTCCTCTCAATTTCGTCAGAAACCTAAAACTGCTCACATGGTAAAGAGATAAATTCTTTTAAAACTGATGGCAGCTGCCTCACCTCTTTCACCAATTTTCAAGCCATGATTGGGAAGAAAAGCAATGAAAGGGACCAGAGTGAATAAAAATAGCCTCTTTGCTACCTTTTGCTTATCTCATTTGGAATTATAAGGAAAAAAAAACAGTTTTTATTCTAGATCATCACACTTTTCTTTTTGATGTTAGATTTTGACGTTTAGGACAAAATTGTAAACGCAAATAGCATTTAACTAAAGAGAATTGAAATAATGGACTTCCTTGGTGGCTCAGCAGTTAACAATCTGCCTGCCAATGCAGGACGTGCAAGTTTGATCCCTGGATCAGGAAGATCCCCTGGAGAAAGAAATGGCAAACCATTCAGTATTCTTGCCTGGGAAATCCCACGGACAGAGAAGCCTGGTGGGCTACAGTCCACGGGGTCACAAAGAGCTGGACACAACATACTGGCTAAACAACAACAACAAACAGCAGTTGAAATCACAGTGGAGACCATGCTCACAATTTCTAAGAAAAATAGTAAATGATAGAAAAAAAAGTCGAGGAGGCAAGCATTGGAGTTTTCTGTTAGAGAAATGTAAATTTTGGATAAAAATATAAAACGTCTTTTTTTATTACCAACCATCTTCCTAAGCAAACTCAGATCAAACATGTTACATGAACACAGACTTGAAAGTAGAGTTAAGAACAGAAGTCAGAGCTAAAGAAACTAATTGACAACTGTGGATGGTCTTTGATTATCTTTGTCTTTGTCAAAGACTTTGTCAAAGTCTTCTTTGATTATCAGAAAGCAAGCAAGGGAGCTGCTTCTTAGCAGACCCTAGCAAATGCATTTCCGCCTTGAAAGGTTATCTCTGGGACAAGTGCATCAGGAGCTTTTCGCTCTTCAGCAGTTGTCTCTACTGTGATGTCCGCTGCTACAGTGGTTTGCAGACGTGGTTTTCGTTTACTCCCCTTTGAGCCCATTACTCCCATTTGGGTCTATTCAAACACAGGCTTTATCTGAGCCGGCAGCGCAGAGGTGCAAATCCCTAATGAAAACTGACACTTCCAAATCCTCCAGTTTGACTTCTGACAATCCTCCAACACTTCTCTGAAGTGTTCGATTTGGTTTCAACGTAATTGCTAAAAGAAGCTGTAAGATATTTTCATATATTTCCATTTTTATAATTTATGCCTGTGGCTCACTTTTCATTTGTTTTATAGCTTCTTGTCTTTCTAGTGTCTTTATGGTGGAAGTGCACATGACCCCAAATTGATATAATGCAATCCGTTTTTGTGAAGGTTTTTTTTTTTCAAGGAGCTACATCCAAACATTAGCATTCATCTAAGTTTTAAATGCCACCATAAAAAAAGAAGTCCAGTTTTGACTCAGTGTTCAATTGTCAGATTTACTTCTAAGAAAATAATGGATATCAGAACGACCTGGAAATCTCTTACAGTTCCTACCAAAACATAGTTATCCATTGTTTATTACATGAAATATACTGGATTGAAAGTATATATAGACATCTATGTATCATTGCAAAGTTAAGAAATAAGAACAAAAAAATAGGCAAGAGTAATTTTATCGATGGCTAGCTTGTCTGATGTACATCAGTTTGAGTGGACAGAGGTCAGACGGCATTGTCTATTAAAAAATCATTCTCTGCAACCGCGGACACAGACAAATTCTTTGTATTCTACAGCAAGAGGATGAAATGATGAAATGATGACATCATCCCCATGTAGCTTTCCTTTTTTGATCAGGGTACGGTTGTTTTACAATGCTGTGTTAGTTTCTGCTGTACAACAAAGCAAAGAGATGGTTAAATAGCATCACCGGCTCAGTGGACATGAGTTTGAGCAAATTCCAGGAGACAGTGAAGGACAGGGAGGCCTGGCATGCTGCCGTCCATGGCATCACAGAATCAGATACCACTTAGCAACTGAACAGTAACATACATATATACCACCCCCATCCCATCCCACCCTTCTAGGTCATCACAACTGAGCTCCCTGTGCTACAACAGGTTCCCCCAGCCAGCTGGTTCACATGTGGTGGTGTATGTATATATACGTCAGTCCCAATCCCCGAATCCATCCTATCCCCTCCTCCCCACCCCTTGTCTACACGTCCATTCTCTACCCGTGTCTCTGAAAGCCCTGAAAACAGGTTCATCTGTACCATTTTCTGTATTCCACATGTATGTGTTAATATATGAGATTTGTTTTTCTCTTTCTGACTTACTGAGATGGATAAATTAAAAAACCCACAACGGATCTGACGGTTTCCAAGACCTCAAAACAACACACTTCCAAGGGGGTTAACCAAAAAGTACTGAACGTTGATGCACCTGTCTTTCTTTGCTTGATATACTCTTGGGCCTCTTATTTTTCCTTCCTACCTTTGGAGGAGGGAGACATTTTCACACACACACACACACACACACACACGGCATTCACATGGAAAATACACTTTTGGGTGCAATTGCTTGAGTTGCCACTTTGACTTTGCAGATACTGTAGACTTGCACGGACTCTGAGCGTCAACATCAGCAGGCTTTACCTCACTTTGAATCACCTGGGTGACTGTTGTTTGGCCAGTTTCCTTGTGACATGTCACTTTTTCCCAAGTGCTGTGCTTAAGAGAAATATTTCCTATTTTGTAGCCAGAAAATTCTGTCAGGAATATTGTCAAGTTTCTGGTGGATCTTCTGATGCCAAGACTAGCTTTTATTTCATACAGTGGCTGCTACAAATTTCTGATGGATGTAGATAATACAGTACTTCCAGTCTTTGGACTATTTCTTCCAGGTTTTGCAAAGATAGCTATGGTCTCAAAGCTGCCCCCATTTCTGAAATCTTTCCACAGTGCTCAGGAACACAGTCCTGGGTTTCAGAAAAGCCCAAGCATTCACAATTTATGATTTAGAGTCTTTATTCTGCCACTTTCTTACCTAGATTTGAATCAAGATATCACACTTTTCCAGTCTCAGTTTCCTTATCTGAGAAATGGTGATTCTGTGAGATAATTCATGTAAAGTGCCTAGAACAATGTCTGGCTCATTAAATCCTCCTTAATAATAATATTAATAACCACCCAACCATAAACCCTATCATCAAGGTCTCTCCGACAGCTTATATGAATGTCTTAAAAAGCACAATTAGTATTCAGGGAGGGCTAAGATAGAAGTCACTGTCTGGTTAGCTTCCCTCCTACACATCTATAGAATAATCTGGGAGTGAAGCTGACAGTGATAATACCAAACAATTAACCAGGGTAGGTGCAACATAAAGGTACTTTTAAGGTACAGCAATAAACTAAGAATCTTCTCATCCTCTGTAAAAACACTGTGCAGTTCCAGTGGTGCCCAATTAAATTTCATCACCAAATAAACATATGTAAAACAAGAGAGCTGGTTAATTTATCAATGTTGGTCAATACTCAGGTAATGCTCCCTACCATCATTCACTCTTGGCACAGTCAAATTTGCAATGAAACCAGCCTTATAAATGTCTCAAATTCCCACCCCACCCTCACGGTAGTACAGAAAGCCTTTCAGCACCAATCATGGCAAGCTTCCAGCTTCTCTTTCTTATATTCTTTCTCCCAACCATTATCACACTTGGAATGCCATTATAGAGAACCAGTTCCATTTAAAGAGCTTGTATTTAATTATGTAATAGCTCAGGTATAAGCTACTGGAGGAAGTACAGAAGCAAAGTACCTCGGTTTAAATGCGGGTTATGCAAAAATACTAGTATACAGGAACCCACATACCAAACTGTTGATAAAACAGAGATAAACACATGCTGCTTAAAACTCTATAGCAAAAAATATGAGCACAATTAAGATTGACAAATAATCCAGAAAGACTGGGTACAATATTCTTTCTGTGGCTCGATATACAAAGAGCTCGCTGTTGCTGGGTAGTCGTTCAGTCGTGTCCAACTCTTCTGAGACCCCAAAGACTTCGCCACCAGGCTCCTCTATCCGTGGGATCTCCCAGGCAAGAATACTAGAGTGGGTTGCCATTCCCATTACAGGAAATCTTCCAGAGGGAACAAGCCTGCGTCTCCTGCTTTGCGTGGGGGTTCTTTACCACTGAGCCAACTCGGAAGTCCCAAAGAGCTCATACAAACCAGGAAAAAGAAAAAAAAATTCATAGAAAAATAAAGGACCAGAAAACAAAAATTTTTTTAAAAACTATTCTGTTAGAAAAACGAGAAACTCAAAGGCCAATAAGTAGATCAAAAGAAGGTTTTAAAAAATCTCAATATTAAGTAAAAATAATAAAATAGTGTTTATCTAACAGATACAATGTAATTTAAAGTATTGACTAGTATTATTAAGTGTGCGAGGAAAAAGACCTACATAAATTGCACGACCTTTTGAACAATCATAGCATTTAAACAAATTTTTAATCATACAATTTATAAATTAGAAAGTTTCTTAAGATGTACAAGGATGTTCAGGATGTTAATTATAATCCTAAAAAACTTAAGGCAATATTAAGTCCATAATTAAGCAACTTGTTTAAAAAAGTGCAGCCATGAATACTGGTCATGTAAAATATATTTATTATAAATATAAAATAATTTAAACTGTCATTGTTAATAGAAAATGAAGTTACAAGATCAGGACTTATAAATGGTTAAATATGTATAATAATGAATGCCAGAATGTGATTATTTTAGGACCAGGAAATTTGGAATAATTTTTTTAAATAATATTTTATGTTGCTTACATTTTACTATGAATGTGTGCTATTTTAAGATGAACAAAGTTAAAGCTAGTTTTATTTTGAAACAAAGTTGTACTTCTTCCGTGGGAACTGCTGTAACCCTCCAAGTTTGAGTTACTTACAGCTAGAATTTTCAGAGGAAAAAAATTGTCCCTGGCTTAGATTTTTGCAACACGGGCTTCTCTTGGATTGCAGTTTGAGTTTGGCAAAGTTGAGTTTCAGGATCCTGAATAAATGTGAAAGGTGAAGAAAAAGTGGCTCAGAGTGAGACCAGCGCTGGGTCAGGGTGGAACAGCAAAATGGGGGGGTGGGGGTGGTCCTCAAGGGCAGTTTCTTCCCATAACCACGGCCTGTCCCCTTGCTGGGGAACCCACTGCACAAGCGGGAAGCCCAGAAGAAAAGCAAGGGGACAAGGCCAAGAATGAACAAACTCTACGCTCCAGACTCTGTTAATCTCCGCTAGAATCATGTTTTGAGCCCACGTGACATCCCCACTTAGGGTACCGGCCGTGCCGTCTGAACGCACAGCCTCCCGCGTACGTCGTTCACGCTCTGACGTACTGCGTCACCTCTGACGCCTCGCACCGAGAGCCCAATGGTCACGTCCTTTCGCTTCTCCTCAGCCCGCAGCCTACCACACAGCCCTGTTCATTCCAGAGGAAGAAGATTCCCCAGTTCTGTCCATCTCTTTCCATCCCTGCTCTTATCCCACTTTGACTGCATCGACAGTAACCGGGACATTCTTCCTTTGTGACGCAGCTGCCACAGCGGCTGCCAGCCCAGCTCCGCCTTCCTGACGATGCATAGTCATGGTGTGACTATGACTTTCACGCTACGAAAGCAGAGTATGACTATGCTTTCTCACACCACCCCACAAACAAGCTTGGCTCTGATAGGCAGAGACTCATCTGTGATTGTCAGGCAGGGATCACTGGGAGCTAGGGAAACACGGCAAGAGGGAATCATTTTCTGTCCCAGTCAAGTTCAAAGTCACATGTGCCACGTGCTACTTTTCAGCTGCTCTGTTTTCTAGTTCAAGTAATTCTAAAGGGTGGTTGGCCAGGCACTGTTGTTGACATAGCTATGGCAATTTTTAAATATTCTTCCTAGGGTTTTTTTCTCATATTTATTATTTTACAATAATACAGAATTGGTAGAAGCAGGTTCAGCCTTATTGCATGAAAATAATTCCTATGTCCTAAACATGTATGAAGGCAATGGCACCCCACTCCAGTACTCTTGCCTGGAAAATCTCATGGGTGGAGGAGGCTGGTGGGCTGCGGTCCATGGGGTCACTGGGAGTCGGACACGACTGAGCGATTTCACTTTTACTTTTCACTTTCCTGCATTGGAGAAGGAAATGGCAACCCACTCCAGTGTTCTTGCCTGGAGAATCCCAGGGACGGGGGAGCCTGGTGGGCTGCCATCTATGGGGTCACAGAGTCGGACACGACTGAAGTGACTTAGCAGCAAACATGTACACATCTTATTCTTGTAAAAAATCAACAAAATGTATTTCTGGATTCTGCCATACATCATTTGTAATTTAACTCAAACTGTCCTAAGAGCAGAATGGCATGCAGATGAGGAAATTATCCAACTCAGAATTATGTAATTTAACTCAAACTGTCCTAAGAGCAGAATGACATGCAGATGAGGACATTATCCAACTCAGAATTAAAGGTACCTGTTTACTTGTTTTGCTTTTCAACAGTTAAAACCAATCTCTCACAGCCTTCAGAATGGGAGAAAATAATAGCAAATGAAGCAACTGACAAACAACTAATCTCAAAAATATACAAGCAACTCCTACAGCTCAACTCCAGAAAAATAAATGACCCAATCAAAAAATGGGCCAAAGAACTAAATAGACATTTCTCCAAAGAAGACACACAGAGGGCTCACAAACACATGAAAAGATGCTCAACATCACTCATTATCAGAGAAATGCAAATCAAAACCACTATGAGGTAGCATTTCACACCAGTCAGAATGGCTGCGATCCAAAAGTCTACAAGCAATAAATGTTGGAGAGGGTGTGGAGAAAAGGGAACCCTCTTACACTGTTGGTGGGAATGCAAACTAGTACAGCCACTATGGAGAACAGTGTGGAGGTTCCTTAAAAAACTGGAAATAGAACTGCCTTATGATCCAGCAATCCCACTGCTGGGCATACACACTGAGGAAACCAGAAGGGAAAGAGACACGTGTACCCCACTGTTCATTGCAGCACTGTTTATAATAGCCAGGACATGGAAGCAACCTAGATGTCCATCAGCAGATGAATGGATAAGAAAGCTGTGGTACATATACACAATGGAGTATTACTCAGCCATTAAAAAGAAAACATTTGAATCAGTTCTAATGAGGTGGATGAAACTGGAGCCTATTATACAGAGTGAAGTAAGCCAGAAGGAAAAACACCAATACAGTATAATATTGCATATATATGGAATTTAGAAAGATGGTAACAATAACCCTGTGTATGAGACAGCAAAAGAGACACTGATGTATAGAACAGTCTTATGGACTCTATGGGAGAGGGAGAGGGTGGGAAGATTTGGGAGAATGGCATTGAAACATGTAAAATATCATGTATGAAATGAGATGCCAGTCCAGGTTCGATGCACGATACTGGATGCTTGGGGCTAGTGCACTGGGACGACCCAGAGGGATGGTATGGGGAGGGAGGAGGGAGGAGGGTTCAGGATGGGGAACACATGTATACCTGTGGTGGATTCATTTTGATATTTGGCAAAACTAATACCATTATGTAAAGTTTAAAAATAAAATAAAATTAAAAAAAAACAACAATATCTCATTTCATATTCACTTTGGAGGGCCAGAGACAGGAAAGATGAGAGGATTTTTTTATTAATGTTTTTATTTTTGAGGATTAGATTATATTGTATTTACATCTCTATTTCCTTGTTTTTTTTAATATATATTTTTTTTATTTGGCTGGATTGGGTCTTAGCTGTGGCACATGGGCTTGGTTGCCCTGCTGCCTGTGGGATATTTCCCAACAAGTATCGAACCTGTGTCTCCTGCATTGGAAGGTGGATTCTTAAC
The DNA here is from genome assembly GCF_003369695.1 of Bos indicus x Bos taurus. NCBI lineage: Eukaryota > Metazoa > Chordata > Mammalia > Artiodactyla > Bovidae > Bos > Bos indicus x Bos taurus. Next base: position 81,423,498 of record NC_040087.1, read on the forward strand.
CATTACACTGCCAGGGAAGTTCAAAGAGAAATATTTATTGCATATTTTTAGTGGGCGAGTATCTACACTTGGACATCATATGCACATTCTTCAAGTATTCCAATATCATGGCACAATAAAAATTCTTATTCATATCCTAAAGATAGTGAAACTCAGGCTCAAAGAGGATAAAAATTAAAAACAAAAAGTCCACTAGTAGGTAGAACACCCATGCACCCTCTTGAAATGTGCTGTCCAAAAGCAGCAACACACAGAGGTCCATGGCCTCGGGCTTTTTCTCACAAGAAACATAGATTCACCATCTTTCTCTACTCTTTGCACCCTCCTGAATTAAAATTACAAAGTGCATTCACATTTATAAGTCTTACAGCTTTTTGATGCTGTAATGATAAACCAGCACAACTTATTTTTGAGAGAAAGAAAATCTGCATCCTATAGCCCAGAAGAGTCGGTTCCAGGCAGGGCGATGGATGGTCTGACAGTTTCACTGGAGGTTAGAAGGGACAGCTGTGTTCCACGTAAATTTGCTGACCTTTCTGAACTTTCCATCAACAAGATTTTCTCATCCTCCCATTATTGCTGTCCGACAATTAATCAACAGCTGTTGAAACATTATAAGCATGCTTGTAATTTGGGGTAAAATTAATGATTGTCTATCTATTAAAATGCTGAGGGAGGCTGTGTTTTCTAGCCCCAATGTGAACTTGCTGATTTATTCTCCAAATCAATTACCCTCCTGAACTCCCCTGCGTCCTGCCTGTTGGCTAAGAACATCGCACAGCCCACAATCCCCCTAAGAAAGCCCGTGACAGACACAAGACTGGGTGTGCTCGCCTGGTCACGTGCTTCTGTAGATCACAGAAACCTGTTAGCCGAGCAAAGAAAAGCATTAGAAGGAGTGGCACTCCTGGTTCTCTTGCATCCTAGCTATCTGAGAGTAAATTTTTAGAAATAATGGTCATATCAAAACACCATGTCATGAATGCTGTAAAATCAAGGACTTGAACAATAAAGAATAAGCGCTGTATATTTTATGAAAACAGAACAAAGCTGATGCAAGCACTTTGCATGGGTTCAGTCTTCCCTGGCTTGTATTTGCAAAGTGTTTCATGCTTTACTTCATCTCTGGACCTCTTGTGGAGAAGGAAATGGCAACCCACTCCAGTATTCTTGCCTGGAGATTCCCACGGACAGAGGAGCCTGGCAGGTTACAGTCCATGGGCTCTGAAAGACTCGGACATGACTGAAGCAACATACGAATTGACCTAGGACATGAGCACTTCCAAATGTCCAGCAGATTCCAGTGAAGTGGATGTCTCACCAGGGGCGGTGGTCTAAGTCCAGGGGTGGTGGACTAAGTTCAATCAGGTCAAGCTTTGGGATCCTGCTTTGCTCCCCAACACTTTTGACCCAATTTAATTTATCCACTGGGTCGGGAAGAGAAACTCCTACCCTCTGTGCCTTCAGGCTCATTTTAGGAAAAGTCCTGGACTCTTTCAGACAATTGCTAGTGTTGCTTTGTACCTTTTCACAGGCATGCCAAGTCATAGTCATCAAGGAATAACACGAGTCCTTAAACTTAAACTTGGAAAAACAGGCTTGGGGCAGAGAGACAGATGTGAATCACCACTGTTCTGTCTGCACCGCTTTCCACACACTATTGCACTGTATTGCTTTTCATTTGCTACACAGACCATATTCATTTATTTTTCTCTATAATACACATTTTAGAAAATCGGAATATAATTGCTTTACCACGTTGCATGAGTCTCTGCTGTACAATGAAGTGAATCAGCTGTATGTATATATATATCCCCTCCCTCCTGGGTCTCCCTCCCAGCCCCATCCCATCCCACCCCTCTAGGTCATCACAGAGCACCGAGCTGAGCTCCCTGTGCTATGCAGTAGGTTCCTACTAGCTGTCTATTTTATGGGGCTTCCCTGATGGCTCAGCTGGTAAAGAATCCACCCGCAATGCAGGAGACCCTGGTCCGATATCCGTTTTATACATGCGTGTGTGCTAAGCCACTTCAGTTGTGTCTGCCTCTGAGAGGCCCCGTATATGGTGGCCCAGGCTTTTCTGTCCATGGGCTCCCCAGTCCGTGGGCTCCCCAGGCTCTTTACACTCGGCAGTGCACGCATGCCACTGCTGCCCTCCCAGCGCATCCCACTCGCTCCTCCCCCACCTCCGTGCCCACATGCCCATTTTCTACATCTGTGTCTCTATTCTTGCCTTGGAAATAGGTTCATCTGTACCATTTGTCTAGAAGTTGCAGGATACTAAATTAATGCATAAATATCTCTTGCATTCCTATACACTAGCAATGAGAGAGCAGAAGGAAAAATTAAGGAAACAGTCTCATTTACCATCACAACAAAAAGAATAAAATACCTAGGAATAAACCTACCTGAGGAGGCAAAAGACCAGCATTATGATTGTTGTTGTTTAGTCGTTTAGTTGCTCAGTCGTGTCCAACTCTTCGCGACCCCGTGGACTGTAGCCCCACCAGGCTCCTCTCTCCTTGGGATTCTCCAGCAAGAATCCTGGACTGGGTGGCCATTTCTTCTGCCAGGGAATCTTCCTGACCCAGGGATCAAACTCGCACCGCCTGTGTCTCCTGCACTGGCAGGCAGGTTCTTTACCACTGAGCCACCAGGGAAGCACTACTTGGTATTGAATCAAGTAACAGCAAGTAATCGGTTATCACATTTCCAGCCAAATAGCTTATGCGTATGCACACTTCATATCATTTACCCAGATAATTACCCACAAGGCAACTCTCAATGTAACTACTACAGTTCAGACAACATCAGTTCTGCTGACCATCTAAGCTGATAAGGCCATTTTACCTGTTTGTCTTTAGCATTTAAGAAGAAAAAAGATATATATTAAAAAAAATACCAGCATCAGAATTTGCTTGCAAAAATAGAAGCAGCCTTTGCAATGAGGATATGAAACACATAATTCAGAGTGAATAAAGATTTTAATTATATAATGTGCCGTAGATTTCCATTCTCTGCTATCTATATGAAATGCTCAGGTTCTCAATCTGAGTGGTCTTGCTCTGCTTTTCTTCAAAGCACAGTAACAGGAACTTTCATGGTGGTCCAGTGGTTAAGACTTTGCCTTCCGATGCAGGGGGTGTGGGTTCAATCCCTAGTCCGGGAGCTAATATCCCATATGCCTTGTGGCCAAAAAATCAAAACATGAAACAGAAGCAGTGTCATAACAAATACAATAAAGACTTTAAAATGGTCCACATCAAATAAAAACTTCAAAAAGTACAGTAACAAAATATTTCTCTCTTCCACAAGGAAGTAATATTTTTTCTAAAACTACATCTAATATATTAGTAATAATGGCGTGCCACTTTAAACAAATTACAAACTAATGTTAATGTTCTTACCAATGGTACACCAAACAATAACTCCCTGCAGACCAATTTGCATACAAAATGTAACATTTACAGCCAAGTTGCAATTAGCACTTTATTATGGAACCCTCTGATTGTAATATACTGCAAACGACTTATACTTGCTACAAGGATTTTCATTTATTAAAAATTACACTATTAGATTTGCCATTACAACAAACCAACCTGCATTCAATTACTAACCAACTCAAAGACCAAGAGTCATTGTTTATACTTAAGGAGTGGGAAAATACAGGGCATCACCCCTTCCTTCATATGACCATAGAAAGCAAACAAGATGGATATGGCTGAGCAATTTTGTATTTAAATTGCAATTATAGTGATACCACAGTCATGCACAAACCCCAATATAAATAAAATCCTATACCAAAATAGCAAGCATAGAGAAATACATTTGACTCGCCACAATCAAAAAAGCACAGGTCAAGAATATCATTTGCCTTTCAAGGTATGTGGCTGTGTGTGCTCAGTCATGTCAAACTCTTTGCGACCCTTTGGACTGTAGCTCGCCAGGCTCCTCTGTCCATGGGATTTCCCAGGCAAGAGTGCTGGAGTGGGTTGCCATGTACTCCTCCAGGGTATCTTCTCAATCCAGGGATTGAACCCAAGTCTCCCGTGTCTCCTGCATTGCAGGCAGATTCTTTACCGGTGAGCCACTGGGGAAGCCCATTCAAAGTATGCTGCTGCTGCTAAGTCACTTCAGTCATGTCTGACTCTTCGCAACCCCATGGACTGCAGCCCACCAGGTTCTTCCGTCCCTGGGATTCTCCAGGCAAGAACACTGGAGTGGGTTGCCGTTTCCTTCTCCAATTCAGGAAAGTGAAAAATGAAAGTGAAAATGAAAGCTGCTCAGTCGTGTCTGACCTTCAGTGACCCTATGGACTGCAGCCTACCAGGCTCCTCCGTCCAGGGGATTTTCCAGGCAAGAGTACTGGAGTGGGGTGCCATTGCCCTCTCCGCATTCAAAGTATGCTGCTACTGCTGCTAAGTCGATTCAGTCGTGTCCGACTCTGTGTGACCCCATAGACGGCAGCCCACCAGGCTCCCCCGTCCCTGGGATTCTCCAGGCAAGAACACTGGAGTGGGTTGCCATTTCCTTCTCCAATGCATGAAAGTGAAAAGTGAAAGTGAAGTTGTGTCCATCTCTTAGCGACCCCATGGACTGTAGCCCACCAGGCTCCTCCATCCATGGGATTTTCCAGGCAAGAGTACTGGAATGGGGTGCCATTGCGTTCTCCAATTCAAAGTATAGGCTTTACTAATTATTAATTTTGGATATGTTGAATTTCCTCCAAAGCATTTACAAAACTAGACTGTAAATAATGTCACCGTATCGATGAACTTATTTGTAGAGCAGGAAGAGAGATGCAGATGTAGAGGATGGGCTAGTGGACCCAGCCGGAGCAGGGGAGAGGGGACACATTTCGAGTAGCACTGACATGTAAACGCTGCCATGGGGGAAATAGACTAGTGGGAGGCTGCTGCTGAGCACAGAATGCCCAGCTCAGGCTCGGTGATGGCCTAGAGCGGTGGGAGGGAGGCTCAAGAGGAAGTGGTATATGTATACTTATAATTCATGCTGTTACGCAGCAGAAACCAACGCAAAATTATAAAGCAATTATATGCCAATGAAAAAATTAAAAATTAAAAAAAAATGTCACCAGTATTTCCACATACTTCACTATTTAAAGTTTAAAGTCAGAGTGTCTGATTTTTTTCACTAGTCTCCCAAGATTCATTTTTTTTGGATATTCTCCATTTTAAGTGGTGGAAGATCAGATCTTAACGGTAACTCACAAATTCTTCATTCTGGTTTTTTAAAAAAACTAGATTTCTCAAGTGTTCTAATTTTCTTCTTATGAAAGAGAGCTTGTGAGTTTTATAAGCACTCATTTGTTGCCTAAAATGGCAATTATACCCTTCAAATTAACTTTAGGTTAATTATTTTTTATGCTTCACCTCCATATAAAAAAATAAACTGAAGTGGAATCGTTTACATTTATGGTTTGGTTTATATAATAAAGTGACAGAGCAGTTTGATTTATTAAGATATTCCAAACACCGAGAAAAGCCACAGAGATGGTTGCATAAACTGATGTACACATCCATCTCATGTGCGTGCACACGTACATATACACACGCTCACACATTTCATTTGAATGAATCTCAGAGACGACACCACACGTGCAAACCAAAATTCCATTCAACAATGACCTCAGAGTCTTTAAGCATCTATTAAGAATCAATGTTCCATTCTTTCTCCTTGTTTCAGTTTGCCTTTTTATGTGCGAAAGAATGACATAGTCCCCCAATCTTTCTTATTCTTCCCCAGCATAATTTCCCCCCATTTCAAATATTATTAGTCAGAATACATGAGTGAGCAATGGCGGATGAGAGATATCCTGCAACGGCAAATTCTATAAAAGCTGGAGTCAGATTCTGTTCTGAGAGAACCACTAAGATTTATAGCTGCCATCAGCCCAAGAAATAGAGCCTGTGCAAGACGGAAAACGCTCCCCAGCCGTGTTTTTACAGTGACCATACCACTGCAAACAGGAGTGATGGCTTCCTGCGAGGAACGGTTAACACCGACTTTGAAGTATGTTCTCTGCTTTCTTGTGGATTTGGGTCATGACCTTAGGCAAGTCATCCAACTGCTTTGTGACTCAACTTCTCAGACGCTCAATTGGCAGAAATCCCATCTGACATCTTCCTAACAGCCGTGCAATGAATATTACAGAGATAATGTGAGTAAAGACATGCTGGCTTCCAGAGTCAGGAGAATGATGTTTCTACCCCGTGTTAGCACACACTAGGATGAAATGGACAGATGCTAGCTTATCTATCAAGACTTGGGAAATGAGGCACATTCAACTTCCCAAGCGAAAAGAAACTTTTTCTTTTTCATTAATCCAAGTTCTCTGGTGCAGCATTTATATTTAATAAGGTAGTCCCTTACTGTTCAAGTCATATTAATCTAACAATCTCAAAGTGAGGAGCTCACTCATGTCCAGCTCTTTGTGAATCCATGGACTGTAGCCCGCCAGGCTCCTCTGTCCACGGGATCTCCCAGGCAAGAATACTGGAGTGGGTTGCCATTTCCTTCTCCAGGGGATCTTCCTGACCCAGAAATCAAACCTGAGTCTCCTGCATTGGCAGGTAAGTGGATTCTTTACCACTAGTGCCACCTGGGAAGTCCCATTTATTCACAAGAGAGGTCAATTCTATATGAATAAAATACTGTGAAAATTATCACTTAAAAAGTCTTTTATGGAGCTCTCATAATTATCAAAATGTAAGAAATTCAAGATTCACTACAGCAGAGTAGAATGAGAAAAACGTGTGCGCACTCAGCTCATCATACTACGGTTATTGGTATCCAGCTGAAAAACTGGTGGCCACGTCATCTCAGATTCTCCCGGGGGCTTTCTGATTTCCTGGGGTGCCTGCAGCACTTAGTAAGATACTGTCTTCACCCAATCCATGCCTTCCTCTATAGAAAAGTGGAGAGAATCTTTGTACAAGACTAAAGATTCTCAGTTGACTTTTTCACTGGTAGTCATCAAAAATAGTTATGGTTTGATTACACTTATAACTTTTACACAGCAAATGAAACCATAAACTAAACAAAAAACAACCTATGGACTTGGAGGAAAATATTTGCAAATGATGCGTCTGACAAGGCCTTAACTTCTAAAATACACAAAGAGCTCATATAATTTAATCTCAAGAAAGCGAACAACCCAATTAAAAAAATAGGCAGAAGACCTAAATAGGCATTTCTCCAAAGAGGACATACAGATGGCCAACATGCACATGGAAAGATGCTCCATATTCCTAGTTACTGGAGAAATGGCAATCAAAACAGGGAGGTGCCACCTCACACCAGTCAGAATGGCCATCATCAACAAGTCCACAAATAATAAACGCCAGAGAGGGTGTGGAGAAAAAGGAAGCCTCCTACACTGTCAGTGAGAATGTAAATTGGTACAGCAGCTATGGAGAACAGTATAGATGCTCCACAAAAAGCTAAAAATAGAGCTACCATACGATCCAGAAATCCCCACTCCCGGGCATATGTCTGAAAAGAACAAAAGCTCTAATTTGTAAAGATACATGCACACCCGTGTTCATAGCAGTGCTGTTCACAGTAGTGAAGAGAGGGAAGCAACCTACGCGTTCATCAACAGATGATGGATAAAGACACACACACACACACACTGGAATATTACTCAGCCATATAAAAAGAAAAAAATAATGCTATTTGCAGCAACATGGACGGACCTAGAGGTTATCACACAAAGTGAAGTCAGTCAATGAAAACATGTGTTTTATGGTATCACTTTTATGTGGAATCAAAAAATTATACAAATGAACTTATTTATAAAACAGACTCACACACATAAAGCACATTTTTTGTTGCCAAAGGAGAAACAGGAGGGGGCGGGATTAATTAGGAGTATAGGATTAACTATAGGATAAGTATAGTTTGGGTGAACTCGGGGAGTTGGTGATGGACAGGGAGGCCTGGCGTGCTCCAATTCATGGGGTAGCAAAGAGTCAGACACAACTGAGCAACTGAACTGAACTGAACTATCAGTATAGGATCAACTATACTGATACACTATAACTATATAGATACACACTACTATATATAAAATAGATAACAAGGACCTACTGTATAACACAGAGAAGTATATTCAATATCTTGCATTGTTCAGTCACTAACTCATGTCCAACTCTTTGCAACCCCATGGACTGCAGCGCACCAGGCTTCCCTGTCCTTCACTATCTCTCAGAGTTTGCTCAAACTCATGTCCATTGAGTCAATGGTGCCATCCAACCATTTCATCCTCTGTCACCCACTTCTCTTCCTGCCCTCAATCTTTCCCAGCATCAGAGTCTTTTCCAATGAGTCAGCTCGTCACATCAGATGGCCAAAGTATTGGAGTTTCAGCTTCAGCATCAGTCCTTCCAATGAATTTTCAGGATTGATTTCCTTTAGGATTAACTGGTTTGATCTCCTTGCTGTCCAAGGGACTCTCAGGAGTTTTCTCCAGCACCACGGTTTGAAAACATCAATTCTTTGGTGCCCAACCTTCTTAATAGTCCAAATCTCACATCCATACATGACTACTGGAAAAACCATAGCTTTGACTATACAGACTTTTGTCAGCAAAGTAATGTCTCTGCTTTTTAATACACTGTCTAGGTTTGCTATAGCTTTTTTTCCAAAGAGTAAAACTTTATTCCAAGTAATTCTATAGTTTTCATTCTTTGCAATTCCAAAGATACCATGCTGGATCACCAATATGAGTGGAAATCTCAAGTAGTAGATTATAAGCACATTCTCTTTCTGCTTTTACACATTTTCCAAATTTTCAGGAGTGCACATATTAGATTTACAATGTTTAAAATAAACCTTATCTTTAAAAAGGTGAATACTTGTTTACATAAGCTGGGGTTTTCATTCCAAACCACATTAATATCATTTGGCTTCATTTTAGCAAAAATACAGCTAAGAAAAAATATGTGTGTGTGTGTATATATATATATATATATTTCTATTAAGAAACAGAGTTTATTCAGTAAAGTAAACTCAGGAGACATTTAATTTACAATAAGAATTAAATTATAATTTCATTGCACATGCTGACAATTTTAAGAAAGAGAATGACTAAGGGCAAATGTAAAATGCCATAAATGCAAACTTCTCACAAATAGGAATATCTTCATCAGGAATGAGAGAAAGCACAGAGCCCCTAAAAGCTCAAAAGTTCATCTGCAAGAGTGGACAAGCAGCCCAAACTCTCAGCTCACGTTGCCCCCCATGAGCAATCCAGGAAGAGCTTTATATCACCATGTCAATTTGTGTGCTAGTGTGTACGTTTGGTCTGCATTACAGTCAATGTATGGAACCAGATTATTTTTCTCTTCTGTGACTGATCTCTTCTTTTGCTTGGTTCAAAGGGCATTACTCACTTCTGCCAACAAAGCCATTCTTCCAGCAACAGATGTTATGTCATAAAGAGAGACTTATGCATGCTAGTATAAATAACAAAGGTGTTAGCTGGAATTAAAGGGAGACATTTCCTGTTTATATCTCTCTCTCTTCAGTGATTACTGAGGGAGGGTAAAAATCCGCTATAAATAAATTTTATATAAACAACATGCTTAAGAAACATTGGAAAGTTTGACGGAGAAAGAAAATGTATCTGCAAATTAATGACTGTTTTGTTCACCCCGCATCGAGTTTACATGACGGCTGCACATACACAGAGTCTGAGTTCTTCATTAATCACCAGTTCTGAATTAAATCCCCATTGGAAGAGCGCACATGTGCTTCTGGGTGTCATTTTTATAAACACCAAGATGCCTTAACACCCTCCTGTGTTTTAGAATCAGTTATTGCTTCCAAACCTTCCCCTGGAACCACCAGTCCCAGATGGGAGGAGACGGTCTGCCCCTGGCTTGCCACCCAGGATACGCCTCTGCTGGCCTACTGAAGGCAGGTCACCCCGCTGCACGCAGGGAGGTGTTCGCTCAGCAGCTGCTGGAAGCTCAGCTTCTCCAACAGCTGCTCTCTGACACTTCTAGAAGGTTACAGGGAAGCTCAATGGCCAACAGCTGTGGGACCACCAGCTCTAGAATAGCGATTTGCCCATGAATCCCCAGGGAGCCCATTCTAGGGATGGCATGGAGAACCAGACTTGCCCATTTTTCACAGGTCCTCTTTCCAAACTGTTTCCCCAGCTATTGGGAAGTAGCAGAAGAGAGCAATGTAGTCTTCAAAAAAAAAAAAAAAATATCCATGAGTTCTACAAACAGAAGCATTCAAATTTTAGCTCTTCCCCCTCTGTCTTTCCCAGGCTAACACGCACACAGAGGGGAAAGAGCTAAAAGTTGAATGCTGGGCAAGACTCTTGGCTTGCTTATGCCTCCATTTCCCCTCTTCTGTTTCAATGATGATGGTAACAAGCCTATGGGGCAGGAACCATGAGCACTTAATGCATGAAAACTTGTAAAGGACTTGGAAAAGAGTCTAGCATGGAGTATTAATTAAGCCAAAAAACAAATAAATAAGGAGAGTTCATTGGGTCAACACTACTCTCATGTATGTTCCTTAATTTTCAAATACATGAGGATAATGCTATTCTTCCTATTTTCTGATGATCTGAGGCATAAGAGGGTAATCCAACTGTCTTTCAAAAAAAAATAACAAGCCCCAAATTTTCTATATTGAGACTGAAACTGAAAGTGGAAGGTGAAAGTGAAAGTCGCTCAGTAATGTCCAACTCATAGTCCATGGAATTCTCCAGGCCAGAATACTGGAGTGGGTACCCTTTCCCTTCTCCATGGGATCTTCCAAACCCAGGGATTGAACTCAGGTTATCCACACTGCAGGCAGACTCTTTACCAGCTGAGCCACAAGGAAGCCCAAGAATACTGGAGTGGATAGCCTATCCCTTCTCCAAGGGATCTTCCCAATCCAGGAATTGAACCAAGCTCTCTTGTATTGCAGGCAGATTGTTTACCAACTGAGCTATCCTGTAAGTAAGTGAAATCGCTCAATCGTATCTGACTCTTTGCGACCCCGTGGACTGTAGCCTACCAGGCTTCTCTGTCCATGGGATTTTCCAGGCAACAGTACTAGAGTGGATTGCCATTTCCTTCTCCAGAGGATCCTCCAGACCCAGGGATGGAACCTGGGTCTCCCACATTGTAGACAGACGCTTTACCGTCTGAGCCACCAGGGAAGTCAAGCTATCCTATAACCCTTATTAAATAAAACTTAATAAATGCTCAGAACCACTCCCAAGCTACTACTGGAAATATTTACCAAGATCATTGGTTATACACTTATATTCTTCCTCACTCCAAAATGGATTTCAGGAGGCTGATAAGAAGAACATCCAATAGAAAATAGATAAAGAAGAAGGAAATACTTGTCATTTCTGGATCTCACTGCTGCTGCTGCTAAATTGCTTCAGTCATGTCTGACTCTGCACGACCCCATAGACGGCAGCCCACCAGGCTCTGCCGTCCCTGGGATTTTCCAGGAAAGAACATGGGAGTGGGTTGCCATTTCCTTCTCCAATGCATGAAAGTGAAAAGTGAAAGTGAAGTCGCTCAGTCATGTCCGACTCCTAGGGACCCCATGGACTGCAGCCCACCAGGCTTCCCCATCCCTGGGATTCTCCGGGCAAGAACACTGGAGTGGGTTGCAATTTCCTTCTCCAGTGCATGAAAGTGAAAAATGAAAGTGAAGTCGCTCAGTCATGTCCCACTCTTTGCGACCCCACGGACTGCAGCCTACCAGGTTCCTCCATCCATGGGATTTTCCAGGCAAGAGTACTGGAGTGGGTTGCCATGCCCTGAAATCCATCCTAAGGGCCTGTGACTACTCTTGGCTACGAACTCCTTTGGTGTCATATTACCAAGAAAGAAAGGAGAAATCTTTAAGGAGAAAGGTTATTAATGTGCTTTATTTTAATTGTGGGAACAATGTAACTGCTTTCAAAGACTGATCCCCTACACAAACATAAGTAAGGAGGGTATCCCTTAACAACTAGAATATGAAGGAGGAAAAAAAAAGTTGATACACATCTGGAATACAACCATCAATTCTGAGCAAGCAAAATTCAGAGGAACGCATGTGAATATGTGTGCATTTACCACGGATCCGATGGACATGAGTTTGAGCAAGCTCCAGGAGCTGGTAATGGACAGGGAAGCCTGGCATGCTGCAGTCCATGGGGTCGCAAAGAGTTGGATACACTGAGCAAATGAACTGAACTGATAAGCATTTAACTACATCTTCACTTATAATCTATCTATCAAACTTCATACTGATACATTTCTATGTATGCTGCTGCTAAGTCACTTCAGTTGTGTCTGACTCTGCGTGACTCCATGGACAGCAGCCCACTGGGCTCCTCTGTCCACAGGATTCTCTAGGCAAGAGTATTGGAGTGGGTTGCCATTTCCTTCTCTAATTTCTATGTATAAAACTCAGAAACTGGCATCATTGGAGAAAATCTAAATCTTTGTTGTGTAGGAAATAAAGAAGTAAAGAACCTAAAAATTATCTTCTTGGAGAGAAGGCTGTTGGGGTTAAGAAAGTTTAAAGGAGAGAAAAAAATTATAAACATTTCTTCTGTTCTCCATAATTGTTTAAACTGGAAACTGCAGGTGGAAGCTGAAAAGAAAGAACAATATAAAGAAGTCACAATTATAAAAATGGGAAATGATTATGGCTGGAGCCCAAATAACAAAAATTCCTAGTTGGCTGGGAAGTTGAAATTGATGACTTTTTAGCTTCCTTATAAATTCTCAAATTCTGATACACATTTTTTTCTTTCACATCACTTGAAGTTTAAAACCAGAAAACCAAAACTGGCAAACCAGAGAACAAAAATAAGACAATGATTAAACCAATGAGAAGTTTTTATTGTGCTGGTGGTGGTGGTGGTTTAGTCGCTAAGTCATGTCCGACTCTTTCAACCCATGGACTAGGGACCTACCAGGCTCCTCTGTCCATGGGATTCTCCAGGCAAGAATACTGGAGTGGGTTGTCATGTCCTTCTCCAGGGGATCTTCCCAACCCTGGAATCGAACCCAGGTCTCCTGCATTGCAGGCAGATTCTTTACCAACCGAACTACCAGGGAAGCCCTTTTACTGTGCTGCTGCTGCTAAGTCGCTTCGGTCGTGTCCGACTCTGTGCAGCCCCATAGACGGCAGCCCACCAGGCTCCACCGTCCCGGGGATTCTCCAGGCAAGAACACTGTGCTACATGACACTAAAACAAACTGAGTATGGTCGGAAAGATAATTCATTGAGTTGAATGATATATAAGTGAAAGTAGAATTTTCGTCTTTTAAGAAAAAGAAAAAGGATGAACATACTGGATAGCACACGGTATAAATGATAAAGGCACTAATATTCTTTCCACATTCTCACTTTTGTGTATGTGTATAAAGCTGCTGATGTGAGGCGCGTAAACATGAAAGGGTCCTAAGAGGTGTGTAGCTGTTGGATCTGCTACATATTTCAGTGCAATTTCCGCATGTGGTGTGTCATGGCCTCAATTTCAAGCGAGCCTCTGCCCGGCATTCCCCACTCCATTTTATTACTTGGTTGTTTTCACACTCTGCTTCTTCTTCCCTTTTCTAGGCTCTAGTCCCTCCCCAATACACACAAATAAATTTGTAACCCAATAGTCAAAATATGTATCCCATTAAGAGCCATAGCATTTAGACATCTCTTTCCATTCTTTCTGTGTACCAAGAAGGTCAATGAAATTTGTGACTATTTGCACTTTCTTGAAACTTAAGAATAATGAAAGGGTACGTGTAAAATGCAATCAGTTATTAAAATGAGTACTGAGGATGAAGTAAAAATTCAATTTAGTATCAAGGGATACTTACAGTTATTCTGATTCTTGGTTCTCATGGAATCATCCTGAAGGTTAAAAAGCCTTCCTTTGCTATTTCTTTGTGAGGGTTCATGTTACCCTATTACCCCAACCTGCCCCCATCACATTTAATTCATTTCTACCAACAATGTCATCTCATTCTATTCATTGCATTCTAGGAAATGTGATGATAAGGTAAACCTCTTTTTTTTGTACCTGGCTCAACAAACTCAGCAACGACAGCCTATGGACCAAACCTAGCCGTCCTTTCACCTGTTTCTAAGAATGGTTCATAGAGATGAATGTCTGCTGTTGATTTGCTGAAAGTGAACACTAACTCCAGGTAGGAAAAACATGCCCTCAAAAATAATTCCATCCTCATAAGCAGTCCAGTATTACAGAATACCGTACTCAATTATATTTTGAATTTCATCAAAAAATCACACCAGTGTGTTTTCTTTCATGGTACAGAAGTACCCACATCCCATCTTTGATTTTGCCTTTGGCCAACCAAGCCTAAAATGTTTCCTACCTGGCCTAAGTCTGTGACCCGTGATTTAGATAAACGATATTTAAGATGCAAAATACCAGTCTTCCAAAACAGCAGGCCTTACCAAACAGGTTGAGAAGACAACACTGCTGCTCCTTATGGCTGCATGCTGAAACCTCCTCTGTTGGTTCTTTCCCCCCCTTCTCCTTTAAGATAACATAAATTAGGCTTGTCTCCTATTATTTCCTTGGAGAAGGCAATGGCAACCCACTCCAGTACTCTTGCCTGGAAAATTCTGTGAACCAAGGAGCCTGGTAGGCTGCAGTCCATGGGGTCGCTAAGAGTCGGACAAGGCTCAGCGACTTCACTTTCACTTTTCACTTTCATACATTGGAGAAGGAAATGGCAACCCACTCCAGTGTTCTTGCATGGAGAATCCCAGGGACGGAGGAGCCTGGTGGGCTGCCGTCTGTGGGGTCGCACAGAGTTGGACATGACTGAAGCGACTTAGCAGTAGCAGCAGCTTACTATTTCGTAACACTCAGGTAACAAATCTATTGGTTCTCATCTCAGTAACTCTCTCGTGCCCTTGATTGCCATCTTTCATCCCCTGGAGTCAAAGACTTCAGAACTTCCCCTGAGTTTGAGGCTTCTCTGTCCTCACCACCCCTGCTCGGGGGCCAACAGGGATTGCATCTCTGCTCACCTCTCCCCACCGCACCCCCAGCATGTCTATGGTTGTTGGGGTGTCCCTGCCCTCCAAGGTGGAGGTGGGGTTGGGGGAGAATGAGCTCAAACCCTGCATGTGGACATCTGAGCACATTTATGTCCTGGCCCTCCACTTGGAATCTCTGCCTCTTTCCATCTTATTCTCCTCCAAACCTCTGTGTCAGATGCACTGAACTCCTTAACTGTTCACCCTTCGAAGCCCAGCTCTTTGCCCCCTCCTGGAGCTCCAGCATCCTCCCAACCCTCACCACCCGACTCCAGGGTGATCTGAGTCTCTGAGCTCCGTGCCTGCTGGATATGCTGCTGCCACTGGGCCCCGGGGAACCTTGTTTGCATCTGCCGTGCATGATCAAGTATTAATAACTGGTTGGCTTCTTGGGCCCCAAAAGCAGCTTTGGGAGATCATGGCCTCTCTAAGACTTGTCTTCACCATCGTGCCTAGTGTGAGTTGCACATCAGTTAGTGACCAACAGATTGTCCAATTCGTTTTGAGCTCTGCTCAGATGTCAGTGAGACACATTGTTTGGTATATAGGCAGTGGCTCTTTAGTCTCTAGGTTATGGTCTCTGGTCACTCAAATAAATTATAAATCATTGATTTTAACATTGCTATTGATATTGGTGACATTATCTTCCCAATACTGCTTTAGAATGCCAAAGCAAATTAAAAATACAAATACATTTTGAAGCTAAGATAACAATGATGAGATATTGGAATACAGAATTCCTGATAGTATCAACATTCAGTTCAGTTCAGTTCAGTCGCTCAGTTGTGTCCAACTCTTTGCGACCCCATGAATCGCAGCATGCCAGGCCTCCCTGTCCATCACCAACTCCCGGAGTTCACCCAAACTCACATCCATTGAGTCAGTGATGCCATCCAGCCATCTCATCCTCTGTCGACCCCTCCTCCTCCTCCTGCTCCCAATCCCTCCCAGCATCAGAGTCTTTTCCAATGAGTCAACTCTTTGCATGAGGTGGCCAAAGTACTGGAGTTTCAGCTTTAGCATCATTCCTTCCAAAGAAGTGACATCAAAAATGGAATTGACTTTAAGATAAATATCTTTCCCATATGCGTGCATGCTAAATCACTTCAGTCGTGTCCAACTCTTTGCAAACCCAAGGACTGTAGCCTGCCAGGCTCCTGTCTCCATGGGATTATCCAGGCAAGAATACAGGAGTCGGTTGCCATGCTCTCCTCGAGGGGATCTTCCTGACCCAGGGATTGAACTCACGTCTCATTATGTTCCCTGCATTGGCAGGTGGGTCCTTTACTGCTAGTGCCATCTGGGAAGCCCCTTTCCCATATAGTGATCAGATGATAGGCAATCAGATCAATTATGCCTATCTGTATACACAAAACAACTTTCCTACATATTTACCCATCTCAGTTGAAATACAATTTTAAGTGACCTTAAATTAGTTCCTTAGACCCACTGGTAGTGACAAATCATGCAATGTTCCTGCAAGCCACACACATTCGAAAACCACCTCTAAGTAATTCCTTATGTTCTTATTTTTATGTCATCACTGAACTTGATTCTTATCCTGATCAACTACTCGGAGAAAGCTAATCTTTATTGTCTCAAAAAAGAAAGTTTTGCCAGTTTCCCAGTAATTTGCCTCTAAGGTATGTCTCTAGGTTATGTTATGCAGAAAAGTAATTATTGTGTACACCGTTTCAATTAAATTTAAATCTATACTCTGGGTTAAAATTATAAATTGAAAAGTCAGTTGAAATAAAGAAAAATTATTTGCCCCAAGAAATGAACTCTTAAAATATATGTATGTATGTATATACATATATAGTTATATCTCTATATATGTATATATAACTACACTGGTTTCCGTTTTAGCGGTTCTTATTTCTGAAAATTTCCTTTTCAGCCTATACACATGTGGGTAAGAAATAATCTTCAAACAGTTCTTAATAAAAACTTTTGCTTCTTTTCCAAGCACGATGATGTATTTTATCATGCTTTTGGGAGAGGCAGAGAGAACCTTCCAGTAGATGGCCTGTGATACAGAAGAAATTGGTCACAGCAACTAGAATCATTAAAAGAAAAAAAAAAAAACTAAACGATCTGCATGAAGTGCTGTTTTAGAAGAGTGGCCACTCAGGTCACAAGGAGCAGTGAGTGAATGTGACCTTTTCCCCACTATTTTGCATGAACATCTAAATATATCCAACTTGAATATCCACCTCTCATTGTCTACTATTGGGTGGTCAGTGTCACTAATTGGATTTGATTTTGCTTCATAAAATAATAAGAAAAGTATTTCAAGTGTAGTGGATACAGGGAATGAAGGTTTGGGTACATGAACAGCACATCTGGAGAACAAGAACCCCTCATGTCTCACTGCCTTCTCTGTGCTATGCTCTGACCAGCCTACAACACAATCCACATGTTGATTTCAGATTGGGCAATACCAGAGAAGACGGCTATATAGTAAAGAGGAGGCTATAATTATAACAGAAGACTTTGCTCTGGGCTTCAAAATATATAAAGCAAAAACTCCTAAACTGCAATGAGATAAACAAAATCTCTCACTGTAATTGAGGTTTGAATGTTCTTCTCAGTAATGAATAGAACAACTATGTGTAATGGATGTTGAAGATTTACCTAATATTATCAGTCAACTTGATCTCGTTGACATTTGCAGCACACTCTAGCCAAGAGCATCAGAATACACATTCTTCCTTTTCTTTTTTTTTAAACTTTTTATCTTATATTGGGGTATATCTGATTAACAATGTCATGACAATTTCAAGTGAACGATGAAGGGACTCGGCCGTATGTATGCATGTACCCATTCTTTCCCAAACTCCCCTCCCATCCAGGCTGCCACACAACGCTGAGCAGAGTTACACTATCACTGCATGGGCAATAGGCCCTTGTTGGTTGAATATACACTCTTTTTAAGTGTTCGCTAAGTGTTTACCAAGGTAGACCACTTTCTGGGCTGTAAAACATGTCTCATTATACTTAAAAAGATTTAAATCATAAAGAGATAATTTAATTCGTTGTACTCAAAGTAAAAGTCAATAACAGAAAGATATCTGAAGACTCTCTAGATTTTTGAAGATATTTTCACGATATCAAAAGTAAAATTAGAAAATACTATTGAATTGAGGAAAATAAATATCAGAATCTGAGATGACACAGGTTTACTTAGGGAAAAATTTATAACAAAAATTATCATTTTAAGAAAGGGGTCAATCTCAAATCAAGAGCTGAAGCCTCCATCTTAAACTAAAAAAATTAAAGAGAGCAAAATAGAGACAGTACTCAAAGTAAGCAGTGGAAATAAAGATCAAAGTGAAAATTATTAAAATAGAAAACAGAAAACCAATACAGTAAATCAATGAAACTGCAAGCTATTTCTTTGAGAAAAATCAGTGTTTGACAAACCGATCAGGAGAAAAGACAAACTACTAATATCGATATGGAAGAAAAGAGCTATCAGTATAGATTCTACATTTACTAGTGTTATAAGTAAATCTTACCTAAGATTTATACCAATAAATTCAACAAACTAGGTGAACTGGACAAATTCCTTGAAAAAGATAAACTACCAAAGCACATTATGCTTATTCTCTCTTATACTCACACAGATAAACTGGAGAATCCCATTTCCATTAAAGAAATTAAATGCGTAATTAAATGTCTCCCCACAAAGAAAACTCCAAATCCAGGTGGCTTCACCAGTGAATTCGATCACATGCTTAAGAAGGAAATAACTCTAGTTTTACCCAAAACATTCCTGAATGGACAAGAGGAAGGAATTAAAATGGTACTTCCCAAGTAATTCCTTGAGACTATAATTGCCTTTATAAGAAAAAGATAAAGACATCACAAGAAAACAATAGGCCTAAACACCTCATGAACATAGATGCCTAGATTCTAAACAAAATTTTAGCAAGTAGAATCCATCAAAACATTTAAAAGGATGATACATCTTGCCTACGTTAGACAAGAATTCTAAGATGGTCCTTAAGATTCTTGTTCCCTGGTGTTTGTGCTCTGTATAATTCCCTCTCCTTAAGTGGGGGCTAGATCTGTGAATGTGTTGAGATTACAGTTCTTGAGTAAGTTAATATGTATTAATGATTTAATACACCCGTGGCTCAGATGGTAAAGAATCTGCCTGCTAATGCAGGAGACCCAGGTTTGATTCCTGGATCAGGAAGATTCCCCTGTTGAGAGTCATGGCAATTCACTCCAGTATTCTTGCATGGAGAATTCCCTGGACAGAGGAGCCTGGCAGGCTACAGTCTGGGGTCTCAAAGAGTTAGACATGATTGAGCGACTAACACACAGCCATTTAATTTAACCAGTTAACTTCTAAGTATTTACTTAAGAGAAGTGTATGCATTTGACCCTATTAAAACGTGTGCACTACTGTCCACAGTGGCTTTGCTTTTAATAGACAAAAACGGGAATGAGTCTAAGTGTCCATCAGTAGGTGAATGGGTTCACAAATTGTGGTATGTCTGCAACAATGATACGTGCCTGTGTGTGTGTGTGTGTGTGTGTTCAGTTGTGTTCAACTCTTTGTGACCCCATGGTTGTAGCACACCAGGCTCTTCTGTCCATGGAATTATCTAGGCAAGAATACTGGCTTCTAAGTCCCTTCAGTCATGTCCGACTCTATATGACCCCATGGACTGCAGCCTACCAGGCTCCTCTGTCCATGGGATTCTCCAGGCAAGAACACTGGAGTGGGTTGCCATTTCCTCCTCCAAGGGATCTTCCCAACCAAGGGATTAAACTTGTATCGCATGCATCTCCTACATAGGCAGGCAGATTCTTTACCACTGAGCCACCTGGGAAGCCCGTACCACCCAGTAAAAAGGTTCACCGTGAATAAACTTTGAAAACAATATGCTAAGTGCAAGAAGCTGCTCACAAAAGATCACAAATTGTATGATTCCGATTATGAGATGTCTAAAATATGGAAATCCACAGAGACAAAAAGATTAGTGGCTGCTAAAGACTTGGGGCATGAGGGTGGAGAGTGACTGCAAACCGGTGTGGGGCTACTTTGGAGGGTGATAAAACGACCTAAAGTAGGTCATGGTGAGATTACACATATTTGTAAAAGTACTGAAAATCACTGAATTGTATACTTTAAATTGGTGAATTGTATGATGTAAAAATCGTAATCTCAATGAAAGTGTTAATATTGCTTTCAGGAATTTTTATTGAAATTCAGACTATTTGGGAGCTCTGTTTATGTTTTTGTTTGCTTTTATTTTCTTATTGGAGGATAATTGCTTCACAACATTGTGTTGGCCTCTGCCATACATCAACATGAATCAGCCACAGGTACACATGTGTCTCCTCCCTCTTGAACCTCCCTCTCATCTCCCACCCCATCCCACCCCTCTAGGTTGTCACAGAACACTGGGTTGAGTTCTCTGTGTCAAACGGCAAATTCCCATTGGCTATCTATTTTACATATTATTTGTAATTTCTCATAGCCACCCATTGAGCAAAATGGATATCACAGTCCTTATTTGATAGATTAAAAAAAAAAAAAGAAGGCATTACTGTTTCTCTGGATATATTGCCAACCGGTGAGTCAAGAAGAGACCATGAGAAAAGCCTACACTGATGTGCTTCTACCCACGTGGTACTGTAGATAACTCGGTCCACATCCAGTGTTTACTTTCATATGTGGTTCCACTGCTGCTTCAAAGCCATGCTGCCTGGAGACCTGCCCAGCTGACGGACTCAGCAACTCTTCCCTCCTGACTCCTGCTGACAGGTGTAAAATAATCAAATATCCATGATGCTTGGAGTGGAGAAGAGGTCAGCCCAGGGTTCATTTAAGTATATTTGAATGGATCAATTAATGAGGCAGACCTAATATCTTGGACCCTACCAATTAAACGTCCGTTCCAGTTTCCAAGACTGTGTTATGGGACAGAAAATCCGAAACCTTAAGTCCAGATGGGTGGTCTGGAGAAAGGACCAGCTGTGCAGAGAAAATGACAGGACAAAAAGAAACAACGTCTAAGGTAGATAAGCCCGTGATGGCAAAAGTTACAGAATCAGGTCAATAAAATGTCAGCGTTTCAGCACAGAAAAAGTACAAATTAGGAGCTTAGAAATAACTTAACTTGATTAAATTAGAAGACTACAGGATAAGACCACACACAGCAAGTAAAAAATAAACTCAGATCTAATTATTGTTCTTTCAAATTATTTAGAGAATCGTTATAATTGGAAACAAAAATTCCATGCTGACAGAGGTGACAAGATTCGTCAGGAACTGCCACCCTAACACAAAACCACAGAGTTAAATAGAGCTTCTATTTATCACCACACTCCAAGACTATTATGAAGGCAAAACCTCAAGGCTGGAAAGAAATTAAGAACAAAGCAAGAAAAAGAAATAAATGAGGCTTGTCCCTCTACCTGAACCAAACAGAGAATAAAAAAGCAAGTTCTTTGCCCCAAAGCTATGCACACATAAGCCACTCATAGATGGTTCTGTGACTACTTTTCCAAGTATTTTGTTCTTAATTTAGGCACCTAGTAAAAACTGAGACATGTGCCTGTTTAAAATGGGGGAGGGGACATATTCTGAACACTTTTAAATACTTGGATTATGTCTATTTCCGAATCAGCTTCCTTTGCTTTCTTTATACAAATATTAGAATCAAGAAATATGTTTATATATAGGAAAGAAGAAAGGAAAAGTTTAGAATTTCCTCCTTGGATATAAACAAAAAGAAAATCCTTCGCTCTGGCTTACAGAGCCAAGAGGAACAAAAAGTGGATTGTCGTATTTGGGGAGAAGTAACGTCCCTGAACTTGAGAAAACCTGCAGGAGCAGACTCAGGTGGATTCACTGTCATCTGATCGTGGACCTTGACAGGGCTTGCCTGACCCTGAGTAGACAGATCACGGCCAGTTTCAAGAACACAAAATCATATTTAAAATCACACTCTACATTGTAATCAAGGCAACACAGAGGCCGCAGTTAAAGTATTTTTTTACATACTCCAATTAAGCCGTTTCCCAAACACTCTCCTCCTCTGCGTGACTCCACACCTCGAAAGTGCCTCTGATTCAAGTCTCCACGTGTGACTCGCAGCCAGAGACAACCCACAAGCCGCGTGCAAGCATCTCTTACAAATAAAAGTGGTGTTAGAAGAGACAGAACAAGTTGGGAGGGGTGGGTGAGAATCACAGAACTTTTCAACTTTCTCTAGAAAGGGAGGTGCAACAGACATGGCTCATAAACCGAGCTGCGCTTTCTATGATGGAGACCAGAAGCTGCAAACAACAGGAGCCTCAGGGATCTAGGTCCAGATCCACTCTGAGAAAGCGGAACGGAGCCCAGGAGGTACACGGAAACCATCAAGCCAACAGTTTGCTGCTGCTGCTGCTAAGTCACATCAGTCGTGTCTGGCTCTGTGTGACCCCATAGACGGCAGCCCACCAGGCTCCCCTGTCCCTGGGATTCTCCAGGCAAGAACACTGGAGTGGGTTGCCATTTCCCTCTCTAATGCATGAAAGTGAAAAATGAAAGTGAAGTCACTCATTCGTGTCAGATTCTTAGTGACCCCATGGACTGCAACCTACTAGGCTCCTCTGCCCATGGGATTTTCCAGGCAAGAGTACTGGAGTGGGTTGCCATTGCCTTCTCCGAAGCCAGCAGTTTACGAGAGCATAACTGCTCTCCGCTCTACCTCATGGTGAAGCCATTTAGATCAATAAGCCTAAAACCTTCCTTATACATCACCCTTCCTCTGCTGCTCTTGGCCTGTGGTCTTAGTCCCTTCCCTGAGTGTGACTAACTGAGAACATTCTTACTGGCTGTACTGTCTGCTGTTTCTCTCTCTTGGTGGGGGAGTGGGTGGCGGGTATTTCTGAGTTCTGGCCTGTATTAGATGGTGTGGTGCCTGGGGATGAAAACCATTGTGGATCTTATAGAACAAAGTCCCTATTTACTTGTCCCTGAATAAGTAGTTGCAAATGATTACATCTGCAGAGGGAATTTGCCACATTCTACCTGGTCCAGGAATCAGATGTGAACTGTTAGAAGCCAGAGAGAGAGAAGAATTGAGTATTTCTTACTTTAAAAAATAGCAACAATTCTTACAGTTACAGAATATGGAAACCCTGATTGAGTATACTTAAATTATTATAAGACATGACTGACAAATACCAAGAAATCTATGTTCTTTTGGTAATCCCATATACAACTTGATTCATTGATTTGTTGATTTGTTTTATAACCATTTTATTTCTTGATAGGATAACTTTTTAAGTTCAGAGGAAGCTTGAGAGTGGGTCAAGCATTATGCAGGAAAGATGAAATTAAGACTAGAAGGGTTAAATATAAGATGGGCCGGTTTGCAAGGATACACAAAAAGTACCACAGAGTCCTTCTCTTTCTAAGGAAGGACTCTTTATGATACCTAAATCAGGGCTCTCATCTTGCTTCCTTTCCCATCACAGGAGGGACAGTTGACAGTGTACCCGGAGGAGAGGCGGCCTCTTGAAAAGTACTGAGATGCCTGAGCATACTGGGGGAGAGCAAATTACTATAAAATAAAGTTAATGAAGACTCTATAAGAAGGAGCTGAACTTTGATGAAGAGAGAAATCACGGAATGCCTTGACACTAATATAAAAAAGTGGGCGGGCAATTCAAGACTAATGAAGAAGACCACAAAGAGGGGAGATAGTCTGGGGAAAAGAGCATGTTCTCTGAATCACAACTGACAAGAGAGGAACCCCTGGCGAGGATGGACTGCAGCCACAGGACCGCAGAGCATAGCAGCTGCACTCCAGAGGCCACATAGCTGTGCTTAAGGGCAGACATCCTCAATACAGCATCCCTGATCCATGAGATGGGTCATCGTCTACTAATCCTCCTGCTGTCTTCCCAACGTTCTGATTACAGAAGTCTTCTGTATATTACAAGTTACTGCTCAGAAAAGATGTTCTCCACCTAGAAAAATCAGATGCTACTGTAGCCTACAAATCTAGTGCATTCTCAAGAATGTCAACCTAACAAAGCTTTTCCTTCTTGGAATGTGCTAGACATCATGTTGGTACCAAACAAAAGTACATATGACATAGCCAGAAACTTTCATTCATAAGAAATCTCAAGGCCAAGCATTTTTATGAATATGCCAACAGATCTTAACCTGTGTGTCTGACTCTAAAGAAATTATGGTGAATCAGGAAAAGTGGCTATCAATAGAGCAGGTGTGATGCTTTCTGCAGAAGCTGTGTCACAGAGAAAACAGAGGATTTACTAATCAGTCAATTATCTCTTATAAGAAAAATGTTTTTTTTTTTTTTTCTTTTTAAATAAGCTTATACCCGACATCATCCTTCCCGTCCCTGTCCCCTGCCCCTGCATCTGAACACACTGGCATGCATGCATGCTCAGTCGCATCCAACTCTCTTCGACCTCATGGCCTGTAGACCACTAGGCTCCTCTGTCCATGAGATTCTCCAGACAAGAGTACTGGAGTGGATTGCAGTGCTTTCCCCTAGGGGATCTTCCCAACCCAAGGATCGAACCCACATCTCCTGTGTCTCCTGCATTGCAGGCGGATTCTTAACCACTGAACCACTGGGGGGAGTCACTGGGGAAGTCCTAAATGCACTGGCAAGGAGCTTAATTCCAGTGACTGCTGCAATTCCTCTCTGATTTCCTTAAGTTCCAGAGGTCCATGCATCACCAAACACCAGAGACTGGCTTGGAAAGGGCTCTGACACCCCTGTTATTATCACTGAGTCGCTAAGAGTTGCCCTCTGCTTGGCCCTCTGGGTCTGGCAGCTCTATCACTTCTCAGCCATGGTGGAAGCTCTGGAGGTCTTTGGAAAGCCTGCGAGGCTGTGCAAAGGCAGGGCTGCTGAACACATGGATCTCTTACCCCATATGAGGTCCTATACTCCCTCAGTCCACCTAGGAGACCTCTGCCTTTCATCTCTCTCCAGCCTGAGCGGGGACAGCTTCTTCTATTGGCCATCAAAAGCATTTATCCCTAACTTCCTCACTTTAATAAACCAGTTGCAAAGATAGGAAGGGTGGTTGTATTTAAACAGTGTTGGCTTTGAGGTCTAAAAATTCTGAGATCAGAACAAAGCCTAAGTCCTCAGAAGGAGTCTAGTTACCTTATCGATCCAGGGGTGGGGATAAGGAGGGTGTGTGGAAGTTGTTGTACAGAGAGAAAACGTGGGCAGGACAAATTAGTTTATCAATAAATGACTCCCTACATTAGATCCTGCTCTGCCCAATTATGCAACCCCAGACAAGGCTCAGATCTTATCTGCTTCCCTGTTTTCTTGTTTGTTTTAAGGAGGAATCAAAACTCCTGCCCTTTCCTTGGGATATAATGTCTTTGGCTTCTGTGCTATTGACTCTGACTTTCTGGTTTAAAGTCTATGGGATTTTAATAGCATTAATTTAAAAGTCAATAGTGTATGAACCATGGGGAAAGACGATTGACTTTATATGACCATCATAGTTCTGATTATGAACTTAATTGCTGAACTCTCACTGTGAGCTGGGCAAAGCCATCTCTTGTATGCCTCTCCTGATCAGGACTGCTCTATGTTGCCCAAGTCAATCCACCTCATACACATCCATGAAGAAGCCAGGAGAAAGAGTGAGGAATGACTGCTGCAGGTCTCTTTGTAGAGATATTAGTGTCTCAGTATTAACAAAAGTGAGACATGAAATTGATGCATGTTTTAAATAGATGGGAATACATTTCAAATTATATCAAGTTAGATCTTTATAAGTGGAAGACAACATTACAGTCAAGGAAATGTGTATCAGAAAAGCAGAACATTTAAAAAATAGCTGTATTAATAATAAGGTGAAAGTTGAAAAATAATGTGAAGTTTGATGTTTATATTAAGTTGACATTCTCGCAACTTAATCTGCTCACAGTCTTCTGAGAAGTAAGACATAGGCCAGTTCTAATACAAGGTGTGGGAAAGCACTTAAAAATAATCAGAAATGGTTCATGATGAGAGACTTCTGAAAGCAATTAAGAGAGGAAACTGTGGGATCAAAGCTTGGAGGGAAAAAAGTAGGGAGGGTATGAATGAAAAGGTGGTCTCACAAATGAAGAGAGGGTAATATGTCAACATAGAGGGTAGGAGGAACAGAAGTTTAAAAGTCAGGCAGTTACTGCCCTGTGAGTTCGTGTTCCAAGGACCAGTTGCAATAGCAAACACATCAAAAATAAGAGAGGACCAAAGAATCAGGAATAATCTCAACTCACATAAGCAGAGGATGAAATCAAAAAAGATGAACATTCCTACAGGTAGGAATTAGAAGAAAAATTAACACATAAGAAAAAGCTCATGAATTAAAGCAGGTAATATAAATTCTTTGTCAGTTCAGGCAGATTTAGTTTGACCCAAGCTTGTATATATCCTGGGCCATAAAATAAAAGTATAACCTTTAAAGAGATTAAAATCTTATGGACTCTATGGGAGAGGGAGAGGGTGGGAAGATTTGGGAGAATGGCATTGAAACA
The DNA here is from genome assembly GCF_003369695.1 of Bos indicus x Bos taurus. NCBI lineage: Eukaryota > Metazoa > Chordata > Mammalia > Artiodactyla > Bovidae > Bos > Bos indicus x Bos taurus. Next base: position 81,450,091 of record NC_040087.1, read on the forward strand.
TGTAAAATATCATGTAAGAAACGAGTTGCCAGTCCAGGTTCAATGCATGATACTGGATGCTTGGGGCTGGTGCACTGGGACGACCCAGAGGGATGGTATGGGGAGGGAGGAGGGAGGAGGGTTCAGGATGGGGAACACATGTATACCTGTGGCAGATTCATTTTGATATTTGGCAAAACTAATACCATTATGTAAAGTTTAAAAATAAAAAAAATTTTTTAAAAAGAGATTAAAATGATTTAAGGCTAAGTGAAAGACATACTCTATGCTTATTTTTTGTTTAAAAATTGTGCTATAATTTTGTATGAAGTACCTCCAAATCTTCTAAAAATTTTGCTTGGAAAAGATGGCCCCAAAATCACTTAATATTTCCAAGGAAAAAGGTTATAAATAATTAAGATAGCATTATATAAGTGTTTTATGGAATTAGCTCCAAATTAGCCTAAATATTTTAAATATTTTTTCTTAGAATTCCACAGTATTTTAAATTATTTTTCCACAGTATTTTAAATTATTTTATAATTTTAAAATAAATAATGCATATCGTACATATTCTGATTTAATATTAGAATCATTTAAAAATATCTGATTACTATTCAATCAAAAATAAAGTATGCATTGTTTCCATGTCTCTGTGAAGTGGTAGTCTTCTAAGGCTATTCTGCTTTTCAGATCACTTAAAGATTTGTGTGTGCATGTGTGGGTGCTCAGTTGTGTCCAACTCTTTGCAACCCCATGGACAGTAGCCCTCCAGGCTCCTCTGTCCATGGGATTTCCCAGGCAAGACTGGAGTGGGTTACCATTTCCTCCTCCAGAGGATCTTCTCTACCCGGGGTTTGAACCCCCATCTCCTGCATTGGCCAGCACATTCTTTATCACTGCGCCACCTAGGAAGCCCCTACAAGAGATTTAACAGATGTTAAAGCCAGAAACCTGTTGTTTATCATGGTTAGTTATCATTTACTAGTAAGAAACCCTCATAATTCATTAAGTAGCAACCAAACTGGTACATGTTCCATCACAATAAACTCAGAATTAATGCAAGCCTGCATCTCCCTGAAGAAACAGCATTAGAAAAGACACACACGCCAGCGTTTTGTACAAATACAGCGTCAGCAATTCCTTCTCTCTTTTTCAATCATAGTTTCAAAATTCAGCAGAAGAAAGAAAATGCTAGGGACCCTGGTGCTTTTTTTTCCCCAGTGTGAGAGCAACAATCAATAAAGCAATAGTGCTCAGCTACATTTTAGTACTTGTTGCTTCTCATTCAAAAGAAAATTTGCATAAAGTTAATACCTATATTGAGTAACTTTTATGTTACTATTTAAAACATCCCCTCCTTCAAGGCAAGAACAGGTCTGGGGATGCATGGGTATCAAAAGAAGACATCTAACAGCAAATCAGTAAAGCAGTGACTGCTGACCTGTGAGAATGAAATGAGAAGAATTCTGAGACACGGCATATTATATTTAAGTATTTGGTAAGATTGTTCATACATATATGCTCAAGAAAGTATGATAAACCTAGGGTCACTTGTTCATTTCTTAAGCAGTCATGTAACTGATTTGAAACTTTCAAACTGAGCCATGTTCGGAATTACCATAACCTTAACTTGGATCAGAGTTAAGTGTATGTCTGAAACTTTTATACATACATCAAACGATTCTAAGAATCGGCCTCGCCTATAAAATGAGCCTCAGTGGTAATTGTGCCTTGAAGCTGTGTATGGGCCCAAATACTGATTTAATCTAAGGGGGCTATACAAAAAAAAAAAAAAAAAAAAGGCAATAATGGTGGTTACTCTTCATCCATTTCTGTGTTTGAACAAGAGGAGAAATTTGTGGGGCAGCTAATATCCTTCCTAAGGCACATTCTACAGATCAACAGAGGACTTTGTCCCCTGGATCTTTTCATTCAGAGCCTTTCATGAGCTGTGAATTCCCTTTAAAAGCACCTATCAGCATGAATAAACTGATAAAAGCAGACGTGTGAAATGCCTTTCACTTAACTAACAGGCATGACTCCAAGTTCTAGAACCCCCAGGACTTTCATCTGAAACCTAACCCAGGATGCTGGTCAACATGGTTTGATAGAAGGTCCTTTCCTAATGTTACAAGATTTCTGGCCTATTGTGAAGTGATAGTTGATGGAAAGCTTTGTCAGACATAATCCATTCCTGTAAGTCTTTCAGATGATCTCTTGTGAGTGTGGCATTCCATTTTGTACAAAGAAAAAAAAAATCAGATTAATAAATCCATTCGGCCTCCTCAGAATATTTACTCATTTGTTCATTCATCAGCTGCCACTCTGGGGGATAAGAGGGTGACAAGTTATACCCCACACCTTAGAAGCCTGGTAAAGACATCACGCCTATAGCCAGGTTAAAAAAGAAAAAAAAAATGGGAAAAACTAAAAGGCCTGTAGGAAGATACTGCCAAGTTGACAGTAGTGGAATATCTCAATTATTGATGGGTCAAGAGGGTAGAAGTATTAGTAAAGACACAAAACTTGTAAAGTGAATAAAAAACTTATTGGAAGGAATTTACCTAGAACCTTGCAGAGAAAATATGTATTTTTTCTCAAGCACACATGGAATTTTGTCAACTGTCAAACAAGTTCATAAGTCTCAGTAAAGGACTTATGTCACAAAGAAAAATAAGATAACACTAAGAAAAGTAAATTTAACATCCCCATACACTTGAAAAATCTGACACTTTTACATAATTTATAAAAACAGAAGTAAAAAATAATAATGAACATAATTATTAACACTTGTAGGGTCCAAAGTAGTATTTCAATGGTTAGATCTTTAAATTTTTATGACAGAAAAGGCATGATGGGATAGATATCTTAATAAAGCATATATGCAATACAGAGAATCAAGAAAAGCAAAAAAATCTTGGCCCTTCAAGAAAACTAGTAAAATGTATAACCTTCTGGTGAGAATGGTAACTATTAACTTAAGGCAGAAATAGCCCATGCCATTAATGAAAAGAGAGAGACAACCGCAGGTAAAGAGACTAAAAGGATAATAAGACTATTACGGACACATCTATACCAACAAACTGGAAAATGGTCTAAATGGACAAGTTATTAGAAAGATACATTTTTTCAAAATGGATTCAAGGAGAAATAGAAAGCCTGAAGCATTCTCGCTCATTTGAAAAACTTTCTTAAGTAATTTAAAATCTTTGCTCAAGAAAAAAAAACATTTGGATCTCAGTCGCGGTTCGGGAGCAGCCTCAGCTTCTCGCCTCCGAACCACAGCGCCGACCAAGACCCGGACCCGGACCCGGACCCAGTCCCAGAGCTTCTCCGACGTCAGCGCAGGGAGCAGGAGTCCCTGAAATAACTTCTTCCGCTAGGCTCCGTCACGCCCGGGAGTCCCGGGTAAAAAAAAAAAAGAAAAAAAACATTTGGCCTAAATGGTTTTATAGGATTTTTCCATATTATCCTACTTTTATATAAATTCTTCCAGAAAATAGGAGTCAGTATAACCTGAGGCTTGTATCTGTTGTTTTGACCCCAAAGCAGACAGGACAGGGCATGGTAAAAGTTCGGAATGGTCTCTCTTAGGAATATGGAAGAAAAATTCCTAAATAATGTATTAGTAAACCACATTGAGCCATGAAATTAAAAAGAAAAAAAAAAAGATAACCAAACTGAGTTTATACTGGGAAAGCAAAGAGGGAGGTTTTAAACAAGGAAAAAAATTAATATGATTCACATTAAGAGATCAAAACAAAAACCACACATGTATCTCAATAGATGGAGAAAATCTATTTGATGCAATAGCATCCATTCTTGGCACAAAACTGTTACAAAATAAGAAATAAGAGATCCTTTAACAAGATAATTGCACCCACAAATAACCTGCAAGCAAATATAATTCCTAATGATGAACATTTTGAAGCATTCCCTTTAAAGTCAGATTTCAAATGACACTGACTTCTGTAAATTAGAAATCATCAGAAAGACAATGGAAGACAAATTGAGAGATATTTATAATATGCATAACCAAAAATATATATTAGTGTCTATAACGTAAAAAAGAATCCAAAATATCACTAAGGAAAAAACAACCATAAAGAAACCCAATAGCAATGGGCACGAACAACCTTCCCTACAAATGACCACCAATACATATAAAAGATTCTCCAACATGTCAGTAATCACTGAAATGTAAGACAACTGGGCACTATTCCACACCACTTAGACTACAAAACTTATGAAGTTTGACAGTATTAAGGTTCACAGTGTACAGACCAAAGGAAATACTAGCAGTGTTGGAAATAGGATTTACCATCACTTTGGAACACAATTTGACTTACACTTTTAACGTTTACTTACCTTAGAACCCAGCAAGTTTTCAGAGAAACACTTGCACACGTGTATGAGACAGGTATATGCGTCTTTATGACCTTGAGAGCAAAGAAAAAAAAAAGAGGAAGCAACACAAAGATTTTTTAACACCTCAGTGGGTAAGTTGGAGCATGTTCACATCCTCTGAAGTTTTACATAATAACCAAAAGCCCAAGAAATCCATTGTTTAACATAATTTTTCTCCTCTTGGAAGTGCCGGCTCTGACCTGCAGGTGCAGAGCAACAGATGCTGCAAAGGAAACCTTGAGCCTTGCTAATCAGAGTGTGAACAAAGGTAACACCAAGAGACCATCTCAGAGCTCAGTAAAAATGCAAAACCTCTGGTCTCATCTCAGACCTACTGGGTCATGGTCTGTATTTAACAAGACTCTATGCACGTTAAAATTTGAGGAAGTCCTGCCCTACAGTAGCTGTATTCATTATTCACTAGAGTATTAAAGAGCAGAGACATCACTTTGCCCACAAAGGTCTGTATAGTCAAAGCTATGGGTTTTTCCAGGAGTCACGTACAGATGTGAGACTTGGACCGTAAAGAAGGCTGAGCACCAAAGAATTGATGCCTTCAAACTGTGGTGCTGGAGGAGACTCTTGAAAGTTCCCTGGACTGCAAGGAGTCAATCCTAAAGGAAATCAACCCTGAATATTCATTGGAAGGACTGATGCTGAAGCTGAAGCTCCAATAATTTGGCACCTGATGTGAAGAGCCAACTCATTGCAAAAGACCCTGATGCTGGGAAGGATTGAGGGCAGAGGAGAAGAGGGCGACAGAGGCTGAGATGGTTGGATGGCATCATGCCTCAATGGACATGAGTTTGAACAAACTCTGGGAGATCGTGAAGGACAGGGAAGCCTGGAGTGCTGCAGTCCATGGGGTCACAAAGAGCAGCTGAACAACGACAGCGATCTGCCGCTCACACCTCCATGACGTTGAAGTACTGCTTTCCTCAGTTCTAACATTATCCAGATACACGTGAATGTAGGCCACACTGCCCGAGTTTCTGCTCTGTGCCCGGCACTTACCAACTGCCAAGGACCCAAACAAAATACTCCTGGACTTCAGCCACAAAAGAGCTCACGGATTCATTTATAAACACACACACACATACAGACTTGCACAAGTTTTATAAAATGGCGTGACCAAATTGCTTTCTTTTATACTTTTCTAATGTTATGGTAATTTTCATAATGTTCATATAATTGTGCATATATCCATTTTAATCTCATCTTCGATCTTACTTCCCAATGATAAATAGTGACCGTGACTTCCTTCTATGCTCACTCAGTCATGTTCAACTGTTTTGCAACCCTATGGGCTGTAGCCCACCAGGCTCCTCTGTCCATGGAATTCTCCAGGCAAGAATACTGGAGTGGATTGCCATGTCCTTCTCCAGGGGATCTTCCCGACCCAGGGATCGAACCCGTGTCTCTTGTGTCTCCTGCATTGGCAGGTGGGGTCTTTACCTCTGTGCCACATGGGAAGCTCCCTTCTAGGGATACAAGATACTCCCTTCTAGTAATACAAAACGTGTACAAAGTTTGCATCACGTTATATTCAAAAAATTGAAGCGCTTGGGTAATAACTAAGCTTCGGCACTCAAGCTTGGAATAGAGCATAATTTTTCATTGGATCTTCTGGCTGCCCCTGATCCAGCTGACCTTTGAGTTGATTTCAGGATGAGTAGCTCTGGCACTCATTCAGGCAATTTTTGAAAGAGGCCAGTAGTATTCCTACTAATAGTATAATATATATTAGCACGTGTATGTGTGCTCAGTCATGTCCGACTCTTTGAGACACCATGGACTGTAGCCTGCCAGGCTCCTCTGTCCGTGGAATTTTCCAGGCAAGAATACCGGAGTGGGTAGCCATTTCGTTCTCCAGGGGATCTTGCCGACCCAGGATCAAAGTCGCCGTCTATACCACTGTGACACCCAGGAAGTCCTATAATACACATTAATAATTACTCTTAAGAGTGTCTAGCATGTTTCCATTCTACATAGAAGTGTGCTGGCTCCAACAGTTACACATCCTCATGGATACAGTTGTGTTATGTCAGACTCAGCCCCCAGGAGTGTGTTACCACCTGTGACTTGCATGGTAAATGGCTCTTGGTAAGATTCTGAACCAAGAAATGCAAATATACCTCATTTTACACAGGAGCTGCATTTGTAGAAAACCCACCATTAGAGACACATCAAAAATATAAGACATAAAAACAGAGTTTTAGACTCAGATGATTTAAAGCAGATTTTGAAAACAAATAAGACTTATCAGATTATCTGATAAGACAGAAATTTGTGCAAAACTCTGAGTAATCTGTTGGTGTGTAATATGCACTTGACCTTTTCACAATGCCTAATACCCTTGGCTTCTATCTGTCTGCATCAGAACCGCCCCCCCCCCCCCCAGTTCATGGGGACAATAAAAATCCTAGCCCCTCCGCCCCACCCCCTACCCCCAGAAAGTTCCCGAGAAGCGAAATCCTGCAGGAGGCAGCACGTCCCCACTCAGACCACAGCTATGCACTCGGTTCCGGGGGAAGTCCCCACCTTTGACCCCGCATTGCCTTTGAAAAGAAGCCTATTGTCCCAGAGCCCACAATAAATGGACATTTACCTCCATGGTGTCTGTGTTTCCTTTTCCCTGAACCCACTGATGGGTTCCTACCAGCCAGCAAGGGCAGTGATTTTAAATATTTAGAAATTTTACAAGCCAACTGAAGTCACGTTGATAGTCTCAATTGACCACGGTGGGAATATTTGGACAACAGAAATTGGCTAACGCTACAGAAGTCAGGGCTTGCTGTTTTGTTGGGGGAGGGCCAGTGGGTAAATATTTAACAGTACATCCCAGATTTTATATGAAGGACCTTTGACAACTTCCTCTTAGGCACAGTTTTGCCATCAGTTTCAAGTTCCCTGTATTTGCAGCACAGACACTGACTCTTCTGACCGCCAACGCTGGGGGATATTACTTCCGACTGAGCCAGGCCAGTTTTCAATACACGATGTCAGAAGCCACCAGACACCTGCTTGGCTTTCATGACTGAAAAACTTACTGTTCATTTCAAGGTCTGAAAACTGACTATTGCTCACTTGTCCGTGGCACTGACGGAGAAGGAGTTGTAATAAAACACACACAGATCCCATCACAGGCGGAGAAAGTGTTTGCTTTTTAATCTGTGAGTGGCGAGGAGGCTTCTCAGTGAAGGTAGAACTTAAAATGGGGGAAGCACAGAGAGGCTGGAAAAGCTTCCTCCTGCGAGGTTGGCCCAGCAGCTTGGGTTCCAGCCCCAGTAGCCGGCAGGGCGAGGTCAACGCCCATGTAGCCACTCAGGGTGACAATGAGACTTTGATTCCACAGAGCTAATCTGACCGAGGCGATAAGGGGTTTGCTCAGAGACTCGGGCACACTGAGGGAGGAGAGGCCAGGACACACCTGTCTCTCACCTTGACCGCAGGAATGGCCATGGGCGGGGTGGCATAGGGGCCCTCCCTGGGTGGGGCAGACAGGAAAGAGGACAGGTGACAGGGAGCCAGAGGGGGCGGGCAGCGTCCTGCCTCCCAGGGACTGGATCTGCCAGGCTGCTGGGGGCATCTGGTTGAAGATGTTTGTTGAAGCTGCTAGAAAGGCCCTGATGCTGGGAAAGATGGAGGGCAGGAGGAGAAGGGGGTGAGAGAGGATGAGATGGTTGGATGGCATCACTGACTTGATGGCCATGAATTTGAGCAAGCTCCAGGAGATGGTGAAGGACAGGGAAGGACGGAGTGCTGCTGCCCATGGGGATGCAAAGAGCGGGACTCGACTTAGGGACTGAACAACAACAGAAATGAACAAGGCTGTGTATCACGGGGAGCTCGACCTAGCACGCTGCGATGACCTAGAGGGTGGGGTGGGGGCAGCAGGAAGGAGGCTCAAGAGGGCGAGTACACTTACAGCTGACTGGGGAAGACCCCCTGGAGAAGGAAATCCCTACCCACTTCAGGGTTCTTGCCAGGAAAATCCCATGGACAGAGGACCCTGGAGAGCTACAGTCCACGGGGTCACAAAGAGTCAGACACAACTTAGCACTAAGTAACAACAACAATGGCTGAAACCAATACAACATTGTAAAGCAATTATTCTCCAATTAAAATTTTTTTAAAAAAGAAATATATCTAGTAAAAAAAAATCTACAGTGGTAGCAATAAAAATTGGAAAAAAAAAAACTAAGCCAAGTGAAAATTATTGATTCAGCAGATATCTGGAGTTCCATTTCAATCAGAAACACCCTTTACTGGGACTGTCTAGATACCCAGCTCTGAGTTTGTGAATTTCTGTAAAGCTAGTCGTTCCCTAACTGTAGTGCAGGGAACTGGCCCCTGGGAACCTTAAATAAAATGATTCCTGAGCCTGAACCCCACGGTCTTCATGCTCAGAGCTGGATGGAGTCTGTGGAGCTGAATTTTTTAACTTTTTTTGTTTGTTGTTTAGTCGTGTCTGACTCTTTGCGATCCCATGGACTGTAGACCTCCAGGCTCCTCTGTCCTTTGGATTGCCCAGGCAAGAACACTGGAGTGGGTTGCCATTTCCTTCTCCAGGGGATCTTCCCAACCGAGGCATCGAACCCACGTCTCCTGCATTGCAGGTGGATTCTTTACCACTGCGCCACCACCAGGGAAGCCCTCAAATTTCTAACTCCTCTGCCTCTAATGCATCAAGTGTGATGGGCTAACCTCTTTATTTCTGAGCAAAAAAGTAAAATATTGCCTCTATTCTGTAAGAAATTCACATTCCCATGATCTAATCAGGTTTGTACATCAATTCTGATGAAAACAGTTTGCACACTTCCCAACTGCTCTTCTCAAATAATTCTTAAGAATATCCTTAACGAGTGATTAAGTCAGATCTTAAAGGTTTAACATTTTGCAGAGAGAAATATTACCTGGGAGGAGGAGGGACCCGCGAGTTCAATTAACAAAATGTTACAAATGATTTCCCTTTGTGATGGGTAAGCCAGCAAATCCATTACAGCCAGGTTTTGTAACAAGGAATAAAATGAGCTAGATGCTTCACTATTTTGAAGGGCATATTATTTTAGGCAGGACAAAAGGTGACAAAGATGATGTAAACATGTGTTCCCGCTCTGCATTCCTTACTCAGCGCCACAAACCCACAAACCTGACCTTCAAATGCTGTCTACACGACAATGACATAATCCAGTGACAAGGTCAAAAATGCTTTGTTCCTTTTTAACCTAAAACAATAGTTTATCTAGTTGTTCATTCTCTCCCTGAACGGATTGGCTCTGGCATTGTTTCAAAGCAGTAAGAGCAGAGTTGGAGCAGAAAAGCACTGTGTTCAGTGTGGAACTTGCAGAGCAATAAATTCACCAAAGTCATAGAGAAGTCTATGTCTTGTACCAAAAAAAAAAGAAGAAAAGAAGTAGATCCCCAGTATCAAGTTCATGAGGTCTTAATTTTTAATCCTGCTTTTCAGTTTCCTAAAGTTATTTATGTCCAAGAAGAAGATAAGATTTTTTTCCCCTAACTCTGAGGCAAGTGAATTATTTAATTTTAGTACGAATGAGCCGTGTCCTTGACCGACAGTCTCTAGGTAGAAGGACTAGCATGTAAAGTGTGGGAGGGCGGCTCCTAAGGACAGGGGACCCTTGTCCTAACTGAAATGTCAGCGGGTAACCAGGTCATCACGATGATTACCGAGGGTATGAATTAAGTGACATTTTATGCCGTGGATAACTATAATTTCAATATTCATTTTCTACTGCCTTGTATCCCAGGCACTTGAAACTGTATTTCATGGCTTCACTCGAATTATACTCTGACTACCTAAAACAATTAAGACCATACAAAAGATGTTTAATATTTGAAATCATACTGAAGGTGATTGTCCTTAACTAAAACCGTCACTCTGTCCATTTTTATGGCTACTGATCTTTAAGCTCCCAGTGGCTTGGCAACTGCTTGCCTTAAGAAAATATATTAGCAGGTAAAACGTAGCTTAACAATAAGTGATGAGGAGAATCGAGGATAGAGATTCTCAAAACTGTGAAAGTGTGAAATTCACCCTGTAGGTTTTGAGAAGCCATTGTCTTTGGGGCAGTGATGAGTTTTATGGAGAAAAAGGAATGAGTAAGATTCCCTGGGATGAAGCACGGATGTATAAGAGTCAGGGTGAGGTACAGGGTGGGAGGGGAGGGGATGGATGGTCACGTAAGATTCAAGGGCAGGGAGAGCTCAGGAGCAAAAGAAGGAAACGATGCAATTCTCCAACCTGTCCCCAGGCCGAAAGACCTGCAGCAAATGGATCTTTTCACGTTATCAGTGTCAAGATGACTGCATCGATTAATGTGTCCTTATGGAAAGAATAGGGTGGTTGAAATGAGGGTTGCACAAAGGTGATGAAACCGAACAGGAAGAAAGGGTGGCGATAAGAAGGGAAGGAAGGTCTGTAATCATTTGGCAGGTGATATTGTTCAACTTAGTCACTGACTAAGTGAAGGAGGGGATGATGCAGAGGTGACTCCAAGGTTTACAGCCTGGAAACCAGGTACCCAGCTGTTTCCACAGATGCTTATGAGAGAAACGCCCAATTCCAACTAACCAGCTTAACCAAGATGAAGCTCTCTACAGATGAAACATCTATAAGCATGTTGGTTTAGTCTCTCAGTCGAGTCCGACTCTTGCAACCCCATGGACTGTAGCCCACCAGGCTCCTCTGTCCATGGGATTTTCCAGGCAAGAATACTGGAGTGGGTTGCCATTTCCTACTTCAAAAACAAAAAAGTAATAAGTGAAAGTTGCTCGGTTGTGTCTGACTCTTTGAAACCCCAAGGACTATACAGTCCATGGAATTCTCCAGGCCAAAATACTGGAGTGGATAGCCTTCTCTTCTCCTGGGGATCTTTCCAACCCAGGGATCAAACCAAGGTCTCCCAGGATGCAGGCAACTTCAAAAGCAGAATGACTCTTCCTTAGCAATAAAAGCTAAGTCCCGAACTTACACATCTCTCCTACACAATGCATGTGCTCCCTTGCTCTCTGGGTGCAGACCCAAGCCCTTGATGTGGAATAAAGAGTGCAGCCTTGCCCTCCTTTCTCCAGCCTCACCACCCTGCCCCTTGCTGTCTAAACACCAGCCTCACTGGTCTTCTGTTTGTCAAAATGGCTTTGCCAATTTCCCTGCCATGAACTTACCAGCAGCATCTACCCCAAACACTTCACCTGGTTACTTCTGGACCCGAACTCACTTCTTAACTCCTGTTCCGGTCGCCTGCCCAGAGAATACTTCCTTGAGGCCCCACACCCTTGTGAGGTTCCTTGGAAATATTCTCATAGAACTCCATCCTCTCCTTGAGAGTAACTTTTGTGACAACACTTTTGACGGGAATATTATTCAGCATTAGACTTTAAAAACCCACAGGGAAAGGGCTGTGTCTGTTTAGCTCTCCGATCGATCCCCCAGCGCATAACGTGTTGTTATTGCTCAGTTGCCAGGTCACGTTCAATTCTTTGTGACCCCAAGGACTGCAGCCCACCAGGCTCCTCTGTCTTTGGAATTCTCCAGGCAAAAGTACTGGAGGGGGTTGCCATTCCCTTCTCCAGGGGGTCTTCCCAACCCAGGGATCAAACCTAGAGGGTGGGGAGGGGGTCTCCCACATTGTGGTGGACTCTTTACTATCTGAGCCACCAGTGGCTCAGCACAAAACACAGTAGGTGCTCAATAAACGTTTTAAGTAAAGAGTGAATGAATGAATGAAAAAAAAAAAAGAGTACTGAGGAAGATATGCCTCCTATTACCATGAGTTCATCCTTGCCATTTGGGAAAAACCCTCCCCCAGCCAACACCCCTCCGCCGTAGTAGACTAAGACGCCTTGGCTCCTCGTCCTGCCCGAGGCTTGGCCATGCTGCAAGAGACACTTCGGGAGCTGTCACTGGTTGCTGTCTTTGCTATCCAGAAGGAATTGTGCCAGCTTCGGGATGCCAGCTCTGATTAATTTTTCTTGATTCTGGGCTTCCCTCGGAGGAAGGAGGAAAGGGGTTTGTTGGTTCGTCCTACCACCGTGGAAGTGAAAATAAATAGTTTTCATTTATTAGAGATCACGTCTACCAAATAGCACTTAGAACTCTGCGATACTGTCTCATTATAACCTAACATTGCAGTTTCCAGAGAAGCCATCACTGTCTTCTTCTTCATTTGGCTCCTACCATGACCACACAGCTTTTCAAAAACTCTTGACATTCTGGTTTCCAAACTCCACTTGGAACTCCATCAGAGCCCTCCCTCCCAGCGGTTCCAACTCTCAGTTAGAGAATTAAGGCATGAAACACATGGAAATACAATGTTCCAATCCATCTAATTAATGCATTAAGTCCCTCATTTGCATAGTACAAATTTCCCTTTATGCTCTCAGTTGCTTGGCAATTGCTTGCCTCAAGAAAATATATTAGCAGTTAAAATGCCGCTTAACAATAAGAGAAACAACAAAGACATCAGACCTATTGCAAAGAGTGCTAGTTCAGAGAGGAAAGGGAAGATCCATCATGCAGAAGGATTTCAAATCTTAAAGTAGCTGAATCACCCAATTTTGGAAAATAATTTAACTATAGTAAGTAACATATATTACTTTGGCAGGCTGGAGGGACGTCAATTAAAGTCTGTAGCGCAGATGCTACCAGCAAAGCTCTGTACCATCTCCCCGAATGTATCTTCCTTATAAAGGGCACAAAGAGACTTGAAATCCCCCTAGACCTTACCAGCTAAGAGGACAAAGCTGACCTAACGCCAAAGTTACACCAGCGTCCCATTAGAACCCAAATTCTCCCCAACAGGGGTAAGATTTTTGAACCAGATTGAACAATGAACCAACAAAGCGCTATATAAACCATACTGATCACTGGAAAGAGGCAGATGGAGGGGCAACTTTGATCCTAAATTAATCCCAGCTTGTCTCAGAACACCATGTGCTATGCAGGCAGCTAGGGAGGGGCGTGGCTAGGTGGATGCCACTGCGCATGCGCCTCAGGACAGCTGGCTTTGAACCAGGGAGCGGATGTCCACCTCCAGCAGGCTCCTTCCTCAGTGTGTGCAAGAGACCTCCCGCCAGGAGTCAAGGCCGAAGCGGCAGCGTGACCTTTCCTATTCAGCGTTTGAATACAAAGGCAAAGCAGCTTTAAGGTACACATGACATTGCCCCTGGTAAATCAAGTGCTCTTCAACTGAGAAAATCCTACCCAGAGTATTTCAAAATGCAGACCTGAAAATAGATGAAGAAAATGTTGAAAGGCAGCCTTCATGAGTCTCACATATTATCAACATTCAAATAGATATTGACAATGCTGCGTTTTTGCAATGAAATTTATAGTGACACTTTGAAATAGCACATTAAAACACCCAGAAAACTTTAGCCAATGTCTTTGGCCACTCGGAACTGGGAAGCAGAAATCTTGCCTGTCCTTGTGTTTCAGATGAGAGACCCGAATCGATCAATTATCCAAGATATCAAAGCAAGAAAGTGGCAGAGTCATGCCTCAGCCGTGGTTGTGCTCAGTCACTTCAGTCCAACTCTTTGTGACCCCACGGACTGTAGCCCGGCAGGCTCCTCAGTCCTTGGGATTCTCCAGGCAAGAGTACTGGAGTGGGTTGCCATGCCTGCCTCCAGGGGATCTTCCCTGATCCAGGGATCAAAGCAGCATCTCCTGCAGCTCCTGTATTGTAGGCAGATTCTTTACCCACTGAGCCACCTGGGAAGCCCAATGGTTAGATTTCCAAAAAGTCAATGTTCACTGTGGTATTAGTGCCATCCTGTAGACCCAGAGCTCTTAGCACTGTCTTTTATTTATAACAAGAGCTTAGTATGTTTATGTAGATAAATTAAGCTGTTAAAAATCCCATTGTATTTTTAGACATCTCTTGTGTAGCGCTCAGTCATGTAGGACTCTTTGCGACCCCATGGACTGTAGCCCTCCAGGCTCCTCTGTCCATGGAATTTCCCAGGCAAGAATACTGGAGTGGGGGGCCATTTCCTCCTCCAAAGGATCTTTCTGAGCCAGGGATCAGAACTGTATCTCCTGTGTCTCTTTCATGGGGAGGCAAATTCTTTATCGACTGGGCCACCGGGGAAGCCCATCTCTTAGCTGTAGATTTTAGGGATCCTTTAAGCAGAAAAGAATGCCAGCAGAGTAGAGAGGTTGCCTTCTTTAATCTTCGGGCAAATCACTGACCACAATGGGGACCCAACCTGGGAACCTGCGATATTAGACTCAATGAAATGTGCTCATGGAAATAAATCCAGTGATCCCAGAAAAATTTCATTTTTAAAAACAGGTGGCGTTTAAGTGTAGACTCGGATTCACTGTTGCCAATAAAAGCCATGAGAGAGTTATACCATTAGTCTAGATAAGTCTATGATTTTTAAAAATTACTTTTTAAAGCTGTAGGGTGGTTCATGGCCCAGTGATCAAAGCTGAAATGCTAGAAGAACCTATGCTTATAAAGCGGATGCCCTGTCTCAATAACTCACCTGGCACAATCTCTCTTTATAAGGAGCAAAGTTTGGTGTGGTCATGTCCAACTCTTTGTGATCACATGAACTGTAGCCTGCCAGGCTTCTCTGTCCATGGAATTTTCTAGGCAAGAGTACTGGAGTGGTTTTCCAATTCCTTCTCCAGGGGATATTCCCAACCCAGGGATGGAACCCAGGTCTCCTATATTACAGGCAGAGTCTTTACCTTTTGAGCTACCAGGGAAGCCTTTGGTGTGGTAACACTTGTAAATTATGAACTAAGATATTGTTTTGCAATGAAGTTGCTTGTTGTCAAGATCAGCCAAAAGTCTGCAGGAATGTATGAGGAGTTGTTGGTTCTTGCCTTTTGAAGTCATTGTTTCATGTTATTCTCTTTATACTGTTTGTATCCATCCTTTTCTCCCTGCCCACTGCTCTAGAGTCTTACTTCATCCATTACTCTCTCCTCTCCTCTCCTCTTCCTCCAATGTCTCTTCTGCTGACTTTCTTCATTGGTCCACACACGTGCAAAACTTACTTTAACCCAGCCCTGCATAGCACACTCACAATCTCACAGTCCTTATCATGTTGTTCTTCCTTTCAAACTTTTTTTTTTAGGACTTACCCATGCTCCTAACCTCAACTTCCTCATTACCCCTACACTGCATACGATCAGTATTTCGGCCTCAATTCTACTGGAACTCTCCAAGTAACTCGAGCCAGTGAAAGTGAAAGTCACTCTGCCGAGTCTTTGCGACCCGCACGGACTATACAGTCCATGGAATTCTCCAGGCCAGAATACTGGAGTGGGTAGCTTTGCCCTTCTCCAGGGGATCTTCCCAACCCAAGGATCAAACCCAGGTCTCCTGAATTGCAGGCAGATTCTTTACCAGCTGAGCCACTAGGGAAGCCCTAAAACAAGCCAGTGACTTCCCAGTTAGCACAAAGACCACCAACCACCCCATTCTCACCAGGCAAACCTCCCTAGTTTTGTTTAACACCCTCTAGCCCTGGCTCTCTTCTTTTCTCAGTCTTCTCTTATTGAGATTTTTATTATATGACTCAGCTATGACCAGTTTGCAGATAACTCCCTGATCCATGTCTCAAGTTCTCGTCTCTCCACACTCACATTTCCAGCTGTGGACTAGACAAGTTGGTTTCCAAATGAATCCTAAAAACGCACTCAAAATAGAACACAGCTGCCTCTTCTCCAAAATAAAGTGTTTTAACTATTCCACTCTTTAGTCAATGGCATCATCAACCACCCAGGAAGTTAAAGTTAAAACTTGGCAATCATCTTTGATGTATCCGTTTATTTCATACCCACATCCAATTGTACATGAAATCCTGCAACTTCCTCTATGGAATTACACCCTCCTCTCTTTCTCCTCCATTGATACCCTCTCATAAGGCTCTCTTTCTCTCTGTTTTTAATGTAGACTGTTTTTTAAAGTCTTTATTGAATTTGTTATAATATTGCTTCTGTTTCATGTTTTGGCTTTTTGGCGATGGGGCGCGTGGGATCTTAGCTCTCAGAGCAGGGATCAAACCTGCACCCTCTCCATTGAAAGGCAAAGTCTTAACCACTGGACTGCCCGGGAAGTCCCCTTGCAAGGCTCTTTAAAATGTCCCACCTGGAGTATTTCAGTGTGGTCTTCTGGATTATAGAGCTCTTCCATCTTCTCTGCCTCTGATCTATCCTAAACACTGCTTTCAAAAACCATGTTCCTAAACAAGAATCTGAGACTACCCTATGCTCACAGTTTCAATGACTCCCTACCAGGTAGGGAGTAAGGTACAAATGCCCAGCCCAGCACTCAAATATTTATCTGGCCTCTACCTATCTTTGGAGTATTGTTCTGCATTATACTCCCCACCTCAGAAACACCTCTGTTGCCATAATACGCCACTCCCTGCCCCGGAAGTGACCTTGCTTTTCTCCTGTCGTCTTATACTAAGGGACTCCCTTTCTCTGCAATGCTTTTTGCCCTTTGTCCTTCTCCCTCTGTTTACCTGTTTTGGAACCAGCTCAAATCCCACCTTTTCCAGAAGCCCTTCCAGATCTCCTGGTTGAAATCCATATCTTCTTCTTCCTTTATGAATGCTCAAGGCCCCCATAGCATTTTGAACTGAGATCTGTATGAACCTATAGAAATCTACATCAACCCTATGGAGTGTAGCCTGCCAGGCTCTTATGTCCATGGGATTTGCCAGGCGAGAATACTGGGGTGGGTTGCCATTTCCTTCTCCAGGGGATCTTCCTGACCCAGGGATTGAGCTGGTGTCTCTTGCACTGGCAGGTGGATTCTTTACCACTGAGAGTCATCTGGGTAGCCCACACACGCCACACACACTCCTTCAGAAGCAGGAGCTCTGCTCAGTGTTACGTGGCTGCCTGGATGGGAGGGGAGTTTAGGGGAGAATGGATACAGGTACATGCCTGGCTGAGCTGCTCTGCGGTGCACCAACAGGGGACAACATTGTTAATAGGTTATATATACTCCAGTTCAAAATAAAACAGTTTAAAAACCAACAACAACAACAGGAGTCTCTGTCTTACACTTTTATCCCTCCTAGCACCAGAGTGGTTTTCAAAAGATGAGCTACTTAAGAATTTGACCATGAACCTTGCGAAATGATTGCTTCTGCTGTGCCAATCCACATTCACTTGTCCTTATCACCCCCTCAGCCATTAGAAGCAATAAAACCTGGACTCTGTACTTCGGTCTTTGCAGCTTTAATCGCTTTTACAGTACCTGTTTCTTGGTCACATGTTTACCTTGTGGTCAGCTGTTTTAGAATTAATTAAACATATTTCAGAACTCAGCCATCAAGGTGCCTGTGACATCTCCTTGAAAAGCTCGTGAAACTTATGGACCCTTCCCGCAGGCAAAGCACATAAGTAAATTCAAACATTTATATATAACTTCAGAAGGTTCGCAGAAACACTCCCTCCCTTGAAACCCACTGATGGGATGACCAGGGCATGGCTGAGACTTAGTTAAAAGTCCTTGAACTCGGGGTATGTTTGTAGCTATTAGAAATGTAAACGCAAAAAAGAAAAAAATTCTAAAGTCGCTTAAAACATATACGACTATAAAAAATTAAACAGTTAGCATGATTGAGAGAGCTCTTGAAACATCAGGAGCTTTATAGCTCACCTCTAGAGTTCTGAAAAATTCAGGAAACTCTCTTTTAACCTTTGTTATAAAACAGCATTTTGTAACTAGCAGACTACTTTGGCTTCTACGGTATTTTGTGAACTATTTGTGGGTAATTAGTTAATATTAGTTTTTAATTCTAGTTAGTTAATATTTACATTAGTTGAATATTTCTAATATATCTAAAATTCTTTAGATCTGAAAAAAAACACGGTAATGGTACCTAAAGTGCTTTTTAAGGAATGCCTTTGGAATATGAGGGATATAAGTGAAAAGAGTCATACCAACAGTAACAAAAGCCACTTAAAAATAATATTCTGTGATGTAGTTTAGTTATAATCTTGCCAACTTGTAAAAATTCTGTTTAAGAAACTAGTTGTTTACACTCTATCAAGCAAAAGCCGGAGAGTCCTGCTAGAATCTCTTTTTATTGTTTGTAAAATCCATTCCTCCGTTTGTTTACTGCCAAACCTCAGGATGGATGTTTTCAATTTCCCTTATGCTTTCATTCGTTCCTTTCATCGTTCTTTCAACATCTGTAGAAAGCTTTCTGTGTCTTGAAACAGCACTCGGTTCTAGGAATACAAGGTTGAGGAAGATGAGCTAACTCTCATTTTCATGAAGTTTACTGCCTAGTAGGTAACAGACAAATAAAGAGCTATTTTACATGTGCAGTAATTGCTATGCGATTACAAAAGGCTGGCTTCTGGGCTAGACTGTGATGTCAGGGAGGGTCTCCTACAGCAAGTGGTACCCAGTGGAGAAGGACTCAGGTGAGTGATGGGGGGAGAACAGATTCCCCGGAACTACAGCCACAGGAGCAGGCTGAGATGGAAGGAACGTTCCAGTGTACCTGCATCTGTGTAAGAGGGGGTGGGGAGCGAAGTGTTTGGGAAACAGGCAGAAACCCAATCACGAGTGACTTATGAGTCATGTTTTAGAGCTTAAACTTTTTCCTAGAGGCAGTGAGGAACCTCTGAAGTGTTTTAACCCTGGAAGCCCTATGAGTTGACTTTTCGTTTTAGAAAAATTGCCCTGAATTCAGTGGAGAAAGGGGATTGGGTGAGATAGACAAGTTAGCCCACAGCTAGAGTCACCTCGGTGAGCCGGTGATGGCCTAGAGAGACAGCCTGACCTTCCAGTCAGGAGGCCTGGACAGCGCTCCTAAGTGTGATATGCTTTAGTTCCAGCGCTTCTTAAGCTGATCCACAGAGCCCACGGGAGGAGCTGGAGGGGTGTCCGGCTGCCATGCTAAGCCTCCTGTATTCGTTGTTAGTGATGTAACCGATGAGCATATGTTCTAAGAGATCACCAGTCCATCATGGTCTACTCTTGACCCTTCCAAGTTTGAAACCCAGTAGGCCATCTCACAGGGGGTGATGTCGCATACCAGACTACAAACAAATTCATCCAGGAGCCTTTCCCAGTAAAACATTCTCCACCTTGGCCTGTTACAATGTCCCTTAATAGGCTTAGCCCAAATGTGTCTTCCACAGAGATTTTCTTGATCATGCTAATCAGACATGATTTCCCTTTCACCTGAATTCTCTTTAGAACTTTGGGCTCTATAGTAATCTCTCCTTTTCCAGATTATGACATTTAGATTATGGCATACTTTATTTAAATATTTTGAAATACAAAAAATTTAACATATATATATGTATACACAAATACATATGTGTGCTAAGTGCTTCAGTCGTGTCCAACTCTTTGTGATCCCATGGATTATAACCCACCAGGTTCCTCTGTCCATGGGATTCTGCAGGCAAGAATACTGGAGTGGGTTGCCACGCCCCCCTCCAGGGGATCTCCCCAGCCCAGGGATTGAACCCATGTCTCTTAACATCTCCTGCACTGGCAGGCAGGTTCTTTAGAACTAGTGACACCTGGGAAGTCCCACATAAATAAATATATAAATACACACACACACACACATATGTGAGTTTGAACATTCTTGTACACCTATAACAGAATCACTTCTATCAAGGTACAAAACAGATCACCTCCCAAAGTTTCCTTGTGTTCTTCTCTGGGTGCTTGTTATAGTACTTTGTGTCAAGAACACTTAGCAGATCTAGTCTCAACATATTTTAACGTGCACAGGACTGTATTGTTAGTTATACAGAGCTCCTCAAACCCTGAAACTTGTGTCCTGTGCTTTTTGGCCAAGAATAACTGATAAGCACTTGGTTGATCCACTTAAACACCCCACCCAAACTCAGGGTCTGTCTTGGCTTGGCCACATCGTGTGGCGTGTGGGAAAGAGCTCCCTGACCAGGGATCAAACCTGTGCCCCTGGCCTTGGAAGCACCTCGTCTTAACCACTGGACCATCACTGGTTTGCTTAAGCCAAACTCATTTCTAAAACAGCCTACATCCCTTCTGTTAAATATCATTTGAATTCCTGTGAGTTGATTATTATATTTTTGATTTGATCCATTTTTTAAAAAATGTGTCATGTGGCTGAAATATGCACAGAATTCAGTAAGATAGCAAAAAATAAAAAGTAAGACAGTGTAGATCTTGGCACATGAGGATAACAGTTGGGATGGACTTTGGCTCAGAGAGGATCAGAGACTGGGGAACATGGCGTTGTCACATATGGGAAAAAAAATCACCTAATTTCTAAATTTTTGTTTCCGCTGGGATGCTGAAGCATCAGAATAAAGCAAACTGTACTCTGAGGGAAGATAGAGGAGAAAGGTAACGGGGTGCTTGCAAATAGCACACTGGAGGCCAAGAAGAAAGGGCCTGAAAGGAAGCCCAGCGTCGTAACAGTTACGGGTGTAATATTTACCATATGTCCCATATGTTTTCAAATTGCAAAAGTGCAACTCGTTCCCACAGCCCATTTGCAAGTGGACCTGACAACCTTAGCCCGCAGAAATCAAAGACTGTAATCTACTATAAATTCTGCCACGCTAGATGGAACGAATATCTGTCAGGCTTTTTTACTTAAACTTCTCTTCCTTTAAGAGAGCAGCATCTGGCTCTAAACTGCACATTTAATTGAAAAATCCTTTAATAATAGCATTAATTTTCATCATTTTGCATTCCGGCCGGCTGTGACAGGGAACAAGGCCGCCAGACCGCCGAGAGGAGGGGCTGGGCAGGGGCGGGGGCAGCCGAGGTGAGGGTGCAGGGGGCAGGCGAGGTGAGGGTGCAGGGGGCAGGCGAGGTGAGGGTGCAGAGGGCACCCTCTGCTTGCAGCCCAGCCTGCAGATAACATCAGGTGTTGGGGACGAGATATGATTAAGGATTCTTAATTAAGGATTAAGGATTAAGATATGATTAAGGTTCTAGGGTTTTTTTTTTTAATTGGTGATGCCTTTTAAACTGGACAATGAACTTGAAGCTTATCTCAAGCAACCCGGGCACTTGAGAATGATAACTTGGCAGTGATGACAATGGCCAAGGACCTGTATCCTTGGACTCTTGTCAAGCGTGGTTCCAACCGCAGTTTTTAATGATCTAACTTACTATGCTCATTTAACCCACTTCCCTGGTGGCTCAGATGATAAAGAGTCTGTCTGCAATGCAGGAGACCTGAGTTCGATCCCTGGGTGGGGAAGATCCCCTGGAGAAGGAAAGGGCAACCCACTCCAGTATTCTTGCCTGGAGAATCCCATGGACAGAGGGGTCTGGTGGACTTCAGCCCATGGGGTGGCAAAGAGCTGGACAAGACTTAGTGACTAAACAACAACAAACCTCATGTCAGTGCGTCTCTGTCTAAAGAATGTAGCCCTTTCCACCGAGAAGGTAGAGGACGCGATCGGAGCAAGTGGTTCCTAGGTTCCCACTCCTCAACCCCGTCCCCGGTGGGGTCGAGGCAGGGTATGGAGCGGGGGATCTTGCCCGTCCTCTAGCAAGTTCTTCCCTGGAGTTTAGAGACGGACCCACCAAACACGTGAGTGACTAACCCGGAATCTGAGGCTGTCCCCAGGGTGCACTTAGGGGTGCATCTCAGTGATGCCCTTGGCATACCAGTGGCATGGAGAGGGGGGTACAGACCAGCTGAAAGGGGGTGGGGGGAGGGCAGGAAGGGAAAGAGATTGTGGAAAAGAGCCTCTTGAAGCACAGAAAAGAGAAAACCCTCTTTTGTGGGGCCTTGCCAGCGCCTGGGGAACAGCACAAGCTGAAAGGGCAAGCTTTGCCCCGGGAAGCCTGGGGCTGCTCGTCTGTCTGTGAAGCACACACACCTGGGGTGGGGATTCCTCCCCTGTTGCCCTGCCCGACCGCCCGTCACTCTGAGTTACAGGCCTGTCCGCTCCCCGCCCTGCTCCTGCTGGTTTCAAATGGCCTAGATTTTTACTTCTCCATTTCAGGAGCAAGAGAGGAAAAACTTGGCTTCTTAGGGTTTCTAAGCAGATGATCTAATTTTAAAGTCCGTTTCCCTCGCGGCAGAGCAAATCTACATGAAGGGTACTTGGAGAATATCTTATTTTTGTATTCAGTGCCTTTCAGAGGTTCCTTGTTGTTTTATTTAAAGCTGTGTTTGGTGCATTAGCAATGCATAACAATAACCGCTTAGCAAACACTGCAAAACGGAAACTCAAGTAGGTGGCCCCCAGGGTAAAAAAATAAAAAAGAAAAAGGAAGAAAGAACACAAAGACAATTCTCTTGGACTCAAAGAAGTATTTTCCTAGCTATTATTTCACAGAAGTTTTCTAATACATAACCAGGAAAAAAAAAAAAAAGGAAGGACTTTTGAAAAGTGGTCTGTGGTCTGACCTCTCTTCAAATTCAAAATTTTATTACCCAGTAATCATACTGCTCAAAAATCTCATTAGCTGTTTAAAAAAGAAGAAGAAAGAAAATCACAAGAAAACCAGGCTCAGCTCGATGCTCAACCTCAGAAAAACTTTAAAGGCCCTTAAGTGACTAAGTGTTGACAGCTGAAGCCAGGCCACTTCCACCAGCCCATCCCCTCTTGATCACTGCTTCTCAGAGCTCACTATAAATCCTCTGGGCCATGATTTTCTCTCAAAGTCTTTGCAGTATCTAGAACAGTCCCTGGCACCTACGAGGTGCTCAACAAATATCTGAATGGGAGAAGTGGGATTGTTTGGGGGAGATGGAATCAAAGTTACAAAATAAGCACGATACAGCTTCCTGGAAGATGTGAGAAAAATGTTTGTGTCAAGGTTTTCGATTTTTAATTAGATGACCTTGTTTTTAATCCCTCTCCATCAGATTCCTTTTCTTCCTCTCAGATTCCTTTTCTTCCCACCACTCAACCGGATAGTGTGAGCTAAGCTTATTTCTCAAGGGCTGCACAAGTTCATAGCAAGAAGACAAGCATTTTGTTTCTAAAAATACCAAATGCTCAACGTAGATAAAATATCCTTGCAACTACACTCACAGAGAAAGTTAGGAAGGAGATTCTCTTGGCTGGAGGGGAACTGGTGACACAGGGTTCTAGAAATTCTGAATTCTTGTCAGAGGCCCAGGCCTAGACCTGGGAGGGCCCAGGGCAGGCAGGTGGGGGCCGCTCAGTTAGAGGCCAGCACAGGCAGAGCAGGGAAGGCGCTCAGGTAACCACATGTGGCGTGGGAGCCCAGACTCCACTGGTGCGTCCCGTGGGCTGATGGCAGAAGTTGATGTAACACGGTTGCCCATGGACCCTCCTCAATAATACAGACCTGGAAAGGCGGGTTTTCTTGTTCAGTTATTCAGCCCTGCCCTACTCTTTGCAACCCCCATGGACTGCAGCACACCAGGCTTCCCTGTCCTTCACTATCTCCCGGAGCCTGCTCAAACTCACGCCCATTGAGTCGGTGATGCCATCCAACCATCTCATCCTCTGCCGTCCCCTTCTCCTTCTGCCTTCAGTCTTTCCCAGCATCAGGGTCTTTTCCAGTGAGTCGGTTCCTCGTATCAGGTGGCCAGAGTATTGGAGCTTCAGCTTCAGCATCAGTCCTTCCAGTAAATATTCAGGGTTGATTTCCTTTAGGATTGACTAGGTTGGGAGAAGGAGTCAAACTCTGAGGTCAACACATCCTGCCAGCTCTGCAAGAAGGGGCTCTAAAATTGTCTTATAGAAAATAAAGCCTTTTCTGCCTAAGTTGAGTTCAGGAACCAAGAGTCACTCTAAGGACACATCACATTTATCTCAAAGAATCCACAGATGATCTTTATGTGAATTTATAAAAGGAGATTCCTTCTTTGAAGAAACATCATGCTTCTTCTGCATGACTTCTGCACACCCAGCCCCTGACCACCTTAAACCATCAGCACAGCCCTGCCACGCACACCACACAGGGCACACACGGTCACCCGGACTCGTCACCTCTAACAGAGCCAGGACCCAGCATCGGTCAACTCAGGGGAGGGAACTCCTTCTCATCTCACCCCAGAGCACTTTCAAGGCCTTCCCCTCAATGCATATGTTGACTTCATCCTGAGCCCGGCCGCCACGGTGCACTTGGTTTTCTTGGGCATTCTTTCCCAGTCATTCCCCTGCATCTGGCCCAGACCACGCCCTCTCCTCATACTCCAATTGCCATAACATTTTCACATCATTGACCTTTCAGCCCCTGGTCTCTACTCGTGAATGTATTTTTTTAGTCGAAGTACAGTTGCTGTGCAGTATAGGTGAGAAGCTTCCTTAGTGGCTCAGTTGGTCAAGAATCTGCCTGTAAAGCAGGAGACACAGGAGACTCGGGTTGAGAAGATCCCTTGGAGAAGGAAATGGCAACCCACTCCAGCATTCTGACAGAGGAGCCTGGCGGGCTACTGTCCACGGGGTTGCAAGAGTGAGACACAACTTCGTGACTAAACCACTACCACGAGTGAGAGGAGTATAATACAGGGGCACTACCAGGGAAGCCCGTGGGACACAGCTAGAGTCCATGCGCCACAAGGACAGGCTCCACACGATTCAGTGAAGACTCCACGTCCAACCACCAGGACCCGACACAGCTAAATGAATAAATAAAATAGATTTTTTAAAATTATAGGAAAAAAGTCTCTGTCCTTCTGATACAAAGGGTGAGAGTTCGACCTCTGGCTGGGGAAGTAAGTTCCCACATGCTGCATGGCGTGGTCAGAAAAAAGTGGAAGAACATTTTGGTTCATTGAGGTAAGTGTGCCAGGGAAATGATAAGCGTGGAACTATAAGCACCCAGGCAAAAGTGCATCCCTGACCACCCAGGAGAGATCAGAAGTGGCTTTGTAGGGAGAGCTTCATCTTGGAAAAAAAAAAAGATTGTAGCATACTGTGGTGATGCCAGTGGTGAAGAACCTGACTGCCAGTGCAGGACATACACTCTGCAGGAGATGCAAGAGCCTGGGATGCGATCCCTGGGCCAGGAAGATCCCGGGAGCAGGAAACAGAAGCCCACTCCAGCATTCTTGCCTGGAAAATTAAAAAAAAAAAAATCCATGGACAGAGGAGCTGGTGGGCTACGTCCGTGGGGCTGCATGGGAAACACGACTGAGCCACTCAGCACACATGCATCCAACACGCCGTGCAGCTGACTAGGAGACAGACGTCCCACTCCACGGGCACAGGTTAATTTCAACCACCGTGGGAGCATGGGAGTCATAGAAATTCTAGGAAATGTGCCCCTGGTTTGGTCTAGCTTGAACTGACACCCACGTGAAGGGGTTAAGCTGTAATTAAAGGCAATAGTTATGAGTGGACGTCTTCCTGTGCCCCAGAAAGATGAGTACTTAAGCCCAGTGAGTCTTAAGCAGGAGAAGGATATTACCAGGGGTGCCTTTCTGAAAGGCCATGGATGAGAGGAACAAACCCCCACAAACAAGTCACTGAGGAGGACATGCCTGGGGGACACACAGACAGCAGAGCTGGGAAGAGAGATTGCCAACACAGGTTTCTCAGGAGGATGGATTGTCTGACCTAGAGACGCAAAGCCGGGCCAGGTGGAAGGAAAGAGGAACACGAGAGATTTCCAATCTGAATTCTGAGTAAGAGAGGGCTCCTTCCACTGAGTCGGGAAATACCTTCTCGGGTTAGAGGAAGTGCTTGCTTTCAGGGAGGAAATGTCACTGCCCAGGTGGTGGTGGCCTTCGGGAAGCGGTCTAGACGTCATCTGGAGGGTAGGGGTGACTTTCAGATTCAAGGTACAGGTTTGAAGTCATCAGCAGAGAGGTGGCCATCTCTGGGGCTCCGTGAAGCCCTCAAGCAGAGACTATGAAAACTCAAGACCCAACGGAGCGTTAAGTGCAGCTCAGGGTCCTGGTGACCCTGGGACCGTGTGTGACTGAGCAGGGCACAAGCTCATGAAGCCCACCCCGCTGGGCAGGAGAAGGGAGCCGGAACGTGGAGACTCCAGGAACACTGGAGGCAAAGGCGGCGCTTTGGTAGATGAAGAGGGAAGGATGGTGGTGAACTCCAGCGACTTAAACGGGAACTGAGGATCCATCACAAGTTGGCAGAAATGTTTACTGTCTTAAGTATGGGTTTCTTCTCCCAGGAGATTTTGAAATAAAGCCTGTGTTAGACTATGCCATTTATTAAATCCCTAGTCAGAACAGGCATTAGAGCCATGATCTGAGCCTCCCAGGAGAATCCAGTGGCTGGTACCATAATGGTAGCCTGAAGGTACAGAGATCGGAAGGCTGACCCTCTCCACATGCTCGCGTCTGGACCACCAAGGACCCCAGCCAGCATCCCGGCTCACACACAGGGCCTTCAGGATGCAGAGAATTCACCTCAGTCTGAGATCTGGCCCTCAGCTTTACGAGCAGCAACTTGGGGGCAGAAGCACATTTTCCAAGCTCATTAGACTAGAGCATAAAGCAAGAAGAATGTCAATTTAATAATTTCAGAGGAATAAAACTGCCACACACACCCAGCAGGACCAGTACATTCTGTCCCTATGGTTAAGCTATAGGAAAAACCAGCTTATAATCAGACGCCTTCTCAACTGAGATACCAAGAAGGATTACTGCGTGGGGACAGTGTTGGTTGGTGTGTTCAGCTGTCTGTAATGAGGCAGCTTACTCATTAGCTACGAGGATTTATTGTTGCAGAAGCCAAAATACTTCAAATTGGCAGACCTATCGGGGGAAGCCAGACCATGATCAGAATGTTTTATTGTAAACACAGACTCAGAACCACACAGTTGGAAGAACTGGGTATTTTCATGGCATCAGGCAAAGAGGCCCCAAGGTGTCTGTGCCCATAGGATCATTAGGACCACAAAACTTGAGGCTACTCAGCCACGCTCGCATCCACCAACACCACACCTGGGACATTTACAGTGGCACTCAGCACTCAAGAGTTCCCCAGCCTGTCTTCTCTTCAGTTCAGTTCAGCTGCTCAGTCGTGTCCGACTGTTTGTGACCCCATGGACTGTGGCACTCCAGGCCTTCCTGTCCATCACCAACTCCCAGAGTTTACTCAAACTCATGTCCATTGAGCCAGTGATGCCATCCAACCATCTCATCTTCTGTCATCCCCTTCTCCTCCTGCCTTCAATCTTCCCCAGCATCAGGGTCTTTTCGAGTGAATCAATTATTCACATCAGGAGGCCAAAGTATTGGAGTTTCAGCTTCAGCATCAGTCCTTCCAATGAATATTCAGGACTGATTTCCTTTAGGATGGACTGGTTGAATTTCGATGCAGTCCAAGGGACTCTCAAGAGTCTTCTTCAACACCACAGTTCAAAGGCATCAATTCTTTGGCGCTCAGCTTTCTTTATAGTCCAACTCTCACATCCATACATGACTACTTGAAAAACCACAGCCTTGACTAGATGGACCTTTGTTGGCAAAGTAATGTCTCTGCTTCTTAATAAGCTGTCTAGGTTGGTCATAACTTTTCTTCTAAGGAGTCTTTTAATTTCATGGCTGCAGTCACCATCTGCAGTGATTTTGGAGCCCCCTCCAAAATAAAGTCTCTCACTGTTTCCACTGTTTCCCTATCTACTTGCCATGAAGTGATGAGACCAGATACCATGATCTTAGTTTTCTGAATGTTGAGCTTTAAGCCAACATTTTCACTCTGCCCTTTCACTTTCATCAAGAGGCTCTTCAGTTCTTCTTCAAATTCTGCCATAAGGGTGGTGTCATCTGCATATCTGTGGTTATTGATATTTCTCCCAGCAATCTTGATTCCGGCTTGTGCTTCCTCCAGCCCAGCATTTCTCATGATGTACTCTGCATATAAGTTAAATAAGCAGGGTGACAATATACAGCCGTGACATACTCCTTTCCCGATTTGTCACCAGTCTGTTGTTCCATGTCCAGTTCTAACTGTTGCTTCCTGACCTGCATACAGATTTCTCAAGAGCAAGGTCAAGATATTCCCATATTTTGAAGAATTTTCCAGAGTTTGTTGTGATCCACACAGTCAAAGGCTTTGGCATAGTCATTAAAACAAAAATAGATATTTTTCTGGAACTCTCTTGCTTTTTTTGATGATCCAACAGATGTTGACAATTTGATCTCTGGTTCTTCTGCCTTTTCTAAATACAGCTTGAACATCTGGAAGTTCACAGTTCACGTACTGTTGAAGCCTGGCTTGGAGAATTTTGAGCATTACTTCACTAGCGTGTGAGATGAATGCAATTGTGCAGTGGTTTGAGCATTCTTTGGCATTGCCTTTCTTTGGGACTGGAAAGAAAACTGACTCTTCCAGTCCTGTGGCCACTGCTAAGTTTTCCAAATTTGCTGGCATATTGAATGCAGCACTTTCAGAGCATCATCTTTTAGGATTTGAAATAGCTCAACTGGAATTCCATCACCTCCACTAGCTTTGTTCTTAGTGATTCTTCCTAAGGCCCACTTGACTTCACATTCCAGGATGTCTGGCTCTAGGTGAGTGATCACACCATCGTGATTATCTTTGTTGTGAGTATCTTTTTTGTATAGCTCTTCTTTGTATTCTTGCCACCTCTTCTTAATATTTTCTGCATTTGTTAGGTCCATACTGTTTCTGTCCTTTATTGTGCCCATCTTTGCATGAAATGTTCCCTTGGTATCTCTAATTTTCTTGAAGAGATCTCTAGTCTTTCCCATTCTATTGTTTTCCTGTATTTCTTTGTGTTTATCACTTATCTCCCCTTGCTATTCTTTGGAACTCTGCATTCAAATGGGTATATCTTTCCTTTTCTTCTTTGCTTTTCACTTCTCGTCTTTTCTCGGCTATTGGTAAGGCCTCTTCAGACAACCATTTTGCCTTTTTGCATTTCTTTTTCTTGGGGATGGTCTCGATCACCGCCTCCTGTACAATGGCACTCACCTCTGTCTATAGTTCTTTAGGCACTCTGTCTATCAGATATAATCCCTTGAATCTATTTGTCACTTTCACTGTATAGTCACAAAGGATTTGATTTAGGTCATACCTGAATGGTCTAGTGATTTTCCCTACTTCCTTCAATTTAAGTCTGAATTTGGCAATAAGGAGTTCATGATCTGAGCCACAGTCAGCTCCTGGTCTTGTTTGTGCTGACTGTATAGAGCTTCTCCATCTTTGGCTGCAAAGAATATAACCAATCTGATTTCAGTATTGACCATCTGGTGATGTCCCTGCATCCATTCTTCTCTTCAAGGGACACTAACAACATATCCATCTGAGATTCAGTCCATCAGACTCAGTTGTTCAATAGAAACACTGTACTCCATAGATGGAAATGAATTTAATCTAGTTTATAGCTCCATTCTGCAGGCTCAGAAGTCCCACAGATTGCTTTGAAGTGAAATATTGGTTGCTTAGTCATGTCCAACTCTTCAGAACCCTGTGGACTGTAGACAGCCAGCCTTCTCAGCCCACGAGATTTTCCAGGCAAGAACATTAGAGTGGGTTGCCATTCCCTTCTCCAGGGTATCTTCCCCTACCCAGGGATCGAACCTGGGTGTCCTGCATTGCAAGCAGATTCTTCACCATCTGAGCAACCAAGGAAGCCACAGCGGTCCTTTTGCACACCCACACTTGGCTTAGTTAGATCTTGACACAGCAGCTAAACATTTAAGGGAGAACGTTATTCCCTCCTGTTCTAAGGGAAAGTGGGTGTGTTTTGTCCCTTAAGGCCAGAAGACTTAAGAAATTCAGCACAGGAGTCAAGGTTCAAAGCCTTGTGTGTGGATCCCAAGCTGTATTCTTTCCTCTGAAGCAGCTGTTGGCTCTGATTAGGTTTGCTAAGACAGGGGCTCTGTTTTTTCCACTTCTAAGAGCTTGTGGTTCAGGAGGATGCTCTGCTCAGGACCATGAGTATGAATGACTGGGAAGGAAATAGAAGGGAGATTCTATTCTCAAGGGATTATTTAGCTTTCAGATCTGTATCCTCAAGTTCTGATTTGGATTTGAGTCCAGGTTCTGGCATTTTTTAATTGTCAGTTGTATTTTAAGTTACATCAAGAGTAGAAATGAGGGGCTTCCCTGGCAATCCAGCGGTTAAGAGTTTGCCCTCCAAGGCAGGGGTGCAGGTTCGATCCCTGGTTGGAAAGCTAAGATTCCCACATGCCTCCTGGCCAAAAACCAAAACATGAAACAGAAGCAGTATTGCAACAAATTCAATAAAAAAGACTAAAAATGGTCCACATTAAAAAAAAAAAGAAAGTCTTGAAGAAAAAGCGTGTAGAAATGACATCTCGGAGCTATGATCAGCCTGCCCTTCCGTTTCTCCTTCTCCCTTCCGTTTCTCCTTCTCCCTTCTGTTTCTCCTTCTCCCTTCCGTTTCTCCTTCTCCCTTCCGTTTCTCCTTCTCCCTTCTGTTTCTCCTTCTCCCTTCCGTGTTCTCCCAGGAGCTTTCAGGTGCGATCCCCAGTCTACAGCACCAGCACCACCTGGGAACTTGTTAGAAATGGAAAGCCTTGGTCCCAACCCCCTTCCACGGAATCAAGCTCCAGGGCAGGACACGCTGGTGTGTCTCGGTCAGCCCTGCATGGGCGTGGGTGCACACTCACGTTTAAGAACTGGTGCCCTGGCCTCTGCATGTTTTACTAAGTGCTAAGATTTTAATAAGAAAGATAAGGGCAATTACCATTTAGCTTTTAGATGAAGGTGTGGTTATCTTTAAGGATACTAGGTTACAGTTGGTTACAATAATTTAACCAAGATAAGCTGCTTGCTTTCACTTAGAGGGTCCCTGACCCACATTATCTTAGGCAAAGTTAATATGCTAGAAAAGTCCCCCGACACTATTTGAAAAGGCTCAGATAATTTCCTGTGAAAATATATCAGTGGGTTTGACTAGATTGATCAAACGAAATAATTTAACATCCTCCGATACCCCTTTTCAACATCCCTCCTCTGAAGCCTCAAATACGCTGATCCACATAGTTTTATGTAAAAGGTCAAACTCTGCATAAGCTCGCCAAGGATGACCATGAGTGGTTGCATTTCACCCACAGGAGGACAAAGGTCCTCTGAAAATAAGAAACGCAAGTGACACCAAAAGCAGTAATTTAATATCATGTTAACTCACTCTGCACGGTACCAGGTAGTGCCACGTCGTGGCAAAGACACGGTGCAAAGTATTCCCATATGACTTTAGGACCATTAATATGCGAATTCCATATTTCATAACATCAGCAAACCAGATGAACCTCATCCACTTAAAGCACAGAACAGTGAAAAGAACAAATGTCTCGTGAAGAGTGGAAATGAGAACAATGTGTGTGGGGTTAAACAGTGGAAATAGGACGCGGATGCCGGGCATGAAGTCATTATTTCTGCAGCGCCGTTCCTGTATTTGGTTTACAAGCATGTCAGGCTGCGCAGTCCAGGCATATTTCAGAAAGGAAGCCCCCGTCTACATGACGTGTGGCCGCCGACAACGCGAACTCCATAAAAGGCTTAAGATTGAAACTTTGAAGAGAAAGCTTTTCTGCCCCGAGTATCCATACGTGAGGTGTGCCTGTAACCCATTTAGACTGTGAGCTTTTAGGAATCAAATTTTGTCTCCAACTATGTGTTGGAGAAGACTCTTGAGAGTCCCTTGGACTGCAAGGAGATCAAAGCAGTCAATCCTAAAGGAATTAAACCTGAATGTTCATTGGAAGGACTGATGCTGAAGCTGAAGCTCCAATACTGATACGAAGAGCCAACTCATTGGAAAAGACCCTGATGCTGGGAAAGATAGAAGGCAGGAGGAGAAGGGGACGACAGAGGATGAGATGGTTGGATGGCATCACTGACTCGATGGGCATGAGCTTGAGCAAGCTCCAGGAGATGGTGAAGGACAGAGAGGCCTGGCATGCTGTGGTCCATGGGGTCACAAAGAGTGGGACATGACTGAGTGACCGAACAACAACAATAACCTAAATTTCTATCTCAAAATCCCTTTATTTAGAAAGGAAATGAAAGCAAGCTATGAAATTTAAAATTGCTCCCACAACATATCAGCAGTAAACTTGCTCTAATTTTGTTTTTCTAATCTAGGTTCATCTCATATTCTACATATTTACTGTTTAGGTAAATGATGTGTGAGATGCTGTGTTTAAGAGTTTGTCTTTTCCCCTCCTTAGGTGAGCTTTTGAAATAAATGATATGAAGAACCCTTAAGTACTCAATCATACAGAGAGTATAACACTGCATCATAAGAGTGGAAAATTCTGGACTATCTGGTGGTATCATGGATTAAGGCCCTAGGGCTCAGGCAGGTAAGTGACTTATTCAAGCCCACAGAGTTGGATAGTTAGATAGTTAGATACAGGACTTGATCCTAAATCTAATGACTAAAGATAAGCCCATGCTGGGGCTTTTTACGTGGCTCAGTGATAAAGAACCTGCCTGCTTTTAATGCAGAAGACAGGGGTTCAATCTCTGGTCTGGGAAGATCTCCTAGAGAAGGGAATGGCTACCCACTACAGTGTTCTTGCCTGGAAAATCCCATAGACAGAGGATCCTGGCAGGCTATAGTCCATGGGGTCACAAGAGAGTGAGACATGATTTAGCGACTAAGCGATTAAAAAAAAAAAAAAAACCCTGTGTTGTCCCCTCCATTTTGGATACTTTGGGCAGAGCTAATATTCGGAAGGGAAAGTTGGAGATCATCTCCCTGCTGGATGGCCTTCTGGAGAGTTCCATGGAGGGGGGTCTAGGCTAGCACTTCAACATTAGGTAGTGTTACAGGCTGAACTAGCAGCTCAAACCAGTTTCTGCCAGCACACGTCTTGTTCATACCAGTTGAGGGGCTGGGCCGTCTCCAATCATGGCATCAATGTTGGGGTCGCTCACCCTGCACTCCTGAGCTGGGGTCTGACGGCTGGCCATGTACTGGTTTAGATGGCAGTGGGACCCGGCACCCCTCCGGAGTGCTCCCCTCTGAGTGTTTGGGAGCCTCTCCCCCGCTCCTGGCCTGTAGGCTGCTTGTGACTTCATGGCAGGATCATGACCCTGATGCTGTCATCATTCAGAAGTATTTCCATATTTGGAATTTCTTCTGAATCTTTTCCTAAGTCATTTTTTTTTTTTTTTTTTTGGAATATTGTCAACGGTGGACAATTTTCACACTTTATTTCTGGAAGGAGAAAAAAAGAAGACAATGACTATTCAGAGCCAAGTGTGGTGAGGAGGGTGAGTAATCGAGCTGTGGAATGCTGCTCTGGTTGAAATAGGTGCCATCCGTGAAGAAATAGATGGATTGTTATCCGGCTCATAAACTGACTCTGAAAGCAATTCCCAGAGAAGATGTGAGTAATATCATTAGACAAATTCTAAATTTTAAGGAAGGTATTTGAAGGACAGTACTTATTTGCATGGATGAGTTTTGAGGTTTTGTTTGAAAAACTTCAGATTCTACCCACAAAGACATGCATGATATATTGACTATTTTCAACTCATTCATTTGTATCCTCACTTCTCTTGGATAATTTCCATATACCTACCTGCTCAGCAAAACCAAACGTTGACACCTTGAAACATTAAAATAGGATTCAATATTGAACTGAGTAGTAGCTCTGTGCCAAAAAGAGATAGATTAAAAATATTGGTCTTACCCACTCTTATAAACCCAAGATTTATTACAAATCCAGGTCATGCTTTCCAAATCTGTGCTTCAGTAAATCCTAGTGCAAACATGTGACAACCCAGTCAATGATATTTACACAGGCTTTCCCATTGGTGATTTGTTAAGCTACATCGCACACTGAGGTTGGTAGAGTAAACTCATCAGCTTGTTGCTTCAGTAACAAATAGCCAGCCTGCCCTTCCCCGGGGTTCCCTAGACCCGACCCGAGATCAGAACTCTGGCAGCAGCAGTGTTACCTGAGTCAGCCCTTCCCAAACTCTCCCTCGTGTGGGTTCCTCGGAGACCATCCTGAGGAGTGGGTGATGATGGGAATGCGAGGATGGAAACAGAGAGTAGTTGGAATATGATTAAAAATGTTATGTCACCTGACTCAGTGAGGTAGTAACAGCTAAAAAACATACAACAGCTAAGTAATAAAGCTGTAGTGTCTTCTTTCTAAGGAGAGGGCTTCCCTTGTGACTCAGCTGGTAAAGAATCCGCTTGCAATGAGGGGGACCTGGATTCGATCCCTAGGTTGGGAAGATCCCCTAGAGAAGGGAAAGGCTACCCACTCCAGTATTCTGGCCTGGAAATTCCATGGACTGTGTAATCAGTGGGGTCACAAAGAGTCAGACACGACTGAGTGGATTTCACTTTACTTTCTAAGGAGAACTTCAATAGGATCAGTTTGTTTCCTCAAAGTTCCTAAACAATTATTTAAGTAGGCAACAATGCCTTCTTCAGTTTATTTACAATGATTTTCTTTTAGCTTTCCCTGCTTATTTTGTATACATTGGAACCAATTATCATTTAGTTTGGGTATACCTTCTCTTTTGACAGTGATGATACCCCCTTCTATTTTAAGAACACTAAATTATATAATATGTAATTATAGATATAAGATTATATAACTTTATTAAAAATAATTGTATTCAAATGCTAATGAGACAAGCATTATTTCTTCTGACTCATCAGCATTTATGTTGATTCGTAAGTGAAGTCAAAACAATTCCCCAGTACCATTCTGGAGGGAAAATGAAAGTAAAAAAATCTACATTCCCAGTTAGAAAAAGCAACTTCCAAATCCACTCCCCTAAAAGGAAACAGTACTCTAATTTGACTGTGACTTGTCTTTGCTCTTCCATATACGGGATTTAAAATGAGAATTTTACATTTATGTACTTTGCTCAAAGGTTTATTCTTTTAGTTACTAAACATAAGTATTACGACAAAGAACTGTGTCAGTTTTTCCTGTGGGTAAGATATTAAAATGTCTTTTCATAAGCTTTAATTCTCATGAAATTAAGATTCAGTCACATACTATCATAATATTGAATTGTGGGTTTTCCCTCTATCTTTATACCTTACTTGGTCATCCTTTCCATTTCTAATACTCATTTCCCAAAGATACTACTGGTTTTAAAACTACACACTGATACAGAATTAATAACAAACAAGAATGAGTTTACGGACTCTGAAATCACCATGTATTTGCAGTAAAGATAAGAATATTCAGCTTTAAGATACGTGAAACATTTCCTTTTTTAAATCATTTTCTTTCAGCTGTGCTGGGTCTTTCTTGGGGCGTGCGGGCTCAGTGGTTGTGGCAATCGGGCTTAGTTGCCCGGAGACACGTGGGGACTTCCTGGACCAGGGATCCAACCTCATGCCCTGCACTGGCAGGAGATTTCTCCACCCCCGGCCCACCAGGGAAGTCCCCTTGAAACATTTTTAAACAGGCAAATCTGATAGACCTGCTGAGGTTTAACCCAACATGATTCAGCAGCTTGTGTTTCTCTAAGAGGCAGAGGGTATTTTCTCGGTTTTTAATATCTAATTATACATCTGCCATCTTTTGAGGCCTCAGTTCTATATTAAATGGAATACTCATTTTTAGGTTAAAATTTTTATATGACTTACTCATGCTTTTCATGTGCTTGTAAAAAATGGGCTTTCGTTAATGGGAATAAAATAGTTAATGGGATAAAAGAGAACATTAAGAAGGGAGATGTGT
This sequence comes from Bos indicus x Bos taurus, assembly GCF_003369695.1. Taxonomy (NCBI): domain Eukaryota; kingdom Metazoa; phylum Chordata; class Mammalia; order Artiodactyla; family Bovidae; genus Bos; species Bos indicus x Bos taurus. The sequence goes on from NC_040087.1 coordinate 81,486,073, forward strand.
CCACAGGTATGTAAAAGCATTTAATTCTATGTGGAACTGACGTTATAGTGGCTCAAGTCAGACGTCTGCAGGACTGAACCGCAGCGCGCTTTTCACCCCTTTTTTGACAGAGGCTTCAGAAGTCCTCTCTGAGTTTTTTAGGGTTAGATTTGAACCAGGGATCTGACTTGTATCACATCAGCTGGAATCAGTTTCAGGTCTTAACAGCTGTCTTAGGAAGCAGGCCCTAGACAGAATGGTGCCCCCAACAGGCATCTTTTTGATGGGATGAGAAAGATGCAGAGAAGTAGGAAATGGTAGGAGCTCACGTTGAGAAAGAGGAGGCGGAGGACCCTCCGTGAAGAAGGACACGGTTGCTCAACTGGTTGGAGACACACGTCATGTGATGATCATCCTTCCCAGGGCCAACCCAAGAAAAGCCACGACTCATCACTGGGGAAGAGCCTAGAAAAGATGGATGGAAAGTGAGACTCATACTCGGGCGCTCATCTCAATGTTTTGGTTTTTTTCACTGCTGTTTTACTATTTCCTTGTGCTTTATTTCCTTAAGGCACGTTTGACAAACCAGAGAAGGGAATCTGTTCAACAGCCACACCCCAGTATATATGGACTAGGTATACAAGCACCTACTGTGCAGCACGGGAACTGTATTCAATACATTGTAATAACCCATCATGGAAAAGAATATGAAAAAATATATGTGTAACTGAATCACTTCCCTGTACACCTGAAACTAATATAACATTGTAAGTCAACTATACTTCAAAAAAAGAAATATATGCTCAAGAAAACAAAATGGCTGGGGTGCCCTCACCACTCCCCCCCCCCCCCCCACCTTTCAAAGTCTTATGCCAGGTCCACTCCTGATACAGAAGAAAGACTGAGCCGGAGAGTTAAAGAGCCTCCTGTCTCACAGATAATACTCGTGCACTGTGGTTCCAGTACTCTTGCCTGGAAAATCCCATGGATGGAGGAGCCTGGTAGGCTGCAGTCCATGGGGTGGCTAGGAGTCGGACACGACTGAGCGACTTCTCTTTCACTTTTCACTTTCATGCATTGGAGAAGGCAATGACAACCCACTCCAGTGTTCTTGCCTGGAGAATCCCAGGGACGGGGGAGCCTGGTGGGCTGCCGTCTATGGGGTCGCACAGAGTGGGACACGACTGGAACGACTCAGCAGCAGCAGCAGCGGTTCCGTATTCCGATAACTAAGTGGATATCTTTGCCATTGTTGTTGTTGTTTAGTTGCTCGGCCGTGTCCCATTCTTGGTGACCCCATAGACTGTAGCCTGCCAGGCTCCTTGGTCCATGGGATTCTCCAGGTAAGAATACTGGAGGGGGTTGCCATTCCCTTCTCCAGGGGATCTTCCCGACCCAGGGACCGAACCCTCATCTCCTGCGTTGGCAGCCAGATTCTTTACCACTGAGCCACCAGGGAAGCCATAAGTGGCTATCTCCTTGATCTATAAACAGACTCATCCACGGCGCTTCCTGTGTTCCAATAACTGAGTATCTGTGACATCTGAGTGAGACCACGTGGAGGATACACGCTTCGGCCACTACTTCTCCAGATCTCTTGCTTGATCGCTCCTACCCTCTCCCTCCCTGCTCCAAACCAATTCTTTAAACCATCTCCAAGCCACATGAAAGAATGAGTTCCACCAGGCTTCACTTCCTTCCTTCAACACCTCCACTAAATCACAATCAGAAACTAAAGAACCCCAGATTCCTCTTCTGTATCCTAGGCCACATTCCAGTTTTGACTCATGTGTGGAGGCTACTTAGGCATCTTGATTTCTTCAGATCGTTTTCTGACCCAGCTTCGTTGGAAACGACTTCGAGGTAAAACCTGGGACTGACCCTTTCACCCCGTGTGACGAAGCCCTTCAGAAGTCGAAGGGAGTGTCTCTCCAGCAGTTTGTGGTGAGGCGTTCTCCTTAATTGCAGTCTTTAAAACGTCTCCCTCAAGACTAATGGCTTCATAAATTGAAGTCTTTTCTTTCTTCATTTATGCTTCCAATAAATAGTCTTCTCATTCTCTGAGGGAAAGCTTTTGAATAGCTAATGTTTGGAAAATAGTCCAAACCTGTTTATGTAAAAAAAAAAAATCCCAATGGCATGATGTACAAGACAGTGTCTATGAAAAACTGATTTAAAAAATTAACTCTTAGATGACCTCTTTTATGAAAACTAGGATACACAGATGGATTTTAATGAGGAATGACATTGGGAAGTACGTGGAAAACTTTAGGATAAAACTAGGATAAATCCATGTACGGAGACGAATATAGAATGAGGTAGTTTGTCATGAAAACAAGAGTTCTACTGAATATGCTTGTTCAAACTGTATCTGACCCCACCTCACTTGCTCAGAAGGGCGGGATTTCCCATCCCCAATCACTGAGACATCATCTATAGGGATCTTGGGAAATGCCCTTATCAGACCAAGCATATCACTGCAGCCTCACAGTCTTATTGGAAATCTCACTTGTTTTCAGGCAAAAAGCACATAACAGCTATCAACGTTTGAGGGAACCGGAAGATCTGAGACATCGCAAGCATTTGAATTTCAATTTCTCCATCTCCGGACTTGTGATGCAATAAAATAAAGCCTCCCACTGTAGTCCAGTCCACAGCAAAGTCAAGCCCCAAATGGCTGAATGAAGATCTGAAAGGCTTGGAAAAAAATAAATGAACTGCCTGCTTTTCATTATGCTTCCCTCTCAGGATGGAGATACATCTGGTTTTCTGATTACACTTTACCGTAGTAAAGAAAATTCTAGCCTAGCAGGTCAAACCAGCTGATGACTAGCCAGCTCCAATTACTGACCTGACCTGCTTCTAACCTCAGAGGAGGAGGGAAGGAGAAAGCCCTTTTCTCTCATTCTTAGAAACTGAAACATGGGCATAGAACGTTGTGGGGTTTGTTCCTTGATTAATTAAAGTTGCTTATTCAAATTGTGCTTTAGTACATGGTCTTTAATTATAAACAAAATAATGCCTGACTTCCTCCATAAAACACTCAAAAGGCAAAGAGAAAGACTCAGACTCTTTTCTTCTTGTAATAAAATAGACAACAAAAACAGAGTAGCTTCAATATGGCATTTGGAACTTGATTTGTTCTATTTAATGAAGAAAAGATAATAGTACTTCTCAAAGGAGTCAGTGTCTCCTAAAATAAGGCTTTTTTGAGGTTTTTCTAAACAGGCAGTCTAAAAGCCATTTCTAACTTCCGAATAAACTTCAGTGTAGGTTTTGATGAGCTTTACTAAACAGAGCCTGTAACCTTGCTTGTGTATTTTAAAATATGTTTCATCTGATCTAACTTTGACTCAAAAAAAAAGTCTTGCCTTCAGTTCCCAGTTTAGGGAGGGATTACACAATACTTTAACATTGTTTCAGTCAAGCCTTTCAAAGTAATAGGAAAAATACCTACCTCCTTGTTGAAAGCATGCTATTCAGGCCAATGGCTCACAGCAGGATATACACAAGCCCAATATTTCTATTTTTAGGTGACAATTTGAAATGTATTTTTTAGATGAAGGTAGCTCTGTTTGTTTGAACCAGATGAAGGTGCCAATACTCACCTTTTTGACCTATAAATATAATTTCAAATGATTTGACCTAATTCTAAAGAGAACCAAATATAATAAAGTCATTATATTAAATATATCTAAATAGCCATCTTTAGCATATTACCATAAGTGACCTTTGGAAACAGTTATTTTCCAACTGAGGAGGGTGATGAATCTCCACGGTCCCTTTAGCAGGGCTTCGCAGCTTCCAGGATCTAATGCCTGATGGTCTGAAGTGGAGCTGATGTAATAATAAAAGAAATAAAATGGCCAGAATAAAGGCGATGCACTAAATCGGCCCCAAGCCACTCCCATTCCTTGGCCCACGGAAAAACTGCCTTCCACAAAATAGGTCCCTGTGTCAGAAAGCTTGGGGACCGCTGCTCTGCTGTATCAAGACGTAAACACTCTGAAGAGCGTTTTCTGGAATACTTTACAAAATAAGCAACCTGATCCCTCCTTCTAGAAAGAGCACAGGTACTCACTTGACTCACACTTTGCATCATGCCTGGGAAGCAGGGTGTGCTTTGCCCATGCTACAGATGAACCAGCCAAGGAGAGCCTGTGTACAAGGCAGGAGTTACTCTTTAGATCTGTTGTTGTGGAGTCCACTCCTAAAGCCTGGATTTACTTCCTTCGGAGTATTTAAAAGGCACCCGATAAATGAACACCGATGTTCTGGAAGCTTTTAATGACAGTAGATTTGAAACAGTCCATAGATGCTTGCTTTATAGGCTTTTAATTAAATTAAGCCAGTAAAAATACCAGATGTGTGCATTCATTTTATCATATCTGGTATGGCTTCTTCCTTCTTTTTATTCTGGATTCCAGTGTGTATATTTCAGCTCAGTTTCAAACCATTTTTGGCCAGCTGTTATGTACCCAGCACCTCCATGGCTGCTGTTAAGTCTGAAGCATTACTGGGGAAAGAACATGGTACTGCGTATCTAGAATCTAGGAAGTCAGTGGAAGAACTTTAACAGAGTTGTAATGAACAAAATAAGCATAACATCACAGGATGGATAACAAATCATTGTATTACAGAAAGCCATAGGATTCTTTTGGACAGCTGAGCGTGGCTCCTGTTGAAAGACCCTCTCTGCAACCATTTCTCTCATTTTAGATAAAGATGCTTCAGCAGAAACTCTGATCAGAGTATTCCCACATCCAAACAAACATTTATAATTAAAAGCTTTCCACCGGCCAAGCAGGAAGTTTCTCTCTGGGCTGGGTTCCTGCTTTTCATTCTGTCCATTCTGTTGTTAAAACCAGCAACAACTTTTAAGAAAAAGTCCCCTCCATCTTGCCTCCTGCTGCGCGATTCACAGCTTCTGTCTTTGTCCCCTTCCATCCATCTACGAAAAACAAACCGCACCCATACTTCTCAAACGCTTGTCTCTGAGGATGAACCGCTTTCCCACCCGAGGTTCATCTAATCCAAAAGGAATGTTCCTTTTGTTGCATCGAAGCTGAAATGTTGAATGTTTTCAATCAAGCCTACATCCTTTCAGGCTCTCCGTATTATGTCTAGCAGAGGTAGATGGTTCAATCCAGCCTTAATTAACAATTCTAATCTCAAAAATAGCAATGTCAACTATGAAAAGAGGAGGAGGAGATAGCACCGCTGGCCTTGCCCACGGAGCAGATAAGCCTACCCACATCAATTCCAGCCTTGTTGTTGTTCTGTCGCTAAGTTGTGCCACTTCTTTGCCACCCCATGGACGGGAGCCCACCAGGCTTCTCTGTCCCCCACTATCTCCTGGAGTTTGCTCAAATGCATGTCCAGCTGAACTCAGCAAACAGATGAGGATGGGATTCAAAGCTACGCGTGCATGGCACAATGGATTAAGAGTCCATCCCCTTAACCACTGGGTCACCTCATCACACAATTCCAGCTTTAAGCATTGCTATTTCCCCTCTAGCTCTCTCTCCATTTTCAGGTACGTATCCGTATAGAGTGCAGCACACTCACCCCTCACATCTCCACTCTCCCTAGACTCTTCTTACCCCACTGTCATCCCCCCCACCCCCACCACCCTCAGAAATGCCCTCTTGGAGATGACCAGTGACCTCTACATCGCCCAGCTCCATGGGCTCTAAGCAAGCTGACGTCTGTCATCTTTAGCACAGCATCTTTGTCACGAATGAGAAGACTTTCTAAGTGGACTCCAACTGCCTTAGTCTATTCGGGCTGCTACCACAGGACACCGTGGACTGAGACGCTTGTTTACAAGCCGCCTACAGTTCTGGAGACTGGAAGTCTGGGACCAACGTGCTGGCAGACTCAGTGTCTGGTGAGAACCTGCTTCCTTGTCCATAGATGCCTGTCTTCTCCACGTGTCCTCACACACCTGTGGGCAGGGAGACTTCTCTGGGGTCTCTTTTATAAGAACTTGATTCCCATTCATATTCTCATGACCTAATCACCTCCCTAGTCTCCTGATTTTGTGACTGCATAGGGAGTTTCCTCCACTAGAAAACCCAGCTCTCTTCATTTGTCAAGTGAGTTTCTATTTGGCATGTAAGCTAGACTAAGAAGATACTTTGTTCAGGAAGTCTTAATTATAACCACACCTGTACCCACTATGTGTGTGTTAGTGGCTCAGTCGTGTCCAACTCTTTGCAACCCCACGGACTCCAGCCTACCAGGCTCTTCTGTCCAAGGAATTCTCCAGACAAGAATACTGGAGTGGGTAGCCGTTCCCTTCTCCAGGGGATCGTCGTGACCCAGGGATTGAATCCACCATTGCCAGGATCAAATGCCGCCTCCTCTAAGCTGTGAAGGCATGTTAGAAGCAGTAGGTCCATGTTGGTGCTTCCTGAGCTGTGACTGTTCATGTTTTGCCTCGTCTAGACCAGGATTTCTCAATCTTTGCACCGGTTTCATTTTGCACTTGTTAATCCTTTGTGGTGGGAGATAGTCCAGCCCATTACGAGACCTTTCATAGTTGCCCTGGTTGTTACTCACTAGACACTTACCCTAGTCCTGACAATCAAAAATGTCTACAGACAGCACCAAATGCCCCCAACCCTGAACAATCACCCCCAGTTGAGACCCTCTGCTCTGGACTGCAGAATTCACTTTAGGCAAAGCTCTCATCCTCATCAAGCATGGGATGTGGAAATGCAAGTCGTCCATGCATGTTTATTAAATGAAATCTACTGACCAGATGATGTCCTAAGCCTTGTGAATCAACTATTTAAAGATAAATCTTGAAATGACACTAACTTTACTATGAACAGGTCATCCTGTGTGTATGGCATTGTGGACTCGAGAAAGGAAATGATTGTATCTTAGTTGATTCACAAAAGATGAGTCAGTTTCTGCTCTGGAGATAATAACTCATTATATAAAATAATTACTTTAGGAAAGTATTCTATTTATTTCAGTGGGAAAACAGGCAATTAAAATCAGGATAGGTCAGCATGTCCTTTCAATTTTTATTCAAAGAAAAGAACATCTTTGCAGTATGTATCATGTTTCAATTGATACTTTCCCCTGCATTGTTACATTAAATCTGGCTAAAGCAAGGAACTTGAGAGATAATGTAACACACTTGAAATACAGTCTAAATTACCTTACAACGAATCGCTGGCAGTGACCCTTATACTTTAAGATCTGTGCTTGATTAAAACTTATATTTTAAACCTTAAATGAGGCCCACCAATTTCAAATCTCTTTCCTCCTCTTCCAAACCACACAACCAATTACATATGCATTTTCCTTCAAAAGCTTCATCTCTCAAAAGGATCCTGCCTGCCTTTATCCAAGGATTATGATGAGAGGCAAAACATGAGCTTGCTTCTCTTCTGAGAGAACTCCTAAGTAATTAAAAGTTTCGCAAGTGGAGAATCTGTCCGTTAGTTTGGGACAAAGTTTGGCTTCAATCAACAAACCAAATTAAATTAAAACCTAAAAGTAATTGGTTGTAAGTGTGTATGTATTGAATCTTACCCCCTGGTCTTTATTCTCCATAATCAATGATAAAATTCTTTTATGTCCTCTGAAATGGATTAACCAACTCAACAAGCCTGCCTCACTTTTCCCAGCTGTTCAACTGAAAGTTTTAGGACACCAAGTTCTGCGTGGTCTAGTGGAATGCAGTAACAGGAAGCCTTCTAATTTTGAGGTTAGTTACGTACTACTTAGAGAAGACTGAAGCAGTCCCAGGGGCTGACAGAGTGCCTATTTGCCAGGTGTCACTAATAATGTCACATTTAAGGCATATCTTCTTCTCTCCTTCAAAGATTTTTCAAATAATTTAGCATTTTTGATCACTTTGTGATCTTATTGTCACCTTTACGAATGCTTTAATTGACGTGCATTATTCAAAAAGTAGAAATCTTAAAGATAGAAAGATCCCTTAGATTGCATAATTCTTCCAAAATAAGTACACAACAGATACCAAAAGTAAAAATCAATAATAAATACCAACATACTTGAGAGGTAACGTGCATTATCGTCAAATGTAATAATCTGAAAGTTAGGACACGCAGCAAACTGAAGAAAATCTGACATAATGAATTGTTTGGTAAACTATCTCAGATCTCAGTCCCTTAAAACATCCCTAGGTCAGTCTAGATTTTCCCACAATCCCAGAACTCTTGTCCAGTTAACTATTTTACATTTTCTTGAGTGTGGGAATAGATGATTCAAATCTCACACATCAAAAGTTAAACCCCCCAAAGGGCTAATTAGAGAGTCTGAAATGAACATGTACACACTGCTATATTTAAGTTGGACAACCAACAAGGACCTACTGTAGAGCACAAAGATCCCTGCTCAGTGTTAGGTGGCAGCCTGGATGGGAGGGGGTATGGGGGAGAAGGGATACATTATATGCATGATTGAGTCCCTTTGCTGTCCACCTGAAACTATCATAATATTGTTAATCAGTTATACCCCAATATAAAATAAATTGAGTCCTTTTGCTGTCCACCTGAAACTATCACAATACTGTTATTCAGTCATACCCCAATATAAAATAAAAAGTTAAAAAAAAATTAAACCACTGGCTTCCTCCTGCCATCTAAGAGTAACTTCTACTTCTCAATGCATCCTTCATCTCAAGTGATTGGCAAGTACGTGGTACAGTGGGCCCCACCAGGAAAAGTTAGATTAATTCTTTGATTTATGAGAATATCCCTAGTCTTAGAAAATATACTGATGTATTTAGGAGTAAAGAGCCGTACAAAAGCAACTTATGCTCCAGGGATTCAGGACACAAATGATATCGTTTATGAATATTACACTATAGACCCATACCAAGAGGAGGAGGAGACGTGAAGCTAACAGGGTAAAATGTGAGCAGCGTCCCTTGAACTACACTTGCCCCTTTCTGTCAGTTTAAGGTTATTTCCTAGGACAGTTTTTTTTAATAGTATTATCACCCATTCTTCTCTGCCTCACCCATGTTCAGGTCATCAGAAAAGCCATGCTGACTCTACTCTAAATAGGATCCACAATCTGGCCATGTCTCCCCTTCCGCCATGCTGGCCCCTGGCCTGAGCCCCAGATCCCTGCTGCAGGAGCCTCCAGCCTAGCCCCGACCTCCTGCCTTTGGGCCGAGCCCCCGAAGGGCCTCATTCTCTGCTCACAAGCTGCGCCTGCCTCACCGTAGCATCCTGGTGACGACCCGACGACACCGGCGTGACCCGCCTCCTCTCACTTCCCTCCTCTCAGCTGTTTGCTTGGCTTTGCTTTTTCTTTCTTCCTCAACTGTTCTTCCCCCAGGTGTCTACACAGCTGGCTCTAAGATCACAGGTCACCTCCATCAGCCTGGTTTCCTCTGAATGGCCTCTTCGCCTCAGTCCTCTCTTATTTTTCTGGATCAGGGATGAGAATGCTTATCCTTCAGGACCAGAGCCAGTGTTTTCAGCCATGTGGTCTCTGCAGTTATTCAGCTCTCCTTGTAGTGGGGCTTTCCTGGTGGCTCAGTGGTAATGAGGCTGCCTGCAGTGTAAGAGACCCAGGTTCAGTCCCTGGGTTTGGAAGGTTCCCCCGGAGGAGGGCACGGCAACCCACTCCAGTATTCTTGCCTGGAGAATCCCCATGGACAGAGGAGCCTGGCGGGCTACAGCCCAAAGGGTCGCAAAAGAGTCAGACACAACTGAAGCGACTTGGCATGCACTCTGTGCGTCAGAATACTTAGAGAACGTCAGTACATTTGTGTTGAATGAAGAAATCGATTGTGACAACAAGATCAGGGTAAGCCGTGGTTGGCGAGAGGAGCCTCCAGGGGAAAGGACACCTGACGAGTGAGGTTGCTAGAGATCTTCATCAATTACAGAAAATGCAGATGATCGTTCTGGGTGTGGTTGGTCAACCACCACCTGGAGGGCTTTGTTCCATCGCCAATGCCCACACTTTTCAGGAAGTTATAACAGTGTCCAGGGCTTCAAGAGAAGCACAGCCAAGACAGTGAAAGGCAGGAAACTTGACATTTGAGGAAGAGTTGGAAAAACCTAAAGTGGAGGCACTGAGACTTAGCATTGAGGCTTAGCCTAAGAAAGCAGAGATTTAGACTAACATGCTCACAGTCTCCAAATACTTAGAGTTGTCAGATTGGAGGATTAAATTCTCCCCGTTGCTCCAGAAATCAAACCACCTTGTGAAAATTATAGAGGTTGATCTTAGTCCAATAGAAGGGAAGAACTTTCTAGGGACTCGAGTCATCTGAAAACAAGATGAGTTGCCATCTGAAGACATGTGCTTCTCATCACCAGGAGTGTTTCAACTACTTGTCAGGGCCAGCCTGGGAACACTTGGGCAGGAGGTTAAGATCTTCGCCCAACCAACCACGGTTCCCCTAGACTCTGTGATCAGATAATTCTGCAAGGCAGTTGAGGTTATTAGGCAGGGCTCCAGACTAGTCCAGTAGACATGCTCAGAGGAAACAGTTTCAATTAATCATCTTGAATTCAGACAAAGCACAAAAGACGTTGGGGCAAAAAATCTTAGGACAAATAAGGATGATGGGTGAAAAGCCACGCTAGAGAGAATATGAAGTCTTTCAAATGTTAGTTATGTGTGTGTGCGCATGCTAAGTCACTTCCGTCATGTCTGACTCTTTGTGACCCCATGGACTGTAGCCTGCCAGGCTCCTCTGTTCATGGGATTCTCCAGGCAAGAACACTGGAGTGGGTAGCCTATCCCTTCTGCAGGGCATCTTCCCAACCTAGGGATCAAATCCATATCTCTTATGTCTTCTGCATTGTCAGACACATTATTTACCATTAGCACCACCTGGGAAACCCAGGTCTATGTATAGACAAAGAAAAAGGAAAAAGTGAATATTATTGACTTTCCCATCCTGTGTCACAGCCAAAGGAAGAGAAAGGAGAGGCCCTCAGGACATAGGCTTTTGTGACTGGTCTCCGAGGAAGCCTCAGAGAAGGGCCGGAGGTAAGGCCAGGCCAGCCGCCAGGCCCAGATCTGTGTGAGGCACGGGCTCCCAGCCCGGGCTCCCAGCCCAGGCCCCCTGGAACCCAGCTCCGCCTTAAAAGGCCTGCTGTACAGTTTCCATCAATATCCCTGTCTTTGCAGAGATCTTTAAGCTCTTCAGAAGCCTTGCTCTCACTTTCAAACATCAGAACCCCTTCTCCTGATCATATGCTCTTCCAACACCCCAGCAGAGAAGGCTCCTAAATGTCTTGCCTCCAGTTTGCCTTCCTCAATCTATCCAGGCTACTGACATGCTTTTAACACAGCCACGCCATTCGCCAAGCCTCTGCTGTGCAACCCCCTGGATGCTTTGCACGTGCTCTCTTTATTTGAAGCTCTGAGAGCGTCTGACGCTGGCTAAGCCTCTGCCTCTTTACGGACATGCTCTCTTCCTTTTCACTGAGAATTCCTTTTGGAGCTCTGTGTGTCAGACACTAAGTTAGCATGCAGAGACAGCTCTGGAGATGATGTATATTCCCTTCTCCAGGGGATCTTCCCAACCTAGGGATTGAACCCAGGTCTCCCACGTTGCAGGCAGAATCTTTACCAGCTGAGCCACCAGGGAAGCCCAAGAACACTGGAGTGGGTAGCTTATCCTTTCTCCAGGGGATCTTCCTGACCCAGGAAATGAACTGGGGGTCTCATGCATTGCAGGTGGATTCTTTACCAGCTGAATCCCAGACGTATATATAATGAAATACTACTCACATATATATAATGAAACAGTACTCATAAAAAAGAAGGAGATTTTGCCATTTGCACCAACATAGACAGAACTAGAGGGCATTGTGCTAAGCAAAATAAGACAGAGAAAGACACAGTATGATATTATTTATATATGGACTCTAAAAATGCAAACTATGTAACACAACATAAAAGAAACTGACTCACAGATACAGAGAACTGGCGGCAATGGTGGGGGTGGGGCTGTAACATAGCGTGGGGGAGGGGAGGCACAAGCCATTGGGTATAAGATGGGCTCAAGAGCATAGTGCGTAACACAACATGGATAATATGGCCCAGATTTTGTAATAACTGTACATGGAAAATAACCTTTAAAAATTGTATACAAATTAAAAACAAAGAGACCAGGAGGCGGTGAATCTGAGACTTGACTCCCAGGCCACGGCTTGGTGCCCTGCGAATAAACCCCTACTTCGCTGCAAACAAACACGCAAACAGATGACATGTGTGGTCTCGGTGCCGAGTTTACGTCTCTGGGACGGTGGGTCCGAGTGCTGTGGGTTGTGTCTCCCAGCTGGGTAACCCACAGAGCTGCTCCCTCTTGCAGGCCAGTCACTAGCAGTATTAGTTCCACCTGCCTCCTTCCCTGAGCGCCCCTCCCCCGGCCCCAACTTTGCCATCTGACATATTCACAGGTTTGTCACGTGACCCTGATTCCGCCCATGTCACCATTCATATACGCCGTGCAGATCCCCGCACATTCATGCTTTTGCTCCCATCTGGGTTATTTCGTGGGCTCTTGCCCTGTCGGGGGCACCCCTTCTCTGACATTGCCTGCTGCACTCCTCTGCTCCTCTGATTCACCTTCCACATCCCTCACCGTCTTCCCTGTGGGCCCCTCCCTGCGAGCTCTGTAGGTTGGGGTGTACAGTCCAGCTCTCGGTTGAGTCCTCTGCGCTCATGCATCTTGTAGCACCTGTGATGGGTGCTTGACTGGCCATCGCTAGCTGTAGTCTCTATACCCCTTTAACTCTACACCCAGAGTGGTTGGCACAAATCTTCATTCTTAGTAAGTCCTGGAGGGTTTGGCACAGACCTGGCACTCCAGATTCAGTCCAGACGGAGCATTAAAGCCGTGGGATAGGCTGGACTCCAAGATCTACCATGATCCATCCAGAGGATCTTTGGGTTTTGTGGATGTTGTTGTTTGGCTGCTCAGTCGTGTCTGACTCTTTTGTGACCCCCTGGACTGTACCCCGCCAGGCTCCTCTGTCCATGAGATTTTCCAGGCAAGAATACTGGAGTGGGTTGCCATTCCCTCCTCCAGGGAATCTTCGTCACCCAGGTTTTATGTGATGCTAAACCACTTCTCATTTTTCTCCACTTTCTTCTTTGCTTTTTACACAAGCTTACATGTATACAGTCATGATTTTCTTCCTCATATTTCAAGTGATGCTTCTTAAAAAGGAGCCCAAGTTCCCGGATCATCTGTAGATTCCTGGTAGTAACCTAGAAAATATCTAGACGATCCCTTCCTGTTGTCAATATTTCTTCATGTCTAAATGTTGTTGACTGAGTGATACAGACTCTGAGCCTGTAGGACAGAGCTCGTGTATAATGCACTCTGTTTATTTATGAGCCCACCAGGAACAGTCTACAAACCAAGGCTACAATGATTGCCATATATTATTTGTACAAACCAACACATGCCTTTATAATTAGCACATTTGCAGCGAGTTTTGTTATTCGCAAAGATGGCTCCCACTGGAGGCTACTTTCCTAGAAACTAGGTCAGAGAATCAAATATCAGAATATTGGATTCAACATAGGATTTGATTTAGAACCCTTTTCCCTCCTCTCCCCAGTACTGTGGTACTTCACAGAACTTAATTTATTAATAATGTACGAATTAATAAAATTTGAGGAAGTTAAATGGTTAACATTAACTATACTGCTAATTTTATATTCCTCAAAAGATAACCATTTTGCATTGCAGTCCTCACAAAATCTAGCGTATCATAGGAAGTCAATACAAAGCTGCTCATCAACAAGCACAGAATACTGAAGTACAATTCAGAAACTAAATGCAATTATTAGCATCATCTATTTTTAAAGTGGAGCTTCCCAGATGGGTCAGTGGTAAAGAATCCTCCTGCCAATGCAGGAAATATAAGAGACACAGGTTCAATTCTTGGGATGGGAAGTTCCCAGGAGAAGGAAATGGTAACCCACGCCAGTATTCTTGCTTGGAAAATGCCATGGACAGAGAACCCTGGCGGGCTACAGTCCATGGAGTCACAGAGGTGGACACAATTGAGCAACTGAGCACAAACACACATGTTTAAAGTGAATATAGAATTGTGTGCATATTGAAGAAAATCATGAATAATCAGATTATAATAGAATTACCCCTGGAAAGTTTTCCTCAGGGAAAAAGTGTCTTCCAAGGGTAGAGCAATGGGACAGGACTGAAGGATTGAGCTGGGCTAGTACGTTATTTAATAATCAGGGAAGTAGAGAGAAAGAGAGCTAAGGCCACGTGACCACTGTGTCTCTAAGATGGAAGAAGACAAAAGCACAGTAGGTTCAAGGAAGACCAAGCCAACTGAGAAACTCTGGTTAAATGCAATAAGATTATCACTGGAGAGGGAAAAAAAAAAAAAAAAAAGAATGCTGAAGAGTCTTAGGAAACCTGTGGTTTACACCTGATCTTTAATCTTTGCGCAAATGTTCAGTGATCACCTACTATTGCAAACCACTGAGAAATCCATCAGCTTCTTTTAAGGGGAGGCCTTTATTAGATAGGACCCATTTCCTTCTCTATAAGCTGTAACTTCTGTATTAGTTAACCGATGCTTAAAAGTTGAATCATAAGACATTACACTTAATGCCATTATCCTTTTCTTTCTCTTTCTGGTCTATATTTTTACCTGTTTACACATCTGCTAGCCTCCGGACACTGCCATCCACTGTAGGAGCTACTCTCAGCTTTGTGCAATCCACAAATATCAGTGTGGTTTCTTTGGTTTGACTCATGTCATTAACAAGAAGGGGAACTGGCACGTGACTTGAAGCACGCGCTCTACTCAAGAAGGAGGCACACACATGTCCAAGGATCTCTGCTGACCTGGCGGGTAAAGTCCTTGAAGATAAGCAGAGATTCCAGTAGCACAAATAAAGGAAAGGCCCAGACAGGCGTGGAAGGAAGGAAGCTCCTGGGCCCGAGCAACCGTCCAGTTACAGAGAGACAGTCACCGATGGATACCCTTTCCTTTCAGAGAGTCTGTTCCCTTCTTCTCGGATAATACTTAATAAGCCAATATAGTTAAAGTTCAATCACCATGTTTCTTCTTTTAAAAGCTATTTATTTTTTTTATTTCTTTGACTGGGCCAGGTCTTAGTTGCCACACACAGGATCTTCAACCTTTGTTGTGGCATGAAGGTTCTAGTTCCCTGATAGAACTTGGGGTAGAACCTGGGGCCCCTGCATTGGGAGCACAGAGTCTTAGCCACTGGACCACGAGCAAAACCCCCCAATCAAGATGGAGGGCTAGATATAGATACAGATAAATGATTCATTTAAAACTCAGCATTCAACATTTAAAACTCAATGTTCAAAAAACTAAGGTCATGGCATCCAGTCCTATCACTTCATGGCAAATAGATGGGAAAATAGTGGAAACACTGATAGACTTTATTTTGGGGGGCTCCAAAATCACTGCAGATGGTGACTGCAGCCATGAAATTAAAAGTCGATTGCTCCTTGGAAGAAAAGCTATGACCAACCTAGACAGCATAAAAAGCAGAGACATTACTTTGCAATGAAGGTCCATCTAGTCAAGGCTATGGTTTTTCCAGTAGTCATGTATGGATGTGAGAACTGGACACAAAAAAACCTGAGCACCAAAGAATTGATGCTTTTGAACTCTGGTGTTGGAGAAGACTCTTGAGAGTCCCTTGGACTGCAAGGAGATCCAATCAGTCAATCCTAAAGGAAATCACTGCTGAATATTAATTGGAAGGACTGATGCTGAAACTCTAATATTTTGGCCACCTAATGCAAAGAACTGACTCATTGGAAAAGACCCTGATGCTGGGAAAGATTGAAGGCAGAAGGAGAAGGGGATGACAGAGGATAAAACGGTTGGATGGCATCACCAACTTGATGGACATGAGTTTGAGCAAGCTTTGGGAGTTGGTGATGGATTGGGAAGCCTGCCGTCCGTTGGGATGCAAAGAGTCAGACACGACTGAGCGACTGAACTGAACTGAACTGATAGCTGATTCATGTTGTTGTACAGCAGAAACTAACATAACATTGCAAAACAATTTTCCTCCAATTAAAAAAAAAATTCACCTTGCTTCTTGCTGTTGGCCTGACATTCCTAGGTAGGAATGACTAGGTAGTCATGCACGTCCTTTCCAATATGGGGGAAAAGCTTGAGACTGTATTCTTCTTGTGCAGACCTCAACTTTTCCACAAGCCAAAAGTTCGAATCTCTGTACAGATTAAGAAAACGTTTATCAGCCTGGGATTCCCTGGGTTAACATTAAGCTAGGATGAACTTCATAACCAAGACTTACTATAGAGTGGAGCCCTTGAGAAATTTATGAATTTCTGTCTTTCTCAGCTGTAGATTTAATACTTCGTAACTCAAAAGCTCATCAGTTCAGTTCAGTTCAGTCGCTCAGTCATGTCCGACTCTTTGCGACCCCATGAATTGCAGCACGCCAGGCCTCCCTGTCCATCACCATCTCCCGGAGTTCACTCAGACTCACGTCCATCGAGTCAGTGATACCATCCAGCCATCTCATACTCTGTCGTCCCCTTTTCCTCCTGCCCCCAAAGCTCACAGAAAGGTCTAAAATGAACTTTTTTCCCCTCACAGTTTCTTTAAGCCACAAGAGTTGTGGAGTAGTTCATCTCTAAATTACGACCAGCTATTGAAAGAGATGGCGCACAGAGCTTCAATACTTTAGGTCCACACATTTCCTATTTTTCCCAAAGAGTATCTTAAGGATTTTCTCTCAAAGATCTCCTGAAATCCATCATATGCAAATTGAACACATTATAAATATCCTCTCTGCCTTCAGGCAAGACAACACCTAAACCGTTATTAAAGACCTTCAGTAAAGACTTTGCCATCTCCTGGGTTTCAGTATTTAATAAACCTTCCCATCAGCCAGCTCTTAAGTCTAACTTAAGTCCTGCTTCCTGGCATTTCAGTTGAGAAATATCCTTCTATGAAGGGATTTGAAATTTGGGAAATTACTCATCAGCATAGGTATCACTGCCAGAGATTAACCACACATGGAAATAACTGAAGCCTGATGCTTTTGAAAATAGAAACCCATTATTCACACTTTCTGCAGCCAAAGACAGAGCCACAAGATATTGTGATAACCTATTTGGGGAGCCAGTCTGGCTGTTAGATTCAGCCGTGAGATGAAGCTCCCACCTCCAGACTAACCTCAGTCCAGCCAGCACGATGCAGAGAAGCAGTTTCTACATTACAATACAGAACTCTAGGCTCTTTACTGTCTTTGATACCCTCAGGGTGGTAAGGACCTGCTTACACATCTTTTCAGATGAACACCAGTAGGGATGGTTACTGACCACAGAGTCCCTGCAATTTCCCCTGGGGACCCTTCAGAATTGGAGTGCAGCTCGTCACTTTGCTCCCCCTTCATCTAGAGGACCCTGTGCAAGGAGCATCATTCTGTCTGCTTTCCTGTCCCCTGGTACAGACTAGGTTAGTTCCATCTGATGGTTGCTTTTCATGGTGAGAAAATCCTTATCTGGCCTTCCCCCTGAAATTCTGAAAGACCTAATGTCTGTCAAACTGACTGTGCAGTGTGAACAATTACAAGGGCAAAAACAGCATCTGCAAAGTTGGGTTCTACAGCCGTAATAACATGGGGCATTTTTACATACAGATCTTCTTTCACTTATGATGGGGTTACATCTCGATAAATCCACTGTTAGTTGAAAATATCTTAAGTCAAAAATGCATTGAATACACCTAACCTCACAAAAGTCATAGCTAAGCCCAGTCTATGTTAGACATGTTCAGAACATTTACATTAGCCTATAGTTAGGCAAAATCATCTAAGACGATGGCTATTTTATAACAAAGTGTTGAATATCTTGTGTAAAGTATTGAACAGTGTGTGTGTGTGTGTGTGTGTGTGTGTGTGTGTGTGTGTGCGCGCGCACTCAGTCTCTTAGTCAAGTCCCACTCTTTTGTGACCCCGTGGACTATAGAATACCCAGCTCCTCTGTCCATGGGATTTCCCAGGCAAGAATACTGGAGTGGGTTGCCATTTCCTTCTGCAGGGGATCTTCCTGACCCAAGGATCAAACCCACATCCCCTGGGTCTACCGCCTTGGCAGGTGGATTCTTCACCACCAAGCCACCTGGGAAGCCCATTGAACACTGGACTGAAAGTGAGAAGCCGCAGAGTCGTCAGGATCCAGAATGGTGGTTGGTGTATCAGTTGTTTGCCCTTGTAATCGTGTGCCTTGCCACCTCTCCCCAGCATCACCAAGAGCCTTAAACTTCAGCTGGGGAGAAAATCAAAGTTCAAAATTTGAAGTACGGTTGTTAATGCATGTGTATGGCTTCCACACTATAGGAAAGTCAAAGAATCCCAAGTCAAACCATCATGTCCGGGACCGTCTTTATGGTCCTTTGAAAAGAGAGCTTTTACATATTTCCATGCAACATTGCAAAGAAAATTCAACAAATCCCTTCAGTAGGTGCTAAATACCATCAACATCTGAATCATCTTTAAATCATTTCCTTAACAATAGCTCCATTTTGAATGGTACAAATTACTTGGCTAAAAGAGACGAGGAGAGCGCCAGCATGCTGATAAACTCTCAGACTCAGATGATGTCGGTGTGGCTGTCACTTCAGATACGCTCGGCAAGGGAATGGCGGAGACACCTTGGAAATGCTTCCAGTTGTTTCTCTTGAAAATTTCCAGGACTGCTTACGAACCAGACTTTGCCAGACTGGAAGGGACTACATACTTCTCTAGAGGAACATAGGGTTATTAAGAATGGTCTTCTCCCTGCCCCTCTCCAGTGCTCATCGTCACTGCTGTGGCAGACAGAAGGTTGCTCCCGCAAGGATGTCCTCATCCGAACCTGGGGGCGTGGTACCTTCCAGGCGAAGGAGACTTTGCAGATGTGCTTAAGTGAAGGGTCTCGAGATGAGGAAGTAACCCTGCATTACCTAGGTGGTCCCAACGTCATCACAGAGGCCCTTAGAGGAGAGAACAGGAGATGAAAGTCAGAGATGTGGCCAGAGAAGCAGAGGTCAGACGGATGGGAAGGGGCCACGAGCGAAGGGGTGTGGGCAGCCTTGAAGCTGGAAAAAGCAAAAAAAAAAAAAGACTGATTCTTCTCTTTCAGCCTCCTGAAGGAGCACAGCTCTGCGGACACCTTGATTTTAGCTCACTGAGACGTCTTCCTCCAGCACTGAAGACAGTGGGGTTGTATTTTTGCAGCCACTAAGTTTGTGACAATTTGTAACAGCAGCAATAAGAAGCATCCAATTGGTCTGACGTACAATGTGTTCTTACTTTGTATCACCTGATAAGACACTCACTTTTGGCCATTTTGTCTTTCTTTTCTCCTTTCAATAAGCAAAAAAAAAGAATCAATTATTGAAGGCCTTCCATATGGTCGGTACTCTGTGTGGCAGAAGGATATGTCAAATATGAGACAAGAACTGTTTCAAGGAACTGTTTCAGTTTGAACTTAGGTTGGAAGATAATATATATGTAGCAAGACAACTCTGCAAGAAAAATGGAATAATAAAAGTAGTATTTACATTAAGAAGAGAAGAATATATAAATTCAAGAAAAGAAAAGGAAGGGAAACATACATTGCATTTCTTCTCAGAATTATAATAGTTTGGGGCTTCCCAGGTAGCATTAGTGATAAAGAATCTGTCTGCCAAAGCAGGGGATGTAAGGGATGCAGGTTCAATCCCAGGGTGGGGGATATCCCCTGGAGGAAGGCGTGCCAATCCACTCTAGTATTCTTGCTTGGAAAATCCCATGGACAGAGGAATTTGGTGGGCTACAGTTCATAGGGTTGCAAACAGTCTGAAATGACTGAAGCAACTTAGCATGCACCCACATTAACTTTTTTTTTTTAAGAAAACTAATCCTCCCTAATGGCTTATTTTGAAAATCTATGGATCATTTCATGTCATCTTTAGTCATATGATGGAGAAGGAAATGGCAACCCACACCAGTATCCTTGCCTGGAAAATCTCATGGACAGAGGAGCCCGGTGGGCTGCAGTCCATGGGGTCACAAAGAGTCAGGCACGACTGAGCGACTAACACACACACACACTGTTCATAGAAACACAGCAACTAAGCAACAACTGTTCATAGAGTCAAAACATACACCAAAGACTTATACAGACAAGGACTACAAAACTTCCATTTTTAGAGAATGAAAGGTTATCACGTGATCTAGCTTTTCTTTTCCAGTTTTAACTCTCATCCTCTATTTAGCTAACTTGGTGTTCTGAGCTCTTAAGTCTCCCCATATTACCTAAGATGAAAATGTCCCCCTCTTCCTGCACTTCCCTAAACAAGAGGCACTAAAGGGGGTTTTATTCAGTGGCATGTCATCAAATTTTCTAAGGCAGCCATTAAGTTAAAACCTTCCACTTATCCAATAGCTTAGAACTAACTTAGAAAAGAGACCTCCCTCCCCCAAATAACTGGAACACCAGAGTTTAGTTCAGAGCAGATGTTGGCTACCTACAGATCCTGGGTCAAATGCACCATTTTTGTGTATGAAGGCTTATTAGGATGCACGACACCATTTGTTTATGCACATGATTTCTTCATGCTGCACACACAAGCTTTTTCACAGAGGCAGTATATCGTACGTGAGCACCTATATGATATTCCCATTTTTTCCTCACAGCCTATAAAACCTAAAATATTTACAACTGGCCCCTTTACATAAAACACTGGCTGACCCCTGAATTAGAGGATTCACTTTGGAGTCAGACAGACCCATAAATTCTAATTTCACCTCAACCATTTATGAGTTATGTCATTTGGACCAAAGGATTTAATCTCAGTGGACCTCAGTTTTCCTCATTTGCAACACGGAGGTTTCAGCACCTACCTGAGAGGAGACTGAATTTTTCCAATCCTTAAATATGCAGAAGACTTGATGCTCTTTCTAAATCAGGAGAATTAATTCTTCAGGGTCGTCGAGCTTTGACTATGCCTCTTTCCAATACTTTACTGCAATTTTTGTCATTTCTCTGAGGACACCCTTGGCTGTCACCAGTGAAAAAAGTTAATTGGATTTAGAGTCAAAACATCCTGGTCTGAAACCAGCTCTGTAACTTCCTGTTTTTCTTGTTGTTTAGTTGCTACGTCGTGTCTGTTTCTTTGAGACCCCATGGACTGTAGCCCGCCAGGCTCCTCTGTCCATGGGATTTTTCATGCAAGAATACTGGAATAGGTTGCCATTTCCTCTTCAAGGGGATTTTCTCGATCCAGGGATCAAACTTCTGTGTCTCCTTCATCTCCTGAATTGGCAGGAAGAGTATTTAGCACGGAGCCACCTGGGAGGCCCCTATAGCTTCCTACTATAGTCATTTTAGACAAGTCTCTACATATTCCTAACTTTCCACTTTTCCATCTGCAAAATGAAGCTAAAATACTTAAATCATGGAATTGCTGTAAACATTAAATGAGAAATGAGATAACTTTTATGGAAGCACAAAAAAACATTATTTTGCATGTTTTTTATTAAAATAATTATATGGTAAAAATGAAATGAGGCAAAAATGCAAACATACTCTGCAAATGCTAAAGACAATATAAACATCAGCCATGTGTGGGACTTCCCTGGCAGTCCAGTGGTTAAGACTCCAAGCTTCCAGTGCAAGGGATGTGAGTTCAGCCCTTGGTTAGGGAACTAAAATCCCACACGCTATGTGGTGCAGCCAAAAAAGTATAAAGAATAAACAAACATAATTAAACAGCCATTTGTATGCAGCAATATATGGAGTAAAACTGATCACATTTTAGTGTGACTTGAAAAGTCATATTAAAAGCCATCTAATGGTCATGGCTCATGACAGTATGTCTTATATGAGACAAAACATGGAAGGAAGCCAAATGTTCTTCAACTGGTAAATAGATGAATAATTATGGTATAGCTGTTCTATGGAATACACTTGAATAATATAAAGAATGTGTTATTAAAACATGCAATAACATGGATAAATCTCATAAACATCATGCTTGAATGAATGAAATTAAACACAAAGGGCTATGTGATAATTCACTTTGCATGCCAATTGGGTAGGCCATGGTGCCTAGCTGTTTGGTCAAAAACTCATACATATGTTGCCATGAATGTATTTTTTAGATGTGATTGACACTTAAATCAGTAGTCTTTGAATAAAGCAGATTGCCTTCCACACTATGGGTGGGCAATAGATGGGTGGGTCTCAGCCAATCATTTGAACACCTTAACACAAAAGTCTGAGGTTTCCTGAAAAAAAAGAGAGCTCTGTCTCCAGACTACCTTTGAGCTCAAGACTGTGACATCAGATCTTCAACTTTTGTCAAAACGTCCAGCCTACCCTCCTGCCTTGCACATTTCAGACTTGCCCATCATAATCAAATGAGTCAATTCCTCAAAACAAAGCTCTAGATAGATAGATAGAAGAAAAAAGTTCTATTGCTCCTCTTTCTCTGGCTGCCTATCCTAAAATTCCATTTATATGAAATTATAGAAAAAATAAAACAGTAGCAACAGAAAGCATATCAGTGATTTCCTGGAACTTGGAGCATGAGAAACTCTTTAGGATAATGGAAAAGTTCTAAATATTTATAGTGGTGGTGATTACATGACTGTATAAATTAACAAATTCTATCAAACTGTAGATTGAAGGCAGGAGGAGAAGGGGACGACAGAGGATGAGATGGTTGGATGGCACCACCGACTCAATGGACATGAGTTTGAGCAAGCTCAGGGAGATGGTGATGGACAAGGAGGCCTCGCATGCTGCGGTCTATGGGGTTGCAAAGAGTTGGACATGACTGAGTGACTGAACTGAATTAATTAAACTGTATGTGCTGTGCTTAGTCATTCAGTCATGTCCAACTCTGCGACTCCATGGCCCACCAGGCTCCTCTGTCCATGGGGATTCTCCAGGCAAGAATACTGGAGTAGGTTGCCAAGCCCTCCTCCAGAGGATCTTCCCAACCAACGGATTGAACCCAGGTCTCCCGCATTGCAGGTGGATTCTTTACTATCTGAGCCATCAGGGAAGCCCAAGAATACTGGAGTGGGTAGCCTATCTCTTTTCCAGGGGATCTTCCCAATCCAGGAATTAACCAGGGTCTCCTGCATTGCAAGCGGATTCTTTACCAGCATGTACCTAAAATGAGTGAATTGTATTTAAAATACAGTTCAATCGAGCTGGGAGGAAAAAGTCAGACTGCAAACCATATAATAGGCCATAATATGACTGTCTCTTATACATCGCAAGTAAACTTAATTAAAAATTACATTTTGTATAACTTCATTTTTTCATGACTAGACTGGGGTTCACTGAATGTGGATTACTGTCTAATACATTGAGATGTTCAAGGTGAGCAAACACTAATACATCTGTCAGGCAGAAGCATGGGTAATTCACATATTCATTATTATGAACAAGTTAATTAAAGTCATAATATTAATAAATTGCATCTACTAAGCCATTATTTTATTCGCTTCTGATTTATATACAGTCTCTCTCTTGAGTAAATGGGAATTTTTATGTGGCAGTAAAAACTTAATAACTAATATATCAATCCACAGTAAACACCATCCAAAGGCAACTGTGATAAACATGAAGCCCCTGCGGTATCAGGGAAGGACAACAGTATCAAAAAGAAAAGCGTTTATTTATGACTTCAGATGTAGCCGGAGCATTATCAGTTCTGATGGGGATCCTTTGATCTCTGGCTCTGAAAGCATTTTACAGCAGTTCAGGAGTTATCATCAAGAAATCACACACTCAGGACAAAGCCCCTGACAAATGTATGGGAGCAGCAAAGAAACAGCTAAAAGCCTTGGCTCCGAAGTTTCACCTCTGCTCACAGCTGCCCCTCTGTCTCAGCAACTCCACAATAAACAAACCAGTCTACCTTGGTGCGCTACAGCTTGCCTAGCCATGAGTCCACTCGCAGAATGTCTCAGCGCAGCCATGAAGAGCGATCACCCTATGAATCCAGACACGCCACATCCTTCTGCTACCAAGACAGCTGGGACCATGGTCTAATGTCGATCCTGCGGTTGATTCAGAACACAAGAAAACCCCAGAAATGGAGAACTCTGTGTCTAAAAACGCCTAGCCATGTAGCTTATGGCAGAAAGTCTGTCTTGTCGTTAATGGAATGATGGTGAAAACCCAGGTTTTAGAGACACATTGGAATGTTAATACCAATCGTGACACTTCGGAGCTGTTGAGTCTTAGACAAACTATGGATCTCCCTGAAACTCAGGTTCTTAATTTGTAAAATAAGATTTATACCAACCACACATCACTTTAAAGGTTCAAATCATGTTTGGGAAGGCTCTAATTCCCAACTACTGAAAGGTCTCAAAAAAAAATGAGGAACACGACTGTTATGTCTAAAAAGCTAAATTGGGGTAGGGGGGAGTGGGGGCAGGTATTTGGTTCCTGAGACAATTGCCATCTCCTCCAATACCGTTGTCCTGGACATTACAGATTCTAATGGGCTTCAGCTGAAGCTGTTTGAACATTCAGCCAGCGTTATGTGAAGATGTGCCTTGTATGGTCTCCACTCTCAAAGGGGATGTACACATGTCTCCTGAAATGCAGGGCTTTCTTTAACATACAACCAAGCATCTGCCTCTCAGCACCAGTCCCCCCAAACTCCAGTCTAACCTTTCACTTTCAAAGACGCCAAATCAATAGATGCCAACTAAACTTGTAACTGGACTTACTTGTAATTCAAAAAAAAAAAAAAAAAATACTCGAAAGGGTTGACAGGTGTCAGTAGGTGCTGACTGATTTTTAGGAGATATATTACAAAATGAGGGTGCCAACTTAAACTGTCTCTGCTGATGACCAACAGCAATTTCAATTTCTTAAAATACAACTGCCTCCCTTTCAGACACTGCTGTGATTGTTCAGGGTTTCTCTACACCTCTCTTTTTCTGCAGGTCTTTTCCTCTATTGAATATGTCAAGACTCGCCAATCGGTAAGGGTTATGGCTTTTTCACACTGAAACCCATTTTTAGGAACTACCGCTGTACCATTAGCACCCCTGAAATCTCCATCCTCAGCAGTGATGACTGGTTTGGCAATGTCAGTATAAAGTTTGGCAATTAGGTATAAAGTCAAAGTGAGAGCTGCTCAGTTGTGTCCAACTCTTTGTGACCTCATGGACTGTAGCCCACCAGGCTCTTCTGTCCATGGGATTCTCTAAGCAAGAATACTGGAGTGGGTTGCCATTTCCTCCTCCAAGGGATCTTCCTGACCCAGGGATCAAACCTGCATCTCCTGCATTGGCAGGCAGATTCTTTACCACTGTGCCACCTGGGAAGCCCCTAAAAGTCTGCATAATAGTGCACAAATATGAAGCTTATTAGCACATATACAGAGAAGGACATGGCACCCCACTCCAGGATTCTTGCCTAGAGAATCCCTTGGACAGAGGAGCCTGGTGGGCTGCTATGCGTAGGGTCTCACAGAGTCGGACATGACTGAAGAGACTTAGCGGCAACAGCACACATACATGTACAGTAAGCTCTTTCAGGGTGAATGTATTATCTTTCTTTGGGTTCTGAGCACTAGCAAAACATCTGGCACAAAATAAGTGCTCAGTTAGTACCTGATTAGAAGATGAGTAAATCCCATGAAAAAGAATGAAATAACGCCATTTGCACCAACATGCATGGACCTGGAGATTAGTGAAGCAAACCGTCACAGAAGCGAGAGACAGACGTATGGTGTTACTTCTGTGTGGAATCTAAAAATGGAGACAAATGAGGCTATTTTCAGAACAGAAATAGACTCACAGACATAGAAAACAAACTAGTGATTAGCAAAGTGGAAGAGGGAGGTGGATAAATTATGAGTTTGGGGTTAAGGATATCCACTATTTTATATATATATATATATATATATATATATATATAAAATAGATAAATGGGTTTCCCTGGTGGCTCAGAGGTTAAAGCGTCTGCCTGGAATGCAGGAGACCCAGGTTCAACCCCTGGGTCAGGAAGATCCCCTGAAGAAGGAAATGGCAACCCACTCCAGTACTCTTGCCTGGAGAATCCCATGGAGGGAGGAGCCTGGTAGGCTACAGTCCATGGGGTCACAAAGAGTTGGACACAATTGAGTGACTTCACTTCACTTCACTTCAGTAGATAAACAGCAAGGACCTACTGTATAGCACGAAGAACTATATTCAATACCATGTAATCACTTATAAGGGAGAAGAATCTGAAAAAGAATATACGTATCTATATATATATATATATATATATATATGGCTACCCTTGTGGCTCAGCTGCTAAAGAATCTGTCTGCAACATGGGAGATCTAGGTTCAGTCCCTGGGTTGGGAAGATCCCCTGGGTTGGGAAGACCTACTCCAGTATTCTGGCCTGGAGAGTTCCATGGACTGTATTGTCCTTGGGGTTGCAAAGACCAAACACAGCTGAGCGACTTTCACTTTCACGTGTGTGTGTATGGAACTGAATCACTCTGCTGTAGACCTGAAATAGTGTAAATCAACTATGTTAGTGGCTCACTCATGTCTGTTTCTTTGTGACCCCATGGAATGTAGTCTGCCAGGCTCCTCTGTCCATGGAATTCTCCAGGCAAGAGTACTGGAGTGGGTTGCCATTCCCTTCTCTGGGGGATCTTCCTGACTTGGGGATATAACCTGGGTCTCCTGCATTGCAGGCAGTTTCTTTGCCATCTGATCCATCAGGGAAGCCTCTGTAAATCAACTATATTTCAATAAAAAATTTTTTAAAAAGAATGAATGGGCCATGTCTCACACAATATACTGAAGAATGACAGAAACAGAATAGCATCTTTTTTTTCCTTTTCTGTCAAAGGGAAAATGTCTGAGAAGGTGCAGTGGAAGAGCTTCTCAGAACATGAGTACTGTTTAGCTTGGTTCTTCTCTCCTATGAGTCCAATTTCTCTGAAAAACCTCCTTGGGTCAGATAGAAGCACTAAAACCTGTATGTATCTGGGGTCAATAAATTAAGGATCTCTAAGAACAAATTTGGGGGGCTCCAAAGTCACTGTGGATGGTGATTGCAGCCATGAAATTAAAAGACACTCGCTCCTTGGAAGGAAAGTTATGACCAACCTAGATAGCATATTAAAAAGCAGAGACATTACTTTGCCAACAAAGGTCCATCTAGTCAAGGCTATGGTTTTTCCAGTGGTCACATATGGATGTGAGAGTTGGACTGTGAAGAAAGCTGAGTGCTGAAGAATTGATGCTTTTGAACTGTGATGTTGAAGAAGACTCTTGAGAGTCCCTTGGACTGCAAGGAGATTCAACCACTCCATTCTAAAGGAGATTAGTCCTGGGTGTTCTTTGGAAGGACTGATGCTAAAGCTGAAACTCCAATACTTTGGCCACCTGATGTGAAGAGTTGACTCATTGGAAAAGACTCTGATGCTGGGAGGGATTGGGGGTAGGAGGAAAAGGGGATGACAGAGGATGAGATGGCTGGATGGCATCACCAACTTGATGGACATGAGTTTGGGTGAACTCCGGGAGTTGGTGATAGACAGGGAGGCCTGGCCTGCTGCAGTTCATGGGGTTGCAAAGAGTCGGACACAACTGAGCGACTGAACTGAACTGAAGAACAAATAATCAAAAAATAACATTTGACAAATGGGCTGGGTATATATACCTATAGTCTCTCTCTTTGGGACCTTGGAGGCTCAGCTGGTAGAGAATCTGCCTGCAATGCAGGAAATATGGATTTGTCCCTTAGTTTAGGAAGATCCCCTGGAGAAGGGAATGGCTACCCACTCCAGTGTTCTTCCCTGGAGAATCCCATGGACAGAGGAGCCTGGCGGGCTACAGTCCAAGGGGTGGCAAAGAGTTGGACACAACTGAGTGACTAACACTTTCACTTTTACACTTTGGGACCATGAAAAACAGTTGCTTCCGTCTTTGAAATGATGGTGATCTCGGGTGGCCTCAGCCTGCAATGGTTTGGAGCTTGGCTTGGGTTCCCAACCAGAGACTGGGCTTGGTCCTAGCACCCCAGACCTTAGCCACTAGACCAGCGGTCAGTGACAAGGGCCCTGGCCCTTCAGCTTTGCAGGAAAGAATTCTCACAAAGACAGAAAGTAGGGAAACAAGTATAGTATTTATTAAAAGGAAAGAGAGTACAGCACGTGTGGACAGACACACGGGCAGACTCAGGGCGAGACAGCTGCACCCTCATGGCAGTTCCAATTACTTTTATGGGGCATTTCTTCCAGGTTTCCTTTGGCCATTTTGATTCACCTGGTTCACAGTCCATATTTGGTATATCTCAGTATCTTTCCAGGTGTGCAGATGCATTTCTTAGCCAAGATGAATTTTACTCGAAAAGGCATCTGAGTAGGGAAAAGCGCTTGACGTGACTCCCCTTTGGCATCCAAGGAGTCTTTTCCACCCATGTGTGGTCAGGGAGGTCTCCTGAGTTTGGGAATAAGAAATATGTGGTCTGGGAAGAAACCAGTCTCCTTCCTTAATTGTTCTGTTCTTCTAGTCTTGGAGTTTCTGCCCACAGGGAATGAATCTTCAATCACTTTATCCTGGGGGGTGCCCATCTGCCTCCTCCCTCAATGGTATTCATGACTTCCCTTCAAGAAATTATTCAGGGAAGTTTTCTAGAAGTTATTTGTGCAGTGCAATGCATATGTGCTGAAATACTATGAAATTTAGACACAGCTTTATCCATTCAGGGGGTATTTAGGTTGCTTTCATGTCCTACTTGACTTCCCTGATGGCTCAGATGGTAAAGTGTCTACCTACAATGTGGGAGACCTGGGTTCGATCCCTGGGTCAGGAAGATCCCCTGGAGAAGAAAATGGCAACCTGCTCCAGGACTCTTGCCTGGAAAATCCCATGGATGGAGAATCCTGGTGGGCTACAGTCCATGGGGTCGCAAAGAGTCGAATACAAGTCAGCGACTTTACTTACTTACATGTCCTACTGTAAATACTGCTGCACTGAGTTGGGATACATGTGAACTTTTGAATTATGGTTTTCTCATGGTATGTGTCCAGTCATGGGACTGCTGGGTCACGTGGTGGCTTTATTTTTAGTCTTTGAATCAATTTGCAGGGCAGGAATAGAGACACAGATGTAGAGAACTGACTTGTGGACCTGGGGGCCGGGCAGAAGAGGGTGGGGTGGATTGAGAGCATAGCATTGACATATATACACCACCGTGTATAAAACATATAGCTAGAGGGAAGCTTCTGCACAACACAGGGAGCTCAGCTCTGTGCTCTGTGATGACCCAGAGGGGTGGAATGGGAGATGGGGCTGGAGGAAGTCCAGAGGGAGGGGATATATATATATATACATATTAATAGCTAAGTCACTTCATCAGAGAGCATAAACTAGCACAGTATCATAAAACAATTATACTCCAATTTAAAAATAAAAAAAATTTAGAAAAGCAATGAACATAACCAAGCTGATACCAAAAAAAAAAGAAAAGAAATTTAAACACAATCCTTTGATTTGATTTTGTTAGAAAGTTTTCACATTACCCCAATATTTAGGACTTTTTTTTTTTCCGAGTGTTGTTGTTGTTCAGTCTCTGAGTCATGTCTGATTCTTTGTGACCCCACGGACTACAGAGCACGCCAGGCTGCCCTGTCCTTAACTATCTCCCAGGATTTGCTCAAATTCATGGCAACTGAGTCGGTGATGCTATCTAAGCATCTCATCCTCTGTCACCCCCTTTTCCTTTTGCCTTCAGTCTTTCCCAGCATCGGGGTGTCTTCCAGTGAGTCAGCTGTTTGCATCAGGTGGCCAAAACACTGGCGCTCCAGCTTCAGCATCAGTGCTTAGAATAAGTACTCAGATTTGACCGTTTGGTTTTGGTTTTGGTGAGTGGGGCGGATATAATCAGATGTGTCTAATACTGCTGTTTTAATCCACACATAGGCAATAGCTGTGATGTCTTAGACTAATGTCTCATATAGGTGAGTCTACTCGAGGTTACCTCAATTGGAAAGAAAAAACCAGCCATCATATCCCACCAGAATCGTGCATCTTTTATGTTGGGTCTCAGCCAGCTCCTCCCCTGCTGTCACACAAAATGATCCTGACAAATTCAAGACATGGATCTGAAAACAGGTCAAATTCAAATTACTTTTGCCTTGGGTCTTTGGTGTTTTAATCATTTCATCTCAAGAGCAAAGGCATAATTTTAAGTGCTAATAATGAGTAAAATTCTCTTTGCTTTTCTCTCTTTACACCCTACTTGTAATTATTGGTTTTACACATCTGTCCAACAAAAACTTGAAGGCTAATGGCAAAAACCTTTATAAACACCAAGAGGTTTAGCATGTAGAACATGAATTTGAAAATGTTTACCTATGCAAATATTTGGGCACTAGAATTTTATTCTTGGCTTATGAACTATGTTATTTTTCCCAAATGTGTTGCTACAGAAAACTGATATCCTGGGGGGATTGTTTACTTGGAAGAGGCTTAGGGGGTAAATTACACCATTTCAGGATGGTGATCAAATATTACTTTTACATTAAAAGAAGCTGAAGGATTTTACTTTAAACTTCTACCTAACTGTTCTTTTTTTTTTTTTTTAAATGAATAAAAGCTATCATTTTAAAGATGGACTATTATTAAAACATGGGGTGCATTTCTCAATTTCACTGACACCAGTGAAAGCAAAATGGAATGAAATTGTATATTCACTTGGGTCATTAAAAAAGTAAACTATGTCATTTCAGTATTTACTCAATAAATGAATTGAATGATATCCACACACTCATTTTTGAAGGAGTCATTTGAATGTTCACTTTAGTGAAATAGAGTCAAAACCTCAAGCTCTGTTGGCCACAGGCAGATCCCAAAGTTGCCATGAAAAGGCAGGTGATAATAAATATGCAGTAACGTGGGCCTCCCAGGGTCTGTCCTGAGATTCTCAACTCTGCATTTCTCTGTCTTGACTGAAATACTGGAGGTACGTTTTATTCTCAGACATCAATTTCATGCTCCCTGTGAATGTTGAGGGGAAAAAAAAAGGTTTTCTGGTTGCATATGTAGTGTTTACCCACTCATATATGAAAATAAATGCTTGAGATTCCATCTGTGAGTTCCCTTTTGATTTCTGCTCAGTGAGGAACCTGCTCAACCAGTTTTACCAAATTCTTAGAAGAAGGTTTTGTGACACAAAGAAAAGTATTGTTCAACCGGACAAGATAGGTAATTATGAGATAATGGATAAGTTTGTCTTTCACTGTGAAATCACATAAAATAGAAATAAAATAGGTGATTATGGATTACAGAAGTTCTCTTACCAGGGAACTTGTAAGGAAAACAAAGGAAGTGCACTTACTAAAAAGGGCATTCAAAAAACTCTCGGTTTGTAACTCAAGCTAATGAAAACAAGGAAATAGAGAGCTAAGGCTGACTTTCATCACCAGCTCACACGGGGGTGTCTTCTGAACCTCTTCCTTCAGATGTTCCTCCGAGCCTATGGAAGGGAGAGAAGCTTAAACTGGGAATTCCCTTATTAGCTTCTGTCATGACCTTAATGTATTGTGAGTGACTCGCTGGTTAGTACATTTAATTTCCTCTCTGTAACTACACAGGTATGACCCTCCTAGAATAAGCTACCACAACTGAGATTCAATTATCAGCAAAGGCAGAGATCTGCTCTCACTGGAGTCTCAAGCATGGTGGTTTTCCTTCGCTACCAAATGCCACTGACCACCCTAACGGGCATTTCTGGAAGGCTCTATCTTCATAAAGTTTGTTTCTAATATTAAGCTTTTTATGATGTTAATAAAATTTAATATTCGAGTGCTTTTTCACTTCAATGTTTATTGTTTCAAAAATAAGACCCAGAAGGCTAACTTCTGTAAAATTGTGTGCTTTATGAGAACAGACCTATGACCTTTGTTGAGCACAAAGGGCAGGATCCCACTGGACACAAGGAGAAGGGGCTGGCCTCTGCGTTTCAGCACGTTCTTCTCTTCTTGCCCCACCCTTGTCTCCACCAGGCTGCCTCTGGAGCTTACTGGACTGCGGCATCTTCAAAGCCTGTTTGCCTTGAAGGCATTTGTGAGTCCTTTGGAGAAACCTCCCCCCATGAAGTTCTCACCTTATAGTCCCCTCACTGAGGTCAACATTTCTCCCCTGGCTGTTAGAGGATGCCCCACTGCAATGGCGAAACCCTTTTAAGCTCTTTCCGTTGGCAGTCAGTGCTCCCGGATGAGGTTGCTAGGACAGTGACCCTCATTCAGGTCTCCTTCCTGAGGCTGACCTCTGCTCTTCCAGCTCCAGATAAAGCCGTAGCCCTTCACCGAAACCTGCTACATAATTTACAGGGCCCAGTGCAAAGTGGAAACGCAGAACCTCTTGATGAAAGCTTGTGAGGAATTTCAAGATGGCGGCAGTAGAGCGTCAAACCAAACGTCGCCCCGCGTGAGCGTGCGGCGCAGCGCTCCACTTCCCTCCACACCAGCAGCCACAGCCACCCGCTGCCTCTATCTCACAGCTCTTCTCACCACCCCCAGTGTTTTCTTCTGAGTCCCACTCAGTAAGCAGAAACCCAGCCAATGAAGGAGGCAAACACCAGGTACTTTTATAAGGAAAACGTCTTGATTCCATCAACCTCACTCTTTGCTATCAGCTTCATTCTTTGCTACCTGAACCAGAAGTTGCCAAAAGTCACCTGAGTCTGTGCTCTAGTGAATATCCAGCAAATCTTCCACTAACTGCCTTGGATTTTTTTCTCTAGGAATCCGTTCCCTCCACAACCCTCAGTCCATGCGGCTCAGGCTCACTGTGGAGCTCACATAACTTACAGAATATTTTCATATAACTTTAATAATATACATGACTTTTCTTAAATATAATTTTCAATATTTTTTTAAAAAATTGTTGCTCTGTCTTTATTAACTGTCATTTGGGGAACAAGTGAAATATAAATGGAGAGAAAATTATTAGCAAAAACAACACAAAGAATATTTAAAAGCTTGACCTTTCATTTCCTCCCACCAGTGAAACTCATATGTTAAGGTGAAACTATAATATACCTTCTTCCACATTTTCTATCCATCAGAGGTATTGATGGTTATATATCGTCTTTTCCTCATAAACATGAACACTTCCCTGAATGACAGCCAAGTCAAACCTTACAAATATCATTTAAAAGCCAGAGGAAGGCTGTCTCTAAAAGAAAGGTAACTTAGATGGCCTTCTGTTCTAGAAATTCTACTGCCCTAGCTACTCACAACTACAGTTCTACATTTGATTTTTGTTATTTAAAAGACAAAACTAGAGGTGACCACAGTGGTGGGAATAATATTTTAAATGCCCTGCAGCTGCATTCGTGAACTACATGTTCTTTGAAGTATAGAATTAATAGTTAAACTATATACCTCAAAGAGGGCCCCTACAGGTGACCAGAGCATGCTAACTCTGCAATTTTAAAATGTGAACATTTCCAGAGGTATGCACACGTGGGTGCTGATAACATTTCCATCTGGGGCCTGTTCCTCCTGCCAGCTACTCATAGTCTTCTTTGAAGTCCAAAGAATCCTTGAGGGAAGATGGCGAGACATTTTTTCCAGGACGAGGGGCCAGGGACACTCTTGGCAAATTGCTCTAGAAACAAACAAAAACGTTGTGAATCACAACTGTATGGTGACTTAAGTGCAGCGTTTTCCCCATGAAAACACTCAAAGTCCCTAGATATGTCTACAGGTTCTCCCAACACAAGTAAATTAAATTTCATGACTCGGATAATGGTTTCAAAGGGATTTCTTGAAAGCATGGTGGGGGGGGGGGGGAGTCATAGGTTGAAAATAGTTTTGGTGGAGACATAACAAAAGGGGATATGTTTCATGACAATGATAAGATTAATTATCAAGTGAAATCTCATGGTCTCTACCCACCAGGCCACCCCACACAGACACAAATTACTGAGAGACCAGCTCCAAAATACACAAGTCTGAGCTGGTTACTCTCCTGTTTCAACCTCTCCATGAGATTTCCGCCAACATCAGAAGAGGCCCAGTTTTCATCCTGGTGTCCAAAATCTGTGCAGCCTCATTTCCTGATATTTCTTGGCCCCTTCCACATATGCACACCCTTCTACCCCCTGCAACTCACACACCCCTTACATTGAAATCAAGCTGAATAGATTGCAGAGAGAGCTTTGCAGATGCTGTTTCTACTAACTTAGGGACCAGAAAGGTTTTCCTTCTCTGTCAAGGGGCAAATAGTGAATAATTTTAGCTTTTGAACTATTTACAATTTCTGTCATAACTGCCCTGCCATTGAACACAAATGAATGGACATGGCTGCAT
The DNA here is from genome assembly GCF_003369695.1 of Bos indicus x Bos taurus. Taxonomy (NCBI): domain Eukaryota; kingdom Metazoa; phylum Chordata; class Mammalia; order Artiodactyla; family Bovidae; genus Bos; species Bos indicus x Bos taurus. The sequence continues at coordinate 81,520,403 of NC_040087.1, forward strand.
CCCAATAAAACTCTGTGGCTACTGAGTTTAAATATCATATAAGTTTATATATGTCGTGAAATACTATTTTTCTTCTTTGGTTGTTCCATTTATATACAGAAAATTTTTTTTTTTTTTTTTAGCTCCCAGGCCACAGGAATACAGGTAATGGGGCCAGATTTGGCTTATGGGCCATAGTTCTCAAAACCCTGCTGTAACTGTATGGCCTTTCCTTACTTCAGGGCCAACTTACTCTTAAGGACAGTTCTGGAATCTTCCATGCCTAAGCATGATGCTGCCATGTTAGAACATCTAACTCCACTTGTTTCAATGTTTTAAATGATTTTTGCTCCCTTTCCTCTGAGCCAGGCTCTGAGCTCTTTGTGTGGCACGCATGCTCAGTCATGTCCAGCTCTTCACGACCCCATGGATTTGTAGCCCACCAGGCTCCTCTGTCTATGGAATTCTCCAGCAAGAATCCTGGAGTGGGTTGCCATTTCCTTCTCCAGGGGATCTTCCCAGCCAGAGGCTCAAACTCATGTGTCCTGCATTGGCAGGCATATTCTTTACCACTGCACCACCCGGGAAGACCTCTGAACTCTTTACAAGCAAGGAAAGTCTTGAGCAATGCTGTATACCCTCAGCAAGGTCCAAATGAATCATTGCACAAAGCCAGGGGTCTCTTAACCTTTAAATTCCTCTTTCTGGTCTGCATTATATTTCTGCTGAGTCATTCCTCTGTGAAGAAAAGGTGTTGGGTACAGCGGGACTGGGAGACAGTCTGACTGGGAAGTTGGAGCCTGTCAGCGAGGAATTGTTTGTGGATGAATGATAATAGACCTGGATCAGGGTGTGGCCGACAGTCATCCCTCCCACAGACACTCCGCGACTGCTGGGCATTAAGGTTCCAGCTGCAACAGGACAAAGACACTCCTCACCCTGAGGAATAAAAAGACTGGTCAACAAGAAAGACTCCAAAAGCTAGTCTGCTGAGAAAGTAAGAGGGTGCAGGAGCGCTGAGCAGTGGAAGCCAGTCCTGGGGGAAGGGAGAGGTTCAGGAAGAACCACTGAGGAAGTGATAGGCACACCAAGACCTGCAGGAGAAGTCCAGGTTAGCCAGGTGAAGAGAGAGGTAGGGATGACCGAGTAGAATAATACCATCATCTGGAGTAATGCATTAGAAACGGATGTCCTAACCGCTTTCACAGTACAAGTAAAATTGCATTTTATTAAGAATATGGTTTGGCTCACTCTATTCTGACAATAAAACACAAAGTAACTAGCTTTCAGCAACAAGCATCATCAAAGTGAAAATCACACACACACACATATTTCACTGGAAAGATAGTGTAGAAAATTCTATTTGGTAACTTCGACTCTAATTTATAGCCTAGATACAAAACAGGAACCAGAAACACAGGGACAAAAATAAAAGCCGACTGATTCTGGAAGGAAACAGCAGCTAATGGGTCACCTCCCTGGCCTGGAGAGGGTTTCAGGGCCCCGGGAGCAGCGTCGACAGACGTGCCTCCCTGGGCAAAGACCTTCCTGAAATTGACTTGATTTTGATGAACTCCCAAAACTGGAGAGCAGGAAGAGATCAAAGGTCTCAGCACATCAACGCCTCCCTTTCTGCACTTAGTGTCTCAGTGCAGCTCATGCAGGAATCCAAACGGCTGCATCACCAGCAGAAAAACAATTCTGTAACATTATTTTTGGAGATCTTGGGGGGAAATATTTTCCGTGCTCAAACGGGTCAGGTCCAATAGCGATGGCGACGACACCAGCACAACCCGCGGCCAAAGTGTATCTCAAGCTATTCGTGAGAGGGTGCGTGATCACAAGGGCCACAGGGAACGTGCACCCCTTTCCAAGATCCACCTCCTGCTCCTCGTAAAAGAACACGGCCCTTTCCACTAACACACTGCGTAGGGTCAGAGGGGGAAGGTTCTTCGTGCTGCCGAAAGACAGAAGGAGAGAGATAAGCAAGAGTGTGAGTGCTCACCAGGCATTAAGGGAAGATTGCTCGGTGCTTCAGCAGAAATCTTTGCTTCCCAGGTGGCTGAAGAGGTAAAGAATTCGCTGGCCTATGCAGGAGTGGCAGGGGTAACAGGAGATGGGGGTTCGATCCCTGCATCAGGAAGATCCCTTGGAGGAGGAGATGGCAAACCGCTCCAGTATCCTTGCCTGGAGAATCCCATGGACAGAGGAGCCTGGCGGGCTACAGTCCACGGGGTCGCAGAGCCGGAAACAACTGACCACACACGCATGCATGTTTGCAAAGACTGAAAAGCAGAGTGCCCTGCTGGAACCCTAAACATTCCGAATGCAAGTTGCCTGACTGTTTTTCCCCTTCTTTTTTATCCTTTCTTTTTTTCTTTTTAAATTACAGCCCTGAAATTTACCAAAGCTGAAGGCACTATCTTCCTGACAAGGTAAGGTGACTTTTTTGCGGGGTAGGGGATGGAGTGTTCTCATTTCTCCAGCTCTCTTCATAGTTCTGACTGTGCTGGTGGGGAACTACTGTGTCTGGAAGCCTGCAAATATATGCCATAAATGTGTCATTTCTACTTAGACTCTATAGGAATGCTGTTATCTCTTGGGAGAATAATATTACTGTCATTACAGTGCACGTAAGCCAGCTGTGGTTTCTTAAATTAAAAATATATATTCACTAGAGTTTAAAGGAACATCCCCTGAGTGGCAGCAATTGTGTTCACCCTGCAGACAATTATTTAGGCAACATTTAACCAGGTTTGGCCACTCTTAAACTACTTGGCTAGTACCTAACACGACGAATTTCAAGGTTCCATATTGTTATCAATAGGAAAACAAGTGAACACACTGTTCTTGTTTTACATTACCAATAGTTATCATTTGATGAAGTGAAAATGGCTAATGGGTGAAAAAGAATCGAATTATTCTTCTAGGCTTATTAAGTCACTTACGTGGGATTTTAATTTCCTCTGCGACTCCTTTCACTTTGGATTCGGGAAATGAGGAGTAATAGCAGATTTCAGACTGCTTCCTTATTGAAACACAGTGGAATATTCCTGATAAAATTCTTCAAATCCACTGACAATTAGCACATTATCTTGAAAATGTATTTTTAAATAGCAACCTCATAGTCTTCTCTGCTTTTGTTTTTTTTTTAATGAATTCTATTTTTACTGTGTAACTGAGGTACACATTTCATAGGCACTTAAAAAAAAAGACCCAGAACACATCACATTATTTTTCAATCAAAAGAGTGACAAGTTAGGGCAGAAAGAGAAGGGAATTCTCCTTGTGCGTCCTAGTCAGTGTCAGTTGCAAGAAATTCCCCAAGGAATGCTCCTGAATGTTGAATCCAATCTGGCTTTAAATGACTCAGGGGTGTACCAGTCCTCCAAGAATTCCATTACATAGACTTTTTTTCAGGTGTGCCAAGCATCATTTTCTTCTTTAATGCGTGAATTTAAAATCAGCAAAATTTTAAATACACCTAATAAATTTCCTTCCTGGTCTGGCCTGAAACAAATTTTTCAGCACAACCAAGATGTTCACTTTACTGAATTCCTTCCACATCAAGCAAGGAACGGGTGCTATTTTTAATAAATTTCATGTAATAAACATGGTATATGTGGCAAATGCTAAAAAACCATTAGGTTTACAAGGCAGAAACTGCATTGGGTGTTTCTGTTTGTGACTTTAGTGTAAAATATTCCGTTCCTGGCTCCTTCCTGTATTGAATTCAACACATAGCTTGAAAAATAAATGTCAGTGACTCCTTCTGTGCCTGTGTGTTTTTCTTTACATTTAATATCTTCTTATCCACTTTAGAACACAGAGAAATTTCCAGAGCCAAAGACAAGGCCTTGAACTTTAAAGAATTTTTTTTTTCCTTGCTAATCTGCTCCCCTCATAACCCTCAGAGTCCAAAGGCAGTTAAATTAGATATCCTCTTTTCTGACCATGACAACTCCTAAATTTTAACTTTCATAAGTCAGAAACTCTCATTCTAGAGGAGCCTTCAGAAGGCTGGTACTGGGTGTGCCCAGCAGCTGTTCCCTAAAGTCTAAAGGGCAGGGCTGAAGTGTGCTGTAAGGTTGCTATGCAGAGCAGTAAATAAGGATTATAAAATCCTTGGTAAAGGCTTTTAATGTGACAGAAGTGCTCTATAATGAAAGGATCCTCCAGCCGGGCACAAGGAGACCCTGTGGGGTAGAGGCGTTGCCCTTCAGATGAGTAATAACCACGAGTTGCAGAAACCTCACAGCTCCTCTGGGAGAGAGGTGCCATGCCATCTTGAGCTCAATGCGTTCCCCCAAAATATGGGGACGTTCTTCCTTCCCTCTCCTAGAGCTTGACTTCCGACGGAGAGCAGTGGTGCAGGCGCTTGCTCTCTGACACCATCCGAGTGAATCAGGGTGGAGGAATTACAGGATGTCGGAAAGGAGGTTGTCTCTTTCTTTGGACTAAGAACCGGAGGCCTTAGCAGAATGCTATCTGGTTCTCAAACCACACACCACGCCTCTTTTCCTGAGGTCCCTTTCTCAATTTATTTCTCGTTAATTTGATATGGGTGCTAAGTCACTTTAGTCATGTCCTACTCTTTGCGACCCCATTGACTGTAGCCCTCCAGGCTCCTCTGTCCATGGGATTGTCCAGGCAAGAATACTGGAGTGGGTGGCCATGCCCCTTCTCACTTGGATGTTTTTTGCTTTCAACATAAACCTATTCTCCTAAAGCTCAAGAAATAACTACCCTTAACACCAGATTGCCCCTCCAAATGTAAGTCAGCACGCATTCCAAAACCCAAGAAAAAGGCCCTTAAGCCTTAATGCTTCATCTAAAACCCTTTCCTTTAATCAATAAAGTTAATCATTTATTGCTATCCAAATGATCTCTTTTTAATTTTCTGCAGTTAACTTTTGGACTAATTTTTGCTTCATGTTCTAGGTTCCCTCCTGTTGCAAGTTATTAAAAAGACTTTGTTCTTATATTTTTATAGCAATTATACTAACACTACTATAATTTATCCCATAATATATTGTATATGTTACTGATGACATTTGTCACAAGATTTAAATTGTTTACCTACCCACAACCCTAATGATGTTTATATCTCATGTTCCCTGTTTTTATTGCATGCAATTTTCCATCAAGTCCGTTTATCCCGTACTATTCATTTGATTCAACCTCCCCCTTTATTTGGGTCAGTCTGCAATTAAGTTTCTCATGCCGGGGCCAGAGAGGCAACGAGGGGATGAACAGGAGGAAGAAAATAGATTTGTGATTCTCTGGGAGACAGAATCTTCTGGGGACAGGTTTCAAATACATTTACAAATACAAATTCATATGCATATACAAATACACACCACAGGGATTTCAATACGCTCCCTCTTTTACCTTATTTATTAATTCAGCTAATATTATAGATATTGAGCATCTTCTATAATCCAGGCTTTGCCCTTGGCACAGAAGGTACATCCTTGAAGAAATGGGAGCTGCTGAGAGACGTATATTGTACATAGAATCATGAGGAGACCTCGTGGGCCCCGTAAGCATCATTTAGTTTATTTATTTACTTTGGCTCTTCTGGGTCTTCTTAATCCCTGGACCTCCAGGGAAGCCCCAGCACCATTTATTTCATTTCAATATTTCTCAGCCAGATGTTTGGTCTTTTCAAAATTTCTTTCTTCTACAAGAAATCTTCCTATGAAATCTTGGATGAGTCATTAAACTTTCTAGGCTTTGGTTTTTCTACTATATGACCAAGCAGTTGATTTGTGAGAAAGCATTCAAATGTGGATACGCAGACTTTCAATCGTCAAACGCTCTTTTACGCAAAGTTAATATGTGTGTATCACTATCGTTAACATACAGCAGCTAAGTCAACGCTGTGTCCTCAAAATGTACAGAAATGTCAAAAGTGGTCTTGTTCACAACTTTCCAGGCTCTCTGCTTTAACTTACAGTTTGGTAGTGCGTGCATGCTAAGTCGCTTCAGCCGTGTCTGACTCTGTGCAACCCCATGGACTGTAGCCTGCCAGGCTCTTCTGTCCAAGGGGATTCTCCAGGCAAGAACACTGGAGTGGGTTGCCATGCCCTCCTCCAGCAGATCCTCCCGACCCAGGATTGAACTCAAGTTTCTTATGTCTCCTGCATTGGCAGGTGGTTTCTTTACCACTAGCGCGACCTGGGAAGCCCACTATCTCCTATGATCTTATCATAATGACATTTCCACATACATTGAAGTGGTCTTTGTAAAATTTAATTTATTGAAGTATAGTATATAATTGAAAGCTAATTGATTTAAAATGTTGTGTTAGTTTCTGGTACACAGCAAAGTGATTTAGTTATACATATATATCTATATATTCTTTTTCATATTCTTTTCCATTGTGGCTTATTATAAGATACGGAATCTAGTCCCTTGTGCTATACAGTAGGGCCCTGATACTTATCCATCCTCTCCGTAACAGTCTGCTAATCCCAGATGGATGGAGAGTCTGGGATTAGCAGATGCTGAAGTGTTCTGAGCACTCACCTAGTCTCTTTCCTCCTGCTTGCACAACAAAAAAAAATTTCAATCGCTAAATAAAAGTTAAAAAGACGAAGCCCATTGACCTTTGGGAAGAATTTAGGGGAAAAGAATCCCCGTTCATGTTGGCAGGCCTCTATCTCTTGCAGACACTTTGGACAGCAGTTTAGTGATATGGACGACAAGGTGGGGAAATGCCTGATCAGTGAACACGTGCAATTTCATCTCCAGGGAAACCCTCAAACGTGCACAGGGAGGTGTCTCTGGGCACGTTTACGGTGGGGTGGTTTGGAGTAGAAATGCCATAGCCCAGATCACAAATCGGGAGCCCAGACATTCAGAAGTGACCATCTAGACAAAACATGTTACAGGCCCACAGTGTATCACTGCACGATGGCTAAAATGAATGAGCTAAATGTTATGTGTGTTTCATCTCAGCAAAATGATGTTAACAAAGAAATCAAGGTTCCTGATGACCTATAAAGTACGACAGGGGAGCATTCCATGTAAAACAATACTGTGCTCTGTTTATGGCTGTGGAGATGTAGGTAACCCTGAAGGGACTCTCACCAGACTGAAGCTGCTTGGTGTTTAGTTTCCGAAAGGGAAAGGAAGGCAGCGAGGCAGTGGCAGGAGCTGGGCAAGGCTGGGCATTGGTGTGATTGCTGTATAGTCTATTCTCTGCCTTTTTAAAGAGGCTTAACACGTTCATTCTTTTTCCTATTTTTGCCTATCTTGTTTTCCCCTAAGATCACGAACGCATACTTTTCCTGTGTGACTTTTAAATCTATATGATTTTCTATCAGATAGATAGAAAAAAGACACAAGAGTATTGCAAAATGTTTAACAGTTTTAAACATGAGTGATGAGGGTATAATTTTGTATCATTTTTTGTACTTTTCTGTATTTTAAAAAATTCTCCAAATGGGATAAAAAGGCAACTCTAGAAGAAAGCTACCAATGTTCTAGTTTCTCTCTCTCACGCACACTCACACACACACAGACATAGGCACATTCACACACACAAGCACACACACTCTCACATACACAAATTCACACACACACACACTCACACATAGATACACATAAACACATACACACATCCATACACACTCTCACACACACACAGACACACATTCACACAGACACACGCATAGAAACACACTCACACACAAACACATTCACACACACAGACACACACACAGATACACACACACATACACAAACACATTCACACACACGCACACACATATACAAACACATTCACACGCACAGACACACACACATACACAAACATATTCACACACACACATGCTCGCACATACAGATACGCACACACATTTGCACACACAAGGCTACCATTCATTAGCTGTGAGATTCAGAGTGGATCGCTTAACCTCTCAAGACCACAGCTGCCCCTTTAGGGTAATGATACCTCACTCCCATGAAAGCCGAGGGTGGCACCCAGATGGTCTCCTGGGATGCTCAAGTTTTCAGCGCTGTGGTATCAGCTTTGCTTGTCTTTCCAGGGACAGAAGTCACAAAGCTCCCCAAGTACCGGGCACCGTGGGTGGCTCCTTCACCCTGCCACCCTCACCCCAGAGCGGCCACAGTACGCCTGGTCCCAGACGGCGGCCGGACCCTCTGGAGCTTCCCTATGAAGGACAAGGGGGCCGGGGAACAAGAGAGGGGGATAGAGGCAGACCAGATGGGGGCAAAACTCAGCCCCAGGGAGGGCGGGGGCCAGGGAGGGGACGAGGGGAACAAAGGACCCCGGGACAGCAGGCGTGCACACCGCACTCAGGAAGCAGGCAGGACAAGCCGGGGAAATCAGTTTGCTAGGCTGACATGCCAGCAAGCATGGGTGTGAACACGGCTGCAATGATGTGCGACCACGCACATCTGAGCGGAAGAAATAAGAGCCGAGCAAAATGCTTAGGAAATGAGTCTCACAGAAGCAGACACCTGCAGGCTTTGTCACCTTGATGCAACGGTGCTACCCTCTCACCTGGTAGAAACCAGCCAGCCAACCTCTCCGCCTCCCACTTCCTTTATTTCACTCCTTCGTCACGCTTCAACTCAGGAGGGCAAAACAGGAACCACTTTACCTGTGGTGCCTAAGCCAGGGTTTAATTCCAACTGAGTGAATTTGTTCATACAAGTCTTGTGAACAGCTCTGGATATCTCTTTTTGTCCGCTTCATAAAGTAGGGGGGGAAATACGAAAGATCACCTTCCACTGCACATTTTTTACATCATCCTTCTGTATGAATATGAAAATTTTCAATGTCATCCTTTCTAAAATAAAAAGCAAAAACATAAACCTCTCTCCACCCCACCAAAACAGCTGTGTCACTTGCAATGGCAGCTAAGTCAGTATTAATTTCTGATCACCTAGGAGGAACAATTAGACTAAGCAAGTATTCAGAGAACGATTTCTTGGCCCAGGTTCGACCAAGCTCTCTTTGGCAGCCAGCAGTGCGTGTATAATATGTAACAGTAAGAACTAGACAGGAGTTATTTCGACAAATCCCAGGTGACTGGCCTCAAGTGACTGTTATAAGTAAGATTTCACAACATGGGAGCTTGGCTCTGTGAATTGACTTTTCTCCACCGATTTAAAAATCCTTTCACCAGATGTAGGTTTCAACTACACTTAGATATACCATTTTCTTACGTCTAATTTTTCCCTTAGTTCTCAAATTCCATCATGAAATGGCAAGAGTGATACAGACACTGTTTCTCTATTTGGAATTTAATATGTAAGATAGAGTTTTTTTTCCCCTTCTGGAAAAATGTGAATCCACATTGTTCCAACAGTTGGAAAATTATTCGTCTCGTGCCAAACCTATAACAGAGCAATAAAGTGTGTAGCAGTTGGGTGGAGCGCCCCAGATTCCAGAAGTCTGTGAAAGGCAGAGGCCCCCAAGTTTAAAAAATAAAATGTCTGTTTATTTTGTCCTTAACACATTTCTAATTTGTTTTTGCAGATTGTTCTTTATTAACAAGGGAAAGCTATTTTTGTATTGTTGCCAAGATACTTCAGAAACCAACAGCCTGATCAAAATAATAACTTCCTGTAATGAACAGTCTTGCTGGTTCAAAGATATTTAATTCTGTAATTTTTTTTCTGAAAATGTAAATTAAGGGCTTTTAAGCCTTCGTGACATGACAGTGGAGCTTCGGAATCTTACACAAAATCAGCTTGCCCTAGTTTCATTGCTATATTGGGCAAGGTAAAGAACAATGCTTTTCTCTTTGAAACTCTATAGCACTTTTGAAAATACTGACAGATTTATGTATTAGTTCTAAACGCTATTTGTTAAAGGTTTCTTTAAAAATGATAGCCTAACAAAAAACATACTCCAAAAACCCGTCTGACACATTGACAGCATAACATAACTTAATCAATCCTAAAATAAAGTTTCAAATTTAAATTTTGTGTCTTTATTTTTCTGCAACTTCACATACACACTGTAGGAAATAAGTTGCCAGTGAGACAAGTGGTAATATGATGAATTCTTCTCCCACAAAAGAAACTATGAAATGCACTTTCTGTTGTAACTTCTCTACACTAAGAATGCTAGGTCTTCTTCAATAATGTACACTAATTACTTGTAAAGTAAAATCTTATAATATGACACTATGATAATAGGGCTTCCCTGGTGGCTCAACCGGTGAGAATCTGCCTGTAATGCAGGAGACCTGGGTTCAGTCCCTGGTTTGGGAAGATCCCCTGGAGAAGGACAGGGCAACCCACTCCAGGATTCTTGCCTGGAGAATTCCATGGACAGAGGAACCTAGTGGGCAACAATCCATGGGATCGCAAAGAGTCAGGCATGACTGAGCTATTGACTTTCACTTTCATTATAACAGCTGGGCTTCCCAGGTGGCTCAGTGGTAAAGAATCCACCTGCCAGTGCAGGAAACATGGGTTTGATCCCTGGGTTGGGAAGATACCCTGGAGAAGGAAACGGCAATCCACTCTAATAATCGTGTCTGGTAATTCCACGGACAGAGGAACCCGGTGGGCTACAGTGCATGGGGTTGCAAAGAGTTGGACGTGACTGAGCAACTGTGCTGTGCTGTGCTTAGTCGCTCAGTCGTGTCCAACTCTTTGCAACCCCATGCACTATAGCCCTCCAGGCTCCTCTGTCCATGGAATTCTCCAGGCAAGAATGCTGGAGTGGGTTGCCATTTCCTTCTCCACAAGGTAAGTAGGTAAGTAATTGAAAACATAGTTTGGAGTTGATACAACAGCAACATGCAATGATGTCCACGAAAAAATGTCTTAACCTGAAGTGTGTTTCACCTGGAATTACTGATGGGTCAAAAGTGAAAGGAAGTGACACTTGTTTTCCCTCTGGGTCATCCTTGCTCTATGCCTCACTTCTGCAGTGAAGCAAAAGGAAGGATTCACCCAAATTACTTCTAAAACTACAGAAAAGTGCTGTCATTAGAACTTGAAGAAGTAATTAAATTTCAGTTTTGATCCAAGAATCTTTTCCATTCCCAGGGTCTTTCTCCTATGAAATCAATGGAAATAAATCCTTGAAAATTCATACTCTTTTTTTTTTTCCTTTTCTAAACTTATTTTATGAAAGCACATCGTTACAGTCCAAATTAGACCCTGTCCTAGCAAAATACCTGTGGAGTCAGAGGTGATGAATACATCTTCTAACCTCATTTTTCTCTAAGAAAGCATTCCAGGCCCAACTCCGAGGCTATATGCAGAGTTCTGGCAAAGCCACTACTCCAGAGTGGCGAGCTGCTTTGCCAAGACCCAGTGGGCTGAGAGCGGTTCTTGTGACTCTCTTGTTCCTACACCAGAGCAACGGCACGGACCTCGTGACGGTTTAGAAAGATGCCGCAGGCATCGTGCTTGCCAGGAAACCAGAGGCACTACATATTGACACAGGACAGCCTTTCTTTTTCCAAAGCAGTGTTAAAATAGGCAATTAAGCCAGAAATCATGTACAGAACAAAGGAGGCATCTAAGTCAACCAAACTGGGGGGACCCCCTATCAGAAAACAACCAACTATAGCTCCTAGTTCTCATCAGACACCAAGATTACCTATATGGTTAAGGAGATTAATGTTTATGACATAAAAACAAAAGGTTGAAAGATGCTAAGAAGACATAATTTAGCTTTTTCTCTGACTCTAACAGAGGGGAGATTTCTGAATACCACAGCAATGAAAGAATTTAAATGTCTTCATATTTTAAGATAAACTTCAGAAAACAAGATAACTAACAACATTCAAGATAAGCAAACTAATAACTACATTCACAATAAATATACATTAAATGTGTTAATATTTGAAATTTCCAATGTATAGAGAATGGATAAACAACAAGGTCCTACTGTATAGCACGTCTAACTGAATTAATTTGCTGTACAGCAGAAATTAACACTGTAAATCAACTCTACTTCAATAAAATAAACTTTAAAAGTAACATGAAGAACACCTATACATCATTAAGAGGAAACACTAAGACCCTCAATGAAAAACACACAAAATTACCAGCATGGAGATTACAAAGGAAAAATGCAAATGGACAATGCAAATGTGTAAACAAATGTTGAACTCACAAATGCTCAAGGGAATGGGAATTAAATTGCAATGACTTTTTTATGGCCAACAAATAAGCAGAGACTTAGGATAATGATACTAAGCAACGCTGGTGACTATTTATCAGAAAATACGTGTTGTGGCAACATTGATCAGAAAGCATATCAATTAATTAATGACTGAATTGGTATGGGCCTCACCAATCAGATCAGACCCAGACCACAGAGGCTGAGAAAGTTCTGGAATTTCTTCTGAGCCTTGGAGAAGTCTGAGCACTCCAGGGAAAGAGCAGGATGGCCAGAGACCCTGCGGAGGGGCTCATCCAGTCGCTATTTACTAACTAGTTCCAGGCAAGTACTTCAGTATTTTACCAAGCCTGTCCATACCCATGAGTTATGGCTAAAAATCAGGTCAGTTTATTATTTACAGAAATAATTGCGAAAATTAAAAAGTCAAAATGATGATTTTATGCTTCGACCTAGTGATTCCAATGCTGTATATCTAATTTCTAAAAATTGGCACTGATTTACAAAAATTTGGTAATCGAAGTATGAAGTGAAAGTCATTCAATCGTGATCGACTCTTTGCAACCCCATGGATTATACAGTCCATGGAATTCTCCAGGCCAGAATACTGGAGTGGGTAGCCTTTCCCTTCTCCAGGGGATCTTCTCAACCCAGTGATCGAACCCAGGTCTCCTGCATTGCAGGCAGATTCTTTACCAGCTGAGCCACAAGGGAAGCCCAAGAACACTGGAGTGGGGTGCCTATCCCTTTTCCAGCGGATCTTCCCAACGCAGGGATTGAACCGGGTTCTTCTGCACTGCAGGCAGATTCTTTACCAACTGAGCTATCAGGGAAGACTAATGACAGTATAACAGTAGCATAATGACAAAGGGTAAATTTACGATGTGCCTTCCATCTGCTTGGCCATCTAAGTGATATACATGAGCTTACTTGCTCGGTCGTGTCCAACTCTTTGCGACCCCATGGACTGTAACCCCACAGGCTCCTCTGTCCATAGGGTTTCCCAGGCAAGAATGCTGGAGTGGGGTTGCCATTTCCTTCTCCAGTGCATGAAAGTGAAAAGTGAAAGTGAAGTCGCTCTCAGCGACCCCATGGACTGCAGCCCACCAGGCTCCTCCATCCATGCGATTTTCCAGGCAAGAGTACTGGAGTGGGTTGTCATTGCCTTCTCCTTAAACAAAGTTAAGTTCAGTCCATTTGCTGACTTCCTCACAGACTGAGAGAACGAACTTATGGTTGGTCAGGGGGAAGGATGGTGGGAAGGGGTATTTTGGGAATTGGGAGGCACACATATACACTGCTATATTTTAAATGGACGGCCAACAAGGGCCTCCTGTACAGCACAGGGAGCTCAGCTCAATAGTATGTGACAGCCTTGATGGGAGAAGGGCTGCTGCTGCTGCTGCTAAGTTGCGTCAGTCGTGTCCGACTCTGTGCGACCCCATAGATGGAAGCCCACCAGGCTCTCTGTCCCTGTGATTCTCCAGGCAAGAACACTGGAGTGGGTTGCCATTTCCTTCTCCAGGGAGAAGGACTGGGGGAGAATTAATACACGTATATGTATGGCTGAGTCCCTTCGCTGTTCACCTGAAATTATCACAACGTCGTTTGTTAATCGGCTATACCTCAATAAGAATTTAAAAGTTTTTTAAAAACTTGATGACTTCCTCCTTGGCTTTAAGAGAAAATGCAGGGGGGGAAAGCACAGCCTCTGGGATTAGACCGTCATATACAGCAGGCTTCGTGGTCTTACGAGACAAATAAGGAACACTTTCACGAAAGATATTTTAACAGTGGGTTATTTCCTTTATAAATATCTTTTTAAAAAATCCTCTCCAGAACATCATTTTACTAGAATTAGATAGTTTTCTTTTCTAAATTTTAAACCAAAGTTGTCTTTCACGGTCAAAATCATGACACCAGTCTTTCTAAACTCTTGTTATTATGGAAATTTGTCACAGGCATGTCTCTTCGAATAAATCTTGGTCCTATTTTATTCTTTGCCTGTCTGTGGCTGCAGCAACTAATATTTCTATCCCCTGTGGGGAGTGTATTAGAGAATTAGCTTCCTGTGTAAAAAAAAAAATGTGGTTCATCAAGAGCGTCTCATTGGAATCCCCTGTGGGAACAACCCTCATGAGAACTACTTAGTCCATTAACACACCCTTGAGAAAATGATATGAGAAACTTACATCCGTCTCATTTCTCAGATTTTACAAGACATTCTCTGGGCTAGTTAAGCGTTTGTGGATAAAAAGAACTCAGTGACACAAACCTGGCTTTCTCTCTTCCTGAGCACCCATGACCTCTGCATTTGTTCCAGAAATCTGTGTTTAAACATGAAGACACCTCACCTAATCTCAGGCTCTTCCCATCCACCCCTCACTCAGCACCACCCAGAAAGCAGACGTGCCCCAGTCGCTCTGGAAAGTGATGATGAAGCTTGACAAGCAGGGCAGGCTGCAGGCCACGGGGGCAGCACTGGGCCACGGGCACGGCACGCAGGAATCAAGAGGAGCCTTGTGTGTATCCGCTGCCAAAGGGGATAAAGAAGATGACTTGCTAGCTGGGAAAGTGACGACAGCGAGGATGTGAAAGCTGACGTTATCTGCGTGTCTACTGGCCAGGAGGCCCGAAATCGCCTCCTGTGGCCGAAATCACTCCAGTCACAGCTGCCCTGTGAGCCAGGCACTGTCGTGAGCCCGATTTGACAAATGAGGCGGGCAGGCGCCAGGGCATCTGCTTGGGTGGGAAAAGCAATTTTGGCCCCAAATCTTCAGCATCCGGAGCCCAGGCTCCTAACCAGTCACTGAGGGTTGAATCCTACCTTCTGTTCAAGCGTCAGTGGCAGGGGCTGTGCTCGGGTCAATCAAAGTGTGGAATTCCTTGAGACCATTCCACTCCGTCTCAGGTAGGGAGTTAGGAGTTAACCAACGTTTGGAGAATACTGTTCCAGAAGGAAAAAGCAGTCTCACATACCAAGAGGACATAGGTTCCTTTAGGATTTACCTGGTGGCTCAGATGATAAAGAATCTGCCTGCAATGCAGGAGACCTGGGTTCCACCCCTGGGTTGGGAGGATCCCCTGGAGAAGGGAATGGCTATTCTCTCCAGTATTCTTGCCTGGAGAATCCCATGGACAGAGGAACCTGGTGGACTAAAATGCATAGTGTCACAAAGAGTCAGACACGACTTAGCATGCACACACACGCACATCCACACACACACACCCCCCTCGATTTTAATCCTTCAGAAGTTAAAGTGTCTGAATTCCACAAGGGTTTTTGTGTTACCACCCACCTATCCCCTAAATAGAACTCTGACTTATGAGCTGTTTTGGTGGGGAAGAAAATTCATTGTGTTTCTTTTGGATCTTCCATACTCCAAATTAGTGAACTCCATTTTTTTGTTCTTAGCTGTGAAGTTATCTTAATATGAAAATGAACACATACCAAACAGAGGTGATGTGAAGAAAATGGGGAAATAAAATAATTTATGTTTTGAGCTGAGGTGCAGAGATAGTACAACCTGTTAATCCTTCTAGAAATAAATATGCAAGCTATAATAGTTCTAAAAAAAAATTTTTAAGGGGCTTCTGTACATGGAAAGCAAAGGAAAGCTTAAATATGTGAGTAATCCTAATACTCAAAGTTCTCCTCATAGAATTTCTTCCAGCAGAAAGTAAGTATTCATTCGCCTCTTACGAGTCTGTAAATTTTTAGGCTTCTAAGATATCCCTGCAATCTTTCTCATCCTTTAGAGAACAGACTCTGCAAACTGCTCACTGATGACGAGCACCAGACATGAAGGATTTTGGCCAGGAATCTGTACAGGTTGCAACTTCAGAGACTCTGTTTTTCTGTCCTTTTTTTTTTTTTTTTTTTGCCAGACTTACTTTTAATATCTTCCTATCAAAGAGGAAAAGAGAGAAACCTGAAATAATAGATTCACGGGAACTGCTCTGTCAGCGGCCCAAGCCCTTCCTATCAGCAGATGAACAGCAAATGAATATGTTTTTTTCCCTCATACATACTTGAAAACTTCATGCTCCTTCCTTGCTTTAGCAGTGAGGGCATATTTGCCTTTGTGGACAACCAGGTCTGGGGACTAGATTGAATCTTCCTGCTGCCAGTACGTCTCCCAGAAAATTTCACCTTTTCCCTGTTTGAGAAAAAATTCCATAATTCTCGACAGTTAGAGCCCCAAATTGTCTACTTTCCCCCTGAGTAGCAAGAACATTTATGTAAGTTTGCCTTGAAGATTTTCATCTTTCTCCTACATGGTCTTAATCCAGAAAACTGTAAATTGTTTAGACTAAGAACTTCAACATAAGCCATTTCCAACATAAAAGCTGAGATGCGGCAACTAAGAATTCCACTTTTTTCTTTTTCTCTTTTTACGGTCTCTCCATTCAGAAACTTAAAACAACTTGAAAAAAATTTTATTAAATGAAAGCAATGTAATCACTTCAGAGGACATAACATAATAGACATCAAAGATACACACAAATAAGATACGGATTGCTGTAGTTGGACAACATGAAAGTGTGCATGCTTGCATTTGGATTCTGTTTTACGTGCACAGGCTTTACACAACAGATTTGCTTATTTGAGTCAGATGTGGCTTTTGGCAAACTACTCTCAACATTTTAGGTGGCCCGTTTAAAAAAAGAAAAGAAAAAAAAAAGCTTTCACCTTATCTACTACAAGAGATCCCATTTAAATAAGGGGGAACTGTGTTGTTCTTCCTGTTGTAAAAATATTCCCAGCTCCTTACGATGCCTGAAATTCCAATTTTTATGTAGATTTCCCACCTGCTTGCAGAAAAGGAGGATTGGACTACTGATTCAAAACCCTGGGCAGAAGAATGTCACATCGACTGTCTTTGCAAAGTGCAATTGTATCCAGACCGTAATGAATCTGGGCTCACAGTGTCCTCTGGAAGCTTCTGCAGCCTCTAAGAGTTATGGTCTACTCATCACTTCTGGCCAGTCCCCAGAAGAATGAAGTTATGGAAAAGCATCTTTGAGATGCCCCGACATGCCAGCCTACCCTCCTGGAACGTGTGCCACCTCGTCATCCAATTTCCAGGGGCAGAACCCTTGAGACTTGCATTCCAAGGCAGTGAGGCCGAACCAAAACTCTTGTCACAGCCGATGGCTTCCACGATGCCCGGAGATCAAAGTCAGGGCACACGGGCCGGGGCAGCCGGTGAACGCGATGCAAGGTGGGGCAGTGGGCGGAACTGAGCCTGCGCGCTCCCGCCAGTCACCCGGCCCCGCAAAACAGGTGTGGGCTGCAGGTGGGATCAAAGCCTTGCATAAACGTGATTTTGACGAATCGAGTTAGCCCATTTGTAAGAGTCACACCGTAGTGCCTCGAAGCCATGACTTAATTATCATTTGCCAGAAATACCTTATTAGTGACATGGGAGGAGAGCGCTGAGCTCTAATTACACCTTGTTGAACTTGAACGTGAAGCCAGCATCTTTTCTCCCATGCTCCGTCTTTGCGATAAGCCATCTAGGGTGATTGCATCTTCCAAGCAAGTGTTTCTAGGTCCTCAGCCTTTCACATCGGAAGGAACGTGACAGAAGCTGAGAGGGAACCAGTCTGTTGAATTGTACCCCCATCCTCCCGAGTGTATACACATGGAAATGGCTACACAAGCAAATAGTCGCTGGTGGTTTTATGTTTCAGTGAAAGGAGAAGAGACCAAGGAATGCCACAAAGGACCCCAGGGTTCAAAATATTTAGAAACTTTCTTTACTCTCCAAACAAAGCCAGAACGGTGAAGAGAGGAACAGCAATTAGAAACAGCCGTCCCATGGAACTAGCTGCCTCTGCGGTTCAGCCACTGCTGTTTGGCACAAGAAGAGTCAACTGTGGTCTAGTTCCTGTGTTCTTGGAGGTGTCTGCGACCCAGAAAGCCAGGGACGTGCCCTGAGAGCATGAAACATAATTTATCTACCTCCTGGGGTTGAAATGTCCCCTACCAGGTGCCAAGAGCCAGTTCCAGAAACCGGTGACGTTTCAGGAAGAAATCATTGTTTTGGTAAGGTGTTGCCCATGTCCCGTCCTCCACTTGGTGCCAAAGAGAAACGAGGCAAATAAAACAAGATAAGGAGAACTTTGGAAGCATGAAGATGCTTCGTTCCAACAGCTGCTAGCTGATCTCTTATCAAGTCTTTTATGTGGTGTGGAATGGTTTCAGATTCAGCCAGGACATAAAAGGCGTGCGCCCAAACAGAAGTCTGCGTTCCAGGTATTTCACGGAAGTTTTGTGGGGTCCTCTGCTCGGTGCCATGGACCCAAGGGACTGGAGGAGGTCTCGGGGGGGAACACCCCACAGCCTGTTGCCACATTGTCACTTACAAGGGCTGGAATGAAGAAATAAAGCAGATGCGCCGAAGCCCCCCACCCCCGAAGGAAGAAAATGATTAGCAAGACCACGTGGGCTCGTCTTGAAAAATGCACAAGAAACAGAAAAGCTTTTTAGGACTGGGGAAACAATGCCCTTATATTTTTGTTCCCTCTGCTTGGAATATGCTTTGCTAGCAGTTTCTGTCTTTAAGGTTCAAGTCTCTGCTGAAAGGGCTAGTCTTGACATAGCTCCCATCTGACGCCCCACCTCCGTCACTTGCCAAACTCCACTCGGCTCTATTTACTTCATGGACCTCAGCCCATCATGATGGGCTTCCCAGGTGGCTCAGTGGTAAAGAATCCACCTGCCAATGCAGGAGACATGGGTTTGATCCCTGGATGGGGAAGATTCCCTGGAGAAAGAAATGGCAACCCACTCCAGTATTCTTGACTAGAGAGTCCCATGGACAGAGGAGCCTGACGGACTACAGTCCATGGGGTCGCAAGATTTGGATGGGACTTAGTGACTAAACAATGCCTGTAACTCATCAGATAGGAACTGCAGATGACTTTTAATTATCCTGTTTGCTGTTTGCTTATGGTGACTCCTACTCTGATGTAGTCTCTGTGAGGGAGGAGACTCAGCTTCTCTTGTTCATTTTGGTCTCTCCAACATCCAGGGGCTTGGTATGTCATCAGGGCTCAATAAGTATTTGAATAACTAATAAATCAGCTGTACTTTATTAGTCTGTTTTTAGCATGGGCAACTTGTTTTCATCGCTGAGAAAAATAAGGCAAAATTATGTGCCAATGCAACAGAAAAGGGCTTTAATGTTAGCATTTCAAACAAGCACAATTTCAGCCTGATGTAGGAGTCACAGCCCCATACAGAGCTTCCAGGTGGCGCAGTAGTAAAGAATCAGCCTGCCATGCAGGAGACACAAGAGACGGGGGTTCAATCCCTGGCTCGGGAAGATCTCTTAGAGAAGGAAATGGCAACCCACTCCAGAGTTCTTGCCTGGGAAATCCCACCGGCAGAGGAGCCTGTAGGGCTACAGTCCATGGGGTCGCAAAGAGTCTGACGCAACTAAACAGCTAAGTACAAGCCTGCAGACCAAGCCATGCTTTGAGACTTCAGGCTAAAAGCCCCAAGGAAGGGGATTACCAGCCCCTTCAGCTCCCTTCACATGCTTTCTGTAATAGGCAGTATAATCTGGCAACTTTACTGTTGCAAATTACTGTCTGAACAGCTTCATGGTCAATGTTTTATTTCCATAGTGTAACATTGTTTAGGGGAGAGAAAAAAGTGTTTTTTTTTTTTTTCCCTCCACAGATTCAGAAGAGTTTATTGCATTCTAAAGTGTGATTTTTATTGTGAATCATCAGCTTAAGAATAGAAACCAAAAGATTCAAGTTCTACATCTATTATCATCCTCCATCTAGTGCTGAGTGAGTGAGTGTCTCTGTGTCAGTTTCCCTAGCTGCAAAATTAGGATAATAATAGCTTCCCTCCCCTATCTCAGCGAGATGTTGGGAGGATTAAAAAAAAATCGCCTTTTTAATTAGTGTAGAACACGCTGCGATTTTTAAAGAAGGTGTGAGGTTCACACGGAATAGTATTCATCTCAACTTCCTGGAATACTTTAATGGGAAAAAAAAAGGGTTAAAAATGCAGCTGCCGAGAGAGAAAACACCAGCTAGCGAATCATGTGTGATTGATGGGGTTGGGGAGAGTCAATGATAATAGTATACACATTGGACTTGGCGGGGATTTTCCTTCTAAAGAAGTTAAGTATTTTATAAATATTATCTCTTTCATCCTTTTAAACTTCCCGTGATGTGGCATTTATTACTCTCAGCTTCCAGATGGACAGCTAACCGCAGAGAAACGCACAAGGCTCCCAGAGGCACGTGATGACTGGGTCTCTGTGTGCTGGGCGAGACGGGCTCTGACGGATGGAGTCACTCATTCACTGGCTCATTCACTCATTCACTCAACAGGAAATGTGGCAGATCTGCGCTGTGGCAGGCACCACGCTCAGGACATGGGGAGGAGGCAGGGATGAATGAAGGCAATCAGCTCACATGGAGGCCAGGAGGCTCACGGAGGCAAACACCGGTAATAGGAAGAGAAGGTGAGCTCTCCAATGAAGAGCTGGAAATTGCTGTGATAAACAGTGAAGTATTGGGATGGTGATGTGCTTAGTTATAGAGATACAGACATGCCTTAACTGGTGTGAAAAGACGCACAGCAAATATTACTAGGTAACCCACGCTCAGTCACTCAGTTGTGGCCGACGCTTAGCAACCCTATGGACTGTCGCCCGTCAGGCTCTTCTGTCCATGGGGTTTCCCAGGCAAGAATACTAGAGTGCTTTGCCAGGGGACCTTCCTGGGGACCTTCCTGACCTAGGGATCGAGTTGACCTCTCTGGCTTTTCCTGCATTCTTTACTAACTGCGCCACCTGGGAGAGACCAAGTAAAACCCAGGTTGAAAAAAAGAATAAGAAGGTCATGCTTGGCGTGCGCCCTTCAACTAAACATGTGTGTGAGTGTGCGTACATGTGTGTGTGTGCACGCATCACAAGATAAATAAGCCAAGTGTTAAGCTGTTAGGACAGAAAATATCAGTGTGTAGAATTATGGGTCATTCTCTACTTCCTTTTTTCTGCTGTCATGCATTTTCTGAATATTTTCATAGAAAGCATGTATTGGGTTTTCAAAGGTGATAGATTACTTTCCTGATTATAAAATAGCATGTTGACTGACAAATATATCAAATAGTGTAGTACAGAAGTGGTTAAATAGGAAGTAAAAGTTTCTCGTTAATCTCAACTCTCAGAAATAATGACCATAATCAATATATTTTATAGAAATCTACATTATTATTTGTCTATCTTTTGAAAGGGAATTATCACTGGGATTCTGTTACAAAATTATATGTTGGGATTTTTGTTTTTTTTAATGGACAGACCAAAATATGTTTAACCAAATTTCTATTATTAGACTTTCTTTCTCCTTTCCTCCCTTCTTTTCTATCTTTCTGCTAGCAATTTGATCTTACATAACACTGTGCATATATCATCTGGAACTTTTCAGAATATTTCCTTAAATCCTACAGATGGAATTAATGAGTCAAAGACCTATTTGCCTATCACATACATTGCAAATACTTCTTGAAGCTGTATTAATGAAAGGGAAAAAACTTCAAATAAGTGCAATTATTATCCTCAGATTTGGAAAGCTTATATCACATGCAATTACTTTAAGCAGGGTACTACAAGAAAAAAAGTTGATCAGGGTCACAAGAAATTAAAAACATTATTTAAAAAAATAGTAAATGATCTGAGAAGCAGAGAAAAGTAGATAAACAAAAGTACATGAAACAAAGTGACTCTTCCAAAACACATAGAAAATGTGAAATTATTGTTTGAGAGAAAGCTAAAAGATAAAAACAAGAGTTATAGATCATTACTTTAACCATATGTCAAAGAGGTATTTTAAAAGAAGAAAGTGAAAAGAATTGGGGGGTGCAGGATGAATTAGGGGTTTGGGATTGAGAGAGGCACAAACATTAAATATAAAATGAATGACAAGGTCTTTCAGTAGAGCATGGGAGACTGCACTTACTACCGTGTAATAACCTAGAATGGAACAGAATTTTTAAAAGAATATATATGTGTGTGTGATTGTGTATGTTGTGTGTGTTAGTCGCTCAGTCATGTCCAACTCTTTGTGACCCCATGGCCTACCTCGCCAGGCTCCTCTGTCCACGGAGTTCTCCAGGCAAGAACACTGGAATGAGTAGCAATTTCCTTCTCTAGGGGATCTTCCTGACCCAGGGATTGAACGAAGGTGTCCAGCATTGCAGGCAGATTCTTTACCATCTGAGCCAACAGTATCAGTTCAGTTCAGTCACTCAGTCATGTCCAACTCTTTGTGACCTCATGACCACAGCACCCCAGGCCTCCCTGTCCATCATCAACTCCCAAAGTCCACCCAAACCCATGTCCATCGAGTCAGTGATGCCATCCAACCATCTCATCCTCTGGCATCCCCTTCTCCTCCTGCCATCAATCATTCCCAGCATCAGGGTCTTCTCAAATGAGTCAGAGCTTCACATCAGGTGAACAAAGTACTGGAGTTTCAGCTTCAACATCAGTCCCTCCAATGAACACCCAGGACTGATTTCCTTTAGGATGGACTGGTTGGATCTCCTTGCAGTCCAAGGGACTCTCAAGAGTCTTCTCCAACACCACAGTTCAAAAGCATCAATTCTTCAGCACTCAGATTTCTTTATAGTCCAACTCTCACATCCATACATGACCACAGGAAAAACCATAGCCTTGACTAGACGGACCTTTGTTGTCAAAATAATGCTCTGCTTTTTAATATGCCATCTAGGTTGGTCATAACTTTCCTTCCAAGGAGTAAGCGTCTTTTAATTTCATGGCTGCAGTCACCATCTGCAGTGATTTTGGAGCCCAGAAAAATAAAGTCAGCCACTGTTTCCACACTGTTTCCACTGTTTCCACTTCATTTGCCATGAAGTGATGGGACCGGATGCCATGATCTTAGGCCACCAGCGAAGCCCCAATATATGTATAGACACACACACACATATATATATAACTGAATCACTTTACTGTACACCAGAAACTAACCCAACATTGTAAACCAACTATATTTCAATAAAAAATTTAACAAATAAACAAAAAAGAAATAAAAATAAACAAATTCTTATTCCAAGTTGATCCAGTTGCAAAAGACTCAAAAAATAAAGAATGACCTCAGGATGAACACTAAATCTGGCAAAGCATGGTCTCGGTGTAAAGACCTCGACTGCGTGGCTATACAACCTTCAGATGGGCTCTCAGAATATTTCATGTGTGTACTTAGCAAGGCTTCCAATAATCTGAAGGCCCTCACTCAGATTTTTTCTCTTTGATGGTGAGTACTGTTAAGAATTAAGATGTCTCAGGGATTCTTCTAACTAAGAAAAATGTTCTGAGATCTTAAGGGTGTTTTTCCACAGCATCCTGACTCTTGGCTCAAATGAAGAACCCATGTGACTTTCGTCTGGTGAAGTGTACTATTAAAATAATGTGATACACAAGGGACCTATGACATTTTTAAAAGAATTATATCAGCTTGAACTGAAGGAATCAGAGGGAAATGGGTTACCCCCTCCCCAACTACAACAGGCAGAAAGAAAGTAGTAGAAACATTCAGATGTGAACGGTCTATGTATTATGGAAAAAGAAAGATGGCTTGAAGGAGGAAAGGAGAAACTGGGGCCCGGAGCCACAAACCATGGAAAATCATTCCCAGGAAGCAGAATAATTCAAAGAACTGGCAGTACGTGCCCAGCTGGATTTGATAACTGCTCTAGACGAGTGACTGGCATCATGCACCTCCCATCTTCCTCACTTTTGAACGGGAATGTCATTTGTGGTTTTGCTTTGCCTATCCGACATTGTGTTAATATGTCTAGTGTGTGTGTGTAGATAACGTGTCTCTTTGATTCACAGGTTTTCAAACAGAGAGGGCCCACGCTCAAGGAGCCTCATCTACACCTGGGCCTCATTTAGATCATTAAATCTTGACCCTTGGACTTGAAGCCATCATTGTACAAGTAAAACTTAGGTGGAAAGGAGGGCTCAGCAAGTGGTGTGGAGGGCAAGGGCAGTGCACATTTTGCATGTGGGAAATATGTACATATATTAATAATCTGCAGTAAGAGAGTGGATCCTGGTGAATTCAAGAGGATGACATTTTCAAAATGCTCTTCCTGTCTCCCACACTGAATCTGGTTGGGCTCCCTGACTACTTTATAACAAATCATAACAGACGTGATGTTGTGCTACTGTCCACGCCTAGGATTTCAGACTGGCCATTCTGCATCCTGTCTCTTAGAATGCTTGCACTTAGCAATAAGCCACCAGGCTGTGAAAGCCCAGACCACATGGACAGGCCACCTGGAGGCACCGTGGCAGGGAGTCCCAGCTGAAGCCCCCGGAGAACTGTGAAGGGCAGATCACACCCCTGCCTCCCTGGGTGGGAGTCTCTTAGATGGCCAACCCAATAGACCTTTAGATAACTCAGGTCCCAGCTGCTCCTGACTGCAACTAGATGAAATATACAAAGCCAGAAGACCTCATGGCTGAGGCCAGGCAACTAACAGAATTCCATGGGATAATAATATCCTGTTGATTTAAGCCTCTATGCTTTACATACATATATATATATATATATATATATATAAAATCAATATCCATATTATGTAGAAAGCTGCTACAAGTCAATAAAAAAGAAAAAGCTCAATACAAAAAAAAAAAAAAAAATGGGCAAGGAATTCAGTTCAGTTCAGTTCAGTTGCTCAGTCGTGTCTGACTCTTTGCGACCCCATGAGCCACAGCACCCCAGGCCTCCCTGTCCATCATCAACTCCCGGAGTCCACCCAAACCCCTGTCCATTGAGTCGGTGATGCCATCCAACCATCTCATCCTCTGGCATCCCCTTCTCCTCTTGCCCTCAATCTTTCCCAGCATCAGGGTCTTTTCCAGTGAGTCAGCTCTTTGTATCAGGTGGCCAAAGTATTGGAGTTTTAACTTCAACATCAGTCCTTCCAATGAACACCCAGGACTGATTTCCTTTAGGATGGACTGGTTGTGCAAGGAATTTGAAGAGGCAAAAACAACAACTATATATATATGTATATATATGTATAATCAACAAGCCCATAAAAATGCTTATCAACTCTCAGAGAAATACAAATCAAAACAAGGAGAACACTGTGTCTTCTATCTGATTAGCAAAAATTAAGATGACAGATAAACCTAAAATAAATCTGGAAAATGACTGATTTGATATCAAACGTTACCAGCAATGGGAAAAGAATTGACATCGTGTTGGCAGACAAAGGGTGCATGGGTGTCTACAAGTTCACAGCCTTACAATGAGCAGGTCATGGAGGGCCATCTCTGAGGTTTCAAGACGCCCCACCCACTACCACCAACCCACCTCCCCCACCCCACCCCCACACACACCAGCTGTTGGGAAGTAAGTGTCTGCACACAGCGGCAGTGATTGAAAAGGAAGATAGAATCAAGGAGAGAATTTTGCCAGCCAGGATCAGTTCAGCTTGTCTGGATGTTGAGCAGCAGAAAAAGGTAGAGGAACCAGGGTGTGAAGTTGCTAGAAATGACTCAAATAAGCTCTCTCTCAGAGCAGGAGGTGGAGAAAGCAATGGAAACCCATTCCAGTACTCTTGCCTGGAGAATCCCATGGATGGAGGAGTCTGGTGGGCTGCAGTCCATGGGGTTGCGAAGAGTTGGACATGACTGAGCGACTTCACTTTCACTTTTCACTTTCATGCATTGGAGAAGGAAATGGCAACCCACTCCAGTGTTCTTGCCTGGAGAATCCCAGGGATGGAGGAGCCTGGTGGGCTGCTGTCTATGACGTCACACAGGGTCGGACACAACTGAAGCGACTTAGAAGCAGCAGAAGCAGCAGAGCAGGAGGGAAAGGGATTCAGAGTCCTTGGGGTGATGCTGGTCACACCTTTGAGCCTCAGCAGACTTCCAGACGGAGGGACTCAGCCCACAGAGGCAGATACAGAAAATATCAGAGGTTTATCTCTTTCACTTGCTCCAATATAATTGTACTAGGCTAAAAGAATATGTCAACATTTGTATTGAAGTTTAGCCCAGATATCGTCTTAGCTATTGTACCAAGTACTTCACCACCAAAATAAAATCCCCTCTGATATCTCTGTCCCTACCTCCTTGCCTCCAAAAGGTTGTGGGGACCACAATGAACTCCCAGGATGAACTCCTGCAGGGCGAAGCCATCTCAGCGATAAGGAAATAAATTTGAAGTTCTCCCTGACTTGAGCAGCAGAAAGGATCTGCCCATCCAGACTTCACTCTTCACAAGAAAGTGCCCCAGACAAGTGCCCGCTCCAACCTGGTTCCCCTGAATCAGGACCACAGGCACTTGCTCGTTCTCCAGCTGGAAAACCTCACCCACGTTCTGTCAGGGGTGGCTCACAGATGGTTTTCGCCTCTTGTTCTTTTTTTCAGAGTTGTTATCCTTCTCAAGCTGCAACCCCGACACGTCTGAGCAAGCACTGCTGTTTGCTTTCTCCAATGTCAGCGGCATTCTGGAATAACAGGATGGAGGTCAGGGTCCTCCCGTCCCGGACCACTCTTCTCATCAGTGACTGCAAGGAGCCTCCTGATTGCCCTGCAGAGCCATCTATTCATTAAACACGTCTCCTCAAATGTTAAACCGTGCAAGTACAGCATCTAATTCCACTTTTGGGAGAAAATGGAGTCTATTTTCCAAGCTCTAGCTTCAAGGAATGATAAATTCCTTTTTGATCTTAGGGACCCTGACCTCTGCCCTGTGCAGACTGTGGTCTCACTGCCAAGCCATGCCAGCTTCCACCAGCCCCTCATTTGCTACCTGTGGTGATGGCACCTCTGGGTTGGGCAATGCTTAGTCACTCAGTTGCATCTGATTCTTTGCTGCCCCATGGACTGAAGTTTGCCAGGCTCCTCTGTCCTTGTGGATTCTCCAGGCAAGAATACTGGAGTGGGTTTCCATGCCCTTCTCCACAGGATCTTCCCCATCCAGGGACTGAACCCAGGTCTCCTACATTGCAGGCAGATTCTTTACCATCTGAGACACCAGGGAAGACTGATGGCATCGCTATTGTGATGCTATATTTATCCAACATGTACTGGAAGTGGTTTACCAGTTCCTGGCACCATGTAATTATCACAAAGCCCTCATGCACTGTAACAAACTCGATTTCTCCAAGGCCACTACATGGCCCGTTCAGGCAATGATTATTTTTAGACAGAGGTTCTAATGGCTGGTTTTATTCCCAAAGCCATCTCCTATTTGAGTGCTCCATTTGGCTTCAAGAACCAAACCATGCCCATCACATTCCCACGAGGTTTTTGCAGAAAGGCAAGCCTACTCCCACTCCTGAATTAATGAACCCCTCTTGCTGTCAACTGTAGCTTAATGGATTTCACCATCCTGTGTATTTTCATACCCAGAACAGAAAGTCATACAAAGGTAACTTAATTCAGGAGTGACCTTTCAGTTCATTGCCTGGCAGGGCTGTAAATCTTACGCGGTGGCAGGTTTATTCCTGTGTCCGTGATTTCCATAGGCAGCTTCACCTTCTGTGTGGCAATGACTTAAAATGGTTGCAAAAATGTTATCTCTGTCTAAAATGGCTGGTAGTCAAGGCGTTTAATCAACCCTGGTGATCACTTATCCCCATTCATTCCCCCAATTTAACATTTCACTAGACGATCTTTCAAAAAGATAGCGTCCCCATGGTACATGCTATATCAAGTAACTGGAAAAGTAATTCCTCTTCTCATCCCTTCGTGGCTTCATCTTTCTTGGTGACTTTCACGCTAAGCCTCAAAAGTGACCAAATGTAGGGCTTTTCTTTACTCTTTCATCTTTCTTCCTATAGAGTCACTTCATGATCAGTTGGGAGCCTCATCTTTAAAATTAAATGCAAATCAGCCAGTTGAACTTGATATGGAAAAAAAAAATTCTCCAAAGTGGAGTTGGTTAAGAACAGAGTTTTGTGGGTCAGATATAAACCATTTTAAAACAGTGAATTCCAAATTTTTCCTCCTTCCTGCACTCTCTCCACAGGGATTATTGGTTGCATGATTTTTGTTGAGCATTAGGTAAACAGGTGGACAAAAGTGTACCAAGAGTTTTCCTTATATTATATTTTCCTTATATTAAAGATTCCCAACCAGTGGGATAGATAATCACATTAAAGAAGAATTTTGTTATAATTACTGTGAGACAAAGTATAAAGTGTTTTGGGAGCAACTAGGAGAGGCAAAAAAGCCTCTTGCTGAAAGTGAAAGAGGAGACTGAAAAAGCTGGCTTAAAGCTCAACATTCAGAAAAAGAAGATCATGGCATCCAATCCCATCGCTTCACGGGAAATATATGGGGAAACAGTGGAAACAGTGTCAGACTTTATTTTTTGGGGCTCCAAAATCACTGCAGATGGTGATTGTAGCCATGAAATTAAAAGACACTTACTCCTTGGAAGGAAAGTTATGACCAACCTAGACAGCATATTAAAAAGCAGAGACATTACTTTGCAACAAAGGTCCGTCTAGTAAAGGCTATGGTTTTTCCAGTGGTCATGTATGGATGTGAGAGTTGGACTATGAAGAAAGCTAAGCGATGAAGAATTGATGCTTTTGAACTGTGGTGATGGAGAAGACTCTTGAGAGTCCCTTGGACTGCAAGGAGATCCAACCAGTCCATCCTAAAGGAGATCAGTCCTGGGTGTTCACTGGAAGGACTGAGATTGAAGCTGAAACGCCAATACTTTGGCTACCTGATGCGAAGAGCTGACTCATTGGAAAGGACCCTGATGCTGGGAGGGATTGGGGGCAGGAGGAGAAGGGGACGACAGAGGAGGAGATGGCTGGAGGCATCACTGACTCGATTGACATGAGTTTGGGTGGACTCCGGGAGTTGGTGATGGACAGGGAGGCCTGGCATGCTGTGATTCACGGGGTTGCAAAGAGTCGGACATGACTGAGCGACTGAACTGAACTGAGAAGAGGCAAACAGAACGTGCAGCAAATTGCGGCTGCTTCTCCACCATCCATCCTTCTCTTTCTGGAGACAGCATCCTTCTTTGCCTTTATTGCTGCCCCATCATCCCCTCCAACCAATCAGTATTCCCACCTTCCGGATCTTCCCCCACAGAGGTAAGCGTGTAAGCCCAGAATGCCGCATCCTCCCGCCCACAGTGATTGGTGCAGAATGGGCACATGACCCAAAGTGGACCAATCAGAAATATTTCTTGAGATTTTCTTCACAGATGCTTTTCTCTGAGAGAGAAAAGCTCTAATGATGGCAAGGAGACACACATTTTTCGTAAGTTTATCCGACTTTGTTTTTGTTCATTCTCAATGAAATCAGTCCTGACTAGCACAGAGCCATTCTAAAAAGAGAAAAACCTGTGATGGCAAGAACATGGTACAGCAAATACAGAAGAAGGACATGTCTACACTCCCATTCTAACCCATCATTTTGACCATATTATCTTGGTATGTTGATCCTGCCATTTTAACCCTGTTCCTTGTTCTGTATTCTGCCAGAATAAGGGCTGTGAGTACGTGTCCCACAAAACAGTAGGACATATACAAAAGAAATAGATTATCAGCACAATAAATCAGCTGACCATTCTGTACCATCTTGGAATGCCTAAGAGAACCATTTATTATAACCTTTTCAATTAAATGAAGATACATGAAATAAATCCATAATTCAATTCATAATAAATAATATTAGAGATTATAATGAACAAAATAAAAACTTTAATAAGGACTAACAGGCTAATCCTATACATGGAAAAATTGTAATCTCCAAAATTCAACCCAGAAAAATAAAAAACCCAAACACTTGAAAGAAGGGACAAGTACCATGTGAATCTTACAAGGGAAGAAAATTGAATTAGAAATTTTAATTTTGTGAAGGAATGTGTTAAGTACTCTGATACAGAGATGCCCAATTAATTAATCAAATATCAAGTATAACATTAACATACAAGATAATCTTCCCAATGAGATTGTTTCAACTAAATAAAAACTAGAAAACATGCTGTATACAATTCAATTGTACTGCATAAACATTGAGACAAGCAATAATTCGACCTACTGGATCAGCCAGAGAAAGCATTCTCTCGATACAAATTCACTTTGAAGTTCATTCAGCAGGAGGAGAAACTATTGATTCCATATGTGCATCGCTTTGGTGGAAATGCACATTTCAGGGGTAGAAGTGTCAAAAAACGCAGCTGAAGGAGTCCGAGGCTCGAG
The DNA here is from genome assembly GCF_003369695.1 of Bos indicus x Bos taurus. Lineage (NCBI taxonomy): Eukaryota > Metazoa > Chordata > Mammalia > Artiodactyla > Bovidae > Bos > Bos indicus x Bos taurus. The sequence goes on from NC_040087.1 coordinate 81,550,759, forward strand.
ATTGCCAAGGATCAGGCAAGCAATCCTGAAGGCTTTGGACTTTATCCCGAGGACTATTAGGAATCTATGAATCACCTTTAAAAGGGGAGTAATCTGATCAGCTCTTCAGTCAAGCCAAATCCCCCCAGTAGCTCCATGGAGAGTGAAGTGCAGAGGGGTAAGATCAGAGGCCAGGACACGAAGCAGCATCCTCTGATCCGCGAATCCGGGACCGAGTGGGCGGCTGGACCCAGGGAGGGGCTGAGCGGGTGGAGGGAAGATAGAAAGGCAGGAGAGGCGGTGTCAGCGAACCTGACAGGACCCGATGACTGACTCGACGTGGAAAGGAGGGAGAATGAAAAATGACTCCCGAAATCCCACCTGGTGCATTTGGACACCTTTTGCCAAGAGAGAAAATAAAAAAGGACTAAGGCGAGGTGGTGAGTTCATCCCAGATGACTGCGTCTGAGCTAAGTGAAGATGTCCATTCTCCAGCAGGAATCTGTGCTCACGGAGGTGTGCGCTGGAGCAAGGCAGTCCAGGATCTCCGTGCATAGTTGACTGGGCTTCCCAGGTGGTGCTACTGGTAAGGAACCCACCTGCCAATGCAGGTAGATGTAAAAGACGCTGGGTTCAATCCCTGGGTCGGGAAGATGCCCGGGAGGAGGGCATGGCGACCCGCTCCAGTATTCTTGCCTGGAGCATCCCATGGACAGAGGAGCCTGGTAGGCTGCAGTCCATAGGGTCGCACGGAGTCAAACATGACTGAAGTGACTTAGCACATAACACACAAGTATAGTTGACGAAGAAGCCATTTGAGGCACTTCGTTTAGAAAGGCTGGGAACAAAGAGAACAGACCTAAGCCGGAAAATCGGAGTTGTGTTTGTTCTGTGCTGAAATTAATAGCTATATTGAGCTCTGTGTGCTTTACGTATTGTATTTCATTTAAAAGACATTTTTGGGAGCCTTTATGTTCTTTTGTTTGTTTGTTTTATGTATTTTAACTTGTTTAATCTTCACAATCTGTATAGGAGACAGATTCATCCTTATCTTTCTCATGGTTGAAGAAACGGAGGCCCAGATGGGTCCAGTTCTCTGCCCAAGGTACCAGAGACACTGAATGGCACAGTGAGGAAGCAGACCCACACGGTCCGGACTCAGTCTTCGTTCTGGCCATCCGGCAGTACTGACCCTTACTGTGCTGGATACCACATTTAAGGGACCAGCAGAGGAAATCCAACAGACGGAAAGCCAGAAGACATATCAGAGGAGAGAGAGGGAAAGCAGACGGGCGTGACGTCACAGGCGAGGAGGGACGGCGTCCGGGAGCAAGTCACTGAAAATGCCGTGGCGCGCGGGGACCTTGACCACTGGGGCTCTGGGCTGGGGGGCGGGCTCTTCTGTATTTTCTGTGGAGAGTTAGAGGCAAAAGCCATGAGGCAAAAGTCTCTGCCAGTAGACAGAGCAGAAGTAGCGAGGAACGGAAATGAAGATGACGAGCATGGAAAACTCTGCCCTTCCCTTCGTAGCAAAGCTTCTTCAAAGACGTGGCCATGGTGAAGCGGGACCTGAGGCCCATGCAGGCTGTGACAGGAGGGAAGGGCACAAGCTGAGAGGCCCAGTGGCTAGGACTCCACACTCCCCAAACCAGGGGCTGCAGGTTCCATCCCTGACCTGGGAACTAGGTCCTGCATGCTGCACAGTGGGGTCAAAGGTTAAAAAAAATTAAATTTTAAATAAAAAATAACCCCAAATCCCAGAAACATTAAAAAAAAAAAAAAAGAAAGTTTGGATAAGGCAGCTAGAGAAAAAAAGGTCAGACATATGGGGACAGAGTGTCTGCCAAGAAACTTTCATTTTGCACTTGAAGTTAGAGATGAGGCCATGTGCAGAAAATGACAATGTGGATGATGGGCTAGGGAATTTAGAGAGAATACAAAAGGGCTGAGAGGTCTATTGTAGAGATCGTGCATAGACGTGTCTCCTCTGAAACGATGGCTCCCTCTGACACGGACGGGCAGGCAATGTGCCCAGGTTCGCCCAGGAAGGTGCCAACAGACACTATCATGTTGCCATCACTGTTTCTCTTTCCAAAGCATTCCTGTTTGGAGGTTATTGTAACCCTAATATTAGGGCATGTCTTCTAAAAGAGGCTTATAATTATGCTCATTCTCAGAATATCACCAAGGATATACATTCATTATACACGCTGTGATTTCAGTGGGAATCCATGGGAGAAAGCTTACCAATCTCAGTGTTAATCTAGTAATTATTAAAGTATGGGTATTGTGTGTCTTATAATCAGTAGGACAACTCTCTATGCATTGATTTCTAAGAAATTTAGAACAAAATCTATGGCACACTCCAAACATATATATCAAAGTCATTGGCATGTCTCCTGGGTTCTGACTTTATCATCTGTAGGTCTTTGCTTTTCAACTTTTATGTTTCCATCATCTGTCCCTTTAATTTTTCACTTATTTTATAGATGTATGCAGATTTGTAAAAATACCTTAAATTGTTTCTGGAACTAGAGGTTTCCCTTCGTCTTTCATTCACTCATTTTTCCACCTTTAAAAAAAAGAAAAACAGTAAGTAGGACACAATAAAATGTGGAGTCCTGAAAAAAATCAGATGAGATGTTTTTATTGTTTTAAGTTGCAGCAGATCTTTCTAGCTTGTTAAAGACAAATGAGCTTGCAAACGGAAATGCAAGCTTTACCGTTAGGCAAAGTGATGGGGATGAGAATCAGGACATGAATCTGATGGCCATTTGCTGAGCTGAACCTGTGAGCTATGGCAGGTACCATCTGCTTGCTACAAGCCTCTCTTGCCCTTTTTCCTTCAGTTTACAGAAACCCAGTTTGTTGAATGGAGTCAGACTCTGTTCCACACCAATTAAGATGTCATCGAGGCATCTTCCTGGAAAGATGATCCTCCCTGATGAGATGAGAACTCCTGTCCCATCCCAAGGATGTCTGGCCCTCGTCACTGCACTCTCTTCCCACCTGTAGGGAGGATTGTGGAAACTCACAAGGTCTGTAGACACAGCCATTTGGAGACAACAAGGAGAAGGCGAAAGGGAAGTGCACCCAGAGTCCTGAAACTATCCACTCAAGTTGACTGGTCTTCTTAAGAAAAGGAAGCCCTCTTTGTCCACCCTTCTCTTAATCAGGTATTATCACCTGTACTTGAAAACAACTGATGCACAAGCATTCTAGATACAAAACTACAACAAACAAACACTCCACTAGGGTCAGCCCCGTTGTTCCTGGAGGGCTCATCTATAGCCTGTCACCTCGGTGAGGACCCTGAAGAAGCAGGATGCCCCCTCCTGAACTAAAGTCCACGCCCTGCTCCACTGCCGACCTGGAGAGGCAGCACGCTTCTAAAAGAATCGTTTCAAATAAAATAATTATACCTACGGCTTACAGCCAGGCAAAACCCTTGGGGATGGGTTTCTGGTTGCACTGAATTTTTCTTTTGGGCTTCCTCCACTTTTAATCTGTTGTACTCTCACCATGGACCACTTTTATAATCAGGAGACAAAACAAATATGATTTACGAAATAAAAGTATTGTCTCCACATTATCATTTCAACACTTGGGATTGAAAATCCATCAAGAACCCAAATCAGGGCGGGGCCAGCCAGCAAACCTTAATTTAAGAGGAAGTTTCCCAGCCTCAGGAATGCTAGATCCAGTTTAGGAGACAAATATCTCTTTACCCAGCTCTTTATCCACATCCACAGCCTGAAAGCGCTCGTCTCCCACCTCTTCCTCCGCATTCTGTTGCTTCATTTCTGTGTCTGGGATTGTCTGTTTTAACCTTCCTTTCTTCACATACATCCTATTCCTACTAGCCAAAGCACTGGATTTGATACAGTGTGCACGCTCCCAGTGGGGCCTCCTGAGATGTTCTAAGGTGTCAGAAAGCACCTGTCAGGTTGTTTCCTGTGAAAAGCCGTAACTTGTCACCAGTGTTAGTCAATTTCACTTAGTTTCTTCTCCTTCGTTTCCAATCAGTCTACTGAAGTACGTTGAATAAGAGATGGTAGCCTATTTTTAATTTCCTGGATTACAGCTGTAATGACCATTCGAAGGCTCATTAGGCGGCACTGTCTGAAAAATTTTGTTATGAGTATAATTTTAGAAGCAGAAGAATCTGGGGCTCAAACAAGACAAGAGGGCCCTTCAGAACTGACTGCCCTTTAAGCAGCATTTTTTAAAAACAATAACTTTCAGAACTTTGTACCGTATGTGTTTAGAAATGGCCTTTCCATAAAATCTCTAGGCTGAAAACAGAGCTCTCCAATGAATATATAGGCAATCAATAAAATGCCACATTATTAATTCACCTTATAGTACTTTGATGCTTTTAACATTATAATGTTCAACTAGAGAAAAGAGAGCATGGCAGAGGGGGGTAGCCTTTCATTTAAATTGGTGCTTGAGCTTTGCAATTACTTCAAATGTCATTGCTGATATTTGAAGAGCTTTCCAGTGGAATTTTTCTCAAGTTGGGTGTTTGACTGATATGATTAACCTTAGGCCCCATCTTGATGCCACTAGACTGTGTGATGAAAAAATTAAATTTATCTTAGAATGTGGGCCAGACTTTCAAACGGTGAGGAAACCAGAATCAAAAGATGATTCTGGGACAGAGATCATCATTAGTGATTACATTTTAGATCGTGGGCAGCTTTTTATTATTAAATTGGTTTGTTTTGCCAAACTCTTCTTTGAAGAGACTTTTTAAAGCGAGTAAAAATATGCATCAAGTTTAAAAAACTTAGTTACAAAAACAGGAAAACTTTATAAAAATTTGCTGTTATGTAGTATATTCATTTGGAGAAGGCAATGGCACCCCACTCCAGTACTCTTGCCTGGAAAATCCCACGGACGGAGGAGCCTGGTAGGCTGCGGTCCATGGGGTCACTAAGAGTCGGACACGACTGAGCCACTTCCCTTTCACTTTTCACTTCATGCATTGGAGAAGGAAATGGCAACCCACTCCAGTGTTCTTGCCTGGAGAATCCCAAGGACGGTGGAACCTAATGGGCTGCCATCTATGGGGTCGCACAGAGTCGGACACGACTGAAGCGACTTAGCAGCAGCAGCAGCAATATATTAATTAATTGAAGGATGATATTGGAGAAGGAAATGGCAATTCACTCCAATATTCTTGCCTGGGGAATTGCATGGGGGTTGTAAAAGAATCCAATATGATTTAGCAATAATTTACATAAGACACTCGGTCTTCCCGGGTGGCACTAGTGGTAAAGAACCCACGTGCCAGTGCAGGAGATGTGGGGTGCAATCCCTGCGTTGGGAAGATCCCCTGGAGAAGGCCATGTCAACTGACTCAATATTCTTGCCCGGAGAACTCCATGGACAGAGGAGTCTGGCGGGCTACAAGTCCACAGGGTCGCAAAGAGTTGGACACAAATGAAGCACGCACACAAAATGCTTGTCAGTAAAGTGGTTTCTATAATTTTTTTGGCTAAAAGGATCTTTGGAAAACGTTTATTTAATACATTGAAATTTTCCTTTTCCAACTTCACATTAATATTTGTTGATGATTTCATCCATTTTAATTACTCATTATGGTCTTGTAGGGCTTGAAAAGATCATTTTAAACATAGCCTCAATTGATTAAGCACATTCTCATATAACATTAACAATCGATTAAAAGAAAAAGTACCTGAACTATGCACTGTTTCAGAGTCCTATTAATATTATGTCTCACTTAAAAAGCTTTCTTTCAATTAGCCTAAAGCACAAGAAAGTTCATGATTGGTTTACTATGTAACTCTGTCCAAGGAACCCAGATAAAGAACAAGTGTTGGGAATTTGGAAATAAAACAGGATTGATGAAAGAATAGTGTGAAAATTAACTGACTTTCTGGATTAACAGTATCCTTCCAAATAGTACAGCTACTGAGGAATCACAGACTCAACCGATGGTATTAAATTCTCCTCCAATGACACAACCTTGCTTCATATTCCAGAGACAGAGAAATAATCTTGTAAAACATGGCGATTAAAGTACTATAACAGGACTCAATAGTAGTTAATGCCAATGTCTTCAGAAGGGCGTGTTTTAGAAATTTTGATCATAGTGCAATCTGCTCAAAGCTGTTAAAGTATGGATAATTTCACTCAATTTTCCAGTAGGTTTCTGCCTTGAATAAGTAAATAGTGGGTAATGGTTTGTGTCAAAGTCCCTGCAACACTCCATTAAACCCAGAGCATGACAATCTGATCAGATGTCTCTTTTATAGTCAGAGACTGACTTGTGACTTTGTGAGTTACTCAGCTGCACCAGGTCACATCCAAAGTCTGGTCTGCTCATCGTCCCCAAATCTGTGATGATTTCACATCTGACACACTCAGAACCTCGGCACTGTGACCTTACTCTGCAACCCAAATTTGATGTTCTGAGAGCTGCTATTGAAATAATACTATGTTATCACTTAGGGAGCTGAATGGATCAGCAAATAACATGGGTGTTAGCAGAATTTCAAAGTGCTACGTTATTTTCTATCAATGTCTGGCCCAAATAAATCACAATGAATATAAATACACACACACACATTTATATATACTGAATCTCATACAGTATAATTGGCACTAGGTAATTCACATCAGTCAAACCAATGCAAATACCACATCAAATAATTGGATGTACATTTTATGGATATCCTGCCTAAAATTTTGCAACTTCATTGCTGAAATTGATAGTCAAGTTTTCATTCTTGATTACAATTCATTTTTGGATACACTGATTACAACCCTGGATTTTTATTAATTAATAAAATTATATGGGAGGAGGAATAAGTTAGGAATATAGGTTCAACAGAAACACACCACTATCTACAAAATAAATGACAAGGAATTACTGTATAGCACAGGGCTTCCCTGCTGGCTCAGCAGTAAAGGATCTGCCTGCAGTGCAAGAGCTGTAGGAGACGTGGGTGGATCCCTGGGTTGGGAAGATCCCCAGGAGGTGGGCATGGCAACCCACTCCACTTGTCTGGAGAATCCCATGGACAGAGGAGCCTGGCAAACTATGGTCCATAGGCTCGCAAAGAGTCAGATACAATTGAAGCAACAGCATATATGCATACACTGTATATAGCATAGGGAACTACATTCAATATCTTGTAATAACTATGATGGAAAAGAATTTGAAAGAAAACATATATACACATATGTATAACTGAATCACTTTGCTGTACATCTGAAACTAACACAGTATTGTAAATCAACTGTACTTCAATTAAAAAAAATTATATGAACAAATGTTGGCAATTCCTGAACCTAAGATGATGACTATAAAGCTGTTTATTGGATTTCCTCAGATTTTAGAGACTTATTTCCAGGAGATCCAACCAGTCCATCCTAAAGGAAATTGTCCTGAATATTCACTGGAAGGACTGATGCTGAAGCTGAAACTCCAATACTTTGGCCACCTGATGTGAAGAACTGACTCATTTGAAAAGACCTTGATACTGGGAATGATCTAAGGCAGGAGGAGAAGGGGATGGCAGAGGATGAGATGGCTGGATGGCATCACCGACTCAATGGACATGAGTTTGGGTAAACTCTGGGAGTTGGTGATGGACAGGAAGACCTGGCGTGCTGCAGTCCATGGGGTCGCAAAGAGTCGGACATGACTGAGCAACTGAACTGAACTGAACTAAACTGAATTTCCTGCTTACTCTTAGCACATATTTATTGAGAGCTTGCTGACCACAAGGCTCGTACATCTAGGCGTGGATTGTTGCCTTCTACACAAGCCTGGGAGGCCAATGTGCTACCAGACTCAGAGAGCACCTAGGGGCTTTTCAAGAAATAGAGTTCTCAATAATCTTGATATTCTAGTGGCCCACGCCAATCACCAAAGAACCAAAGATTTCTGAGCCTGGGAAGGACGTCAGTGATTATCCCCCATCTAAGAGGATCTTTAGAAACCTGTGAGTTGGAGCTTCTAGCCATTCCTTGAAAAGGAAAAGCAATTGATTATTTGATGAGGAAACCAACTTAACCTAAATTGTCATCCTTGAGTTGTAATATATTTGCCTGCCTTTTTGACTTTAATTTTTTTCAAACTATTTTGCATGGCAGCCTTTCAATTATTTCCATAAACTCCCCTGTAATCTCTAATTTTCCCATTCTAATTAAATTTCTCAAGTTCTTCCTGTCATTTCACTTGTGGCATCAATTCCCAAACTTCCTGCCATCCTGGTTAGTCCCTTCCTTCTGGTTTTTTTCCCCTTCAAGATTTAATTGTTTGTGTTTAGCTTTTTTATTGAGGTATAACCTACATACAATGAAGCACAAACATCGCAGATGTAGAGCTCAATGAATACATATACATCATTATGGTTTTGTCTTTAAAGCCCACAAAAATAGAATCTTATCAAATACCTTGGTATTCTATTGGTAGGAACTACTATGATCTAGTTATCATTTCTCTAATTGATGGAAAGACAGGATGTGTCTTCTGTCTTTTTTTTTCTTGTTATTACTAAATATGTAATTTTTTAAATTTAATTTTCCACATTGTCTTCTTTTAATAAAAATACATGCTTTGTGTAAAAGTTTTAACATTTTAGAAATGCATGGTTTAGGGAAAAAAAGTCTCTCCTAGATCCTGTATCCTGAAAAACTCTGAAAACCTCAAGGCGGGGGCGAGGGGGGCGGGGGGCGGGGAAACATATGTTAGTTACTCTTAATATGTTACTGAACTTTCAGAATGCTTCTAATTAATTATAATCACTCAAAACTCTTGATGATACTTCCTAGAATCACATGAACCTCAATATCTTCTATTTGAAGAATTCAGAAAATCCATGAACTTGCACATGGAAACAAAATTGTACTTTTCACTTCCTTCATTGATGAATGTAAGCAAAAATCGGTAGTAGCATGTACTGGTACTTTGTCACTAATTAAAACTATCCATATTTTCATATCAGTTCAGTTCAGTTCAGTCTCTGAGTCGTGTCCTACTCTTTGCAACCCCATGAATCGCAGCACGCCAGGCCTCCCTGTCCGTCACCATCTCCCGGAGTTCACGCAAACTCACGTCCATCAAGTCAATGATGCCATCCATATCAGATATCCCTAAAGATTCATTGTGTCCATCAAATAGACCCACTCCTAAGCCTTACTAGTCATGTATTCATAATGAAACTGATTACTCTGTTAAACGTGTTCTTTTTTCATGATGTTATAATTATTTTTAAATACTCTTTGTTTTCTTTGAAATTCTACGTGTTTTATTTTATACACTTAAAAAGATTGTTTTGAGAAGGGTTTGCCAGAAGGTGTTCATAATACAAAAACAGGTTAATTATTGACCAGAGATGTATTACTGCATCTTTTGTTACCTGACTGTTATTGACTAGAAATGTTTCAATATTCACTTACGTAACCAATCAGAGGCAACAGGCGTTAGTTTTTGAAAATATCCCCAGATCAAGGCTGTGTTAAGAGCCCCTGTCCTTGACTTGCGTTGACTCAATGTCTCATAAGAAAGCCCGTATGCATTCTCAAATGCTTTTCAGGAGTGATACATGCACTCTTAACTTGAATTGAAATCCACTTTTAGGGCAATTTACTAGGGATGTATTTAATGACTTCCCATTTCCTACAGAGCAATCTCTATATCAACCTCTACAGCCAACCTGGTCCACCTACTGGCTAAACATCATTCCCCAAACTACAAGCACTTTTTGAGCCTCTTTGCTCATAACCCATCCTTTACCCAGAGTCCTGTATTTCCCTGCAAATATTCACTTGCAGTGATCTGAGGCCAGTTTTTCTTACCTTGATCTTATGCAATTGTCTTTTGCAACCTTATTCAATTTAATCCCACACTAACCACATCATCTTGAATCTTTCTCCTGCCCTCTAACACAAAACTATCCCTTCTGATTGACAATATAAATCTGTTTTGTACAGAAGAAGCTCTCCTAGCTGATAGGATCTGGTATGACTGACACTTGTACTTGGTGAAAAAGTTGATTCAAAAAGAGTAAGATGAACTTGATTAGAACTTCCTTGGTGGTCTGGTGGTTAAGACTTTACCTTCCAATGTAGGGAGTGTGGGTTCAATCTCTGGTTGGGAAGCTAAGATCCCACATGGCTCATGGTCAAAAAACATAAAACAGAAGCAATATTGTAACAAATTCCATAAAGACTTCAAAAAAAAAATGGCCCACATCAAAAAATCTTTAAAAAACAAAAGAAAATGATACATGTCTTTTGTAAACATTTTAACTAAAAACCTGTAAAGGAATCATCTTTGCCAGTGGGTCCAAGCCAGGGGCAAGACTCATTCTCTGAAAATGAGTCCTCTGGTTAGAGTTCAATGTCATCTTTCTCACTTAGAACTCCCTTCAGCACATCACTTGAGATTTCCAGTTTTTTGTTTCTTTAAAGTGAAGTGAGGTGGCAAACAGTTGTGAAAGCACCAGAGTGCAGAATTGCTCCAAATTCTGATGACTTTCCTTCTTCTGTTGACTTGCCTGTAATTAATTGGCAGCAATTACTCTAGTGATGAGCGTTTACTGAATCACTGCAAAGCACTTGACTTGGTTTTCATAGAAACAGTGCTCTTCCTTTCTGCACTTGTTTTCCACCATTTTAAACCCTATGTATTATATCTTTTAATCACAAACCTAATACAATGAGCGTTACCAAGTCTGGGTGGGAGTGGGGGGATTTGCACACCACTGATTCTTGGTACTAGCTGAACTGGGACCAGGGAAGTGTCCAGGGGCTGACAAGGGAGAGTAGAAGTTGGCACGCCAACAATGACTGTCAGTGGGTTTTACAGAAATAAAAGACATGTTGTTGAATCTGGCAAGGAAATTATGTGCTAAGACCTACCACCATAAAAACAGAGCATATACATCACTTTTATTCACTTTAACTTTCTAAATTCTTTCCAGCTCACTCTTTCATATCATTTCTGTGAAATTATCTTAGAAAGAGAAATGTGCTTTTTTTTTCATACAAAAAGTTTCAGAGATTTTTATGAAGAAAAAAAAAAAGCAGGCCGTGGAATCAACGATTCAGTGTGAAACATTGAAGTCTGAACCCACTCTGCTTCAACAGAGGTGGTTAAGCACATGGGGACAAGCAATTTAAACTCACCTCAGGTCTCCAGGCTCCATGGCCCCCCTCCAGTCTGGCAGAGAAATTTACTTGTAATTGACCTGCATGTGAAATGAACGGGCAGTAGACCAGCATATATGCAAATATGATACCTCCTCAACCCAAATAGCTATTATAAAATATTTAAAACATAGATGCTTTAAAACTTACTTTATAAAGAGAATATTTTCACTAACTTCTACTTTGGTAGAGAATAATTAGATCAGCCTTCTTGCAGATTTTGCTATCTAGCATCAAATACTATATTTTAAAATACCTGAATGAAAAAAGTTTTCCAGGACTTAAATCCTACCACTCTACTCCACAAAAAAAAAGAGAAAATGTGAACAATCTCCAAACTTAATGGGAGCAATTTTGAGTAGAACAAGACAGCATAACAGAAGCAGAAGGAGGCAATGACAGTCTCCAGCAGACCTTTAAAATGACAGTCTTTTGAGGATGTATCTTTTAGAGGTAATCAGTAGCCTCTGAAAGCACCAGCATATTCGAGGGCAATCCTGGATATTCTCTGACTTCTCAGAGTGTGACAGTGTTCTATGTGGTTAAAAGGACTAGAAGTACAGCCTTGGAAAGCCACCCCCTTGTCCTCAAGCTGAAGATGAGGAGTTGTGTCTTATATGTTTCCAGGGTATAAGTACAGAGAATCTTCTCTACTCTAATCCCCCTGGGGGGCTACAAGCAGGCACCTGACCAGGGTGACTGAGGGGCTGGCCCACAGGGACTCAAAAAGACTCGGTCATCTTTCTGACCCCATCAATGCAAAGCCCAGACTATTAGACACCATAAACTTTGCAGCTATTCATGCAGCTGAAAGCTGAACACTGTAATTCATGCCTGAACACACCTTGCCCTCCGTGGTGGCCCTACTAACCCCTGCACTTTTCATGCTGGAGGAAGCTCTAAGACCATTCTTTCCTTGGCTTCCCTGACTTCCTAAAGCAGTTCTGTTATACACTGAATTGTGTCTCCCCAAAATCTGTATGTTGAAACCTGACCTCGCAATGTTGACTATATTTGGAGATTTGTTTTCGTTGTTTAGTTGCTAAGTCATGTCCAACTCATGTCCCCCTGCGACGCCTACCAGGCTCCTCTGTCCATGGCATTTCCCAGGCAAGAACACTGGAGTGGGTTGCCATTTCCTTCTCCAGGGGACCTCTGTGGCCCAGGGACCGAGCCCTCATCTCCTGTATTGGCAGGCAGATGCTTTACCCCTGAGCCACCAGGGAAGCCCAGATTTGGAGAGAATTGAGGTTAAGGGAGGTGATAAAAGTGAGTGCCTCACCCAAAAGGACTAATGACCTTTTAAGAAGAGAAAGAGGCACCAGGATATTCGCACACAGAGACGAGGCCCTGTGAAGACACAGTGAGGAGGCAACCGCCTGCAAGCCGAGGGGAGAGGGCCGGCAGAAACCAGCGCGGCAGGCGCCTGGTCGCGGGCGTCCGCCTTCACTGTCACTCTGTGCTGTCTCAGCCACCCCACCTGCGGTATTCTGTCCAGCAGTTCACACAGACGAGCGGACGCTCCTAGGCTAGCGCCACCATCGTCCGTGTCGGCCCATAAGCCCCCGATCCAGTGGGCCTCAAACTTTTTGGCAGCAAGGACTGGTTTCCTGGAAGACAACTTTTCCATGGATACGGGGATGGAGGGACGGTTTCGGGATGATTCGAGTGGTTGCATGTGTTGTGCACCTTATTGGGTTTCCCTGGTGGCTCAGACGTTAAACAATCCGCCTGCAGTGCAGGAGACCTGGGTTCAATCCCTGGGTCAGGAAGATCCCCTGGAGAAGGAAATGGCAACCCGCTCCAGTATTCTTGCCTGGGAAATCCCGTGGATGGAGGAGCCTGGTAGGCTACAGTCCATGGGGTTACAAAGAATCAGACATGACTGAGTGATTAACGCACTATTCCTGTTATTATTACATCAACTCCACCTCAGATCATCAAGCATTACATCCCAGAGGCTAGGGACCCCTGCTCCCATCCCCATCTCTTCTTCCAACCTTCTGTTTTCCCTCTTTGAACCCTTGAAGGGAGAAGCCCTTAAACAAAATATTTTCTTTCAAATTGCATTTAATGACTATCAAGAAGAATTTGATGTCTCATCACCATAGAGTCCCAACCCTTAGAAACATAAATTTTGGTTTCCCCTCCCTGGACAGGAAAAGAAATATGTTCATCCTTCCCAATGAGTCACCCCACTCAAAAAACAAATGTGTTTGGCTCAAGCCATAAAGAAAACACTCAGGTTGAGTTGCTGTGTCTTATTTTACATATTTATGTCTTAGCATGAGGAAGAAGCATGTCTATAAAAAAGGGAAAAAAAAGGGGGGGGGTGGTGGTTTGGAGCCAGGCAGGCCTAAGCTAAAGTACAATCATTGAATCTCCATCCTATTTTCTTCTAAAAGTTGATATCAGAATACCCAAGTCATCAGACTAACGAGATAACTGGATAATTTTAATGGATGTTCAGTTGTTTCCCATATTTGTAAGAGTGACCCTGAAATGGTTGAAGAGATCCAATTGCTCTCCATCTTTAAAGACCGTGGTAGGAAAGCATGAAATACATGCAGAAAAAAAAAATTTCCTGAAAATCATTAAAAGACCAAAGTGTTGATACTTGAGTGCTTTTTTGCTATCTGGAAAAACTTTCTTTCATAAAGCACCTCAATTCTTCTACCATGCCAAATTAACCAAGTGTTGTTTCTTTCAAATGAAGCACTTCAGTTAAAAACACACTCGGCATTCAGTGAATCACATCTCTCCAGCTTGTTTAGAAATGTAAATGTCATTTGCTCCTGGAACATGTTTTTCTGGTTGCATCAAAATGAATGTCATGATTTTGACTAAGAGGCTCTTAGTGGACACGAGACAATTTCAGGTTTAAAATATCAGGGATTTAAACAGGAAATGGACTTTATTTTTATTTTCTAACATAGGAATCCAGCCTTTGGAACACCAAGAAAGGATCTGCTCCACAAAGATGGTGAGTAGGCTCCAGCCCAGGAAGAAATAAAGTAGGAGCTGGGTAATTTTGAAGTAGCCAGAATTTGCATATGTAGGAATACGATGAACTTCCTTGCTGGGGTGCACTCTGCCCCTATGAGCCCCTCATATAAAGGCAACTCCATAAAAAGCAGCAAGCTCTGGTTTCTCTGCTCTGGGGGTTTTCATTCACGAAAAGCAAAAAGAGACCACAAACTTCACAATGAACTCCTTAAAAACCCTTGGGGGAAGATAACATCTTACAGTTGCACACATTCCCTTTTGTCTGCGATCTTCTTTGTCTCTGCACTGCTTATTTGTTTATTTGATAATAAAATGAATTGAAACAACCTTTCTGAGTCTGAAGGGGCTTCTCTAGTGGCTCAGACAGTAAAGAATCTACCCACAATGTGGGAGACCGGGGTTTGATCTCTGGGTCGGGAAGATCCCCTGGAGAAGGGAATGGCAACCTACTCCAGTGTTCTTGCCTGGGAAATCCCATGGACAGTGGAGCCTGGTGGGCTGCAGTCCATGGAGTCACAAAGACTCAGACATGACTGAGTGACTAACATGATCACGTTTCTGAGTCTGAAGCATTTTCCTGCCCAGCTCTGAACCCAGATCAGTCCCTGCAGTCAGGCCCAGCTCTGAACCCAGATCAGTCCCTGTGGTCAGGCCCAGCTCATTCTGTACATGACAAAATAGGAAACTGAGGTTCAGTGAGCAAGTCTCATCTTTCGTTTTGTCATCGGTGAGGTCTCCTGAAAACCAAATGGGAATTATTTGGCTATATAAACAGGGTATATTTCACCATTGGAAAGACAGGGTGAAACGTTGGTTGAACTGAAATTTTTGTGGTGGTCATCTACACCACCAGTGGCATGAAAAATAAATTCACATCATGTTTTTTCCCCAAACATAGAAACATTAACCAGAGCTTTCTGATGAGGGTTTCTGTGAGCGTTTGAGCCAACACAGCTCTACAGAAGCACCCTTACACATTGGAGACTCTTTGCTGAAGCCACATATGCCAAATTTTGGGTGCAGTAAAAACCCCAATTGCCCTCCCAAACACATACAACCATTTCTTTTCAGAGAAACTTGAACCCATATGTTTCTGATTCACTTGAATGACACTGTTAAGACTCCCCCAAAAGATTTTACAAGCTTTTCTCAGGAAACTTTTTTGTCTTTCAAACTTGAGAGTTATATTTAACTAAAAATAAACCAAATGTAAACCTTTACCTAGGGGGCGTTAATTCAAACCAAAGACCACAAAACTACTTTTAAAGGGCACAGTTGGTTTCTGGGACATGCAGGTCCGAGAGCTATATTCTTTCTAGGACTTCTCTAACTGAGCTTGGTAAACTGCTAAAAGAGGCACTTTTTAATCAAATTGAGAGAATAAAGCTCTATGGTAAATCCAAAATAGCACTTTCTTAAATCCCTACTCCAAATAGAAGATGTTATCATTATTATATTTGGTTTAAGAAAAAAATGCACTTTTTTTTTTTTTTGAAATGGTCATGTAATTTGGTTAGCCTTTCAGGGTTAGGTCTGTCTGTGAAAGAAATTGAAATTTAAGGATTTTTATCTGAATTAAATCCTTTTAAAACATTCACAGATTTAATAGTAACCTATTGTACCCAGGGGATTTCAAATCCTTACTTCTAATATGCACTGGATTTCAAAAGCAAATTCTAGACCAAATATTTGGAGTAACCTGAGTTTTGCACATACACTATCTTCTTACTAGTATAAAAGAGGTTTACAGAAATGGGACACTTGAGACAAAGTATTTCTTCCCAACCATAAAACCAGGTGTATGGAAGTGTTCATCAACAGTCAGCACTAAACTGGGGCTTTCCTGGTGGGTCTGAGAGTTGTTAAGATATCCTCAAGCAGGAAAGAAAATAAGTATCAACCTGTTGTATTATCTAGGACTGGTAAAATCCAATGGAAAGGAATGATGAAGGTCAAAACGTTAAGTGTATGGAAAGGCAGCTGTTGGAGAACGCATATTATATATGTACCACATACTTTGTGGCTGAATCGCTCAGTCATGTTTGACTTTTTGCGACCCCATGGACTGTAGCCTGCCAGGCTCCTCTGTCCATGGGATTTCCCAGGCAAGAGTGCTGGAGCAGGTTGCCATTTCCTCCTCCAGGAGATCTTCCTGACCCAGGGATCAAACCCGTGTCTCCTGCATTACAGGTGTATTCTTTACCACCAAGCCACTTGTATATGTATAAAATCTACATATGAGTGAGGGATAAATTAGGAATTTGGGATTAGCAGAGACAAATGATGACCTATATAAAATAAACAACAAAGTCTTACTTTGCAGCACAGTGAACTATATTCAGTATCTTGTATAAGCTATAATGGGAGAAAATCTGAAAAAGAATATATATATATATATATATAATTTTAAACAAAAATTTCAATTAAAAAGTTTCAAAAAAAACTTCAATAAAAAATTTTAAATTTGCATATATAAGCAAAATTAAGTACATATTGGAAAGAAGCAATTATGACCACAATAATAAAAGAAAGTAGGAGCCCCAGGGAGAATTCCCTGTGGCATGATCCTGCCCAAATATACTTGAAAACCACGCACTGCCGGTTGACATCAAATTACAAAGGGATCATTTCTAGAGGGTCTATTGCATCTTTTTTTAAAAAATAATTTTTAAAATGTATTTATTTAGCTGTTCTGGGTCTTAGTTGCAACACGCAGGATCCAGCTCCCTGACCAGGGATTGAACCCAGGCCCCCGGCACTGGGACGTGGAGTCTGAGCCACTGGGCCCCCAGAGAGGTCTCTATTTATGTCTTCTTTAACCAATAATCTTCAGCCCTGAATTCACTTTCATTTTAAGAAAAACTTAGAAGAATCAAGAAGAAAAATTTTAATTTTCACCTAAAATGAAATTCAATTTAGATTTCAAGCTCTCATAAACTGACTCCTCTGAATGGGAAAAAGATAACATTTCTCAAATTATATGTGTATTTACTGGGCCATAAAATACGAAGGCTGAGGTTTCTTAAAAAACTGCAGGCCTGATTTTCCTTTAACTAAAAGGTAAGTGCCACCATATATGAAAACAAAGATCACCTTCCTTTCTCTGTTGTCTTTTACCACAAGGAAGACTGGGAATTTTCTGCTGCTGGATCCATCACCCTTTACTACTGAAAAGCCCTTTTAAATCCTCCTTTAGACCCATTCATTTCACAAAGCTTTTCATTTCTGTCCCATCAGTGATGCTTTTCCCCTTCCCACAATGTGGTTAGAGAGAGGTCAACAGAAAGACAAAGGAAGGTCGGCGGTAGCGCAACTGTCTGCTCTCTCTCAGTTTTGTCAGTCCTCGGTGGTTTTTCCACTTACCTTCTCCGCGTGCTGCTATTTGTACTATAATCCACCAGCCAACAACTCTGCCTCCTTGAATGAAAAACATGGCAAGGAAAAGACAAACCTGAACGTGTGGTCCTGTGATCACCACTGACCAAATCTCGGGCATCGATTGTGTCTTAACACAGTTACTCTCCTCAAGGAATAAGCTGCCTTTATATTTCACAGCATCAGATACTATAGATTTAATTTGGGGAGTTTATTTCTCGTATTGTAGAGGGGAAAGCTTTTAATTATTTGAAAAATAAAACATATATCCCACTTCTTTTTTTCTCTCCATTTTCTATTTTTTAATTATAAAACTATGATAACACATTTACAAGAGTCTTGAAAAATACAGAACAAAGTTCATATAGTTCCACTATATAACTATTTTTAAGTAGATGAATTAAGATTTTTAGTTGGAGTTGCAATATCAAACTCCCAAATTTAATGGAATGAATAGGTGGAAAATAGATGGATATAATAGACCTGAAAAGCACTATGAACCAATTCAACATGATTAAGATTTATACAATTTTCACACAACACCAGGATACAAATTCAAGTTCCCATAGACTATAAACCAGGAGACACTGGAACATATCCAGGGACATAAAACAAGGTGCAAAAATGTCATGGTCTAAAGGTATTAAAATCGTACAGAGGCTGTTCTCTTATCACTGCATCCCACCATTTTATGATATATATATTTTTACTCTTCTTTTCCTAAAATGTGAATGATTAGGTAGGCTCATTACAAATATATGACATATAAGTGTATATATTTAAAAGTTCGGGGACTTCCCTGGAGTCCAATGGTTAGGACGTGTTGCTTGCACTGACGTGGGCCTGGGTTCGATCCCAGGTCAGGGAACTAAGACCCCACAAGCTGTGCCACACAGCCCCCCCCCCAAAAAAAATGCATTAATTGTTTTCTCAGGAAAACCATCAGCCTGGGCAGTTCTTCAAGGAACTGGCACTGCATTTTGAGTGAGACTATTGGAAATCAAAGTCATGAAGATGTTTCAATGTCTTCAAGGTGAGCCACCCTATAATAGATAGCGATCTATTAGAAATTAAAATAATGTGCCACCAGATGCTTCCACTGTCTCTGCTAAGGTCTTAGGTCCCAGGGCTGGATCTACAAAGACGTGATTATGTGAGACTAGAAAAGATTCACATCTTCCCTTGTTTTCATGCTTTGCCCAATAAATAAATGTCTGAAAGTTCCCACATGGAGGGGACAGAAAGAACACAAGTATAAATTCTGATTGGCTTCCACCTTCCTTCCTAGTAAAGCCACCTCCAGAGCTGAGAGGTCCCTAGACTTCCTCTGGGACATTTACCTTTAGGGTTTCCTCATAGCTCAGTCAGTAAAGAATTTGCCTGCGATACAGGAGACCCAGGTTCAATTCCTGGATCAGGAAGATCCCCTGGAGAAGGAAATGGCAGCCCACTCCAGGATTCTTGTCTGGAGCATCCTGTGGACAGAGGAGCCTGGTGGGCTACAGTCCATGGGGTCCCAAGAGTCAGACAGAACTTAGTGACTAAACCACCACCCAGGTAGAAGGAGGCAGGGGATGTCTGGCTGACAGCTGAGGTCACCAGGGAAGATTCCTCTTCTTGCCCAGCACTATCTTTCAGTGTCTAATGACTCCCACCACTTAGATAAGAAAGGCTAGGAAAGAGCTAAGGTTACTGAATCTAAAGGTATTACAATACAGATTGCTACTGACAGCTACAAATGACTTGCCATGTCCTTTGAAGGAAGACGGGGCCATAAAATGTTTACGAATTGCAAGACAAGGACCACAGATGAATGAGATCTGTTGTTCGGACTCAAGACATCACACGCGTTAGGCAGGGTAAGATGTGCACTCTTTATCCAACTTAGGAAAGAACATTTTCCCCCCAGTTCCCCCCACTTCAAATAAATACCCTATAGGCAACTTTTCAATGCTTTTTATTTTTCTGCTGAAATTGTGAAAATGGGCTGTGGAGGGGAGACAGAGGTGGTGTTTGTGCGGGGGTGATTCTGAGTAGTTGAGTTCTGCCCCCATATGTGAAATAGGCGCATGGAAGGAAGGCATGGAAGGAGAGGCGGGTGAAGAGGTGGGGTGTCATGAAATATTGACAATGAGCCTAGGAGCCAGCATCCTGAGAATGTGTTCACCAGTGCTGCGTGTGCATTTCACCACATTCTGCTGTGTTAAGATTCCCAGAGCACACAGTCGTGATAATGGCAATGAAAACCGTCTCCTTTTGGGACCCCTAATGGGAAATAATAATAGTGAGAGAACAAGATGATAATCCCACCCAGCTTCACCACACAGACACTAACCAAACTAGCAAATGACTCCTGTATCACTGGAGTGTGGAAGTCGCTCAGTCATGTCTGACTCTCTGCGACCCCATGGACTGCAGCCCGACAGGCTCCTCTGTCCATGGGATTTTCCAGGCAAGAATACTGGAGTGGGTTGCCATTCCCTTCTCCAGGGGATCTGCCTGACCCAGGGATCTAACCCACGTCTCCCACATTGCAGGCAGATTCTTTACTGCTGAGCCACCAGGGAAGCCCTAGGCAGTTAATACAATGAATAAGATAGATTTTTTTTTTCACAGATTTTTTTGCTTGCTTATTTTTTCATTGAGGCATAGTTGTTTTACAATGTTTCAGGTGTACAGAAAAGTGATTCAGTTATACATATATATATATATGGTGGTTTAGTTGCTCAGTTGTGTCTGACTCTTTGCGATTGCATGGACTGTAGCCCACCGGGTTCCTCTGTCCATGGGATTTCCCAGGCAGAAATACTAGAATGGGTTGTCATTTCCTTCTCTGGGGGATCTTCCTGACCCAGGGATAGAACCTGGGTCTATTGCATTGCAGACAGATTCTTTATCAACTGAGCCACCAGGGAAGCCCCATATATGTGTGTGTGTGTGTATATATATATATTTTTTCAGATTCTTTTTAACTATAGGTCAATGGATAAAGAAGATGTGGTACATATACACAATGGAATATTACTCAGCCATAAAAAGAATGAAATAATATCACTTGCAGCAACATAGATAGATGGACCTAGAGATTATCATACTGGGTGAAGTAAGTCAGGCAGAGAAAGATAAGCATCTTATGATGTCACTTACATGTGGAATCTAAAAAAAAAGAAAATACAAATTAACTTATTTATAAAACAGACTCACACACATAGAAAACAAACATGGTCACCAAAGTAGGGAGAGATCAACTGGGAATTTATGATTAACAGATATACACTACTGTATATAAAATAGATTAAAAGATCTACTATATAACACAGGGAACTATATTCAATATCTTGTAATAACTTATAATGGAAAAGGTTACAGGCTTTTACACTTTCAAACTAAAGCAAAGCAAAGAAAAATATTTCAGTCATCCTGTCTTCCTCTGAACAATCATAATTCCTTCCAACTTCCAAGGGCTAAAAATTCAGTTTCACTTTAAGAAACTGCTCACCTTTTATCCACAGTAACTATAATTTGCAACTTAAAAAAATATATATCTTTAACCAAACTCTTCCATGTCCTGTTTATGTATTCAGCTTCAATTACACTGTTTTGCATCCATAAATAAGCAATATGGTCATGTTATTGTACCACGGGATATTTTGATCATCACATTACAAAAATGAAAACTCCCCCAGGTCAGAATTGCCTCATTTCACAGACTCCAGAGCACTCTGCCTTCTAGAGAGGTTTGACAAGTGATTGGAATTTGTTAATTGATCGATCGTTCTGCCATTTCAGAAAAATAATAAAGTAGATCAAAGAGTTGGAAAAGAACAGACAGGAAGCCAAGAAAAGAATGAGGTAATTTGCTTGAACAAGATGAGAACCTCCAAGAATAATAAGCAAAGGGTTCAGGTTCACTCTCTCCCGCTTCCCCCCGCTTCAAACCCTGATGTCCAGATGAAATTAAAAAAACTGGGTCACTCATTCAAATCGCACATCTAACAGCAGGCATCCAGACACTTGGCAATCGGAAGTCTGACCATTTTTTTTTTTATTTCACTTTTTATTTCACTCTTACAATTTCAGATAAAAGGAAAAAAAGGACACTTTTTCAACTGAAGCAATATGATGATAAAATGAGCGGGTTAAGTTATTCTGGAAGCCGTATTTTGGATTCAAAGTATGAACAGAGGCAGGATTTAAGGACATGGAGTAGAAAGGGGGAGCTTTGGTTATGCAATAGGTAATCACACGTGAAGTGTTCCCCTTGAGGTATAAACCTCCTCTTTTTTTAACAAAGGCATATTATTAAAAGATAAAAGACAGTTTTAGAATCACACATATCCTCACAATTTTCTAATAAATAGCAGCCTGCAACAGCTGGTACGACACTGCACCAGCTTTTCAGCGTCTCCACTCACATAGTAAACTGAGTTTTCCCGTTTGCCTCAACAAATCCCTGCCTGCTAAAAATGGAGAGTTTGACAGATTTTTAGAAATGTTCCATGAATCCTAATTTCTGAGCAACAGTTGGCAAGTGAGCATGCCAGCTAAACCACACAGTGAGTGCTAACTCATTGACACGGCATTTCCACATGGAGAGAAGAAAGGAGCTTGAAGGCGAAAATGGAGACGTATTTACCGGCTGAATGTTGCAGCATGTAAGAGTTTGCATTTCTTGATTATTCACCAGTAATTGTTTTACAGAAAATATATCTTACACAGTAATTTACACATTACTGAGGGTCCACTCATCATTTGCGAGGACATTCATTTCATTTAGAATAACAATCAATAAAACAGGGTCGTTTCCCAAGGAAGCCTTTTTACACAAGAAGCATGCAAAATTGTCAAATAAATGAAAATGGTCATCGTGAATTGTCAAGCTCCACAGTGTCATTTCAAATTAGTCTCTATAAGCCACTTTAAGACTGTTCGACAATAGCTTTAATCCTCAGCGTTCTTCTTTTCTGCTCACAGGAGCAACTGAAAATGTTGGCATGTTACACACTTGAATGCCACAACAGACCACAGAGGGAGACATGACCAAGTTCCCCGGTGTTCATGTGAGGCGCAGAGAGGGAAACACGCTCCAGATGGACAAGACACCACTCTCCTTGAGAGAGTGTGGGTACCTGTGTCAGGAAATTCCTGCCCAAGAGATAAGAAAAAGGGATGATTGTACAGCACGCAACAGTGACGGAAGTTGGAATTACGCAGTGAGTGACCATTTGCTTTCTTTGTATGAGGCGTTGTGCATCTCAGGCATTGTATAAATAACGACAGCCTTGATATCTGCTAGAAATTACCCCTTTGGAACTAACCACTGGGTGGTCTAATGGTTAAGACTCCTTGCTTCCAATGCAGGTGTGACTCCTGGTTGCAGAACTAAGATGCCTCATGCTACAGGGCATGGTCAAAA
Organism: Bos indicus x Bos taurus; assembly: GCF_003369695.1. Classification (NCBI taxonomy): domain Eukaryota; kingdom Metazoa; phylum Chordata; class Mammalia; order Artiodactyla; family Bovidae; genus Bos; species Bos indicus x Bos taurus. The sequence goes on from NC_040087.1 coordinate 81,573,725, forward strand.
ATAATTGCAATAATAAAATTTTTAAAAATTATCCCTTTTCTCTCTTATTATAATTAAAACAGGAGGTTAGAATTATTTTTCATTGAAAACATATTGGGCAGCGTTCTGAGTGGTTTCGATGTAAAGCTCTTAACAGAGTTCTACTCAAGAAAGGATGCACATGTTAAACATGCAAAAGTCATCCTCCTATGGTGTCTCTCCCGTTTCCCTCTCCCCACTGGGGGTATGCGATTAACAGAGACAAACTACTGTATGTATGTAAAGAAGAACAAGGGTGTGCTATACATCACAGGGAATTACAATCATTAGCTTATAATAACGTATAATGGAGTATAAGCTGCAAAAATACTGAATCACTGTGCTGTACACCTGAAACTAACATAATAGTGTAAATCAACTATAATTTTAAAAAAAGAAAGGAAAAGCCTAAGTCTACAAGAATGAAAAGTCATCAGTTTTTAAGATTCTTGTTTTTTAAGGGAATTCATTCATGATGAATTATCTACAAGTCCATGAACATGGAAGGAGAATCAAAAAAGGAATACTTTAAAAACCAAACTCTCCCAAGAGTCATGTGTCATATGTCCCTTTATACTCATCAGCTCATCATTACCAAGTCAGTACCAATGACAAGAAAGTGACTAGAGTTTTCAAAGTTCATTAAAGATTCCAGGAGGGAAGAAAGAGCCTACATTTCGAAGGGGTGTACACTGGTATTAGGAAAAGCAACTGTCTTACTGAAGGGGAGATATAATCATAAAAGAATGAATGGGTCTTTTGATTCTTTGTCAAGTATGAAAATGCAGGGAAATTAAAGGAAAAATCATAAGACTATTCTAAAAAATTTGCACATTAAAAATGCTTTCTGCATTTTGTGAGAGAGGTTATGCTGTCATCTCATGCCCCCCAAACTGGATCCCCAACCCACATTCCATTAACCACTGACTTGTCTAACAAGCTAGAAATATCTCAGCTCAGGAAGTAAACAGACATTCAATCACAGTTCTTTCAACCACCCAATAAGTTAAAGTGAAAACATTCCTGTATTGATTAGAAAGGGGTCAAAAGGCAAAAGAGGTTTAGAAAAAGCCACCTTCACTTCAAATGAAAGAGAACTCTCCCTGTCCCAGACGATAATAGACATACTGCCATGGTAAGGAGAAAAAAAAAAAAATCTGGGTCAGGGCTATTGAATGAGAAATATATCCAATATGCATAAAGGAAAGAGTCAAGACAAGAGAGCCTTCTGGGGAATGGCATACAGAAAGCTGGGCAGTAAACTGAATAATGGATGGAATCTATAGGGATAAATGCCAGGCACATGGAATTCCTATGCCGGTAATCTCTGGATTTTCCCGTTTCATTGAATCTGTAGTTAGATGATGATATGATACTTTAATTAGCCTGGACCACATTTTTTCACTTCATCCTCCTAAATAAAAATTTGCAGACAAGGTGAAAAACTCATCCGAAAGACGGCCTCTCATTGGTCCTTTAAAATGATTACAGCAACCTACATTTAGAAATCCTAATACCACAATTCTGAATGCATTCAAGTGAAACACAAATGTGTTCCTGACTCCAAAATGCAAAACTGTAAAGTCTATGTGACAAAGCAATGTTATGCCTTTGAAAGGAGAAATAGCAACCGACAATGAAAATCGAATCCCGGAAATAACCAGGTGATTTAAAGCTTTTTAGATAATCACCAGCAACTAGAATGATAATACTTTAATAACATATTATATTTAAATAGCACCTTTCAAAACTCCATCATGTTAATCTACACAACATGTTCACAGGTAGGAAGGAATGGGCATTACCCCTATTTTAGATTAGAAAATTGAAGAGTAATAGAGGACGGCTTTAGCAAGATCTCTCCCGGTCCAGGCAGGGGATTCGGGATTAGATACTCAGATGTGCTTTTTGTTAAGATTTCAGTGCCTCCGAACTGATTTAGCTGGGGGAGCGAGTTTCTACACCCACTTTGTAGATGCGAGAATTTCTCAATGATTTGGCCAAATCTCAGACATACTCTACTTCCTGCCATTGCCTGGTGGGTGTCCGGCAGTGCCTTTCTGAGGTCTACGGAAATAACCCCCGAATCTCCCTCATATCACTTCTTACTCCTAAGGCTTTGCCACGATCTCAAGGCAGAAAAGCAAGCATACCGTGGATTAAGGAGTTTTCAGGGCAAATACCTTTCTCAGCATTTGCTTGCCTCTGGAGACATCTTCCCAGCCCTAAGAAGCTAGCCTCTCCTTGAGCACTCCCCTTGAGAAATGTCTTTTTTTTTTTTTTTACTCTATTTTCACTCGTAGACTGAGCTCACCTGCCTTTCAGGTCCCAGCCTGCATTCATTCAAAGCTCAGATGTCTTTCCCAAGATGCAGGCTCATCTTTTCACATGCTGGACCAAGTGGATAACCTGAATTTCAACCACACACTTTTCTAATTTGACCAATAACACAACCGAGGCTCAAAGAGTAGGAAAAATGGTTCTTGTTGATACATCCAGTCTCGGCTAGAATCCCGGGTCTTCAGACACCAGATCAAGGTGGTCCTCCAGAATCAGTGACCATCAGCCACTCCCGGCTCGAGGGCAGCAGTGAGCGCCCTAGAGTGTAATGAACAGCACTACCTCTGGGTGTGTCCGCCGAAGAGGCAGAAAAGGAGCTGGCTGCACTGAATGGCCCATGCATCCCACCCCAGCATCTTCACACGCCCCACTTCTAACTCCTGCCTGAGCTCTCAGAACAGCAAGGTCTCACCTTGCTTCTCATTTGCTGCGCGGCAGCGTCCAAGTGCTCTTTAGAAAAGTGATTCTTTCTTTCTCTTTATTACAAAGAGCTTCAGACAAGTACACTGTTTATATTGAACAATTCGCAGATGACATGCTGTCTACCACAAAAGGACATTTTCCTGTGAATAATCAGTAGGATGCTTCATAAGCGGTTTTCGGGAGATGCTCTAATCCATGTACAAAGTGATACTAAGAAAAATACCTTCCTTGAGGGCTTTGTTATGTATAAAGCACTTTTTACAGATATCATTGCATTTGTAGGCAAATTATTTAGCCTCTCTAAGCTTTATTTTCTCTACGTGTGTAAATAGTGCCACAAATGTTTAATGTTATATAAGCCTGTTTGGAAAGTGAAAGTGTCAGCCACTCAGTCCTGTATGACTTTTGTGACCCCATGGACTGTAGCCCACCAGGGTCTTCTGCCCATGTAATTCTCCAGGCCAGGATGCTGCAGTGGGTAGCCATCCCCTTCTCCAAGGGAGCTTCCCTGCCCAGGGATTGAAACTGGGTCTTCTGCACTGCAAGCAGATTTTTTTTACCACAGAAGCCCATGTTTAGAAGGTTATAATTCAGTTATAGGACTGACCTAAGAATTCAAACACCATTTATATGATTTCTATTGGCAATGCATTTGTTTTAAATGACAAGTGAGTTTTTGGTTATTTGCTGCTTGTGAACATCAAATATAGTCTCTTAAAAAGTCACTGTATAATTAGCCACTTTCTAAGTATTGCTAAGGGTTTAGCAAACTTCCATGTTCTCTAAGGATCTTATTTAATCATGATAACAGTAGCAATGATTCCTTAAGATAGATATTTTAAAGCTAATCCCACTTGATATTGAAAGATTTGTTCAGTCTGACATATAAATTCATCTTATGGATAGAGTTGTCTACTGATTGTACAGAACATTCTTTCTGAGTGATCTAATCCATTTACTTGGCTTAAAATACCACTTAGATACCAAGGGCAACCAACTTCATGTCTCTAGACCAGAAATCTCAGAATTCCTGGTGTACCCAGCCAATGTCATGCTTAATATATTCACTTAAAAGTTACTTAGAGTCATTTCAAAACTAAACTAAGATTTTCATGCCAAAAAAATCAAACTAGTAAAATTTAAATTATCTTTTGGGGTTTTAATAATCAACATTTTGTTATAGTCAACAGCGTTTTCTGTAAGTTACACTGGTTATTTTTTTTCCTAATGATTTCTTTCAGAATATTCCTGAAATTTAAACACACACACAAATATAAACATTCTCAGAGAGACTTCTTACCAAAGCAGAAGTTTGGTCAGTTTAATAACTCTGAAGTGGAATTGTTAAAAGCTTCAAAAAACAAGGTATTTTAGAATAATCATTTAAGTTATTTAAATATTGGGGATAGAGGCATTTATTATGATGCCCCAGATTCCAAGATGCACGTACGATGTGTTACAGGTTGAATGAAACAGCAGCAGGAACACATTATCAGCGAAGAACAGATTTCCTGTTTATTAGTTTAGGAACTGTTCTTGTGTGTGTTGGCTGACTGCCTATGAGCAAGCAATTATTTTATTAATGAAAAAGAGAGGAAATAAAATCATCCATCACTATGTGTCCAACAGCTTCTCTCAGCTTTATCATCACTTTTGTGTAAGATGTTAAATTCTTGGACTGGCAATTGTCCTTCATAGACACTGATGTGGGAAAGCCACACCCCTTCTCCAGCTTTCTGAAACCATCACACCAGGCCTCTCAGTATTTTCTGTCCATTCACCTAGACCACTGGGGTCAAAGTGGGGGATCATTTTACACAGAGCAGGATGCTCTTTGAAAAATTCCTGCTGCTGCTAAGTCGCTTCAGTCATGTCCGACTCTGTGTGACCCCAAAGACAGCAGCCCACCAGGCTCCCCTGTCCCTGGGATTCTCCAGGCAAGAACACTGGAGTGGGTTGCCATTTCCTTCTCCAATGCATGAGAGTGAGAAGTGAAAGTGAAGTCGCTCAGTCGTGTCCAACTCTTAGCGACCCCATGGACTGCAGCCTACCAGGCTCCTCCGTCCATGGGATTTTCCAGGCAAGAGTACTGGAATGGGGTGAAAAATTCCTAGTAGACCACACATTATTATGACTCCATGGTATGGGCAAGGACACTGAGGCTCAGAGAGGTTAAACTATGTGCCCACCAACACAAAGCTACTCAGTAATACAGCCAGACTTGTACCAGCTCCGTCTCCAGAGACTGTGCAATGAAAAGTTCCATTAAGTTCCTAATGATATTCGTGAGCCAAGCTTTCACAAATAAGCAAAGTTCACTTTGTAATCTAAGAACAGAGGCAGAACACTATATCGTTTTTCAAAGAATTCTCATCCTTAATTTTACATTTTAAAAGGCCTAACCTATTAGGATATGTATAGTTACAGCTGATTCCCACTTAGCTGGTGGCTTAGACAGTAAAGAACCTTCCTGTGATGCAGGAACCTCGGATTCCATCCCTGGGCTGAGAAGATCCCCTGGAGGAGAGCATGGCAACCCACTAGGATTCTTGCCTGGGAAATCCTGCACAGAGAAGAGCCTGGTGGGCTACAGTCCATGGAGTCACAGAGTCTGACACGACTAAGTGACTAACACACAGCAGACTCCCATTGTTGGAGAGCAGAAACCAATACGACATTGTAAATCAATTATCCTCCAATTAAAAAAAATTTCAAAAAAAGAAATAAAGAACAAAGGCAAGGGAAGAAATTGATGAAATTGAGAATAAAATAGAGATGACAAAAATACTCTTTTAAAAGGTTAATAAAACTAATGAGAACATTGGGGGGAAAGAGTTTATATTTAGCAAGCCCCCAAGTTCCTCATCTGTGAGATAATGAGGTGAAGAGTAGAATTCGAAGATCCCCTCAATGCTCTGGGATGAACTTGGCTGTTGTCTCTAAGTCCTCGTCCAACTCTTCACGTCCCCATGGACTGTAGCCCGTCAGGCTTCTCTGTCCGTGGGATTTCCCAGGCAAAAAGACTGGGATGGGCCACCATTTCCTCCTTCAGGGGATCTTCCTGTATTAGCAGGGATGGAACCCGCACCTCCTGAATTAGCAGGCAGATTCCTTAGCACTGAGCCAGCTGGGAAGCCTCTCTGCAGAGCTAGGGTGCGTCAGTTCAGAGATGTATCCTCAGTGTTTACCGGAGTACTGGGCGCTCAGTGAATATTAATGTACATGTGACTGTGCAAGGTCGTTATAATCTAGCACCACTCACGAAAACCTTCCCAGTAGGCCTTCTGTCTTCACAGAAAGAGCCGCTTAAGGATCTTTAGAAAAGAAGTCCATAGTGCAACTTGGGGCCACATGTGGCAAACTTCCAGTGATCCTGCAGCAGACCACTCCTCTCCAGACACAGATGAAAACACGCATGGAAACAACCCCATGAATTTGGGTGTCATTTGCTGAGATGAGGAAGATTAAGGGAGGGGCAGATTTGCAGGAGAACGAAGGGCTGTATTTCAGATATTTTAAGTTTGTCACATAAGAACTGTCAAGAGACAGCTGTATATATAGACTTCTCTTTCTTAGAAATTGATTTAAGATGTGAGAAATATTTTGCTAAAGCCATCAAATGTCTGCATACAGCGTGATCCAGTTGGGGGGATTAATCACAGATTATTCCAAATAACTCTTAAGTATGCAAAGTTTTCTTCTATATGCTATTATTAAATTCGTTTTGGTATAGGGTCCCAGAAGGAGACATCTTTTCTTCACCCACACACTCATGTGCAAGTGTACACACACATACACAACAGCACACACACACAACACACACAACACACACACACAACAACACACACACACACCAACCAGGTTTCAGAGCAATAAGCCCTTTGCAATATTCACACACACATAACCTAAAACAGGAACATCTGTAATTCCAGTAACACAGCTCAACTTTATGGGCCTTCCCTTCTCAGTTGAAATTGGCTTTAAAGCAAATACTAATTCAGGCTTCTTAGAAAACCTATACATCTAATAAAGGCAAACCAAGTATCTGCTCATCTTTCACGGAATTATACACATGCAGCAACATTTTATTATTTTCGAATTTTTTCCAAAGACTAATACACAGTATCAGAAACATACACCTCCCCTATATTATGCATAAACCACACATGTTAGCACATGCGTGAAAGAATCCCAGCAACTTCATGTTGAAATCAAAATCTTCCTAGCTCCTTTTAAAAACATATCTACTTTATGACTATCTTTCATCAGGATAAATAAGGATTCTTATTTATTTTACCATTATCATAAGAAATAGGAACCAAATATCTAGCTATCCATATAAGTCTGATAAATACATGTTTTCTTTTACAGATCATTTACAATTGATTGTGTCCCAATTTCTGAGTTTTCTGCTTGAGTAAAATTATTGATGTAATAGCAAATCTATGTGTACTTTGTGATATTCAAACAAATATACTTAGTTTTCTGTTGATCTCCTAGAAGAGATACCCAGGTAGTCATATTTACAATTTTTCACATGCTTCTGTTTGACTGTTGTGGCCGCAATTTCTGAGTGGGTTTGCTTTAAATGCTGAAACAAACCATATCCAATGGCAATTCTCTCACTGTCATTTCAATATCAATTTCCAGGCCCTTAACCTCCATGCCAACAGTGTTACAAAGAAAATACTTCCTAGAGCATGGAGTGAAGAATTGGCTTCTCCACTTGGCAACCAATCCTGTGTTGATGATTTTTAAAAGAATGAGTGCTCAGTTCAAGGGCCCTGGAGAGGCTGCTGATTGTAGCTCCAGTCATTTGAGGGAAAAAGGAAAGAGATTTTTCAAAGCCAGGGTCAGGGGCATGGAATAATAATAATAATTTTTAAAAATTCCTTTTATTAAAAAAAATGTTAAGCAAAAGCAAGTTTTGAGTAAGAACATATGTAGCTCCTTATAATTAGATTAAAAGCACATAGATACATAGATTCATGTCTTTGATGTGTCTGGATTTCAGATCAGTTATACACATGCTGCTGTTCAATTTCCATAAGAATAAAGCAAATGACAATTATATGTTGGCTTAATTTTGTTATGACAAAGATACTCTTCCGATCCCTTAGCAAGAAGCTTGGTTCCTTTCCATGAGGGCTCACTCCTAAAATCTGTACAAGGCCATGAAGGAGAAATTAATAAATTTGTATAATACTCTTCCACCTGACTTCTGAGTCTCTGCTTTCGTAAGATAAAAAGCCGATGAAGAGTCACCGATGGTTCCATAATCTCCCTTTAGAAGAAGCCTCTGGAGGGTGGACAGGGGTCGACTTCCAAGAAGCACTTGGGTCTTTCATGTACCCTGGGAAGATGCTCAGAATACACGACTGACTCAGCTTCTCACCGACTCTTTTCTCAACTGTTTTTTGGCTTTTCTCGGAAAAAGACCGCAAGGTCGTTTTTCAAAATAGAATACTGCCTATTATAACTTTGCCATTTAAAATCATTTTGAATTGTAAAAATTAGGGATCAACTAAGAGTTTAGGATTAGCAGTTACAAATGACTGTACATAAAATGTACAAGTAAGGTCCTACTGTGTAGCACAGAGAACTATATTCAAATCTTGAAACAAGCCATAATGGGAAAGAATATGGGAAAGAATGTGCGTATATATTTGTGTGGCACTACTGGTAAAGAATCAGCCTGCCGATGCAGGAGACTTGGGTTCTATCCCTGAGTTGGAAAGGTCCCCTGGAGTAGGAATTGGCAACCCATTCCAGTTTTCTTGCCTGGAAAATTCCATGGACATAGGAGCCTGGTAGGCTGCAGTCCATGGGGTCAAAAGGAGTCAGACACGACTGAGTAATTGAGCGCACACACACATACATAAATGTATAACTGAATCAGTCACCTTGCTGTACACCTGGAATTAATACATTATAAAACAACTATGCTGTTGTCATCTAGTTGCTATGTCATGTCCACCTCTTTTGTGACCCCATGGGTTGCACCCCACAGGCTCCTCTGTCCATGGGATTTCCCAGGCAAGAATACTAGAGCAGGTTGCCATTTCTTCTCCCGAGGATCTTCCTGACTCAGGGGTCGATCCCACGTCTCCTGCACTGGCAGGTAGATTCTCAACCGCCGAGCCCCCAGGGAAGCCCAATATTTATTGATATCAACCCCAATCCCCCCAACACATAGTTCCTCCCTGACACATAGTGGTTTTGATTTGTTTCTCATCTAATATGTTGCAGTGTTTTAAGAGGACATTGCAAATCAATCAAGTTCCTTTTACAGGAAGTCCCCTACACACCAACAAGTTCCATTCTGGGAGCACATGTGTCAGCCCAGTCTGTTTGTAAGTCCAACCAGGTTAGCCTAAGTAGGCAACTGACACCGTCAGCTACCCAGTGCTGTACAGTAATAGGTCTATTATCCTTTTCACACACCTCATATATAAAAAAAAAAAACAACAAAGAAAACATTTTTACTCTTACAGTGCAATACCTTGAAAAGTATGGTACCACGGCACGACAGCTGGCACACAGGGGCTGGCGTTGAGTGAGCAGGCAGGGAAAGTCACTGGCTGGGGGACACAGAGGAGGCCGGAGATGGTGGAGCTGAAGGGTGGACAGCCATGGGAGGTGGGGGGCGAGCTGCCACGCCACTCACGCCTGACATCACGGAAAGCACGTTTGCACCTTTGGAAGTCTGCAGGCTGATGGTCTGAATGTACGGGACTGACTGTATTTGTCTTAGGGGGTTACGACCCTTCTAGCAGGTGTATCTTAACTTCATTGTAATTTATTCATTTCTTAATCATCCAGCATGTAATGCAGTGAAGCAAAGGGCTGGAAAGAACAAAATGCTTCTAGACATCCCCTGCCATCATGGCAGGCATCGAGGCAACACTTGCCCAAGTTCAAAAGCTGTACACTTGGGGAGAAACCCCCTCATTTCTGCTCTCTCTCTGCCTTCCTATTTAACACTTTTAACATATACTAACTTACAGATAGGCAAACATAAACATCATCACATAAAGTAAACACATAACATCCCATGCATTCAGCACCAGGGAAATAGGCTGCACTTCTCCAAGTCACATGCAAACCTCAATTCCAACTGCCGAGGCAGTGTAGACGATGCACCCCATAGTTTGTAAGATCAAATGCTAGGGCTAGAGCCATCAGGTGTCCTTGAAGGAGGGCGAGAACACAGATCCATCAAGAAAGAGAATGAATTGAAATTCCTGCCAGATGCTTACTTTTTTTTCTTAAAGTTAAGCTGTTTCCCATCTTTAAATATAATTGTTGATTTATTTTTTTTAGAAACGTTTTGAAGTGGCAAATGTTCACTGAACCTCATGCTCGATTTCATGTGTTTCATTGACAGATGAGATAGTCTTTCATTTCCTTGTCTTCGGAGTATAAAAGAACGCTTCCAACTGCGTGACTTGATGATAAAATATCGGATACAATGAAAAACTGCCGTTTTCCAGGAGCCAGCACCTTTTAGAGAAGTTAACTGTATCTTTAAGGATGAGTACTTACCTGATCGAGAAGCTTCTTCCCTCCCCCCGACGTTTAATTTTATAGAATTAAGAGAATGATCATCTGAGCATAGTCAGTCAGTGAACGTTGATAAGTGCTGGGTGATCGCAGTGCTAAGTCATGGAAATTCAGAGAAGGACAAAACAGACCCTGTATTTGTCTTCAGGAAGCCTGCAGTCTGCAATCATTTCCTAGAGAACCAACATTGGCTATCAGTTTAGTTCAGTCGCTCAGTCTTGTCCGACTCTTTGTGACCCCATGGACTGCAGCACACCAGGCCTCCCTGTCCATCAGCAACTCCCAGAGCTTACCCAAATTCATGTCCATTGAGTCGGTGATGCCATCCAACTATCTCATCCTCTATTGTCCCCTTCTCCTCCTGCCCTCAATCTTTACCAGCATCAGGGTCTTTTCAAATGAGTCAGCTCTTCGCATCAGGTGGCCAAAGTATTGGAGTTTCAGCTTCAGCATCAGCCCTTCCAATGAATATTCAGGACTGATTTCCTTTAGGATTGACTGTTTTGATCTCTTTGCAGTCCCAGGGACTCTCAAGAGTCTTCTCCAACACCACAGTTCAAAAGCATCAATTCTTTGGCACTCAGTTTTCTTTATAGTCCAACTCTCACATCCATATATGACTACTGGAAAAACCATAGCTTTGACTAGACTGACCTTCGTTGGCAAAGTGATGTCTCTGCTTTTTAATATGTTGTCTAGGTGGGTCATAGCTTTTCTTCCAAGGACCAAGGGTCTTTTAATTTCATGGCTGCAGTCACCATCTGCAGTGACTTTGGAGCCCAAGAAAATAAAGTCTGTCACTGTTTCCATTGTCTCCCCATCTATTTACCATGAAGTGATAGGACCAGAATGTTGAATTTTAAGCCAATTTTTTCACTCTCCTCTTTCACTTTCATCAAGAGGCTCTTTAGTTCTTCTTCGTTTTCTGCCGTAAGAGTGGTGTCATCTGCGTATCTGAGGTTATTGATATTTGTCCCAGCAATACTGATTCCAGCTATTGGCTATAAATTGAGAACATATGGGATCTGACCTGATCGCCAGGCAGTTAGTATCCATGCAATCTTGGCTGATCATTTACCCTAAGAATTGGTTTACTCATCCATAAGATAAGAGTCCTGCTACCTGCCCTATCCATCTCAAGATATTATCATTAAACAAACCACAAATGTGAATTCACTCAGGGAAGGGCAGAGTTCTCTCCAGGGACATCAGAGGAGCACAGAAATGTGCGGAAACTAGATAGGCTCATCATGATGCTGACAAAGTCATTCTGTGAGTCAGCTCGGAAAAGGCACTTCTGGCTGGAACTGTACATTTTTGTGTTTAGTGTGTGCATGGTACTTGAATAGCCCTTTATCGGCATTAAATACAGGTCATTTTGTTTCCGGCCAAATGTCATCGGTTCTTAAGACAGATGAAACCAAAACTGTAAATCAAACCGTGGAATACAACGCTCCCCTGAACAGTTTCCAAAGCACTTTTACTGCTTTAACATAAATGCATCAGGGCCCCACCGGGGACACTGTCCATTGGAGTCATCTACAGTGTTCAAGTCAAAGTGTTAGTCGCTCAGGCATGTCCAGCTCTTTGCAACCATATGGACTGTAGCCCACCAGGCTCCTCTGTCCATGGGATTTCCCAGACAAGAGTGCTGGAGTGGGTTGTCGTTACCTTCTCCAGGGGATCTTCCTGATCCAGGGATTGAACCTGGGCCTCCTGCACTGCAGGCAGATTCTTTACCGCCTGAGCCACCAGGGAAGCCCCCCGTGTCACCTATAAGTAGAATCTAAAAAAACATACAAATGAACTTAAACCCAAAAGAGAAACAGACTCACAGACATAGAAAACAAACCTATGGTTACCAAAGGGGAAAGAGGTGGGAAGGGATAAATTCAGAGTTCTGGGTTAGCAGATACAAGCTCTGATTGAAAAAACAGATAAGCAATAAAGCCCTGCAGAGCTGCACAGGGAATTCATTATTTTGTAATCCCCTGTAATGGAAAAGAATCTGAAAAGGATGATGTATATGCATATATACATATATATATATCCACACACGTATGTAACATCACTTTGCTGTCTATCAGAAACTAACACAACATAGTAACTCAATTATACTTCGATTAAAAAAAAAAAATAGTATCACCTAGTTCAACCACCAGTGAAAAAAAACTCTGTTTTTAAACTGAAAGGAAGAAATTTCTGAAACACAATGGGTTTCTAAAGTTTGGAAAAACGTGGAAAAACCAGACAACAACCACCCTAAGTAATGTGCCCAGCTAAGCACCATCCTGTGTTTCACATTCAAGTTGCTCCTAGACGTGAAGCATGAATTTTCTCATGTCTGAGTTCCATCAGATGCGATTGGTCTGTTAAATAACAACACTAAATAGTTCCCACAACAAGAAATCACACTCCATACCAACTGAATTGCACAAAAAAGGAAATAATGATTTCATACAACACAGCACTTTCTACCTTAAAAGTACCACCTAAGTGGGGCAGTTTTCCTCGAAAGAAGTTAGCAAAAATTATCAATCTCCTTTTCAAAAAGTTACACGTAACCACCAATATACACTTGACACATTTTTGTAGAAGACTTACAAACTCAGCGTGGCCCATAATAGATCCCTGGCTAAGAACTCAGGGATTAACGTTCTAGGATATTCCACCTTTGCTAAGGTTCTGTAGCATCTTAGAATAATCACATCTCACTCATCAGTATTTACTGGAGAGTTCAGCAATCCAAAGCATTTGAAAGGACAAAGGAAAGAATTTCATGACGCCATCAATTCCATAGTTTATCTTATGCCATCTGTGAGGAGAAGCTCTAATAATCTCAAGATCTTTTACTCTGAGCTCTTCAAAGAAGATGGTCTTCTCATTTCCCAGAATTTGAAGGTTCCAAGTGAACAGTAAATTCTTAGCTGTCATAGGAAGACTCACAGCAGAGGGGGAAGAGATAAGAACAAGAGTAGAGATAAACGGTGCTGAGAGTGGGGACTGTATTTTGAAATCCCTATGTCGCCAGAGAAATGTTGAGTCATTCAACAGCAGAAGATGCAGATACAAGTTGCCAAGTTTTGAGTTTTTATTTTTATTTTTTTTCAGGCTGAACCTAAATACTCAGAGGATTTCCGTGAGTCCTGCAGAAGCACCAGAGCTTTATGACTCCCGGTAAGCGTGACATTCCATAACCATCTTCCATCTTTGATCTCAAGCAAAGTCCCTCTCCAAGATACTGCCCGGGCGTCTGGGACCACCGGTGATGGAGGGAAAGGGGGACCGCGGGATGGTTCAGCCAATCAGATTGACCTCATGGCCCATCGCGCGGCTGTAGGCTGGATCCACAGAGATGAGAAGGCCTTGCTCATCACTGGCTTTTACAACCTGGATTTCTCAGGAATCTGGACTAGACCTGAATTTGCTTCTTAAACCAGAAACAGACAGTAGAATTAACTGTGAGACAGAAGTTTAAATTCCCGGTGAGTGAGATAAGAGGCTTAACGTTTTTGTAGAAAAAAAATGCCCGAGTGCCTCCGCGGGTTGGGTCCCTGCCTTCCACAGGAGTTGTAGCTCTGAGTCCAGCCCGGGTCCTGAGCTCTTATCAGCCTCCGCGGTGTGCACGGAGCAGCTCAGCATAGGAAGATCCAGGCGCGTTGGTCTTTGCAGCACAGCTGGAGTTTCCCCGAAGCGCCCACGACCTTCCACGTGGTGAGGACCTAACCCGCTGCCTACCTCCTGGTGATGCTTTCAACTGAGAATGCGCGGCTCTTTTTTACCCGTTTTTCCCACACAACTTTGCTTAGTGCTTTTGCTTGGAAGTGTGTGCGTTCACAGCAGGTCATACAGTTACACACACGCACCCAAGTGAGGTGTCAGCATCCATACCTTGTTAAACAAAAAACTTCTATATATTGATACCTTGTTCCGCATTTTGCTTTTTTACACTTTATAATACCACTTGAAGAGCTTTCCACAGCACCAGAGATAAATTATCTTTTAAAAAATTAACATACATACTGCCAAAAAAAAAAGTTCAAAGAATGTAAAAGAGAATAAAGTGTAAACCAAGCATCCTTTTAATCCCAAATGTTCCCCCAGACTCATTGCTAAAGATGCTAAAGAGAACTAACATAAATAGACATATACACACGTAGGGAGGGAAAGAGGATTAAAGATTGTTGTTGTTCAGCTGCTAAGTCCTTTCTGACTCTTTGTAACCTTGTGGACTGCAGCCTCAGTTCAGTTCAGTTCAGCTCAGTCGCTCAGTCGTGTCCGACTCTTCATGACCCCATGAATCGCAGCACGACAGGCCTCCCTGTCCATCACCAACTCCCAGAGTTCACTCAGACTCACATCCATCAAGTCCGTGATGCCATCCAGCCATCTCATCTTCTATCGTCCCCTTCTGCTCCTGCCCCCAATCCCTCCCAGCATCAGAGTCTTTTCCAATGAGTCAACTCTTCGCATGAGGTGGCCAAAGTACTGGAGTTTCACCTTCAGCATCATTCCTTCCAAAGAAATCCCAGGGCTGATCTTCTTCAGAATGGACTGGTTGGATCTTCTTTCAGTCCAAGGGACCCAAGAGTCTTCTCCAACACCACAGTTCAAAAGCATCAATTCTTTGGCACTCAGCCTTCTTCACAGTCCAACTCTCACATCCATACATGACCACAGGAAAAACCATAGCCTTGACTAGACGAACCTTTGTTGGCAAAGTAATGTCTCTGCTTTTGAATATGCTATCTAGGTTGGTCATAACTTTCCTTCCAAGCAGTAAGCATCTTTTAATTTCATGGCTGCAGTCACCATCTGCAGTGATTTTGGAGCCCAAAAAAATAAAGTCTGACACTGTTTCCACTGTTTCCCCATCTATTTCCCACGAAGTGATGGGACTGGATGCCATGATCTTCATTTTCTGAATGTTGAGCTTTAACCCAACTTTTTCACTCTCCTCTTTCACTTTCATCAAGAGGCTTTTGAGTTCCTCTTCACTTTCTGCCATAAGGGTGGTGTCATCTGCATATCTGAGGTTATTGATATTTCTCCCGGAAATCTTGATTCCAGCTTGTGCTTCTTCTAGTCCAGCGTTTCTCATGATGTACTCTGCATATAAGTTAAATAAGCAGGGTGACAATATACAGCCTTGACGAACTCCTTTTCCTATTTGGAACCAGTTTGTTGTTCCATATCCAGTTCTAACTGTTGCTTCCTGACCTGCATACAGATTTCTCAAGAGGCAGGTCAGGTGGTCTGGTATTCCCATCTCTTTCAGAATTTTCCACAGTTTATTGTGGTCCACACAGTCAAAGGCTTTGGCATAGTCAATAAAGCAGAAATAGATGTTTTTCTGGAACTCTTGCTTTTTCCATGATCCAGCAGATGTTGGCAATTTGGTCTCTGGTTCCTCTGCCTTTTCTAAAACCAGCTTGAACTTCAGGAAGTTCACGGTTCACGTATTGCTGAAGCCTGGCTTGGAGAATTTTGAGCATTACTTTACTAGCATGTGAGATGAGTGCAATTGTGCGGTAGTTTGAGCATTCTTTGGCATTGCCTTTCTTTGGGATTGGAATGAAAACTGACCTTTTCCAGTCCTGTGGCCACTGCTGAGTTTTCCAAATTTGCTGGCATATTGAGTGCAGTACTTTCACAGCATCATCTTTCAGGATTTGAAATAGCTCAACTGGAATTCTATCACCTCCACTAGCTTTGTTCATAGTGATACTTTCTAAGGCCCACTTGACTTCACATTCCAGGATGTCTGGCTCTAGGTCAGTGATCACATCATCGTGATTATCTGGGTCGTGAAGATCTTTTTTGTACAGTTCTTCTGTGTATTCTTGCCACCTCTTCTTAATATCCTCTGTTTCTGTTAGGTCCATACCATTTCTGTCCTTTATCGAGCCCATCTTTGCATGAAATGTTCCCTTGGTATCTCTAATTTTCTTGAAGAGATCTCTAGTCTTTCCCATTCTGTTGTTTTCCTCTATTTCTTTGCATTGATTGCTGAGGAAGGCTTTCTTATCTCTCCTTGCTATTCTTTGGAACTCTGCATTCAGATGCTTGTATCTTTCCTTTTCTCCTTTGCTTTTTGCTTCTCTTCTTTTCACAGCTATTTGTAAGGCCTCCCCAGACAGCCATTTTGCATTTCTTTTCCATGGGAATGATCTTGATCCCTGTCTCCTGTACAATGTCATGAACCTCATTCCATAGTTCATCAGGCACTCTATCTATCAGATATAGGCCCTTAAATCTATTTCTCACTTCTAGTGTATAATCATAAGGGATTTTATTTAGGTCATACCTGAATGGTCTAGTGGTTTTCCCTACTTTCTTCAATTTAAGTCTGAATTTGGTAATAAGGAGTTCATGATCTGAGCCAGTCAGCTCCCGGTCTTGTTTTTGTTGACTGTATAGAGCGTCTCCATTTTTGGCTGCAAAGAACATAATCAATCTGATTTCGGTGTTGACCATCTGGTGAGGTCCATGTGTAGAGTCTTCTCTTGTGTTGTTGGAAGAGGGTGTTTGCTATGACCAGTGCATTTTCTTGGCAAAACTCTATTAGTCTTTGCCCTGCTTCATTCCATATCCCAAGGCCAAATTTGCCTGTTACTCCAGGTGTTTCTTGACTTCCTACTTTTGCATCCACATCCAAGGAGCGGTGGCTGTGCGGGCGCAGGAGGGCCTAGAGGAGCTATCCCACGTTGAAGGTCAGGAAGGGTGGCGGTGAGGAGATACCCCTCGTCCAAGGTAAGGAGCAGCAGCTGCACTTTTCTCGAGCAGCTGTGAAGAGATACCCCACTCCCAAGGTAAGAGAAACCCAAGCAAGACAGTAGGTGTTGCAAGAAGGCATCAGAGGGCAGACACACTGAAACCATACTCACAGGAAACTAGTCAATCTAATCACACTAGGACCACAGCCTTGTCTAATTCAATGAAACTAAGCCATGCCCGTGGGGCAACCCAAGATGGGCGGGTCATGGTGGAGAGATCTGACAGAATGTGGTCCACTGGAGAAGGGAATGGCAAACCACTTCAGTATTCTTGCCTTGAGAACCCCATGAACAGTATGAAAAGGCAAAATGATAGGATACTGAAAGAGGAACTCCCCAGGTCAGTAGGTGCCCAATATGCTACTGGAGATCACTGGAGAAATAACTCCAGAAAGAATGAAGGGGTGGAGCCAAAGCAAAAACAATACCCAGCTGTGGATGTGACTGATGATAGAAGTAAGGTCCGATGCTGTAAAGAGCAATATTGCATAGGAACCTGGAATGTCAGGTCCATCAATCAAGGTAAATTGGAAGTGGTCAAACAAGAGATGGCAAGAGTGAATGTCAACATTCTAGGAATCAGCGAACTCAAATGGACTGGAATGGGTGAATTTAACTCAGATGACCATTATATCTACTACCGTGGGCAGGAATCCCTTAGAAGAAATGGAGTAGCCATCATGGTCAACAGAAGATTCCGTAATGCAGTACTTGGATGCAATCTCAAAAATGACAGAATGATCTCTGTTTGTTTCCAAGGCAAACCATTCAATATCACAGTAATCCAAGTCTATGCCCTAACCAGTAACGCTGAAGAAGCTGAAGTTGAATGGTTCTATGAAGACCTACAAGACCTTTTAGAACTAACACCCAAAAAAGATGTCCTTTTCATTACAGGGGACTGCAGCCTGCCAGGGTCCAAATGTTCATGGATTAAAGATGGCTCAGACGGTAAAGAATCACACTGCAATGCAGGAAATCTGGGTTTGACCAATGGGTTGGAAAGATTACCCTGGAGGAGAGCATGGCAACCCACACCAGCATTCTTGCCTGGAGAATCCCATGGACAGAGGAGCCTGGCGGGCTACAGTCCATAGGGTCGCAAAGAGTCAGACACGACTGAGCGACTAATCACACACACACACACACACACACCCCTCTCATAAACAAGTGGAGGCTGTTTCTCCATCCCCGTGAATCAGGGCTGGTCCTATCACTGCGTTAGCCAATTAAACATGGCAGAAGAACACCAAATCCTTTTCTGGGCTGAAGCTTTTGAGGGAACTAGATGCTTCTTCTCCTTGGAAATGAGATGCCACCGTAAAAACTCTCACCACCCTGAGACTGACGAGCTGTGAGATGATTCCAATCACAGTGCAGGCCAACCCAGTGCTCAGAAATGACTGGGTACTCCAAGTGTGTTATCCAGTCCAGATGTTTCAGTCTGAATATTTTCAGCTGTGGCTGGCTTTGAAGCATCTTTTTTTGCAGCTTTGATATGTTTTTTTTTTTTTTGGTGTGTTTTTTTCTTTTCTGTGTGAATTAACTTATTTGACCCTTCATATTGTTAATCTTGTATTGAATTATAAGACTTCTGTATATTGAGAAAATTAATTCATTTTGTGCTATGAATAAATTTTTAGTATTTGTGTAATCAAACATATTCATCTTTCTGCTATGGTCATAGTTAATAGGATTTTCCCACTCTAGTATTTGTTCCTTCACATATTTTTTTCAGCTATTTTATATTTCTTTCAACATTCAATATTTAGGGTTTTATTAATTTATATTGCTGTAACAAGCAATATAGAGATCTAGTTGTCCTTTTCAGGTGGCTAGTTATTAATTAATTAAATGCAGTCTTTATATAGAGTTTCTGACATCTATTGGGGTCTTTTTTCTTCTATCTTTTAATTCACACAAAATTCTCAGCTTTAGTTTAATTTGATTATTTTAAAATATGAGATAAAAATCATTTGACACCTATAGATGCCATTAATGAATTTGAGTTTGAACACTAAGTGAAAGCTTCTAGCAAGATTCATACATTATAAATTCATCTTTATTACATTATAAAATCATCTTTCAAACTGTAGAGAGGTTGGTTGTTTTTTTTTTTAAGAAGATCACATTCCCTGAAGAACCAAAAAAGAAGGCTATTTTCACTTAATGCTTGCGAGCACAGAAGCACCACACACAGTATTTTTGTAATTTTTGGAATTAGCAAAGTTAATTCTGAACTTCCAACATATAGGTATGCAAAATGAGAGGTTAATTTATGTGAGCAGTCATGGGCCAGTTTGCTCTGGAAACATAAAGGTAGTGAGATATAAATTGCTTGAAATCATAGGGAAAGCAGTATTCACGGTTCTGTTACTTTATATCATAGTTCTTAGTTTCTTCTGCTTTATTTTAAAGTCCACTTAAAAATGGGTGCTCTTCCTTCCCCAAATGGAATTTCTGTTATTAAACATAGAAAAAATTGCTTGTTTATCTTTGAATCTCCTCTGTGCTGATCACAGTGCATTGAATATAATGAGTATTAAGCAAATGCCAGATCAATGATCTGAATGTTTGAGTGCAATGCCTTATATTTTTATTTGAAACGTCATCAAGCTCCATAAGATCCCTGGATTGGGAAGATCCCCTGGAGAAGGAAATGGCAATCCACTCCAGTATTCTTGGCTGGAAAATCCCAGGGATGGAGGAGCCTGGTCAGCTACAGTCCATGGAGCTGCAAAGAGTCAGACACGACTGAGCGGGTTCTCTTTCTTTCTTTCCTTTTCTTTAAGCTCCCAAAGTCAAAGACACAGTGTGCCACGGAAAAAAAAAAAAGCAGACAAAAAGAAAGAACAAACTTTTTAAAATCACTCTCCTAAAACTATTGCAAATGTTTGTCACTGGATTCAGCTACAGCTAGCCCAGTGAAATAGCAAAAGATAAGGACTTGAGAATTCATCCCCCAGTATGTATATCTACTGTGTGTGTGGGTGTGTGCTGCGTGTGTCCAGTCACTCAGTCGTGTCAGACTCTGCGACGCCATGGACTGTAGCCCACCAGGCTCCTCTGTCCATGAGATTCTCTAGGCAAGAATACTGGAGTGGGTTGCCATTCCCTTCTCCAGGGGATCTTCCAGACTCACCGATGGAACCCAAATCTCCTGATTGGTGAGTCAGTTTAATTACCACTGTGCCACTACTCTATGATACATCTATTTTTCTATCTACCTATACATATTTATCTTTCCATTAACGTTAAGCTTGCCAGGCTCCTCCGTCCATGGAATTTTCCAGGCAAGAAAATTCCACTGGAGTGGGTTGCCATTTCCTTCTTCAGGGGATCTTCCTAACCCAGGGCTCAAACCCGGGTCTCCCACATTGCAGACAGACGCTTTACCATCTGAGCCACCAAGGAAGCCCAATTTATTATAAATATATTCATAAACTAGTTATGCCTAGGCTCTGGTGATAAGTCTGGAGGTAAAATGGAAAGCCATCAATCACAGAGGCTCTGACGGATTTTTTAAATTCATTTATTTTCCTTTTGGCTGCGTTAGGGCTTAGTGGGCACACGCAGGCTTCTCTCTAACTGTGGGGCACAGGCTTCGTTGCCCCTGGCCAGGCAGGATCTTAGTTCCCCAACCAGGGATTGAACCCATGTCCCCTGCATTGGAAGGCAGGGTCTTCACTCCTGGACCACCAGGGAAGTCCTTCTGACAGATTTTTACTCAGGACACTGAGTGAAGACTTCCTCCAATAAAACATAAGCAACACTAACCTAACGGTGTGTTCACAGGGTTAGAGCCAGAAGCAGAGGTTGTGCACAAGGGGTTTGGGAAGGAATGATGCTATCAAGGAGACCAAAGAGAGCTGGTTCTGGGAGTAACGGAGGAAGCACTTTCCAGGGAAGAGGAAGCAGGATGACGGTGCTGCGGATGAGCTCAGCCAACACACAGAAAATCAGTGTTGTTAGGGAACGAGTCTCCTGGACGTAGGGCTGATAACTATGTGTTTCGTGTTTCGCTGATGCACTTGACATGGAGGTGTGTGGGTTTTCTCCCTCTCTCTTTCGCCTTCTATCCTGGCAAAGAAAGTTCAGAGACCTTTCCAGTCCTTCTCGTGTGCTACTCCGGGTATTAAAGTATTTACAAAAGAGCAGCTCAGCTCTGCTGTTCACCAGCTTGAGATGTGGAATTCCTATTGAAAAGAGAGGAGGAAAGGACCTCTTTCAAAAGGCAGCCCCACTTTCTTTTACAAGGTAAAAAATAACCATGTAATAGCAACATAAATACACGACTGTTGACAATGTAAGTGCCATGTAACCATGGAGTAATTATCTAGTTCTCTCCCTTTTTTAAAACAAAGACCAAGCTGAAAGTCTAAGCGCTGCAAGTTGCATGATGATTATTCCGTTCATTACTTGGTAACTGGAAGTATAATTATCAAGTAATCTGCATGAACATAATTACGTATTTACATAGTCTTTGCCGTGTAATTATAGAGGAGTTCAATGATTATACAGTACACTCCTTGAAAAAGAAAGTGATACCAAAAAACAACAAAAAAATCTGTGTGAAGTAGTCATCTCAAACAGAAAGAATTAAACATGAGGATGATTTATCTTAGAAAAGTCCTAAATTATAACATAAGTGAACAATAAAATTAGATCAATTTCTGATCATGAAAATCAATCAGAATCCCTTTCATGAATTATGGATGCCTGCTGAGACAGTCAAACCGTTTCATCCTTGAAGGGCTCAAGAAAAATAGTAGAATTTGCTTTCTTATTTCAAAATGAAGAGGTTTTTTCTTTATTTATTGCTCTAATCATCTTTAACTCAGTCTTCTTTCTCCCACTATTCAAATCACAAGTATCTCTTTTAAGCTCCAAGATGTTTAATAAGTAAAGAAAAATGAGGAGGAATAAAATTGAATAGTATCGATCACTTAACAAAGTTCTGAGGCTTTTTCTCACTCCAAAAAGAACATTAAGTACTTTGTTTTTGAAGATTTTAAATATAGATGGTTTTATAAAATGATGTTCTGGGGTTTTTAAGCATTTTGATAACTGCATCCTTATTTTTTAAATCTGTCTAGTGACTGATAAATGGACCATGGATACCTTTGCTTTCTGTCTCCAGTGGATGTTCAGATACATTCAACAACTGGATGGTATATTCTACACAGTGAAGATTATCCCTTAAAAAGGTCATTGTCTGAAGTCATTTGCATAAGACAATTATTCAGTCTGAAATGAGTTAGAAGTGATTTCTGTTGCATATGCCACATGTGGATAAGAACCTGTAAACTGCAAAAGATACACAGAAAGCCAACACAAATTGAGACCTGTGATAATTTCACATTAGCCATTGTCCTCTAAATAAAGATATTCCCTCAGGACACAGACTGGCTTACGTTGGAGTCTAACAAGCTTAGCAAGCTGACTTTTTAAATTCTCTAAATGCTATTGAACACATCCATGGAGTAGTTCACTGCTATTTTTCAGAGTTAAAGCAATCTCTGAAGGTCGGTGACTGGCAGTAAGAAAGTAATTTAAATAGGAGACAATCCAGAACAGTATATGAGACCATCTGATCTGTAGCCATTTTTGCTGAAAACATTACGAATTAGCTTTTATGTTTTTGGTGAACAAAACCAACATTGAGTCTTTTAAAAACTCCTCGTAAATTAACAGCATAACAGATATTCAAGACCCATTCCCTGTGTTTCCATCAAATATTGTTTCTTCTATAAGAAGTGGCTTCCTTGGTGGCTCAGACGGTAAAGCGTCTGTCTGTAATGTGGGAGACCCGGGTTTGATCCCTGGGTTGGGAAGTTCCCCTGGAGAAGGGAATAGCAACCCACTCTAGTATTCTTGCCTGGAGAATCCCACGGACAGAAGAGCCTGGCAGGCTGCAGTAGTCCATGGGGGTCTCAAAGAGTTGGACACAACTGAGTGACTTCACTTTCTTTTCTTTCTTTCTATAAGAATAGAGGGCTTCCGGGTGGCTCAGTGGTAAAGAATCCACTTCCAACACAGGAGACTCAGGTTCCATTTCTGGGTTGGGAAGATCCCCTGGAGGAGGAAATGGCAACCCACTCCAGGATTCTTGCCTGGGAAATCCCGTGGACAGAGGAGACTGGCGGGCTACAGTCCATGGGGTCTCAAAGAGTCGGGCACAACTGAAGCAACTGAGCAGAGCAGCAGAACAAGAATAGAATCTTCCTTCCTGGTCCCAGCCATGATGGCCAGAGCACAGAAACTGGGAGCCGTGCTTCTCTGAGAGTCTGCCTTGGGCTCTGCGGAGTACAGACACACACTAAGATAATTTATACTTTAGCACACAGGGGTGGCTCCTTGCTGGGAACGTGTCTATGACTCACACCATTCCAGCTCCCTGGAAACATTTCTTCACGGCTCCTGCCCTGTGTCCCTGAAACAGAATTGAATTTAGTGGTTTGTGAGGTGTGCCTCTTCCCTCTTCCAAGATGGGCGAAGCTTGGAGGTACAGGAAGGAATTAGCAGAGCAACTAAGCAAAGGATGAACAAATGGGTGACGTGTGGATTTCTCCCTCTGACATGGCACATGGACTCAGTGGATTCTTGTGCGTGTAATGAAGTGCCAGACGAAGAGCAACATTTCGAAGTCCACATAGGAGATAGGGAAGAGCAGAATTCAAGTCCTGTCTTTGGAGTCCCACCAAGGGGAACCCCAGGGCTAGTGCAGGAACCTGGACCAGCCATGGTTTCCCTGCCATGATGGATGGGAGTGCTCTTAGGAATACAGGCCAATTCCCAAAAGGACGCTGTCTCAGAAAAAAAAAAAAAAAAAGATGGTAGTTGCTGGTGTCTCAAAACAAGAATGACCTATTGATCATCCATTGATCTGGACACCTCATCAGAGGAAAGACACTGGAAGTTCAACAGAGTAAAAGGAGAAAAAGATGTGACCACACGTGTATGTCCCTCGAGTCGATGAACCAAGTCATAGGAGTTCAAAGTGTTCATGAAATGCACAAATACATAATAAATGTCACAAGAGTTAATGTGTCGCCACCATCCACAGACTTCCCAGAGAAGGGCCCTGGCTAGTTTTCTTAGTTTAATAAAATCCTGCCTCCAAATTATGCAGCCCCCACAGTCTAATTAAACCTGACTTCTTGCCAAGACTTTTTAAATGTTTTTCAGGGCATTGCTCTTTTAGCCTTTTTAAAATGTCGTGAACACAGTGAAAGTGAAAGTCGCTCGGTTGTGTCCAGCTCTTTGCGATCCCATGGACTATACAGTCCCTGGAATTCTCTAGGCCAGAATATGGGAGTGGGTAGCCGTTCCCTTCTCCAGTGGATCTTCCCAACCCAGGGATCAAACCTAGGTCTCCCACATTGCAGGCAGATTCTTCACCAGCATATGAATCAGTGATGTTGGTATAACTGGATTTATGTTAGAGAATGCATTGTAATTAACAATTACATAGCATATTAATATACCAACATTGCTGATTCAGAGTTCACAGATAAAATTATTCTCTTCTTCAATGAATTACCTGTATCTTGAGTCCTTTCTGAAAACCTATCACCCCTCAATTACACCCATTACATCCTAGAAAACCTTCTGCCAGGTTCTTTGTGACCCATTAAACATGGAGTCAGAAGAACTTCCATATCTATTAAAAATATATTAGACTTTTACCAAAACTGAAACATAATTTTCTTCAAATTCAGAAACAGAATTTTGGAGAAAATCAATTACTGGAATTTTCATGTTCTTCTGTGATTAAAAAAAAAAAAAAAGCCAATATAAGCCAATCATTTGTGAAACTGTTAAACAGGCAAAGTGTCTTCGAGACTTAGCATTTTCAGGCACTCAGTATTTTCATGTCTAGTTTTCCCCCATCACTAAGAGAAGGACTGGTCAACTTATTCATGGCATGGTGTTGTGAATTGACATTTATGTAACCTCAGAATTGAAATATGTCACAGAGACCAGCCAGCCCAAACTTCTGCCTAATACAGTAATCTCCTCTTCATTATCCTTGAGAAGCAAACATCTCTGTTACTCACACGGATCAATCCCTTTCCCATCACACTGCCAAGCAAGCTGTTTCAGAAAGTTCTGACCTCCTAGGGGTCAAGGTCACCTTTTTCAGCTTTCATCCATTACCCATTTTTGATGCCACAGACAAGAGTATGTCCAGGCTTATGTGTGACAGCTCTCCAGGTATTTGAAGAAAGTTATTTTATTCTCAAGCGGCCCTTTCACTGGCTTATTTAACTCCAGTAATTTCAACTTTTCCTCTTATGCCATGATTTCCAATTGACTAACAACTCAATCAATTCTATTTGAATGTCTCAGTTTGTAAATATTCGTCCCCCCAAGTATGCCACTCAGAAAAGCTTCCTTCTGGTAACTGTTTCTGGAGATGGGTTATAGTATTTTTGGAAAGAGCTCAGATATCAAAACCATATAGACTGCTAGTTCTGAACCCAGGTCTTACACAGACCAACAGTATAATCCTGAGCAAATTACATAACCTCCCTGTTTTCTCATCTGTAAAAAAGAAATCATAGCACATGATAAAATTATGTCGAGAACTAAGGAAAATCAAAGTGGGGATACCCCTCTCCCAGCACAGGGTGGTAATCCTCAGTGAACAACTATCATTATTACAGTTCACTTTCACATGCTAGAAGAGAGTGACGCCCAGGGATAAACAAGCTGCCTTATATATCCAGATGGATATGTGAATATTCGAGAAGCAAGAACATTGCTTATCTCCCGAGAATGATTTCTCTGTTTTTTGTATTCTTTCCCTTGGCTCTAGTTCAAGGGTACAGATTAAGCCATTGTTTTTTGTGAAGTGACACTTTCTCCATTTCAAGTGTTTCGACTCTGGGAATTGAACGGTAAAGTTTTCCAAAATCCCAAAGCAGTGTTTGTGTTTTCTAATTTTATTTGAAATAAATGATCTCCCAGGTCATAAATTCTCTATATCATCAACCAGTTCTTCACGGGTGCTCTAGGAGAGATTTGTGTTATTGCTGAGCCTAAATCTACACCAAACACCTCTTTCCTTGCTCTAGAAATCACTATGAATATGGCACGATTGAGGAGTTCCACTTCTAATTGTCCCACTGTAGGGCTAGCGTCCAGAGGGAAAAAATCAGAGAGAGACAGACAAAGGCACCATTCGCTCTGTTCATGCACTGAGATTAAGAGGCTCTTTCACACTCACTGGCCCTGCACAGGTGGCCTCTGTAAGATCATGCTCGATCTAAAACAACATTGAAATCGAGGCAATTGGATTTTTAAACCTGAGATGCTCTGGAAGGCAAATAGATCTCCTTTCAAACTTTATAGGAGAAATTCTGACCTCAGAAACCTCTTCCTTTTCTAATGTCCCTGTCTTGGGATCTGCCAGTTTAGAGCTCTGAGCGTGATGGGAGGTAGAGGAGATATCCTAAGTGTGCAAAATCAAGAGAACTTGTTCCAGCGTACACAAGCGAGTAATGAGTTTGAAGGGGATGGAAAGATGGTTTGTTCGGTGAGGATGATCCGATTCATGTCCACTGGCTCCATTTCCATTCCCAGGGGAGCCAGAGGCGCCTCCCAACCCCAGACTTCGAGGCTTCTGAAATTCCTCACAAACATTATCTTAACGTCTCTCTTTCTGTATTGCTGTTGCTGTTGTGTTGCTAAGTTGTGTCCAGATCTTTTGCAACTCCATGGACTGTAGCCCACCAGGCTCCTCTGTCCATGGGATTCCCCAGACAAGAATCCTGGAGTGGGTTGTCATTTCTTTCTTCAGGGGATCTTTCCAACACTGGGATTGAACTTGGGTCTTCCGTATTGTAACCAACCATAAAAAAAAATATTTAGCAACCCTACCAAATGCCTTGAGAACTTGTTTGGAAATAAGAGTGAAAAGAGCTGACGTGGACTTCAGGAAGGATCTCTAGTAGAAAGATGGACAGTGGCCGAGAGACCAATCCCCAAGAGATGACATTATCACAAATAATTCATGTCTAGTTGGTGTATGAGAGTTTCCAAAGCCCTTTCCTGTTCCTAATTTCATCTGAGGCTCACAAGTATAATGCAGCACAGCCTGCAAGGCACTCTCATGAATGAAACAGTAGAGCCACCACAGTGGGCGCAAGCAGACAGGGGTTACTTCTGTATAAAATCAGGAAGGCTTTAAGAGATGGCACCGGGAGTAAAAGTTTGTGTTTAAGAAGCCCAGCATGGGGCTCCCCTGCTGGCCCAGTGGTAGCGAATCCACCTGCCAGTGCAGGAGGTATGTATTCCATCCCTGGTTCCGGAAGACCCCACATGCCACCGGGCAACAAAGCCCATGTGCCACAGCTACTGAGCCTGTGCTCCAGAGCCCGGAAGTCACACCTACTGAGCCCACCTGCAGGAACTACTGAAGCCCATGCTCCGAAACAAGAGAAGCCACTGTGGTGAGCAGCTCATGTACTGCAACTGGAGAGCAGCCCGTGCTTGTCGCAACTGGAAAAAAGCTCACGCTCAGTTACTAGACCCAGCACAGCAAAAAAATAAATACATAAAAATAAATAAAGTTATTTTTTAAAAAAGAAGTCCTGGGTGATTGCCAAGGGCATGATAGTTATGTTCCAAGATCAGCAAGGAGACCCCTGCACTGAAAGCTCAGGTTGCCTCCTCCTGATTATACACCCCCCGGATGTGTCTCGAGGATACCAGTTGCCACAGGGTCCAACATCTTTTCCAAAGGCCCTTGGTACCCTGCACTCCTGAGCTGCCCCTTCCCTCTCCTAACCAGTCGCATCCCATGATGCACTTAAAATCCCATTTAAGACTCAGGTTACAGGGCCGGTGGCTCAGATGGTAAAGCCTCTGCCTGCAATGTGGGAGACCTGGGTTCGATCCCTGGGTCGGGAAGATCTGCTGGAGAAGGAAATGGCAACCCACTTCAGTATTCTTGCTTGGAAAACTCCATGGATGGAGGAGCCTGGTAGGCTACAGTCCATGGGGTCGCAAAGAGTAGGACACGACTGAGCTACTTCATTTTCACTTACAGATACACTCAGAGCCACACGCTGGGCAGTGAAGGCCCAGCCCCTCCTTCTATCTGGAAAACCAGAGCCCCCACCACGAGGCCTCATGGGCAGCGTCTCAGGAGCCACCACACAGGACTCATGTGTCTCTGAATTTAATTCATCGGTTTAACAGTTACATAGGCCCTTCATGCATGTATTTTGAGCAGACTA
Organism: Bos indicus x Bos taurus; assembly: GCF_003369695.1. Taxonomy (NCBI): domain Eukaryota; kingdom Metazoa; phylum Chordata; class Mammalia; order Artiodactyla; family Bovidae; genus Bos; species Bos indicus x Bos taurus. Next base: position 81,602,091 of record NC_040087.1, read on the forward strand.
GAAAACACCAGTACCTATTAATTCTTTTTTTTTTTTTTTTCAAAAGAAGCCATTAAATATTATGAGAAAATATATATGGGGTAGAATAAAATGTTTATACATAGTTTTGGGGTTTTTTTTTTTTTTTAATTTTTAAAAAAAATTTTGGGCTCACTACGTGGCACAGAGGACCCTAACTGGTCAGGGATCAAAGCTGCGCCCCTGCAGCGGAAGGGCGGAGCCTTAACCGCAGGGCCATCTGGGAAGTTTCAACACGTGGGGGTAATCGCTCACTGCTTTTCCCATCCCAGTTGCCCTACAATGGCTTCTTATATTTGCGTTATTCTGATCAATAAAAGTATCTGGAAAAATTATTACCACATCACTCATTTCCCCGTTGTTACTAGGTAGTCTCTGAAAATAGCCCAATTCAATTTCTAGGAGTCAGATTGTTGAATCAGAGGGTTTGTGCCTATACAAGTTTATGAAACATTGACAAAGGCTTTGTCAAAAAATGTGCGATAATAATGTTTAAGAACACTTTTCCCCACATGTTTGCCACCACTGCATGTTACGAGTGGTTTGAACTTTTGCCAAAAAGATGTGTGAAAATTGGCATTCGCGGTGTTTTCTGCTTTCGTTTTTGTTTTTATGTTTTTTGTTTGTAAATGTATTTCCCTGCCTACTAATGACATGAATGCCTTCATATATGTGTTGGCCTTTTACATTTCTTCTGATGTAAAAAATTCTATCCTTTTACCTAGAGGTATGTGGAATCATTCTTCTTTTTCTTTTTCATTAGCTCATTTTACCCTACAAAAATGAAAGTCCCAGCACATGGGTTTACAGGAATATGTTCGCTCCTTTCAGCACTGTTGGTAATGTGCAAACCAGGAAGAACCTGAAGATCCATCCATCAGGTTATATTGTTTAAATTATGACACATGAGTCTGGAATGCTTTGGGGGCCTTCAAAAATTGATTGATGCACACTTACTTGGAAAAACTCCATGATAAAACTGTTGAGGAAAAACTACTAATTTTAGAATGTCATATACAGAATATTTGGTAAAACAAAAGCAAATATTTGGACATGTTTGTGTGTAACTTAATACACCAAGGAAGGAGGAGTACCCAGCACTTGTTACCAAGTTACTACAAAAGGTTAACTGTAGAAAAGGAAAGAAGGAGATTGTTTCAATTTATACCTACAACAGCTTGTGAAGTCACTAAAATGAGCATATATTATTTTGCAAGGCAAAAGACTGAAATAAATTCTAGATTATAACATAATTAAAACATAGACTTGTGAAAGTTTTAGTATAAGTTTTCTGTACTTGTATATGTTTTAGGCAAAAGAAAAAACTGCATGTAGAGACAGAAAACACAAATACATTTCAAATACATTGAAGTTTTTTCCATCAGGAAAGGAAATCTCTTCCACTAACAGTGGGCCATTTATGGGGAAATGTGAGAAAATTAATTTCACGTGATTAGCAAGTTTAGGCCATGCAGACATTGTTTAGATTCGAAAACAAATGAGACCCATCATAGACATTTATATTTTAGCACCATGAAACTGTGACTAGAAACCTACATAAAGATTTGCCAGTGTGATGAACTCCCTGATGGGAAAGTCAAATCCTGTTAGTTGCATCAAAGGAGTTAATTTGGTAAGAGATTCAGATGACTGGTATTATCATGACAGAAGGTTTAAAGAGCCTGAAGTTTCCTCTCATAAGGTTCATGCTTCAAAATTTAACTGCCTTAAATTTGCTTATAGGACCCTGATTTGGTTTGGAGCTTTCACTGTATGCCCTGTTCAGAGCCCTTCCCTGTCCTTTCTTCTCTCTCTCTGCTTGAGACCATCTCACCAAGACCCCCCACCTCAACATGCTCTTCATTCTCCATCATTCTTCTCCGGAAATGGAAGCACTTTGCTTCTGTCATCCTACACCATGATTCATTTATATCTTTCTTTTCTCTTAAAGAGCAAGTTGGGGTATTTTATTATATCCCTGTGCAGCAAAATAAATAAATCTCCCATGGAAGTGTGAAATGAAGTATAATACGAAGTAATGATTTTCATAGGAAATTAACACCCTGATTAATTGCACATCCATCGCAGTTAGCTGCACAAGTCACAACCAGCACCTCTGACTCGACTTCTCTCTGTCCCAGCCCCAATATCCAGCTAAACACCAAGTCATGCCTGCGCGACCTCCCCAGCACCTCTCCCTTCCACCCACTCGTGTCCACCCCCATGGTGCACAGGACGCCATCAGGTCGCAGGTAACTTTCCTTTGGGTGATCAGAAAGGGTTGTGTTAGTCGCTCAGTCCTGTCTGACTCTTTACTACCCCATGGACTGTAGCCCACCAGGCTCCTCTGTCCATGGAATTTTCCAGCCAAGAATACTGGAGTGAGTAGCCATTTCCTTCTCCAGGAGTTTTTCCTGACCCAGGGATCAAACCTGAGTCTCTCGCATTGCAGGCAGATTCTTTCCAGTCCTAGCCACCCATTCCACATTATACATGGTGACCTCTCCACTAGCCAGTCCTCATCCTGTCTCCTGATTGCTTCCCTACAGTACTGTCCTCCCCCATAGAAGCTTTCTCGCCCACTCCAGATCCCCCCTCTGCTCCCAATGGGCTTTTCCTTTTCTAACCCCCACCTCCCCTCGGATCTGGGCTCAGACGTGATTCCCTTCCTGGATCTCTAAGACCAGCTGTGTTCTGCCCAGTGCCCTGCAGTCAGCCTTCACGACGTTTTTCCCCTTGGAGCGTGTACTGGAAATTCCCACCAACCTGTGGTTTCCTCCAGTAGAGTGAAGGGGCAGGCAGGGGCAGGATGGTGTTTACTATTGGACTCTCTGCATAAGACATGGGGAGGACTCTAGACTCCTTACTGTACACCTTACAATCTAGACTGTCAAGGAAGGACTTTATAGCTCAGACTGTAAAGAATCTGCTGGTTGAATTGAAAGAAAATTTACCAGAATATTCAGGGATACCTGTATGATCTTCTTTCCACAGAGAAGTGAAACTTATACCATATTATCGATAAACGCATGCTTTGCAACGATGCATTCAAGAGCTTACGACTTGTTCAATCGATAAGTCATGTCCTACTTTTTGTGACCCCATGGACTGCAGCATGCCGGGCTCCTCTGTCCTTCACTATCTCCCAGAGTCTGCTCAAATTCATGTTCATTGAGTTGGTAATGCCATCCTACCGTCTCATCCTCTGAAGCCCCCTTCTCTTTTTGCCTTCACTTCTTCCCAGCATGCGGGTCTTTTCCAGTGAATCAGCTCTTTGCATCAGGTGGCCAAAGTGTCGGACTTCGACTTGGTTCAAATTTAATTCCATGACTATGGAACAAATTCATTGCCCGCCCCCTCCGGCTAGTGCTCATATCTGGCTTCTATTAACATATGGAAGATAACAGTAACGTCTAATATTTGTACACTGCTTTACAGTTTACAAAGTCCTTTCAAATCCACCATCCTAATTAATTTTACCAATGCCGTATTCCTCTAATGTTCATTATCGTTCATGCTTCCCTGGTTATTCAGACAGTAAAGAATCTGCCTGCAGTGCAGGAGACCCCAGTTCAACCCCTGGATCAGGAAGATCCCTTGGAGAAGGGATTGACTACCCACTCCAGTATTCTTGCCTGGGAAATCCCCAGGACAGAGGAGCCTGGTGGGTTACAGTCCATGGGTTTGCAAAGAGCCAGACACAACTGAGCAACTAACACTTTCACTTCTTTTTCATGCCTTCTAGATGAGTGCTCTTGTTTCTAAGATCTCCTTGGTCAGAAACGTGAAACAAGAAATGACTTAGCCAGACTGACCATGCCAAATGTGTTAATAATTCAACATGCCTTTTCAACCTCCCTTTGGGCAAAACCGTGTCCCCTCCACCTTCAAAGGCTTGCTCTCTCCTGAGAGTCATGATTCCAGTTTCCACGTCACCAGCTGGAACAATCTGCCACCAGACCAGGAATCTTTATGGTGCCAGGTACCCCATAGCTTCTCTTCCCTGGATTGTTTCATTTGTCCCTCGACTTACCTTCCTGTCTCTTTAGCCTGAGCCCCCTCATTCACTCTCCACTCTGCTGCTCAAGTGATTTTTTAAAACTATAAATCTTAGCATGCCACAGTCTACTTTAATACCCATCATGGGTTCCAATGCTCCAAACAGCTGACCGCAGCTTAGATGATCTGAATTCCATCTTTCTCTGGGTCTGGCTCCCACCGTCCCCGTCACATGCTTCCTGACCCCTGCAGTCCACACTCCAGCCACATCAAACCACTCAAAGTACGCAAGCCCATCAGACCGTTTCCTGCTTTTATCCATTTTCAAAGACTTCTATTTGAAATGCACTCTCCTGCCCAGTGAACATGGGCAGCTCCTGTTGATCATTCAGAAACCTTTTACCCTGTGAAGGCACCCTCTTCTCTGGAAGACAAGCTGGCCATCCCCACTGGAACTGCCCCAGGGCTTTGTCTCATTATGTTGTGTCCTAGCCACGCGTTCACACATCTGTCACTCCTTTCCAGCTAAAGGATACTAGAGGACTATCTTGGGTGTTCTTTCTCTGGGCATACTTAGGTGTGTTGATTACCCGAATGAATGAACCAAACACATCAACCATCAGAAGCAGCAGAGACTCAGAACTGTTAGGAATTTTCCCAACCATGTTATAAAGGCACCGACTCTGACATTGGCTTGAAGTTTTCACTTGGTTTTGATTAAGACCCGGGTCCCAGACGTAGGATCATCTAAAGAAAAAATCTGTAAAATCATTAAGCTCCCTGAGAAGTCCTAATGTTTCCTGCCAGTTGTTTGACTAAGTCTTATAACTATTCACCAGTCTGGCCCATTAAAAATTATAAAGACCCTTACAAGCTGAATACTGTGCTAACTCGTCCTAAAGCCCTGAAGTTACCATCTAAGACACCATGGAAAGTCCACCATTGAATAAAGTAATACATGAACAGGAGGAAAATTACAAAGTGAGGCCAAGAATTGATCTGGGTTTGGGGAGGGGTGGGGAGTGGCGGGGAATTGTACATTTGTCTCAGAATTCAAGACACTTCTTAAAAGGGGGAAAAAAAAACCACCCACACAGAATTTCATCAGCTAACTCTGCTGATGAATTCGTTTTCAACAGCCCTGGCACCAAGTGCAGAGTTAATGTCTATCCAGGAATTTAGCACGGCAGGGAGAAGGTGGGGGAAAAACAGAAGTTTCTAGCTGTATGCTTCCACTGACACAGCTTTCCAGAAACTCCATCCGATGGGGAGGAAAATCATTTGGCTGCTCCCCCATGACAGACGGTATCATGATTCTGACAGGACATGTCCGCAGGAAAGAGAAAAGTTCACACCTTGAGACGTGCTATCTGCCCCCAATCTCCAAGGCTAACATCCTTTGGCAATTCATTTCAGCAACTTATTCGAAGGTCTAAGAAGCTGCCAAGTCCAGTGAGATGATTTGAGTGGAATAACGTGTTCTCATTGCTCTGCGCATTTAAGAGAGGTGAAAGTCGCTCAGTCATGTCTGACTCTTTGCGACCCCATGGACTGTAGCCCGCCAGGCTCCTCTGTCCATGGGATTTTCCAGGCAAGAACACTGGAGTGGGTAGCCATTCCCTTCTCCAGGGGATCTTCCGACCCAGGGATGGGACCTGGGTCTCTTGCATTCTTACTGGTGGATTCTTTACTGTCTGAGCCATCAAGGAAGCTTGGCCTTTAAGAGCAGGGTTACACTACCTGCCACTGGACCCAGCTGCATTCCATGGTTTGCCCTCTATTGTTTTAATGATGGGAACTTAGAGCTTAAATAACATTTGCCTTTTCAAAGTCTGACTTCATTTAAAGGGAGAGTGAAACAGTTAAAAATTTGCTTTGCTCGATTAGCTTATCTAGGAAAAGGTTTCTATCTTTTTATATCATAATACAGGACTTCCCAGGTGGCTCAGTGGTAAAAAATTTGTGTGCAATGCCTGAGACCTGGGTTAGATCCCTGGGTCAGGAAGATCCCCTGGAGAAGGGAATGGCTACCCACTCCAGTATTCTTGCCTGGAGAATTCCATGGACAGAGGAGCTGGTGGGCTATTAGTCCGTGGGGTCCCCAAAAGTCAGACACAACTGAGCAATTGACACAACACAACCAGGGGCTTCCCTGGTGGCTCAGTGGTAAAGAACCCGCTTGCCAATGCAGGAAACGCAAGTTCAGTCCTTGAGTCAGGAAGATCCCCTGGAGAAGGAAATGGCAACCGACTCCAGTATTCTTGCCTGGGAAATCCCATGGACAGAGGAACCTGGCAGGCTACAGTCCGTCCATGGGGTTATAAGAGAGTTAGACATGACCAAGCAACTAAACCACAACACACATAATACATCAGTCGTTGTTGATATGTGTTACTACACAGGCATAGGAGGTTTTCTATAAGCTCATAACAAACTTTTGAATTCACATCAAATTATTTTATCCTATAGTGATTATTGTTACCTATTAGAAAGAGAGAGGGATGGTCAGGACTAGGACATCAAGGTTTATCCAGTCTTTCCATTCTTCAAAATAGGTTTCTATTTCAGTAGGAATTTTTTTTTAAGGCAAACAAAAAAGTAATTTTATATCAATAGTGAATCAAGGCTATCTATTGCTAAACTCTCAATGGTTCTATGCAGCCTAGAATCTATGATTTGGGGCTCAGATGACTTACAGAAGCGTCATACAGAAACCATGGTTGTTTTCTCTTTGCCTGCCATGTAAGAGTATCAGTGTTAACCCACTGCTCTCTGCCGGCCCCTGCCTCACCCCATCAAGGTCACCATGAAACCCCTGCTTTTAGGGCTCATCCCAGGCTCTTTGGAGATACCAGCACACAAGCTGTAAAATAGCATGCATTGATTTTATTTTTTTAAGGAATAGCATATTTGATTAAAATCTAGGAATAAGTCTGGCTCTAACAGACAATTAATCCCAGATCCTGATCTTGCCAAATCAATGTTTAGTACTCAGAAAAGAATTATTTTTTTAATTAAATGCTGATCATAGAACCAAAATGTGAGATAAACTAACTCAAACTTGTTTTTTGTTTATTTTTTTCCCTGCTTGGAGATTTACAATAAATATAAAAATATAAATGTTACAAACTAGAGTTTTATTCAAACCATTCAAAGCCACATACCAAACAAAGGCAAGCTTTTAAACCTATAAACCAAAAAAATAACCTTAAATTAAACCTCAACATTTCCCATGAAAGCAACACTTAGATTATAATTAAGAATTTTTAAGCTGCTAAAAATAAATTTGTATTTGCTCTAAGGCATTGCTTAGAAACATGCTCTATTGCATGCAGGTAAAGCTAGATTGATCTGAACGTTTTGCTAATGTTATTCCCTGTATTAAATATGTTCATGTAGAAATAAAACAAAGGAGCAAAGTCAGTATTAAAGCACTGTGGAGTTTTAGGTAACAAACACTAACTGAAATTAGAATTCAATCAGGAAAAGCATTTCAAGGGAAATTTAGCATAACACCTTTAAATAGGCCCAAGTAACAAGACACTCAGTCAACCTGCTTTCCTTTGAGTTCTTGCTTTCTTTCACTCTGTGCAGTGCTGTGCTTAGCTGCTCAGCCATGTCCGACTCTTTGTGACCCCATGGCCTGTATCCCGCCAGGCTCCTCTGTCCATGGGGATTCTCCGGCGAGAATACTGGAGTGGGTTGCCATGCCCTCCTCTAGGGGGTCTTCCCAACCCAGGGATCAAATTCTTTATTGTCTGAGCCACCAGGGAAGCCCAAGAAACCTGGAGTGGGTAGCCTATCCCTTCTCCAGGGGAATTTCCCGACCTAGGAATCGAACCAGGGTCTCCTGCGTTGCAGGCAGATTCTTTACCAGTTGAGCTACCTGGGAAGCCCTTTCTTTCACTGTACTTATTTTTTTTTAACAAAGATAAGAGAAAGAGCAACCACTGCTAAGAGTAAGAGAAAGGCGACCTTAGCAGTGATAAGAAAAGGATACGGTAGAAAAGACAACTGCAACTTTTGGTAAACACTGAGCTTCACAGAACAGATTTCTCATTCCTCTAACTTATACGTCAAAATTAGGTTCTCCATCCCATATGAACATAAATTAAGAGATGCCTAGGTTTAGGTAGGGCAAAATCAGAAGACGCTGTTTCTGGTTTGAGGAGAACTGGGCAGCTCTTCTAAGCAGTACTAGCTTCTCTGGTTGCTCAAACAGGAAAGAATCTGCCTGCCATGGAGGAGATCCAGGTTCTATCCCAGGGTCGGGAAGATCCCCTGGAGAAAGAAATGGCTACCCACTCCAATATTCTTGCCTGGAGGATCCCATGGGCGGAGAATCCCATGGGCAGAGGATCCTGGCAGGCTACAGTTTACGGTATCCCAAAGAGCTGGACACGACTGAGCTACTAACTTGCACTTTCACTTTTCTAAGCAATAGGAATACACAACCCTCTAGATGGAAATAAGGAGTTTGCTTGCGTCCAGTGAAAAATTAGGAACTGGATCCTATTTTTACCACACTGCCTATGTTGTAAGGAAGCTACCTGAGGATGTGAAAATAACTGAGAAAATGTCCCAGGCTGTATTCACTAGCCAATAAGAGGAAAATATGTGAAGTTCAATGCTTAGTTCACATTGTGCAAAACGGAAAAGGAAGGAAGGTCAGCCACAACTGGCCAGATGCTCTAGGACTGTGTCTCTACACAGACGTGAGCACTGGGCCAGGTGCAACAGGAAGATGGAATCCACTTCAGAGCAGCATCCCCGGCTGCCTCCATTACAGAGCAGAAGTGCAACCTGCCACGTTGGTAACCCTCTGTGTTTGTAACTCCGAGTGTACAGTATAAGCCAGTGGGGGCAGAGGACAGGTAAGAATAAAAATATGGGACTTCCACACGAGAATGAGGCAACTGGGAATCAGACATCTTCCCCATATGATTCATATTTTCCTTCTATAACTTAATTCATCATGGAAATTAAGTACTTTAATTCAACAATATACATGAGATGGCAAAACCAGAACCTGTTTGTGAAATACTATGTGTAAGAATTTAGCAAAATTATTTAGTAGAATAACTAGATAAGTAGCTAAATATATCCCTTTAGTAAATTATGCATATATTCATACATTACCTAATAAAAATATAAAATATACTAGAAAGTGATCCTACAATAGGGAATATTTGGACCCTTTTTTCCTTCTTTTTTTTTTTTTTTTTTTGATGCTTTTCCTGCATAAAATATATATATTATAATGCATAAAGAAAACTTGCTTTTTCATTCCTGGTGTATGTCAGTTACTCATATTAACTATAAATCTATTAGAATGGAAAATGCTATCTGAATAGCATTCTTGTCACCTATGAATTAATTGCAAATTTAAAACTATATGCTATTGTACTATGACACATGAAAGTATTTAGTATGCTACCCAAGTATTTTTTAAGTCCTTAGAGTAAAAATCATTTTACTTAGTACAAAAAATTTGCAGTGGCATCTACATAACTATAATTATTCATGCAAAATACTTCATACAGCTTCTTATAAAAACAAAGTGATTAAAAGGCTGCCATTATAGGAGAAAAAAATATGTTTATAAGCTTAGCTGTTTGGTTAAGACCAAATGTAATATAAATTCCAGACTTAAAAATGAAAATTTTGATTTAATGAAGCTGAAGCTTTGAGTCCTGTCAAACTGACGCTCCTTAAAATTTAAGACTCATTTTCCCCAAAGAGCAGTATCAGAGAAATTCCCATCACCATCTTCTTCCTTCACACACCTACTCTCCAAAGAGCAGAGCTTTCAAGCTTGTCATAATTCACTTCCAGCCCAAGATGCTCTTGCGTGTAACCCTGGCTGGCATTACTAAATCTATCAGGAGTTGCATTTGGCATAGCTTAGTTTACTATTTCACCAGCAGGTAATATTTTACCAGGCGTTCTTTCACCCAGACTAGATGCCCCAGGTAATTCTGGCGTAGATCCCATCAAGCCTTCTTCTACCTCACTGGTTCTCCAAGTGTGCTCCCTGGACCAGGAACCACAGCATCACCTGGGACCCTGTGGGACAAGCATATTCTCAGTTTGCACCCAGACCTATTGAACCAAAAATTCTGGAGGTGGGGGCCCAGCAACCTGGGCTTTCACTCGCCTCCCCTGTGGTTCTGCGGTGCTCTGTATCATATCACAACCTATACAGGTGAGAATGAAGCTGGGATGAGGAACGGGCTACAGAAGTCACCTTCGATTTGGTTAAAAAGTCTGGGCTCAGGCAGGAGAGGGGCTCAGGCAGGAGGGGATATATGTATACTTTTAGCTGATTCTTGTTGTTGTACAGCAGAAACCAACACAATATTGCAAAGCAATTATCCTCCAACTAAAAATTTTTTTAAAAAACTGGCATGGCTTCAAGGTAATCATAGCTGTTTGAAGTTGATCCCTCCCTTATAAGAAAGAACTAATGACATGGCACTGGTTTGCCCAAAGTCCACCCCAGCTGGTATTCCCGTGATCCACATTGCCCTGAAAGGGTGCATGCTAAGTCACCTCAGTCCTGTCGGACTCTTTGCGACCCTATGGACTGTAGCACTCCAGGCTCCTCTGTCCATGGGCTTCTCCAGACAAGAATACAGGAGTGGGCTACCATACCCTCTTCCAGAGGATCTTCCCAATCCAGGGATCGAACCTGAGTCTCTTATGTATCCTACATTGGCAGGTGGCTGCTTTACAATTAACATCATCTGGGAAGCCCATCCATGTAGCCCTACCCTGCCCATAATTTCTCCTTCTCATCTAAAAGAGAGGCCTTTGCAGAGCCATGCACTCTCTTTCTCTCCTGTTCTCTGTCACATGTGCTAACACAGAGTGAGCTTCTGAGGGTTGGTTGGTTGGCTTAATTTAGCCTGATCTTCTCTCTGGAGAGAAACTGGCCTCCTCAATGCATCTTCTTCTGCAGACACAAGAGACACAGGGCCCTGACACGGCCTATTTCTACAATCCCTGTTCCTCCCTCTTCCTCCTCCATGACCCTCCAGACCTACCTGTACCTTGAATGTGGCAAACTCCACCCCACTCAGACACCTAGCATTCACAGTTCCTTTGTGTGGAATGTTCTAGAACCCTCATCTTGCAAGGTCATTCAGACCTCAGTCCCAAGTCCCCTCTTCAGAAACACCATCCCAATACCATGGGTTGGCTAACCCTTGCCTTAGCCATTCATAGCTTCATCATCTCTGATTTACTTACTGTCCTTCTGAAACGTTCTCCCCCACACCCGCCGCCCCACTCTGCAAGGCATGCAGGGTCTTAGTTCCCCAACCAGAGATCAAATGGTGCCCTCTACAGCGGAAGCATGGAAGCCCTAATCACTGGAGCGCCAGGGAATTTCTGAAATGGTCTCTTCTAATGTGTTCTCTACTTGTTTAAACTCCATAAGAGAAGAGCCCTTGTCCACCCTATGGCTCAGCTGGTAAAGAATCCACCTGCAATGCAGGAGACCTGGGTTAGATCCCTGGGTTGGGAAGATCCCCTGGAGAGGAAAATGCCACCTACTCCAGTATTCTGGGCTGGAGAATTCCATGGACTGTATAGTCCATGGGGTTGCAAAGAGTCAGACACGACTGAGCAATTTTCACACCTGTATACCCAACCCCAAACAGAGCCCTGTAGTGATGACTAGACACTCTCTGGATGTAAATTCAAGGAGAGAGTGGATACATTGCCATAATTTTGTATTTAGCCCATTATCTACAACTTTCTTGATTGAAAGTAATTGACAGCATTTCCACCTAATCTAGTCAAACAGAATATTTGTTGAAGGCTACAACAATATCTTGCAGAAACCCAGGAAGAGAGCACACTCGCTCTGCAGAACATCTGGAACAAGGCTATGAAATGACAGTCGAGGCTCTTCCCTGCTCCCTCTTCTCAGATCCTTTGCTTCAGGTCAACCTTTTCTCTCTCATCACCTTGACATACCTCATTTCTGTGATCCGCATGGTGGAAAACAGGACACCAGTAGGTTTGAAGTTCCGCCTGTTCCCATTTCAGCCTGGAAGAGGAAGAATACTTCTCCATTCTCATTCCCACCTCCAAAACTTGCAGGAAGGCATGTCATTTGACCCAACTCTGCCAGATTCCCAACCCTAGCAGAAGAGGGGAGGGTTAGAAGAGAGACAGTCCAAATACACTGGCATGAAAATTTCTCAGTGACCTTGCAAATTCAGAAAAAATGGCAACTCTTCACCAAAGGAAGGTCATTCTCAAGGACAGAGACGCTGAGCAGGCAAAGCCATTAGTTCCACTCTCATTGAGTCGTGTTAATGGTGCCAGGCCATTGAGATGCCCAGTGATGAACTGTGAGATGCGACACAGCATTTGACGAGGACTGTAAGCCTTGCAGTCAATGTCCCAGGCTTCAAATCCCAACCCTGCCACCTATAACCCTAGGAGCCATTTTCTGGTCCTATCTGTGGCTCAGTTTTTCCTCTGTAGAATGAGGACCTCAAGAGGTCCACAGTGTTTAGCACATAGTAAGTGCTCAATCTGCATTAATTGTATTCTTTTTTACTGATCTGTGTTTGAATGAGTTCGTTCAGCTTCTGGAATAGCCTAATAATTCAAAGGAAGCCCTGCCATTACAAAGCACCATCAAATAAAATGGTTATAATGTACTAACAAGCCAACTGCAAAGGAACACTGTCAAAGAAAAAAAACTGTTAGACACACTTCCATCTTTCCAGATACATTTCCACATATTAGTGGACATTTCTTGACAAGAAAACAGCAAAACAGCAATCACCTGGATATGTGAGTGTGGCCACATATAGGAGACAGAGGAAGAATGGTTTTCCATGGATGGGCGTGTGATGGGATCCAAGATGGCTGACACACCTCATGCTCATTCTCAGGGATTTGAGAGATCTCCTGCAGGACTTTCCTCTCTTCACCCCTCCTCACTGACAGGCTGGGTCACCCTCTGTGGACACAGAAAAACGACATCTGTGACAGCTTTTTCAGACAGAAAAGTTCAGATACTTACCTGAAAAGCCTGTTTCTCCGGTTCTCAGACTCAGTAAGCAACAGTAGCCCAGACAGAAGAGAAACATGGGGTCAGAGGAGGCAGTGGGTGAGAGGGGACTGTCCACAAAGTCGAGCTGAAGCGTGGGAGCAGACACCTTCAGGGCCAACTGTGCCCTTGCTCACACCTGGAGACTCCCAAAGAGACACAAAGAACAGCCCTGTTGAGGGTAACACGAGCCACAGAAATTCTGCCAACCACAACGTCCATGTGTACCACCACCAAGAACTCAACTGGCCATCTATCCATTGGATGCTTAGAAGCATGGCCGCAGCTTGACCCTTGTTTTCCTCTAGGTCTTGAAATCCTTCAAACAATTTCCAGCAGCCAGTATTTGCAGGCCACACAGAAGATATGTGATTTTTTCATTCAAGAATTCTTCATTAATTCATAAATGCAAGCACATACAATGTTAATAAATCACGTGTGGCTGTCCACTATTTGAGATGTTGCTACTTTCTGAAGCACAAGTCTTTCTCTTCAAGTTATAATAATCTGAAAAAATAATAAGTGGCTCTTAAATGCAATTAAAATATGATTGTCATGATAAATTTTTAAAATAATCAAAATGTCTAGCTCGGAGGTGGTAAGGTCTCCTATCGCTGGACATCCTCCAGAATTTAATGTCAGAGTGTTGTTTTTTAGTCACTCGGTTATGTCTGAATCTTTGTGACCCCATGGACTGTAGCCCGCCAGGCTCCTCTGTCCACGGGATTATCCCAGCAAGTATACTGGAGTGCCTTGCCATGCCCTCCTCCAGGGGATCTTTCCAGCCCAAGGATCAAACCCCAGTCTCCTTCTTAGCAGGCAGATTCTTTAACCACTGAGCCACCAGGGAAGACCCAACGTCAGATACAGAGTGAAAATTTTTAAATATTTCACTGTGTGGCCAGGAAGACATTGTCGCGCCCTTTCAAAGCCATGCAGGACCAAGGATGCCGAACTTCAGGCAAATCGATCTGGTTGTATCTGTTGGCCCCAAACTCCCGAAACCAAGGTGGCTCTTGTTGGCCCTGACCTGAGTTCGCATCAGCCACTCAACTCTCAACAGCTTACATGTAGAGACCTTCTACTTCATCTTGATGCAGTGTTAATATCCTCCCACTGCTCCTCTGGAGCATGACTTTGCTTTCACTCTGTTCCACTTGATCCTCATCTGATCCGCAGCACTTGGCAGGCGTGTGGCCAAGGAGAATTCCCGCTGAGGGAACTGGGTCTACAATTACCTTCAAAGACTCTTTAAAAACTAAGATTTTTATGACCCTCCACGTACATGAACAGTCAGGAATAAACCCATTCAATTGCTGGTGATATGAACGGACTGTGTCCAGGTACCACTCCTCATAAAGTTGCAGAGACCAAAATGAAATGTTCCCTGGGTGGGGGCGGGGGGGGGGGGGTGGCGGTGTGAGCAAAGTCATTCCCTGAAGAATCAGCTGTATCTGGAAACCATAAGGAAAAGCCAGGCATCAAAATCACATCTGGGGTAACTCCAGAGATTAACTCCATCACTATGGCCCTCTTTACATAGAGATAAAAAAACAAAGTGTGGTCGATATTCATCTTGCCTTATAGAGTCCCAGGGAAGATGAGACACAGCTTAGTCCTTATTCTGCATCAGTGTTTCTCCGTGGCTTGCTGTACTGGATTACCTCGTTCTTGAAAGCACGCACACGGCCACCAAGGACTAAAACATTTTCCAATTTTAACATTGCACAAACATTTATGAATATCTACCCCAAAAATCATAATTTTAAAAATGAGGATGGCTTCTGGTTGGTCATATGAAAATAACACACTGACATTAACAGTGCTGTGAAGGACCCCACATACAACAGATTATTTGAATTTACAGTAGCAACTCAATAGCTGTGCGAACAGATTTTTAATAAATTTTGTTTTCTTTTAGACTCTCCAGAGGTATGTCTGCACTACAACTTATGCTGTAAAAAAAATCCCAAAGTTGTCATGATACATACCAGAGTCAGGAAGCATCTCCCACCTAGGGCTTTCCAACCTCTTTTGCTGCATCTTATCGTGTCTCTTCAGTGAACAAAACTTCATTTGATTTTCCTCATCAAATTCCTGAATGTCTACAAAAGCAGAGTGGAGTGGGGGAAGCCTTTGCATACTTCTGCCCCGCAGAGCCAAGTACAAGTTTTATCTTGAGCAAAATTCCACTCTGCTTTACTGCCCCCCACTTTCCCCAAATTTTAAACAAATGTGTGAGGTTTATCCACGAATCTCCAACTGAAAACACAAAGCATAATCATCATTTCTAGGCAGCCAACTGATGAAATTGCTCTACAGTTTATTTGTATTGCTCTTATCCTGCTTAAATAGGATTGAATATGTCAGTTCCTTCTTGCTTCCTAATCCAGAATGCTGAATAGCAGTTTCTGCTGCAGTCAAATCCATTCAGTGTAAAACTACTGACAGCCAAAGAATTGTGTACAATCCAACTACTTCAGCTATTAACAAAAATTGTCCTAGCCCTATGCAGAATCCTGGACCAAGATAATGTATCTGATTGTTTACCAGGTTAACAGTTGTCGTAATGAAGACTCAGTCTGTAACACATACTTTCTGTAATGGACCCAGTCTAATAGCAGAACAGGGGTGGGTGGATATAGTTACCCCCACCTACTTTGCCCCAACCTCTTTACAAAAGTCACACACATTCTGGTTAAAACACAGACTCAACTTGTGCAACTAAATATATTCCCGTGTTTCTGTGATCAGCCAGCATATCACATTTTTGAGTGACCAGAAGTATTGGCAATCAAAGGGTTTCATTTTTCTGGACATTTATATCCATTTCTGGTCACAGAGATAGAATTTTTAGAAAATGCCATCCAAAAACGTATTCTTAAAGAATACCTCTATGAAGGAGCTATTTCTACACAATCGATTCAGTTACTGAGGTTAGTTTTTGACGTGTAACAACATGAAAACAATTTTGATGGTGCCTTGAAAAATATCATAAAGAAGTAATAAATTCATAAATGCACAAATCTTTTCTAATATCCTTTTCTATTATCATTTAGTAGGCATGCTTATGTTTTCTCCTAAGCAATTTGGTTTCAAAGATTTCAAAAAAAAAATATTTTAAGCCTTCAGAAAATACCTCCAGTGCTTTCATTTAAGATCAGCTTGGCCACTAGGGAACCGTTACTTTATATTGGCTGTTGCCAAATAGAAATTTGAATGACCTTGCTACCCATTCCACGAGAGTCCACAACAGTCAGATCCACATGACTTTCCAAAGTTAGTTTATTTTGGATTATAGCTTGATTCCCCACAGATCTGGATATTTAATAAGGAATTACTACTGACTTAAATAAGTTCACAAAAGACAGCAAGTAAGCAGCATGCGCTCCACGCACACGGGGAAGTGTCCGCGACGGCCGACGTTCCAATAAATGTGCAGTTCATTTTAGGCTGATTAGCAACGGTTTTCAAAAATGGCTCCATTAATCCTCACACCGCCACCCCCCGCCTCAACCCAGAACCAGCAAAATCTTCAGCTTATTTAAGCTTGAAACTTGAGAAAATAATCTTGCACTCTATTGGAACCCCGAATGCAGCTGTATGTATTCCTCTGAGACTTTCACGGAGCTGGTAGACACCTCAGTAAAAGAGTTTTATTAGCATTTAATTTACTTAATTTTGAAGGGATTAGACGAAATGTTAGCATAACGGACAGCCATCAACATTCCAGCATCGCCAACCTTCTTCCAAGAAAATGACCATGTATTTTGAGAATGACTTTCTATAGTTAGTATGTTTTGCAGCTTGAGGTTTTTCTGGGAGGGGAGGGAAAAAAAAGGATGAATAATTTGAGGTTTTTCAGCTAACTAGCTATACTTACGAAGGAAGCATTCATAAGCCAAAACCTCAGTGAATCACGTCAACCTGTTTCAAAGCAAATCCGTGCCTTTCATTCTCATTTCTATCTTAAAAAAAAAATTTCACTAAATTTATTATACAAGTTTATGTTCATTGCCATGCATCGTAGGAGTTAGGTACTAAATTAGAACGCACTGGGGACAAAAAAAAAAAACCTTCAGGTCGTAACTGAGCCTTTAAATAGTTTTTTCTGACTTCACTGGCATAGCAAGAAAAGCTTTAACCCTTGCAATAAGGGCTTCAGGGTTCAATTTTTCAGAAAACAAATCGATCAGAACCCACACAGGTGATATATCTCAGGCACACAAAATAAACTTGATGAAATGCACTTTTTTACCGATTGCTTCCTATGTTCCTAGTGTTTTATGTATCAATGTATCACAGACACAGTATTTTCAGCCAGAAAATTAATTGTGAATCATGAAAGGGGAAAAAAAATATCATCCCTCCAAACAAAGAAAATTACCTGCTGGTTTCATACAAATCAGAGCTGGCATTGGAGGCACAGGATTCTGGTGTTTCTGGGAGCATCCAGTCAAGCTGGCATCTGACGCTGGCGAGCCTATTGCCAACCTCAGCTGCACGCCAGCCCTATCACTCCTCAAGCTGGCAGCCCTGGAATAAAACAAAGACCAGATTACTGGCCTTGAAAATATCAAGACAGAGGAACTGCTGCTTAAGAGGCATTTAAATAATCTTCCTCTGTTTCTTAACAAGATTACCTCTAAAAGCCCCGGAGAAGCCAGCTCCTTCCTGCCCCGTGTTTTGTGCCCTCCTGGTTAGGAAGCTTCTTGGAGACCCATTCTCAGCGCACCTCTCCTCCAAGGCTAGTGGTTGGGCCCCACCAGCTTGGCTTGTCACTCTTAATAAGGACGTTGTCAGACAGCCCAAACCCATGCCGAGAGGCTGGGGTGTAATACACCTCTCATCCAGCCAGGAGGAGGGACCCGGGGGCTGAACGCAAGTCCCTTTAATTGACCTAGCGTTTTCCTTTTATGGGAATGCACATCTTACCTGGCAAACCCATGAAGCAAAGTGAGGGCTATTTTCCCCATTTCCAGTTGGAAATACAATGGGACAGTCAGAGCCAGGCGGTTTTCTGGAAAGTGTTTTCTGCACTGCCCATCACTTCTCTGGCCAGGAGCTCTCCTAAAGCCTCCTCTCTGTGAAGTTGTGAATGGGATCGGTTTACATGGTGTCTCGATGGCAAGTGCATGAAAGAGTCACCCAGTTTAGTCATATTCAGCGTCCAGATGGCTGGCACTTATCTCTTTAGGTTGTGTTCAGTCGCTGGGCTTCCCTCATAGCTCAGTTGGTGAAGAATTGCCTGCAATGCTAGAGACCCTGGTTCGATTCCTGGGTCGAGAAGATCTGCTGGAGAAGGGATAGGCTACCCATTCCAATATTCTTGGGCTTCCCTCGTGGCTCAGCTGGTAAAGAATCTGCCTGCAATGCGGAAGATCTGGGTTCGATCCCTGGGTTGGGAAGATACCCTGGAGAAAGGAAAGGCTACCCACTCCAGTATTCTGGCCTGGAGAGTTCCATGGACTGTATAGTCCATGGGGTCCCAAAGAATTGGACACGACTGAGCGACTTTCACTTTCGTTTTCATTCGCTAAGTCATGTTCCACTCTGCAATCCCATGGACTGCAGCAAGCCAGGCTTCCCTGTCCCTTCACCATCTCCTGGAATTTGCTCAGACTCATGTCCTTTGAGTCAATGGTGCTATCTAACCATCTTATCCTCTGCTTCTCCCTCTCCTTTTGCCTGCAGTCTTTCCCAGCTACAGGGTCTTTTCCAATGCATCAGCTCCTTGTATCAGGTGGCCAAAATACTGGAGCTTCAGCCTCAGTCCTTGCAAAGAATATCCAGGGTTGATTTACTTTAGGACTGACTGGTTTGATCTCCTTGCAGTCCAAGGGACTCTCAATATCAACTAAAAGGGGCTACTGGTATACCCACCACCTCATGGGGTTGGAGAACTCATCCCCCAAGCCATCTTCAGAGAGGATAGAACTCTTCTGCCAAATCCTGGCAACTCTCTTAAGTGATTTTAAGATTAATTAAATGCCTATCTCTTTATTTTATTTTTTAAGATTTATTTATTTTTTTGCCTGCGTGGGTCTCGCTGCACACGGGCTTTCTCTGGTTGCAGCAGTCGGGGGCAGCTCTCTAGTTGGGTGCAAGGGTGGCTTCTCACTGCAATGGTCTCTCTTGTTGCAGAGCACAGGCTCTAGGCATGCAGGCTTCAGGAGTTGTGGCACTTGGGCTTATTTGCTCCTTGGCATGTGGGATCCTCCTAGACCAGGGATTGAACCTGTGCCCCTGCATTGCAAGATGGATTCTTAACCACTGGACCACCAGGGGAGCCTGCCTGTTCTTTTAGATGTCTATCATTCTACCAACTGACCTCACAGAAAGCATTTTAAATAACAGAAGAGAATCTAGATTATGAATGGGGATAGCCATATCACCTCACAGCTTCCTCTCCTAAACAAGAATTTTAAAGTTTCCTAACATGTTCTGTGTGCATGCGTGCTAAATCACTTGTCCATGCATGTCCAACTCTTTGCGACCCCATGGACTGTTGTCTTCCAGGCTCCTCCATCCATAGGATTCTCCAAGCAAGAATACTGGAGTGGGTTGCCGTGCCCTTCTCTAAAGGGTATTCCCAGCCCAGGGATTGAACCCACATCTCTGGCATCTTCTGCATTGACAGGCAGACTCTTTACCACTAGCACCACCTGGGAAACCCAACATGCTTTACAGAAAACCACAAAGCACTGCTTGTAGGATGACAACACATAGAATGAAGTTCAGGTCATTTCCTACACATGTAGCCACAGTCTATAAAATCTGCTCATGACAATGCCCCCCCAAAAGATACGGCATACGGATTCTATAAATACAGAAACACGGATCGAGTCCACTGTGGGGTACTGAATTTCTAAGTTTAATATTAATCCTCAATTGCTCAGAAACATTGTTTGTCTTTAATTATTATAATATTCTCATTCAATTAAAAAAAATTAGGTGCTGTAATTCAGACTTCTAATTAAGTGAATTAGCTTTTGACATTTTCTTGGAAAAAGATGTTCCCAATGTGGCTTTTTCCCTTTACTTGCAATTAAACATTCCTTAGCACTATTTAAATACTTTGGTAAGAAATACGCAATTTATAGCAACATGCCAACTTTTTTCAGACAGTGACGAGGCAGCTGTTAACCTCAGACATCATACATTTTAGGGAGAGGTGGAAACTTGCGTTGAATCTGAACGGCTTCTTTATAGTGATGAATGCAAATGGCAGAGCTGTAGCTGTGATCATCCTTTGATGATCATCCTTTGATGCTTGAGTCAAGCACTGCTGGTCCTCCCAGAACTGCTGCTTTGTTTATTGAGGCGCATCTTGCCATACATAAGGATGTCTTCACTTGGTTTTCATGTCTCAACCAAACATTTTCTGCTGCCACGTCCCATTGATCCTGTTGCTTGAAGTTGTCAGAGGGAAAAGTTAACTCAGTCATGGAGCAAACGCTTCTTTCTCTTTTCCTGGAGCAAAGCTGAAGGAGCCCTGTGATTTGAGCCTTAACTACAGGAGAAGGATCGTCTTGGCCGTACATATTATGTCTCATGATATCACTCTGCTTCTCATAATTGGTAGGAGACCAGTGAAGCTGGCCATCAACTGTGGAGAGATCATTAGCAATATATTCTCACTGCCTCTGTCATTCAAGTGTTTGTTTTTATGTTGCAGCTAATGAGTTTCATTCTTGGAGCTCATCAAAGGTAAGTCTTTCTACTGAAAAAAAAAAAAAAAAAAGATCTCACATAATAATAATGCTTTATTTCTCTTGTGGTAAGTACCCACTCTGACATCTCTCTAATTAAGAAGTTAGATTCTTAAAACATGTTCTGTTTGTTGCCTGGGTACAAAAGCTTCCACAGAAGGAGGATGGTTAGTGAGGTACGTTCTTGAAATAAACACCTCTGCCTCCTTGCACGAGCCTTCCATTGAAACGCCCCTTCCATTTGGGCTACTCAATTCAGTCCAGGAGCACGGAGAATTGATCTTTTATGACTCATAAAATATTTGCTCCTTCAAAAAGAGTGAAGGAAATAAAGCACAAGCGATGCTATAGATGCATATTTATGCCTATTTGAAATCAAGCCCTTTGATATGCAGTACCGATCTTATCTTCAGGGAAAAGAAAAAACATTTTAAAGAACTCTTTTAAAAAAAAAAAAAAAAGGTTCCACTTCATTTCATAAAATCTGAAAAACTCTGGAATTTATCTAGTTATTCATCTTTGAAGTCACCTGCTCGGTCAAACATTCTTAGCTGTATATCCATGGTTTCAAATGTTTGCTTTTGTAATAAAACAATTCTAACCTTATGAGACTCTTAACTCTACAGATCAGATCAGCTAACTAAAAGCTTTTGCTTGAGCTTTTCAACAGTGCAGTAGGAAAAAAATATGAAAAGGCAGACGAGGACAAGAATCACATAGTATTCAGACAACTCGAATGGATACGGCAGAAAAAAACTTAGACTCCTGAAGCTATCAAATAATGGTTTGCAATCTTATCCATTTTCATAAATTAAGCAGGCTGAAACTGGTCAGTGATTAGCCAGCAAACCTGAGTGACAAAAAAAGAGACTGATGAAAAGTAAAAACCGTCAACTCGATTTTATCTGGAGGCAGATTTTCCAAGCTGTGGGTTAGCAATGTTATCCGATCTTTTGTCCACTAATGGGCTTTTGTATTGGTCTGAAATCCCAGGCCACCTAGGCCTACCAGGAAACCTCTGGCCTGTCCCCACTGGCCATGCTGGCTATTTACACCAACTGAAAACCATCCCTCAGGAAAGTCGCTGCAGTGAAAAAAAAAATCAAGGAGAAATTACTTCTCCCAATTCATCACCGAGGCTGTGATTCCACACATTTTGGTATACGACACTTCTCTTTTTAAAATGTGTATCGTTCACACATTTTGTATCAGGCCCTTTGCCAAAGGCATATGTATGTATTATCTCATTTAATCCTCCCTGCAACACTATGAGGAAGAAACTACTATAACTTTTATTTTAGAGGCAAAGACAATAATTTCAAACAGATTAAAGTCACACAAATAGTGGGTGGGAGTTGGAGGGCTTGAACTCATTTTGTCTTACTGCAAAGTACATTTGAAGAAGACATCGGCAACTTGGGCGCATTCAGAATTTCCTGGTCCTTCCTTCTAGTACCTCCCACTTTCCTCAGAGAAACTCTCTTCTGCCTTCGATTTGGTAGAATCAATGGTCCCAGAATGGGAGAATCAATGGCTCGTGGCCCCAGGCTGGACTAGTTGGGTTCCCCTGGGCATTTGCTGCTGCTGCTGCTAAGTCACTTCAGTTGTGTCCAACTCTCTGTGACCCCATAGACAGCAGCCCACCAGGCTCCCCCATCCCTGGGATTCTCCAGGCAAAAACACTGGAGTAGGTTGCCATTTCCTTCTGCAATACATGAAAGTGAAAAGTGAAAGTGAAGTCACTCAGTCGTGTCTGACTCTTCGTGACTCCATGGACTGTAGCCTACCAGGCTCCTCTGTCCATGGGATGTTCCAGGCAAGAGGACTGGAGTGGGTTGCCATTGCCTTCTCCACTGAGTATTTAGACAAGCAGCCTAAAAATCTCCCGAGTCCTGAGTTCTTCCTTTGTAAGATGAAAATCACCATCCTTGCCCCGTATCCCTGTTGAAAGATTCCACAAGAACGCCTGTGTCTGTCGGTTAGCCATCTGACAGGTCTCACTAGGCTGAAATCAAGGTATTGGCAGGACTGAGTTCCTTTCTGGAAGGCCTAGGGAAGAATCTGTTTTCTTGCCTTTCCAGAGTATAGCAGTTTCCCACTTGCTTTGGTTGAAGGTCCACTTCCATCTTCAAGCCAGCATGGCCAGCCAGATCTTCCCAGTGTATTAACCTGCCTCTGTCCCCTGTCTTCCTCCTCTGCACTGAAGCACCCTTGTGATTAGGGCAGATCCGCCTTGATAACGCAGGAAAACCCCTCCATCTCCAGGTCAGCTGATTAACATCCTTAAGCCCATCTGCAGTCTTAATTCTCCTTTGCTGTGTAACCCTAAATATTCACACATCGGCAGAGTATAGCACGAACATCTTTTAGGAGCTGTTACTCTGTCTACCACCTTAATGAAAAGTAGAAAGTACAAGCAAGCCAGTACATATTCTAAGAAGTACGTTTACGAACGCCAGATTATTTATTTAAAGGTTATCAGTATGTGAGAAGTCTGCCTATTTCACACACGCATGTGTGCTCACCCTTAAGAAGTTTGACACTGTACTGTAAACAAAGGGCTTCCCAGGTAGCACCACTGGTAAAGAACCCACCTGCCAATGCAGGAGGCCTAAGAGATGCCGGTTTGGTCTCTGGGTTGGGAAGATCCCCTGGAGGAGGAAATGGCACCCACTCCAGTATTCTTGCCTGGAGAATCCCCATGGACAGAGGAGCCTGGCGGGTTACAGTCCACGGGGTCGCAAATAGTCAGACACAACTGAGGAACTTAGCACACACTCACACACTCTAACTAAATTTTACATTATAGAAAGATACCATGCAAATTTCTATCATGACTTAACTGGCATTATATTTCTATCTTGAAAGACTATTTTTTTCTGTGTGCATGTATTAAAACATGCCTTTTCTTGGCTGGATTGTTCATCACTTTGGTCTAATCCACTTTCCTGCATTTAAGAAATCTTAGCAGAATTATAGTTATCATATTTCACCATTCCCTAAAACGCACTTTGAAATCAATCAAGTGCCTAATAAATAGCTGAAACAGAAACGTTTCCTTAAAATAGCTTCACAGTTTGCCTGTGTATTGATAAGAAGTGCTCAGGAAATTAATTAACAGAATATTTTCTTAATTAACTCCCAAACTGTAGGTTGCAATATAAAATACAGTCAGTTCCACGCTGTCCTCAGAACTCTTTGCAGAACTGGAAAATGGTGGATGAGAGGAATGTGTGAGGAAACTAACATGTATATACTACTAAACACAAAACAGATGAACAACACATCTACACAGCACATCTGCTGTGCTCAGCACAGGGAACTAACTTAATATCTTGCAATAACCTATAAATGGAAAAGATTTTGAAAAAAGAATACATATACATATTTTGGGGGCTTCTCAGGTGGTAATAAGCCAAAGCAGAAACTAGGGTTCGATCCGTGAGTCAGGAAGATCCCCTGGAGAAGGGAATGGCTACCCACTCCAGTATTCTGGCCTGGAGAATTCCATGGCCAGAGGAGACTGGCAGACTACAGTCCATGGGGTCGCAGAAGAATCGGACATGACTTAGGGACTAAACGGCAACAAGATATATTTAGTAAATAAATTGCATGAATAAATCATATGAGTGAAGAATCTGGAAGAATAACGTCTCAGGTGACCCAGAGAACGCGACTCTCATGGGGAAGCATCTGGGTAAAACTTTGAGTGGAAAATAGCAGTTAATGGTATCTTGCCCAGGTCAGGTTTGAGTGGACCATGAGAAACAAGAAAGACAAATACGTAAATTGGGAGCGTGTTTTTAGAGACGACACAGTCACGAAATAGATATTTGATTCAACGTTCGTGTTAGTGCATCTTACCCCACCCCCGGGTGGTGCGCTGCATGGCACAGCGCTGTTATCACCATCTCCAGCTGGTGCTCCTGAGAACAGGTGACCAAGACAGCTGATGCTCCTGCCAGGGTCTGAGACCGGTCGTTTTCATCAACAACAGTCGCTGCAACATCAAAGCGTTCCATCAGGGACCCGTGTGTGCAGAGAGCAACCATCCCGTCT
The DNA here is from genome assembly GCF_003369695.1 of Bos indicus x Bos taurus. Classification (NCBI taxonomy): domain Eukaryota; kingdom Metazoa; phylum Chordata; class Mammalia; order Artiodactyla; family Bovidae; genus Bos; species Bos indicus x Bos taurus. The sequence continues at coordinate 81,626,952 of NC_040087.1, forward strand.
TACGGGTCCATTTCTTGTCTTGATTGCGTTTTGAGGGGCAGCGAGGCTTTCACTCGGGCTTCCCAGATGGCGCTGGTGGTAAAGAAGCCACCTGCTAATGCAGGGGACTTAAGAGGCTGCAGGTTCAATCCTGGGGTTGGGAAGATCCCCCAGAGGAGGGCACGGCAACCCAGTCCAGTTTTCTTGCCTGGAGAATTCCACGGACAGAGCAGCCTGGCGAGCTACAGCTCCATAGGGTCATGAAGAGTCAGACACGACTGAAGCGACTTACCATGCAGGGCAAGACTTTCATTCAGGCTTTCTCATGCCACGCCACCCGCCCTCAGACTACACATGGCCCGGAGAAACGGCGTTGGTCGAGCCCTTGGGTCGCCAGGAATCTGTACATCCTTTCACAGGCCTCTCCTGGCCACAGCAGAGTTGTCGCCAGTCTCTCTGAGACAGTTCTCAGGCCTTTTCTCCCACTGCCTCCACGTTTTCCGCTCCTTTCCTCTTCCTGCTTTGCTATATTTCTACATGAAGTACATTGTTACTGGTTGTTCAGCGGCTAAGTCTTGTCTTTGCGACCCCATGGATTGCATCACACCAGGCCCCTCTGTCCTCCACTATCTCCTGGCATTTGCTCACATTCATGAAGTACATGCCAGTCTTTTATTCCCATTTGAAATACATTTCCTCTATTCCTGACACCATATTATGTGCAATGTGGCGGACCACCTAGTCATCTCCCTGCCCCCTGCTTGGACTAAAGGGACAAATGTATCAGAAAGCATTCTCTAAAGAACCTGAACCACTAGGGCATGGATTGACAGATAGGTAGATGGAGAGATGGATACATGGATATATAGACAGAGACTGAGCTTAAGGAATTGGCTCATGTGATTGTAGGGCTAATCAGTCCAAAGCCCGCAGGGAAGGCAGCAGGCTGGAGACCCAGAGAAGAGCTGATGTTGCAACTCGAGTCTGAAGACAGGCTGAAGGCCGAACTCCCTCCTCCTGGTGGAATCTCAGTCTTTTCTCCTAGAATCTTCACCTGATTAGATGAGGCCCATCCGTATCATGGAGAAGAACCTGTTTTACTCAAAGCCCGCTGATTTAAATGTTAATCTCATAGTCTTCAGAAGCTCTACCAAGGTCCAGTTGGTATAGTTTTGCTCTTGATTATCACATTCCGTAAGTTTTTTTTTTTTTTTTTTTTGTCCATTTAAAAATTTTACTAAAACAGCTTTTTTTTTAAAGAATTTAAATTAATTTACAGTTAATTTACAATGTTGTGTTAGATGTACAGCAAAGCAGTTCAGTTATACGTACATATGTATCTATTCTTTTTCATATTATTTTCCTTGGAGGTTGTTACAAAATACTGAATACCGTTCCCTTTGCTATACAGTAGGTCTTTGTTGGTTGTCTATTTTATATATAGTAGGGTGTGTATGTTAATCCCAAACTCCTAACTGATCCCACCATAAAACTTACTGCTTTTTGTTCTTTTGCTTCCAGCTTATGCAAATTCTTAATTGTGCAAGTTTGAAGAGACCAGTATGGAAAAGTCTTAACTGGATACAATGTTACTCCAAGCATTATTTTTAGACTCTCCCATTAAGGCGCTATGCTAGGATGCCAAATTGCCCAATGAAAACTGGAAGGAAAAAAGCATCTTACTGAGTTTTTCAGTTATTTTAATATTTGGCATTATATATATTAACTCTCTATGATGCGTGATAGCCCTTGGCAAACAGAAGTTTCATTGGAAAATAATTACTACAAAGATCAAGGTAGCTTATTACATCTTGAGATTATTACATATTTTAGATGTGGAATATACATATGCATGTATGGGCACACCAGGATTTGCTAGCATTAAATAAAGCCAAAGAAAACTTCTGCTTTAATTAATAGGTGTAGGATAAAAATCTGATGAGGAAATTTTATTTTTAAGTATGTTTCACTAAGGAGAACCTGTCACAATTTTTTTTTCAGGTGCTATTTTCTGCCTCCCCTGCTTGCTCTGAAGTATCTGGTATAAACAGCATCCTTTCTCCTCACACCTTTCTTGAAGCTTGTAGGGGCGCAGGTGGGAACAGATCTAGGCAGAGAGAGCAGAGATGTGCAAACCTCCCTACTTTCACAGCCTGGAACTAAAGTAGCGTTCATTTCACGTGGGCTCCAGGAAGACAGGAGCCCATTTTGCCAACACAACCAATACAACTGACGTTAATTGGCTCTTCACCGGCTTAAGAAAAGAAAACACAAGAGTAAATTTAACTATTGTAGGTAAGTTATATTTGTCCTAAGTTCCAAACAACTTCTGAGCTTTTCCAACTTGGAAGTAATCCTCGAAGCATTTGCTTTATTTTCTCATCAGTTACTTTCTGAAAGAAATACATGTCCTGTGAAATTAAAAGTACCCTGTTTGCAGGTCAGGAAGCAACAATTAGAACTGGACGTGGAACAACAGACTGGTTCCAAATAGGAAAAGGAGTATGTCAAGGTTGTATACTGTCACCCTTCTTATTTAACTTATATGCAGAGTACATCATGAGAAACGCTGGACTGGAAAAAGCACAAGCTGGAATCAAGATTGCTGGGAGAAATATCAGTAACCTCAGATATAAAGATGACACCACCCTTATGGCAGAAAGTGAAGAGGAACTAAAAAGCCTCTTGATGAAAGTGAAAGTAGAGAGTGAAAAAGTTGGCTTAAAGCTCAACATTCAGAAAACGAAGATCATGGCATCTGGTCCCATCACTTTATGGAAAATAGATAAGGAAACAGTGGAAACAGTGTCAGACTTTATTTTGGGGGGCTCCAAAATCACTGCAGATGGTGACTGCAGCCATGAAATTAAAAGACGCTTACTCCTTGGAAGGAAAGTTATGACCAACCTAGATAGCGTATTCAAAAGCAGAGACACTACTTTGCCAACAAAAGTCCGTCTAGTCAAGGCTATGATTTTTCCAGTGGTCATGTATGGATGTGAGAGTTGGACTGCGAAGAAAGCTGAGTGCCGAAGAATTGATGCTTTTGAACTGTGGTGTTGGATAAGACTCTTGAGAGTCCCTTGGACTGCAAGGAGATACAACCAGTCCATTCTGAAGGAGATCAGTCCTGGGTGTTCTTTGGAAGGAATGATGCTAAAGCTGAAACTCCAATACTTTGGCCACCTGATGCGAAGAGTTGACTCATTGGAAAAGACTCTGACGCTGGGAGGGATTGGGGGCAGGAGGAGAAGGGGACGACAGAGGATGAGATGGCTGGATGGCATCACCAGCTCAATGGACATGAGTTTGGGTGAACTCCGGGGAGTTGGTGACAGGGAGGCCTGGCGTGCTGCATGCAATTCATGGGGTTGCAAAGAGTCGGACACGACTGAGTGACTGAACTGAACTGAACTGAAGGATTATTGTTTTAAACAGATTTGGGAGAATGGCATTGAAACATGTAAAATATCATGTATGAAACGAGATGCCAGTCCAGGTTCAATGCACAATACTGGATGCTTGGGGCTGGTGCATTGGGACGACCCAGAGGGATGGTATGGGGAGGGAGGAGGGAGGAGGGTTCAGGATGGGGAACACATGTATACCTGTGGCGGATTCATTTTGATATTTGGCAAAACTAATACAATTATGTAAAGTTTAAAAATAAAATTTAAAAAAAAATAAAATAAAATAAAAATTAGGTATTAAATGGAAGAGTCCAGAAAAAATCTTCCCTTGGATGAAGTTAATATTTAGAATTCAACATGGTTGAATAAACTTTAGACCCTTATGTCTAATTTCTCTAGGAAATAAAATGAGGTTCAGCACCACATTGCAGATAAGGACTTTTAAGAGTGCATTTTGCAACTGCAACTTGGCTATTAATTTAACTGAAGATAAATTGCAATCACAGAGCTTCTTCAACCTTAGATGTAAGTTAGAAACTTTTTCCATTGGTCTCAAAATAAGAGTTTACAACCATTCTAGTAATAAAAATGTGATAAGAAATGAAGAGCTTGAATTTCATTATGTACAAATCACTTTCTTTCTTTATTAGGATTTCTCCACAAAAAGTACTAGGTAATTATCCTGTTATATTGTAATTCATGCACATAAAATATTTCAGCAACGAAGGTTAACTGAAGCTCCCTCCTCATCTTTGTAAATGTCTCTAAACTGCTTTGTCTTGGGCAAATTAAAACAAAAGATATTCTTTAATAAATGTTCAGAGAAAATTGATAACAGCAATACTAACCTCATAAATGATGTTCCCTGATATATTTAAAGTTTCATTTTAGATATTCCTCGCTTATTTTCCAGGCTTGTTTTATGTCAAGCATAATGCATGCAGACAAAGCAAATAAATTTATGAGTTGTATTTTATTTTCTTAATATAAAAATCCAAGAGAGAAATAAAAACTACTAAGTACCTTTCTAACAGTTTGATTTTATCATGTGCCATTTATTTCTCTTTTCTCTTTTGATTTCATTCTAAACTTGTGCAAATACTTAGCGACATAAAAATGACTTTTTCTAAGTTTCATCACATTCTCCTGACTTTTGTTATTTCATAGCGGAAACTTCTTCTTAACCTGTTAGTTATTTTCTTGTATTTTGGGAACTTTTTAAAAGTAACTCAAATAAAAATGTATAGTGATTTGTCCTTTTATTTAGAAAAAATCAAAATAGCACGTGCACGTACATTATTTGTTAACACATCATAAAAGGATGTATATATAGTAAGGAACGAATGTGGTATCAATCCGTCTCTTGGGAGCAGGAAAGGAGATTCATTTAATATTATGCCTTTGGAATATTTTTGAAATAACATATCTTTCCTTTGCTTAGTTATAAAGGTCACTAGATGTGTTTCTAGGAAAAGAAAAGCAATTATAAAAAGAAAATCACCAAGAAGAAATAATTCTAAGGTTTCACCTATAACATAAGATTAATTTAAAATGGAACATCCGCGGAAATAGAAATATAGGAAATTTCTTTAAAGGTTCCACTTCAAACTTCAAAGGACAGAAAAAAACCAGTGAAGGAAGTACTTGGTGGCAGGGAGGGGCAGAGGAGTCTGCCTGCATCGTTACATAAAAGGCTGAAATAAAACAAGTGCCTACAAACATTTGTAGGCTGATAAAGTTACCTTTCCCCTCTTACTTTCTTCCGACACCCTGCCTTATTTCAAGTCCCAATGAAGCAAAAAAAAGAGTCTGTCTTTAACACGAGAATAAAAAGGACTAAGTTCTTATGAACCAAAAGGAAACCAGCCATCAGTGGGACACTGTAGTTCACACAGAGACACTTCTCTCGTGATTTACTTTCGTTAAATTTGAAAAGCATATATTTTCAGGCACCTTTGTTGCCAACGTTTATTTATGAAGATGTGGCCTGCTTCTCAATGGAACTTCAAGTTCTTTTTTTTTTTTTCCTTTCATTTAATCCACCAGGGCCAGGAAGTGGAGTCTTGATTGGAAGTTTCTGCCAAAGCTCGTGTGAGTGATGGCTGCACTTTTCATCAACATAATCCATAACCACCCCCGCCCCCTTCCACTGGCCACCATAACTCATTGTCATAGACACGCACACACCCTCTCCTGGGCTCAAGAAAGGAGCCCGTGTCACGGAGAAAAGATGCTTCTGCGTCCAACCCTGGAGCCATTTGCAGGCTCCTGCCGCTGATATACAGGCTGATGTCCACAAATTATCTAGTCAGAGCCTTCCTAAAAAGCACCTGTACACGGTAATTCACTGCCCGATTTACAGCTTGTCAGCAAAGCCGTGCCCTTACCAGGCTGTGTCAATCATGGCCTGCAACCTTTTACTCAAAACCTTCTAGCTGCTTCTCACACCACCCGAGGAAGTTTGACATCTCATAAAAATCCAAAATGAATTTGTATCACAGAGAGGGAAAAAAGAGAGACAGAGGGATTCCTGACTCAGTGAAGGTAAGACCCATCAAGTTTCAGTTTCAATACCAAGCCCACACTTTTATTTCAAATGCTAACATCAATAAAATCTTGTTGATCAGAGGTTGTTCTCTTTTCCTCTTTTATGTATTTTATTTTACTTTTGGCCTTTAATGTGTCCCTGGTGGCTCATATGGTAAAGAATCTGCCTGCAATGCAGGAGACCCGGGTTCCATCCCTTGGTTGGGAAGATCCCCTGGAGGAGGCATGGCAACCCACTCCAGTATTCTAGCCTGGAGAATCCCATGGACAGAGGAGCCTAGTGGGCTACAGTCCATGGGGTCTCAAAGAGTCACACACAGCTAACACATATTCTTTAATAGTGAAAAAGGAGACATATGGAAATACACTGGGTCACAGATCAGAGTCCTGTTGGATGCAATGAGTTGCAATTATTGACGATGACAGAGTAAGTGGTTGTGTGCACGTGTGTGTGTGGTGTGTGGGTACCAGGGATGGAACAGACGCATCTTGATATACGCTTATCTCAGAACTGAAACAGGGAAAAGTGTTTGCTGTCCCTCCCTAAAGCAGTGCTACTGACACGGATGCTATGCTAGGCTAAGTCGCTTCAGTCGTGTCCGACTCTGTGTGACCCCATAGACGGCAGCCCACCAGGCTCCGCCGTCCCTGGGATTCTCCAGGCAAGAACACTGCAGTGGGGTGCCACTTCCTTCTCCAATGCATGAAAGAGAAAAGTGAAAGTGAAGTCGCTCAGTCGTGTCCGACTCTTAGCGGCCTACCGGGCTCCTCCGTCCATGGGATTTTCCAGGCAAGAGTACTGGAGTTGGGTACTGACACGGAAGTCACTGGCTTTATACCCTTGGCCTTTTGAACAGGAAACGCGGCCAAACTGTATTTCACTAAGCGTCACATCAGCGTCTGATTAGCGGCGAGACAGGACGGGGAGTGAGAGACCCGGACAGAACAGCAGGTGAGCCCGAGTCGGCACCATAACCCCATTAGCAGAGCGGGCGGTGCAGCCACATCTCCCCAGAGACAGGGGCGTGGACGGCTGCGGGCACCGAGGACCCTGGAGCCGCCGAGGGGGACCCCCGGCCCCTCACCTGAGCCTCTAGGTGCTGGGGGAAGGCCGCTCCAAGCGTGTTGTCGCGAGGGCTGGGAAACCGAGCGCAGCCAGGCAGCAGGCCTTCCGCCGACTTAAAAGGGCTAAGCCGCATCCTGAAAGGGAAGCTTCCCTCAACACCAGGCTCCTCCAAGGCGATCCCGTCCTGAAGGAGGTTGGAGGCTGAGTCAGCTCCTGGATTTGCAGCTATTATTCGCCAGAGTCCGGGCAGCTTAAGCCCTTTCATCCACTCCTCCGAGGGCAGCCCAGCCACAAAGCTCCACCGGGTGATGCATTCGGGCCTCGGAGCTGACGGATTAGTGGGCACCTCGCGGGAGCATCCCAGAGGAAGGAAGCATCTTAAACTCCAGAGCCACCGATTTTAGGAGGAAGTTGCCTCTGAGACTCCTGATCTGGGCTTGAGCACTTTGATTTCAGGAGCTGTCCACTGCCGAAAGAAAAGGACCCTTTGAGCCTTAAAAAGAAGAAATGTGCCATGAAGAGGCTATGTGTCTGCGGTGTCATGTTGACTGCTGAGATGTGGACCCCACACACTGCAGAGAGGATGCTCTGGACAGATCCTGTCCACCAGAATCAATCATTCTTAGTTCACATCCTAGGGAAAGGCTATCATTCGGTATGAACTTACGGATTCTAAACTATCCTGTGGCATCCGTTTTAAGTTTTCTTCCTGGGTTTGTGTGAATCTGCTTGTAAATATTAATATATTTGAAAAGTAGTTTAACCACTAAACGAATGGTTCAGCACACGTTCTCACTAAATATATTAGCACAAGAGTACGGTTAACTATCTGGGCAATCTGGACAGTCCTGCTCCCTTGGGCTTCATTTCCAACAGTTGTGTTTTTTTTGTTTTTTTGCTGAAGGTAAAGTAGTTTAAGCCCGTTTCCCCTTGGTATGGACTGAATTTTGTTCCTCCCCAAATTCACAGATTGAAGTCCTAACCCCCAGGATCTCAGAGTATCACTCTTTGGGGACCTTTAGAGAGGCAGTTAAGGTAAACTAACATCACATGCGTGACCCTAATCCAATATGACCGGTATCCTTATTTAAAAAAGAAAAAAGATTAGGACATAAGCAGACACACACATAGCAAAGACCACGTGAAGATGCAGGGAGATGGCCATCGACAAGCTAAGGACAGAGGCCTCAGAAGAACCTGAGGCCTCTGGCCTCCTAACCTCAGACACCTAGCCTCCAGAATTTCGAGGAAATGAGTCTCTCTTGTTAAAGGCACCCAGTCTTGAGTCTGGTATCTGCTACTGCCGCCCTAACAAACTAGTACACTCTCTTGCTCTCTCTTCATAGCTGAGACCAATCCAGAACCACGTCCCAAGCAGATTGGAGAATGTTCACAATTAGAGATTTTCACAACTTCAAAATGTTCACAATTATCTAAAGGTCTGGTTTAGACCATTGTTTCTGTGATCCTGGAATGGAATTCAATCATAAAACATAACAATGATAAGCATATAAAACCCCAAATAGTATCTTTTCATTTTGCATGTCAGATGTAATGTATTCAATGTAACTTATCTTTTGCAAAGAAATTAGAAATGGCTGAAAACCAGAATTGCGTGGATAGTCTTCCCAACGGTAAGGAGAGGAGATTAGCAGTTGTGGAGGAGGAAGAGACAGAAGATGACAGCAGACATGATGAGTAAGGAGAGTTATAGGAACGAGGCAGAAACTCAGGACTCTGAGGTGTTGTAAACAGAAATAAATGGAGACTTCAAAAAAAGTCTATCAGGTATTACAGAACCCCAAAGGTTTTTCTGACCTCCTCAGGATTATAAATTAATAGCGTTGAAGTACTGAAACTTAAGTTTTCAGTTCCCAAATTGTTAGCGCTAAATGAATAGCTTTCAATTCCGTACGCTTTAGTACTTTCTTGGGATAAATAAATTCCAGAAGCATAAACATTTCTTCAGCTTGCCACACAGACCTCACTGTCACTCTCTGGCTTCTGTTAGAGAATACCGACTGCATTTGCAATACTTGTGCCCCTGCAACATGACAAAATAAAGCCCATCACGGTCTGATATGCTCAGAGTGTGTCTTTGCTTGTCCAAACAGGGAGGGCTTTCCTCACCTCCAGTTCTCACGGACTCCTCTGCTTAGTATCATCCAGTGGCCTCCCATCCCATTCCGAGTAGACTCCGAATTCTCTTTCATGGCCTGCAAGACTCTGCCCAGCCTGACCTCCCAGCACTTGTCCGCCACGTCTCCTTAATGCGTCTCCCACTCCTCCACTCCACTGTCAGCCAGCATGTTACTCCTGAAATGGTCAGGCTTGCTTCTAGCTCAGCACGCGCTTGGGTCCTGTTCCCTTTGCCTGGAACCATCATTTCCCCCCAAATCTGCGTAACTCATTCCCCCACCTCCTTCAAGTCTTAGCTCAGGTGACGCTTACCCAGTGAGCCCCCTACTTCTCCTGTTTAATGACACACCCTCGTCTCTGCCACACGCTCTTGTGAACTTCACTTTTTTTTTTTCTTTTTCTTTTTTAAAAAAATTCTTATTGCTTTGGGTCTCCTGGTGGCTCAGAAGGTAAAGAGTCCACCTGAAATGCTGGAGATCCCTGGGTAGGGACTGATTACCCACTCCAGTGTTCTTGCCTGGAGAATCCCATGGACGGAGGAGCCTGGTGGGCTACAGTCCATGGGGTCACAAAAGAGTCGGACACAACTGAGCAACGAACACTTTCACTCACATTTTCAGAGTTGCTTTACAATGTAGTGTTAGTTTCTGCTGTACAGCAAAGTGAATCAGCTGTGAGTGAAGTGAAAGTCGCTCAATCATGTCTGACTCTTTAAGACCCTATGGGCTGTCCATGGAATTCTCCAGACCAGAATACTGGAGTAGGTACCTTTCCCTTCTCCAGGGGATCTTCCCAACCCAGGGATCAAACCCAGGTCTCCCGCATTGCAGGCGGATTCTTTACGAGGTGAGCCACAAGGGAAGCACAAGAATACTGGAGTGGGTAACCTATCCCTTCTCCGGGGGATCTTTCCAACCCAGGAATCGAACCGGAGACTCCCACATTACAGGCAGATTCTTTACCAACTGAGCTATCAGGGAGCCAGCTATATGTATACATTACTCTTTAACAAGTCACTCAGTCATGTCCAACTCTTTGCGACCCCATGGACTGTAGCCTGCCAGGCTCCTCCATCCACGGGATTTCCCAGGCAAGAATACTGGAGTGGGTTGTCATTTCCTTCTCCATATGCATACATATATCCCCTCTTCTCTACATTTCCTTCCCATTTAGGTCACCACAGAGCACTGAGTAGAGTTTCCTGTGCTCGACATACAGTTTGTTCTCATTAGGTATGATTTGCACGTGGAATCAACAGTGTATTATGTATAAATGTCAAACCCAACCTCCCCGTTCATCCCGCCCTCCCTTTCTGCCTCATGTCCATACGTTTGTTCTCTGCATCTGTGTCTCTATGAGACCTTCACTTTGCTCTTTCTTTACAGCACTTAACCTAATAGACTCTGTATTCTAACATGCTATGTAGAAATGACATATATTCACATTCTTCCTTCCTTCAAAAAAAAATGGACTGGTAAAACTTCATAAATGCAGTTTAAAAAAAAAAAAAAACAAGGCTTCAGCTCTGTTAACACAAGCTTTCTAGGCTTCGTATTTGTTTGGTGACTGCCCCCATCACTTGGCCTCTGCCCTGGGTCTTTATGTGATGGTGTGCCTTCTGAAAGCAGCCAACAGCTGGGCCTTGCTCACCCCTTCCCACTCTGTCTCCAGTTGGAGACTTCTGGATGGTTCCGATTTTTTTATCTTTCATGTAAGTATTGGTATAACTGGGATCATGTCTGTGTTGTGATTTATTTTGTAATTTTCACACCCGTTTTCAGTTTCCCAACTTTTTTTTTTCTTTTTATGGGCTCATTGAATATTGAATATTTTTAGCTTTCATTGTTAATTCCTGTATTGGTTTTGAAGCTATGTTTCTTTATGTAATTTTTTAGAAGTTTCTTTGGGGATTATAATACTCACCTTTACCTTACTGTTAGTATTGTAACATTTTAAAAATGCTGAATCCTTACAGCTACAGATTTTCATTTATCCCTTAGGCCTTTGTTCTTTTATTGTCATGCATTCAAATATATATATATTTTTAAATCCAAGAGTATAAAGTTAATGTTTTTGCTTTTATCACTCAGCTGTTATATTTACCCCGATATTGACCATTTTTGTACTCTTCATTCTTATGGATAGATTCAGATCCCCACCCCTCTACCTAAAGAGCTTTGTTGAGCAGTTCTGGTTTGCTGGTGATAATTGTTTTTCAGATTATGTTTATCTGAAAGTGTGTTTATTTTATCCTCTTTTTAAAGGACCTTTTTACAGCACATAAAATTCTGAGTTGTTAATGGAAGATGTCATTTCATTATTCCTAGTTTCTTCTTTTTGATGAAAAGTAAGCTGGCACTTCTAGCACTGCTCTTGTGCAAGCTGTGTCTTTTTCCTCAGTCCTTTCAACATTTTGCTATCATTGGTATTTAGCAGTTTGAGTATAAAAGAGTTCAGATGTGTATTATGGGCTGAATTGTGTCACCCAAACTTCCTATATTGAAGCCCTAATATGTCCGAATGAGACTGTATTTGGAGAGAGAGCATTTTAAGAGGTGCTGAAGGTAAAACCAGACCTTTAGAGTGGGCCATAATTCAGTCGACTGGTGGACCTATAAGAAGAGGAGACTGGGGCACAGAGAGAGCCCCCCAGACATGTGCACGCTCAGAGGGAGGGCCGCGTGAGGACACAGCGAGGAGACGGCCATCTGCAGATGACGCAGAGGGGCCTCGGGAGAAGTCAAGCCTTCTACCCCTCGATGGTGGACCTCTAGGGTCCAGAACAGTGAGGAACCAATCTCTGCTCAGGCGGCAGCACTGGGGCCCAGTGACGGCCGCCCGGGCAAGCGCATGCAGCGGCCTCACTTTGTGTTGATTCTGTTTGGAGTTCCCTGAGATTCTTAACTCTAGTAATTGACGTTTTCTGTTAACTTTGGGAAATTTTGCCACTTGACTCTTCAGGTATTTTTATTCCCCCTTCTCCTTCGCTTGCCTGTTTGGGACCCAGTTAGGTGTATGTTAGACCACTCGGTATTACGGTGCATGTCACTGAGGCTCTGATCATGCTTTTCTAGTCTATTTTCTTTTTCTAGTTAGACAATTCCTATTCCTCTATCTTCAAGTTCACAGCCTTTTTCCTGTCATTGCCAGTCTGTTGCTAAATCCATCTTGTGAGCCTAGGCTAGTCTACATCCGCTGTCTCACCAAAATATTGTACTGTCTTTCGTACAGTAGAAAGTCTCACTTCCATATAACATTTCTTTCTAATGGAGCTCTACCAGCTTCAACAAAATTCCAATTAAAAAAAAAATTCAAGTTTTGATTTGCTGTTTGCCTTTGTCAGACAGAATGGTGAAAAATATGCCATTGCAAATTACAGACAAAACATAAATAAGTGTAATAAGTCAACAATATCCCAACAATAACAATGGAAAAATACTTTTAATAATCCCAAAGACACTGATTAACCTCCTAGACTACTAACATCCAAAAAAATTGATGAAGAAATGAATACTTGCATTTTCCATATTCTAGTCATTCAATTAATACACATATAATGTTGTTAACACCTTATTTAGCACCATTAAGCATTTTGACTTTTTTTTTAATGGTCAGTCTTACATTTTAGGGTTTTTAAAAACTATAATTTTATTTATTTTTTTTGGCTGTGCTGGGTCTTCGTAGCTGCGCGGGTTTCTCGAGTTGCCGCGAGTGGGGACCGCCCTTCACTCCGGTGTGTGGGCTTCTCACTGCAGTGGAGCATGAGATACTTGGAAGTTTATCTGCTCTTTGATGCCACTGTCAAGCATAATCCCAACAGTGAAAGAAGTATGTCATGTTAGAATATGAGCTTATTTCCGGTATGTTTATACTGCATACTTGTCAAAATACCAAGAAAAATAAGTGAATCTATTCTTTCACTTCCCAGCTGACACAGTGGGACAAGAATCCACTTGCCAATGCAGGAGATGCAGGACCCTCGGGTTCAACCGAACCCTCAGCTCTTGCTGCAGAGCATGGGCCCTAGGGCGTGTGGGTGTCAGTAGCTGCAGTTCACGGGCTCCACAACACAGGCTCAAGAGTGTGGCCCATGGGCTTGGTTGCTCCGTGGCATGTGGGATCTCCCTGAATCAGGGATCAAACCTGTGTCTCCTGCATTGGCAGGCAGAGTCTTTGCCACTGAGCCACCAGAGAAGCCTTCATTTGACCTTTTGAAAGCACATGTAACTTGAAAGTCTATTTAGAATGAAGCAGAATCATGACAATAAGAAAAGCTTATAAATTTTAAAAGGGTCAGGTGTACAAATGTGCTCTGGTTAGGTTTCCATGCAGTGCCAACACACTAGCTCCTAAAGGTGAATGCTTTAATGATTCACCCCAGTTCACACTAAACACCAAATTTCTGAGATTTCTCCCCTCTCATACTTCTATGTAGACCAAATATCAGACTGAAAGAAGAGCATGCATGATTGCTCAGTCTTGTCAGACTCTTTGTGACCCCATGCACTTAGCCCACCAGGCTCCTCTGCCCATGGAATTTCCCAGGCAAGAATACTGCAGTGGGTTGCTATGCCCTCCTCCAGGGGATCTTCCCGACCCCGGGGTCGAACCCGAGTGTCCTGCATCTCCTGCATTGGCAAGTGGATTCTTGTCCCGCTGTGCCACCTGGGAAGTGAAAGAATAGATTCACTTATTTTTCTTCTTGGTATTTTGACAAGTATGCAGTATAAACATCCCTCAAGTAAGCTCATAGTCTAACATGACATACTTCTCTCACTGTTGGGATTACGCTTGACAGTGGCATCAAAGAGCAGATAAACTTCCAAGTATCCAGCAATTCCATTATATTTTTGGAGATTTGCCATCTTATAGAGATGAATATCATGTCAGAGAGATTATTCTTTTGTATATCAGACAGGACCGGGAATATAAAGGAATATCAGACGTTTGTTCCCTGTCTACACAAGCAGATATTCAGTTGGGTTTATAAATTCTTTTGAAAATGCAACCGTGTGAGAAAGGGTTAACCCTGTTAGTCATTTACATCTTAAAATAGCTACTCTTAAAAAGACTGCTTTTCCCTGAAATACCTTACTGTATGCGATTGCCCTGAGTACAACGAGTTGGTTAAGGGGAGGGTCTTGCCAAGAATTAAGAGTTCCTTGGAGGTCCTTGGAGGGGAGACAGGGCTCCGAGCTACACTGTCTTGGCTTCTATGCAGGCAGATAGAAATAGAAAGATCTTGAATATTTGGAGAAGCAGCAAATGACTTACATAATGAGGGTTGAAGAAATTGTTGCCCAGGGTCTTATTCTATCTCAAAAATCATATTTTGTGTCACCTTTGTTTGAGACAGACCAGTCTCAACATCCTAATAACTGAATGTGTGTTGGAGTTTCCATTGATATGTTTGGCTGTTTGGAATTTCCTATTGTTCAGAAAGCACTATAGAAAGAAGGCAAATCAAATATTTGATTTCTACTCTGCAGGAACTCTTGCTAGGCTGAAACGCTGAACTCGAGAGGTGGTTAGAAAGGTTGAAGGCATCAACGGTTAGGGGTGCCACGGCTTTCACGTGCTGGCACTGTTCTCGTCCCCCGGAGTACCTTGGCGCACAAAGCAGGCAAAAATTTCTACTTTTGTGGAACTCACATTCTAGCAGGCGAAGATGGACTATAGATATAATAAGGAAAGTATGTAGTGGGTTAGAAATTATTTCTGAGTATGTGTCATTTCTATGTAGCATGTACAGCAAAGTTTCACTGGCTGTTATGAATTGAGCTATGAACACTGGGCTGTACGTATCTTTTTGAATTAGTTTTCTCCTGACATATGCCCAGGAGTGGGATTGCTAAATAATATTTTTAGTTTTTTAAGGAAACTCCATACTGTATTCCATAATGACTGCACCAAATTTACTTTCCCATGAACAATGTGAAAGTGCTCCCTTCTCTCCACACCCTTTCCAGCATTTGTTGTTTGTAAGACTTCTTGATGCTGGCCATTCTGACAAGTGTGAGAGGCAGTTCTGATTTACATTTCTCAAAGATGTGGGGAGATATATATATATATACACATATATATTATTATATGAAGTGATTTAAATGTGAAATCTAAAAATGATACAAATGAACTTATTTACAAAACAGAAACTCACAGACATGGAAAACAAATTAAGGATAAATTAAAACCTCAGGATTAAGAGATACATACTACTATGTATAAAATAGATAAACAACAAGAGAACCCACTGCACAGCACAGGGAACTATATTCAATAACTTATAATAACCTATAATGGAAAAAGAATCTGAAAAAAATATATATAAACATATATATATATGGACTTGCCAAGTGGCTCAGCGGTAAAGAATCTGCCTGCCAAGCAGGAAATATGGCTTTGATCCCTGGGTCGGGTCAATCCCCTGGAGTAAGAAATGGCAATCCACTCCAGTATTCTTGCCTGGGAAATTCCAAGGACAGAGAAGCCTGGCAGGTTACAGTCCATGGGGTCACAAAGTGATGGGTGTGATTGAACACACATGCACACACACACACACACACACACGCACACACACACACATACACACACACACACACATATATATGCACTGAATCAATTTGCTGTACACCAGAGTCTTAACACAACATGGTAAGCCAACTTTACTTCAATAAAAATAAATAAAATTAAAAAAACAAATAAACACAAGACCTCTGCTTTTGTACCCAGTTTTGTTCCTCCCCCCACCCCCCGACTGGCAGGTCTTTGAATCGCTCTCCTATGTAAAATATGGCAAAATGCTTCTCCCACTATAAACTCACCCTCACTTGTCACTCCTTGTGAATCATTTATTCTTCTTGTTCCTGTTCTTCCTCAAGCATCACTAGCAACTGCTCCCAGGGGTTTTCATTGCTCTGCATCCACTGGTCCTGCTTCCCTTCATACCAGCACTTCCTCAAAGTGAAGAAACAGCAACCCCAAAGAGACCCTTGAGTCCAGATAAAAAGCTGGGTGATGTTTTATGTTAATAAATCCCTGCATGCATCATCAAGAAAAATCTCCTTTGAATAAATATCAAGTATCATTTATGCTTGATTGCAATAATGTTTCAGAACTAACCCACAAGGTTCAAAGTCAGTTACCTGGGAGTCAATGCATTTCAGTAAAATACACACACGCATCATGGGACAGACAAGCAAAGCGTAGTCACCTTTACGGTTGTTTAGTCCCTAAGTCGTGTTTGACTCTTTGGGACCCCGTGGACTGTAGCCCACCAGGCTCCTCTGTCCTTGAGATTTCCTGGCAAGAAAACTGGAGTGGGTTGCCATTTCCTCCTCCAGGGGATCGCCCCAACCCCGGGATCAAATCCACGTCTCCTGCATCTCCTGCATTGACCGGCAGAAGATTCTTTACCACTGAGCTACCAGTGAAGCCCACAGTCACACTTACACAAACACACAGACATCGGTTCATGGATGTTAAGTGTGGATGGTGGGATACCTCATTTTGAAGGTTTTCTCATCCTTCCTCTCCCTGAGTGTTTATAACTATCATCGACCACTTTTATAATCAGAAGAAAGAATAAAACTGTGTTATTAAGTGAGATGGAGGGTTATCTTTTAATCAGATGATAATAAGAATAAGGGGTCACTCCTGAGACTTCAGCAGTGAAGGACAGCAACGCCCGGCACGCTGCCGTCCATGGGGTCCCAGGGAGTGGAACACAGTCGACTTAGCGACCAAGCAACGACAAAGACATGAGACTCAGGGAAGAGGTCGGAATACAGTTAAAGATAGTCAACCCAATGCGGTGAACAATCTTAGCGTCACTCATGTTGGGAGAGCCATCTTGATGAGTCTCCTACGGCACTCAGTGTGAAGATCACCACACCAGCTATGACAAAGTCTTGCCAAAGACACTGAAGCGAAATGTAATTAAACTGTTGAACCTAAATTTCAGTGAATAGGATAGACGGTGGATAGAGAAGCAAGTTCAACACCCCCGTGAGCAATCAGTCACACAGATCCAGGAGGCCAGATACTCTACGGGAAAGCAATCCAGGACTTTTCAGCATAAAACTGTCAAGGGAAAGACCAGGAGTGAGTGGAGGCTTTCACAGCAAATGGGGTGTGGAAACCTTGATTGTGAAACTGTAAAATACATTTTGAGAGTGAATTAGGAAAAGATGGGTATGCACCACATGTTAAAGGCTACTAAGGAATTGATGTTAGTTTTTTTAGCTTATGGAATTGTGACTATTATTGACAGACTGTGGAAAATTTAGGTCCAAAAATGTTTCACTTTTAAGAACAATAACCCGGTGTACAAGACAGCAAAAGAGACACTGATGTATAGAACAGTCTTATGGACTCTGTGGGAGAGGGAGAGGGTGGGAAGATTTGGGAGAATGGCATTGAAACATGTAAAATATCATGTATGAAACGAGATGCCAGTCCAGGTTCGATGCACGATACTGGATGCTTGGGGCTAGTGCACTGGGACGACCCAGAGGGATGGTATCGGGAGGGAGGAGGGAGGAGGGTTCAGGATGGGGAACACATGTATACCTGTGGTGGATTCATTTTGATATTTGGCAAAACTAATAACATTATGTAAAGTTTAAAAATAAAATAAAATTTAAAATAAATAAATAAATAAAAATTAAAAAATAACAAATCATAGATTCTTTAGGGAGATACACTATTGTTTCAAACTCCTTCAAAGAGATGATACTACATAAGCCAAATAGTGACAGTAATACCAGATCATTGTCTAGGCTATCTGCTATTCCTGACACACAAAATTTAAAAATCATCCTTTTATCCTTTCTTATTTTTAAAGCATCTTTCTTATTTTACGATCATTAAATTATGTGCTTCAAGCTTAGGATCCATGTTTTATGTCATGGAAATAAAATATGAGGAACTGACCTTTCCCGAACCAATTATACCCAAATGATATGAAAAATGGCATTTGTAAGCTTTCTGATTTTCTTTAATATTGTAGATTCCAAGACATTCTTAATTTGTAAACTGTATTTTTTGTGAATTTCTTCTCCTCAAAAAATTATAACATAAGTTATCCAAATTTACTGCCGTAATCAGCGTGTATTTTGGCAAGGAAAAATATTGGCACGAAATGAAACCAGTGGCTCTGGGAAGAATGGAAACCCCTTCGAGTGATCTATCACGTTTTGCGTGTGCTTCGCCCACCCATCCCCCCATCACAAGATATTTTGGCTTGGAATTTAATAACCTAGCAAGAGCAGATGAACTGTTATATCATCACACACAAAGGAAGACAGAACAAAATACATCTAATTTACAGTGAATTTTCAAATCAATTTCCTTTTTTGATGGCGCTGGATTTTATAATGTCGATATGCCGGTAAGAGGTTGGCACAGATGTACAAGAGTGAGCCAGTAGAAATTTAGAAGCAGCTTGAAAAGAAAAATCATACACTCACCCATTTTTAAGCCAACATTTTGTCTAAGAAAGAGCACATATTTTAATCTCTGTATGAAACAGAATTATAGGTAGGGAATTGGGAATGAAGAGAGCTAGAAGTAGAGTGAAGTTGTGGAAATATTTAAAGACAGTAGATAATCTAAAATGCAACTGAATTTAGAATGCAAATTCACTCTTACATTTTAATGTACATGTGTCTGATGTCCTTGTAATTCGCAACACATAAACAGATTTACGAATCCACATTTCGCCAGGACAATCCAATCTTGAGCGGCTGGGAAAAGGGCCCCCTTTTTCCCACTTTTCTGAACTCTCGCATTCTCTCCACTTGGTGATCAACCTTAGGAAGACCTAGCCCGTCTGTCAGATTGACACGATGTATTAGCGAACCTCTCCTCCTCCAGAGATCACCGTCCCAGACCCCCCATGAATGAGTGAGTAGACAGAGACTGCTTTTCCTGATACGCAGGGTAGTTTGACTGGGTTGTGCCAGAAGCTGTGCTTCATCTGGCCTATAATGGCTTAGGGATCGCTCACATGCAAGTGAAAATACACATCAAAGCGTCGCACACCAGGCAAGAGGACTGTCAAGGTTTCTAAATCATCTTGGAACCACCTGGGACAAGAAGACAAGAACACACTGGCAGAAGCAAACTCTTCAAGTCATATTCAACCTCACGCCTGAAGACTCTGTAAAAAGAGTCCCAGTCTCCTGTAATATGAGAGTCCAAGGAACCAGACTAAGCACAGGCACACGATACAGTTCTCCTGAGTACTATTTAAAAGTTATCATTTGTTTATGAATAGGGGTACCCAGGGAATCCTTGGTGAATCGGCAGTAAAGAGTCTGCCTGCCATGCAGGAGACACAGGTGTAATCCCTGGGTCAGGAAGATCCCCTGGAGGAGGAAATGGCAACCCACTCCAGTATTCTTGCCGGGAGAATCCCATGGACAGAGGAGCCTGGTGGGCTACAGTCCATGGGGTCACGAGAGTCAGTCACAACTTAGTGACTAAACCACCACCACCAGAAGTACTCAATATTGTGAAGGCATAAATTCTTCACTAATTAACATGGGGGTGATGCCACTGTAATGGCAGAAAGTGAAGAGGAACTAAAGAGCCTCTTAATGAGAGTCAAAGAGGAGAGAGAAAAAGCTGGCTTGAAACTCGTTCAAAAAACTAAGACGTTGGTGTCCGCTCCCATCACTTCATGGCAAAAAGAAGAAGAAAAATTGAAGCAATGACAGATTTTCGTTTCTTGGGCTCCAAAGTCACTACTGTAGCCATGAAATTAAAAGGTTTTTGCTCCTTGGAAGGAAAGCTATGACAAACCTAGACAGTGTATTAAAAGCAGAGACGTAGCTTTGCCGACAAAGGTCTGTGTCATCAAAGCGATGGTTTTCCCAGGAGTCATGTATGGATGTGAGAACTGGACCATAAAGAAGGCTGAGGGCCAAAACAATTGATGTTTGTGAACTGTGGTGCTGGAGAGTATGCTGGAGTGTCCCTGCGACTGCAAGGATCAAACCCGTCAATTCTAAAGGAAATCGACCCTGAACGTTCACTGGAAGGACTGACGCTGAAGCTCAAGCTCCAGTACTTTGGCCACCTGATGCAAAGAGCTGACTCACTGGAAAAGACCCTGATGCTGGGAAAGATTGAAGGCAAAAGGAGAAGGGGGTGACAGAGGATGAGATGGTTGGATGGCATCACTGACTCAATGGACATGAATCTGAGCAAACGCCAATAGTGGAAGACAGAGGAGTCTGGCGTGCTAAAGTTCATGAGGTCACAATGACTCGGACACAACTTAGCAACTGAAAACCAACAAAGCAGCATGATCATGATCAAATTTCTAATTTTCAAATATATTTTTTTAATTATTCCAAAGTTTATTTAGGAGAATATATTCTCAAATAATCAGGAAAATTCTGAGGAACAGAGAATAGCAGAATTCTAAATGATAAGTCAAACGGTACGGTAGTGAGGCAGAGCGGTAGTGATGGGAGAAAACTGAGACTGTAGAGCTGAAACATCTACAAGTGTGTGGATATAGTAAACCATAAAGAAGGTGCTACAAATAAACTGGAGGAAATGCATTAATTATTTACAACGTTGGCAGAGCTCACTAGCCATTTGAAAAATAAGCGAATAAATCTGCATTTTTACTTCACTCTCTTACATTAAAATAAAATCCAGATGGAACCAACACTTAAAGGTAAAACATTAAGATAACTAAAGAAAAACATCTGAATATTTTTGTAACTTTGATGAAGTAAATGTTTTCTGATCCCAAGGCAAAGCCTCTAAAGTAAAATATACTATAAATTTATATAAATACATCTAAATGTGGAAATTAATTCTGTGTCAAGAAATAAACTTTAAAAAGTGAAGGGAGAAACTGAGAAAAGTGTTTACAACACATCTGACAACAGCTAATTTTCTTGACATTATGAAACCTTCTTACAAGTCAATAGAGAAATTTTTAAGTGGAAGTGAAAATAAAGAGTTATTTCACAGAGAACAAAACAGAAGTGGCCATTAATCATTTGAAAACCTAAACAAACTCACAAATAATTAAATTCAAATAACAATGAGATGTCATTTTTCAACTATCAAATTGGCAGTGGCTAGAAGATTAATAATTCCTGGAGTTGGCAAGAATATTGGAAAACAAGTTCTGTCATATGCTGCTAGTGGGAGTATAAAAATTTGCTAATTTTTTTGGAAGGAAAAATTGCAATGTCTATTAAATGTTTCACATTCTTCAGGAATTTCACTTCGAAGAATTCACTCAGTTGAAAAACTCACACAAAGATACAAAAGAAAAATGGGGCCACTCTTTCCAACAGTTTCTAGTGGTGAGAAAAGAAAGAAACTACTTGAAGTGTTGCCAACAAAGGTAATGAAATACGCTGACACAGAATGACATCCAAGGTGGAGTGCCAAGTATAAAAAAGGTGGTTGCCAACCTCGATGTCCTCTATGAAACCATGTTTCTTAAGAAATTCTATGTTCGGATGTACATGTATATGCAACACTCATGTATTCAGATCTGAAATAATTTACATCAAACTCTGAACAATGGTTCCTGAATATTAAACTCGCAAAAGACATTTCTGGGCAAATTTAGAATGTGGAAACAGAAAGTGTAAACCTGAAGACCTTGCAGGAGGGTGAGAGCAGCTAGGCTGGGCCAAAGGCAGCACCCAGCACAGGCGCCAAGAGCAGAGACCTGAGTCAGCTGTGAGACCACCCTTCCTCGGCTACCACTGTGCTGACCTTGCAGAAGGGCCGCGCCTCGGGCTGCAGGCGCGGGAGGCTTTGGTGGGAAACGGGGGAGCAGGAAGGGAGAGGTCAGGCCATCTCTTCCCATTTCCTTCCTGTTTTGATGCTGTTTCTTACCAAAAAAAAATTTTTTTTAATCTGGATTTAGTAAGCAGAGATTTTATTCAGAAGCATCGCTGCAAGGGGTCAAGGAACTGCTGTACAGAGTATGCCCTGGCAAGACCTGCAGGTACCTCCAGAGTTAAGCAAAGGGCCTTCCTTTTTTCCCTTGTTCAGTGGCTAAGTCATGTCTGACTCTTTGTGACCCCCATGGACTGCAGCATGCCAAGCTTCCCTGTCCATCACCAACTCCCAGAGCTTGCTCAAACTCATGTCCATCAAGTCGGTGATTCCATCCAACCATCTCATCCTCGGTTGCCCCCTTCTTCTCCTGCCCTCAATCTTGCCCAGCATCAGGGTCTTTTCTAGACAGGAGTAAACAAGGCTGGGAAGGCCCAGGGTTAGGAGAAAGGGGCTGATGGCACAGGAGATCAGAGGATGTTCTTTGGGGGGCAGCCTGTTCTCAGGAGGGTCTGCCTGCTGCACAGGCTGAGGTAGGCAAAGTTCAGGCCCCTGGGACAGGAGAGAAGCTTAACCCAAGTTTAACTAACCTGCCTTTTGTTTCCCTTGATCCTGGGAGTAAGCTGTTCAGGCTAATCATTCATGAGGCAGAGAACGGGAGTCAGTGTCTGCATCCTGCCTCTTCCTGAGTGGATGCAATGGCATCTGAATCTTATCTGGTTCCATCGAGAAGGGGGGGATCCTCACCAGAAACCCTTCCCAGAATACAAAGGGTTGGGAGGTCTTTTAACTTTTGCTCTTTGCCAGGGTCGCAGGCCCTGGGTAAAGTTCAAGACCCTGGGTCCCTGGGAGAGTCTGCATCTCTGCAGCCAGAGCAGGGTGCAGGGGGCAGGTGTGGGAGGGGTGGGAATGGGGGCATTCACCAAGCCCTGGGGATGTTCCTCTGCCTGCCCCCACTCCTCCCAGATCTAGAGATGGGAGGCCTCCCGCATCCCAGTTGGCTCTCCGAACCCTCTCTGGACCGCCCTCCATTAAGTACTCATGGTTTGTCTGAGTATAACCCCGGGTCCTCCTATAACTGGTGGCTTGTTAACAAGCACTTGCGAAGTAGGTACTGTCCTCCGTTGGGGGCATAAAGCTTCTTTTGGAAAAGACAGCCGCTTACAGGAAAAAATACGGTCAAAGTTGAGTAGCCAATAAATTCATCTTTTCTGGAAAACTCCCTAAAACAGTGTCACCGTATCCTGGTTAAGAGGTGGGAAAATGGCCCTAATTACTTTCTGCTAAAATACAGTACTTAACTATGAGTGCATCATTATCGAAAAGGATTATGAGGCACCTATAGGAGACCCTGGGCTTCCCCTGTAGTAAGAGTTCTTCCCCTAAAGAGTCTGCCTGAAAGTCAGGAGACGTGGGTTCGATCCCTAGGTGGGGAAGATCCCCTGGAGGAGGGCCCGGCAACCCACTCCAGTATTCTTGCCCAAAGAATCCTATGGACAGGGGAGCCTGGTGGGGTACAGTCCATGGCGTTGGAGAGTCGGACACAACTAAAGCAACCTAGCATGCACGCAGAGGAGACACCATTTATTAGAAACAGAAAATTAAACGAGTTGGGGGGACCCTTCGGGATGACAAGGTCTTGTCCTTGTTTTTCAGTGCATCACCCCCAGCCAAAGCCAGGAGCGGGGAATTGGGTGACAGCTCTGCAGGCTGGCCTGGCCCTACCCCCGCCTACCTCTCCCGGCACAAGAGGGAAAAGGCCCTTCTTCCCCTTCCTGTGCATCGCACCTTCCTCTTGTCTCCAGAAGAGTCTTCTTGGTTTTCCTAAACAGCCAGAGACTCTATCAGCCACGCCCTCCAAGCCCAGCTGTTAATATGGCCAATGCAAGGTGGAAAGAAGTGAATCTGGACTTCCATGCTCAGACTGACAGCCTGACTTACCAGGCTATTGTTTGCTGAAACATTTCCACTGGAACCTTAAGAGCCGAGTAGCCCTCCTTAGTCCTTCCCTCCAGGTCCCTTTGGTAACTAACCCTCAGCTCCGTCTAAGCTGAGGACTGTTCAGGTGGTGCAAACTAAGGTCTTAGACTCGTTAGGGCCAAATGAGCTCATTCCGGGATTTTTAAACATCACTGTCGTTAGGTATCCGAGCACACACAGCACCTGAGTTGAAATGCACAGGTGGCCAGTGTGTAACCATACATCTGGTTACATACGCATGGTTACACACTGGTTACAACATGAAGACGCCACAGCATCTCAACCACAGGACACGCAGACACACAAATCTCATCCTGTGATGCAGGACGCTTTTTTTCTTAACTTGGAGAAGGTCGGTTTACAATGTTGTTGTGGTTTCAGGTGTGCAGCAAAGTGATTCAGTTATAGTAACTGATTCTTTTTCAGTTTCTTTTCCATTATAGGTTACTACAAGTTACTCAGTAGAGTTTCTGGTGCTATCCAAATAGATAAACAACAGGATATCTTTTGTTGTGGTCCATTAAGACCTAAGAAGTGTCAGAGTCACACGCAGTGGAATTATAATTCTATTTACACAGCCAACAATTACATTTACACATCTACCCCAGCTAAGGTTTGCGTGGAGTGTTTGTATTGACACAGTAGCCATAAGCCAACAAGAATTACCAGTCTTTAGTAGATATGAAATAAGGAGACCACAAAGCCCCCGAGACCTAACATCTTATTACAAGACACTTCAGGAAGCTTGAGAGTGAGAAGAGCTTGTGGCCTTTGAACACACAGCCTCAGAGGCATCCTGCAGAGGATACTTGCCATCACTCTCGAAAAGCTGCTGCATTCAAAGGGAGCACGCCATTCTCATCTCTCTGCTTGTCTACAGAGTTTTATGCAGCAGGAATAAGAATAGAACAACAGGACCATGGAAATGAGGTTTATTAAGTGTTATGGTTTCAGTAAAGAGTTTCTGAATCTCAAGACTGGACTTTAATCCTTGACAACAAGGCAGAAAATCATGTCTACCAACCAGTGTGAAGCCAGAAAACAGAGAGGCACGGACCCCGAATATTATTGGTCCAAATTCTGAAAGTTTTGATGAGCTTAAAACTCTGTCTCCTTGATGCCCACAGTCAGTCATTACATGGCAGCACCCAGTTCCAGAAAACCCCTTCTGCTCACCATGCCATCTGTCAACACCTGTGAGCTTCCTAATCCTTCTTGTATGTATGTTATATGCTCAGTCGTGTCTGACTCTCTGTGGTGCCATGGACTGTAGCCTGCCAGGCTCCTCTGTCCATGGGGGTTTTCCAGGCAAAAAAATACTGGAATGGGTTGCCATGCCCTCCTCCAGGGGATCTTCCTAACCTAGGGATCAAGCCTGGGTCTCCTGCTTTGCAGACAGATTCTTCACTGTCTGAGTGATCAGGGAAGCCCTTACTCACCAGCAACTGAGAACCTGTTTTATCAAGTTGAAATGTCAATGGATTCTTAGCAGGTTCCTTGTGAAACATGGCTTTCCAGTTCTTCAGATTCACTAAAACTGTCTCAGATCACAGGCTCACATGGATCATCCATGTCAGGGTCTGTGAGCTTATAAGGAAGCTCAGTGTTGGAACATCAGTTTCCAAATGATCCTTCTTGGTAGAGGTTAATTGCTGGCATAGGACGCAGGGGACCTGCCAAATCACCTAAGAAACAGGCTACTCGGATGGCCTATGGAGACACTTGGAGAGTGGACGCTGCAAACTGAAGGCAGAATCAAAAGAGGACCAGAGACATGAAACAGCCACAGCACAATCTGTCTGCACGGCCGGGTCTGTCTACAAGCTGCAATGATAATGACAACCACGTGAGAAGAAGAGAGGCTTTTCGTTTACCCACGATCTGCCAGGTAATTATGCCATAAATTATGTATCATTTTCTTTAAGTATTTGTACATGATTTGGCTCTTAAAAACCTCTCTGGAGTTCTGTGTGCTTCATCCCAGAACATGAATTCAGTTCTGCTCAACTAATCCTTTTGTTTTTCTTGGAAACCCCAAGTTAAAAGAAGCTACCTGGATATTACGGTAAAAAGTTATTTCAACTTCCAACATCATCCTAGGATTCAGATTAAAAAGACAAAATAGCACCCAGCCCTACACACAAGGGGACTCAACTGGGGACTATCCCTATTCATAAGTGCTCCTCTTTCACCAGCACGTAGAATTTCAGGGGAAGAAATACTCAGTCAAGCTTATGTATATTTTTTTAAAGATATAATGAATATCCAAAGCATTAATGCTACAACCCAGAAACCCATTCCTTTCCTCTATTGAATTTCAATTTAATTATCTTCATAGTGCTGACTCATAAATAACCTCAAAGTGGAGAAAATGGAAATACGATTCATAGCTATATCATCATTTGCAGATGATGAGAAATTGAGCAAAACATTTGGTATTAAAACTTCTGAATAAATCAGTCTGAGGGACTTGATCAATGTATGCAATTATTTCACATAAAAATAGCATCAGTTGTCAAAAAAAGAAAGCAGATAGTGCTGAAATGTTAAGGCCAGGTTAGTGTCGTGATTCATTATAAAATATTTTTTTGGCTACGTTCAACGATGAACTTGTCCAGTTCCCCCACTAACCATTAGTGTCTTATTTTATAAATGGAAAAATTAAGGTATTCATACAACTTGACGTCAACCTGGCCCGAGAATGTCACTCTCTTAACACAGATTGAAATGTATTTGACTCTTGGTCTTGCATGAGGCCATCTCTTAAGACAAATGCATGAGGAGCATACCATTTGGGAGCTGTTCTGAGGCTTCGAACATAATGATCTAATCACATTTTTGTCCTTATTATGAAGAACTTACACTTGTCAGGTGGTGGAATTAGATTCAAATAGAAACGCTCATATTGTTAATGGCTAATTTGGAGGAATAAGGTTTTAACATTCAAAATTCATTGAACAAAGAACTATTGAGTAATTATGTTCATGAATATAGCACTCTAAGAAACATGTGAGAGTTTTAAACATGGAACATTTTAGAGGCATGCACTCAAAAAAAAAAAAATGCCATCTGTTTTAATACACCTACCCACTGTTTTGTTGGGTTCAATCTCAACTTTCCTACTGTTTGACAGATCTTGCAGCCCTCTTTTCTCCTAGGAGCTGAGCTGCAAAACTCCTGAGTTTTTGTTTTTTGATACCTTTCTTTCTTTACCTATCTTTAGCTGTGCTGGCTCTGTACTGCTGCCTGGGCGTCTCATTGTCATGGCTTCTCGTGTTGCAGAACACGGGCTCGAGGCTGCAAGAGCCTCAGGAGCTGCAGCTCCCGGCTCTACAGCACAGGCTCAGTACTTGTGGTACATGGGCTTAGTTGCTCCATGGCATCTGGGATCTTCTCAGACCAGGGATCGAACCCATGTCTCGTGCATTGACAGGCCAACTCTTTTACCACTGAGCCACCAGGGAAGTTTCCTGAGTTTCCTTCAGAAGTGACGCTTCATCCACCTTATGCCAATTTCTCATGAATTAGGTCAGCATATGCTTATCTCATTGAAAAAGACCCTGACATTGGGAAAGATTGAAGGCAAAAGGAGAGAGGGGCATCAGAGGATGAGATGGTTGGAGGGCATCACTGCGTCAATGGACAGGAATTTGAGCAGACTACCGGAGATGGTGAAGGACAGTGGGGCCTAGCATGCTGCAGTCCACGGGGGCGCAAAGCAGCAGACATAATTTAGTGACTGAGCAAAACAACAATATGCATATCTCCAATCCAAGGCTCTCTCCTGCCTTAGGTTCACTCCTCCTCATCCAATACAGGAGGCGGAGGTCCTTAAAGCTGAGTCTGTTTCGTGTCATGGCATAACAGTAGGTGAAAAGTGATGTTATTTTATGCTTCAGTATCACAAAGGGTCATAACTAAGGTTTTCCTGTGCCGTAGCTGATTCACTTCAGGGATCACAAAAGCCAACTGGTGAACTTTCAAGAATTTGGCAAGTAGGCTGCTAAGCCATTGCTAGCTTGAAATTGACCATAGTAGGCATATTTAGACAATTCTCCCCATGGAAATCAGCAAAGATTACAACTGGGGTTTGGGCGAGGGCAAGGGAGCCCATTGTTAAACACTGACCAGCATGCCACTGGTCAGAGAAGCAGCAGTTTATTGAATGTCTACTATAGCACATGACATGGTCATCGAAAAATCATGGCACTTAATTCTTACACTGACACTGCAAAACAGGCACTGATACTGCCTTCTTTTTTTTTTCTTTCAGAGACTCCAACAGAAGCTCAGAGATGGAACTTGCCAGAATGCAAATCACTGCCTGAAGGGTTATAAAGTCTAAACTTTAGCTGTCTGCTTTGCCTCACTGACCTCTATCAGCTCCATCCTTTATCTCCACAGGTTTTAGGACTGGAAGAAATCTTAAATGTTCTCTAGTCCAATCAGCCAGTTAGTCAGATCTGCATTATAATAAACCCCCAGCGGTTGCCCTGCCTGGGATCCAACACTCCCAGTGATAGATTCATGTTTGAAAACTGTTATTCTTAGAAAGGGCGTTCTTGTTTTGAATAAAAATTCCCTTTTGCCACCTACCATCAGTTTTTGTCCGACCCATAGACAATTTGAGTATGGTAACTGCTCTACAGGTCTCTATAAGCCTAGCATCTCAGAAGCCCCATGAAGAGAATTGAAAACAAAACTCATTTGTCTCAGCTTCACACCCTGCCTTCACATCACCCCTGCAAGCATTTGTTGATCAGCTAATCAGAGATATTTGCCAGGCTCCACACTGATATACAAAGATGAGTAAGGCTGTGCCTGGCCTTTAGAAGCCCTGCAGCGCCGAGGATCTTGTTAGAAATGCAGTCTTAGGTCTCCCTGAGACCCCTGGCTCTTGTGAATCAGAATCCACATTTTACACGTCACAGGTGAACTTATCTACAAAGCAGAAGCAGACTCACAGACCCAGAGAACAGGCTTGCAGTTGCCCAGCAGGTGGGGGCTTCTGGAGAGGGGAGTGGGTGAGGAGTTTGGGGTTAGCTAATGCGAATGGTTACATAAAGTATGGATGAACTAGGTCCTATTGTATAGTTTATATTCAATATCCTATGATAATTCATAATGGAAAAGAACATGAAAAAATGTGTGTATGTATATATATATATATATATATATATAACTAAATCACTTTGCTATACAGCAGAAACTAGCACAGCATTGCAATGAAAATGAAAGTTGTTAGTCCGTCGTGTCCAACTTTTTGCGACCCTATGGACTATAGCCCACCAGGTTCCTCTGTCCATGGGATTCTCCAGGCAAAACTACTGGAGTGGGTAGCCATGCCCTCCTCCAGGGGATCTTTCCAACCCTGGGATCAAACCCTGGTCTCCTGTGTTGCAAGTAGATTCTTCACTGTCTGAGCCACCAGGGAAGCCCTTATTTCAATTTTTAAAAAAATTTTTTAAAGAATTTACATTTTAACAAGGTCTCCAAGTGGCTCTTCTGTACCAGAAATGTTGAGAATTCGTAACTCCTGGAGACTGGAGCCTCTACTTTTCTGAAGCAATAGGTTTCTATGATTCTCCATGATTTATATTTTCATGAAGGATTTTTCTTAAGATCCAAGAAGCACCTGCGTGACTCTGGAGCTGCTGGTCTTTATCTACATGATTCTCTTTCTGTCTTGAAAGAGGTTTTGAACAGGTAACACAGTTATGCCACAGGCGGTTCACCTTAAGTTCCCCCGTCCCTCAGAGTTCATGGACAGTTTTCAATGGCCATCGTAAAAAGGACCCAAAGTACTGTGATTCCAGGATATGGCGCATGGATCTGGTGTATTTTTATAGCTGGATTTGATTGTATGTCTAGGTTCCTCTGCAGTCTGCATTCAGAGTTCACACTGCAGTTTACCTTTGAGGGTGTCCTGCAGAGCAAGACACTGCAAGTGGGCAAATTCTCTTCTTTATTACACAGGCAATGTCAGCCCTTCCTAAGGGAAACACCAGTGAACCATCCAGAATCAGGAGAGACCATTTTTCTTTTTCGCTCTTCAAGAGTTACTAGACATATTTATCGAAGCTTTGAAGAAATGGCCTTCAACCTGGGAGTTCACCCCCTAAGAGGTCAGAAGTCTTTTCAGTCTGTGATGGTTGGCTTAATACTGAAACATGGATATAGAAGCAAAAAAAAAAAAAGTCCAGAGTAAATACACACAACAAAGCAAGGCAGATTTCAAGGTGGTATTTTAACCTGGGTCCTTTCAGGACATTTTAAAAGTTACAGGTTTGCTTGAAAAGCTAAAACATCACAGGGGACTGCCCCCAGTTATATAGACAAGCTCAGCGCTCAGTCGTACCCGACTCTTTGCAACCCCATGGACTGTAGCCCACAGGGCTCCTCTATTCATGGAATTCTCCAGTCAAGTATACTAGAGTAGGTAGCCACTCCTTTTTCCAGGAGATCTTCCCAACCCAGGGATTGAACCAACGTCTCCTGCATTGGTGAAGTGAAGTTGCTCAGTCGTGTCCGACTCTTTGCGACCCCATCGACTGTAGCCTGTCAGGTTCCTCTGTCCATGGGATTTTCCAGGCAAGAATACTGGAGTGGGTTGCCTGCACTGGTAGGCAGGTTCTTAATCTGATGCACACACACATCACTGCTATAACAAAGCCCATCTGCTTTCAAGCTTGAACACACGCACACATTCTGTACTAACAATATCATCACCAATAATCCACCCTTTCCTCTAAGAAAGCATTTATTTTGTTGCTAGGGTTACACTCCTCTTTTTCTCTGATACATGATAATTAAATTAGTCCTGAAAAGTAAGAACACTACATTTTTTTGTAAGAAACCGTCAGAAAACAAGTCGTTCTAAATGACTAAATTTTTAGCACCATTTACATCTCAAACCACTTTTTGGCTGGTTTTTCATTCTACTCACTTTTGCTTTCTTTACTCCTTTCCATTCTTGAAGTGAATGGTACACAGTTCACCAGTAACAGCACGAAGACTTCGCTGTGCTGTGTGGAGTGGTACTCTAAGGCGGGGTCCCCAGCCTCCGGGACCTAAGACCTGATGGTCAGAGGTGGAGCTGATGATGTAATGATAATAGGAACAAAGTGCGCAGCAAGTGTAATGCTCTCGCATCAACCTGAAACCGTCCTTACCCCCTGGGGTGTAAAAATTGTCTTTCATGAAACTGGTCCCTGGTGCCAAAAAGACTGGGGATCACAGCTCTAAGTGAAAGAAAGTGACAGGGTTAGTCGTTCAGTCGTGTCCGACTCTGTAGCCCACTGGGTTCCTCTGTCCATGGAATTCTCCAGGCAAGAATACTGGAGTGGGTTGCCTTTTCCTTCTCCTAGAAGCTGACTACTCCCTTCTCTCCCCCACCCCATCTTCAATGACCTCAGTCTGGCAACCTTAAACATGTATTTACACAAACACCACAAATCAGGGCTCATTTTTTGCTAGAATACAAACACCTTCCCCTTGTCATTTGCTCATAAGAAATGTGACCATCTGTAATAAGAGCACCTGTGGTGAATCCTGACCCTGTAAGTATATTTATTCAATGCATATACTTTGAGACAATATTTTTTTCTCTTTAGAGATCATTTTTTCTTACCACATCTAGTAGCAAAATATCTAAAGATTCACTGTGCTAATTATAAATGTTACAGTGTGTGTTCAATAAATACTTTCTAATTACCCTTTATTACATACAGGATAACCAAAACGTCATAGATGTCACAAGTTTTTCATAGAAAAATGTTCATGTCGTGTAAATTTAAAGTTGCATGTTATGTAAACATGTACATAAGTATGCTTATAAATGTACATACGTCTATATGTGGGCTTCCCCAATGGTTGAGCTATAAAGAGTTCACCTGCAATGCAGGTGACCTGGGAGACCCAGGGTCAATCCCTGGATTGGGAAGATCCCCTGGAGAAGAAAATAGCAACCCACTCCAGTATTCTTGTCTGGAAAACCCCACGGACAGAGGAATCCGGTGGGCTGCAGTCCATTGGGTCGCAAAGAGCAGACACAACTGAGCGACTGAAAACATGTTTATATTTGTACCAAATTCAATTAATAAAGCTCAGTGAATGTAAAGTTATATCACTAAATATAATACTAAATCGATGACATCAGAATTATCAATATAAATTTGATATCACAAATGACTGTGATGAGGTCGTCTTCATTCTCTAATCATATACATTGACTTCTCTGTTAATAAAGTAGATGAACATCACTGACATTCTTCGGTGGGGTGAGTGTGCAGTACTTCAGAAGGAATACTGTCCCACTCTAGAAGTGTTCTAGGAGGTGCCAGAAGACAGGACTTCAGATGTCCCTTTAGGCACTAATAGGCTAGGTTGTTATTAGTCTTTTTAGACCCAGAGTCCTTCCTGTCTGATCATCATACTAAATTCCATTTCTCTCCCAGCCCACATTCCACGGGGTCCTCCAGGGGAGAGGAAGCCGCTCAGGATGCCTGACCCAGAACGGTTTCCCCCCACCACCACCGATGTCATGAAATTTTCCCACCAAGTTGCTCCTGGGGCCAGCCCCCCACTAAGCGCCCACACATCCTCCTATCTGTACACACACTCTATTGACACATGCCAGGTTTGGAGGTATCATGTTTAATTAAGTCATCCATATAATGTTGCTGCTGCGAAGTCGCTTCAGTCATGTCCCACTCTGTGCGACCCCATAGACGGCAGCCCATCAGGCTCCCCCGTCCCTGGGATTCTCCAGGCAAAAACACTGGAGTGGGTTGCCATTTCCTTCTCCAATGCATGAAAGTGAAAAGTGAAAGTGAAGTCGCTCAGTTGTGTCCAACTCTTCGTGAACCCATGGACTTCAGCCTACCAGGCTCCTCCGTCCATGGGATTTTCCAGGCAAGAGTACTGGAGTGGGGTGCCATTGCCTTCTCCGCATCCATATAATAACTCTGTCTAAAAAGGAAAACTGATCTCAAACATCGGACTTTGAAATGAGAAAGGACAGAATCGCCCACTTTTAGCTTGTAGTAGAAACCTACCAGAGGGCTGGGTCCTAGTGTTTTGGTGACAGAGAACAAGCAGGAGAGGATCCACCTTCCACCTCTGCCATCTTCGCAAACGGGCTACAGTCCCTGGCACATTTGTTGAGGACCTATGTGAGCTTCCCTGGTGGCTCAGATGGTAAAGAATCCGCCTGCAATGCAGGAGACCTGGCTTCAATCCCTGAGTCGAGAAGATCCTC
This sequence comes from Bos indicus x Bos taurus, assembly GCF_003369695.1. Classification (NCBI taxonomy): domain Eukaryota; kingdom Metazoa; phylum Chordata; class Mammalia; order Artiodactyla; family Bovidae; genus Bos; species Bos indicus x Bos taurus. The sequence continues at coordinate 81,660,151 of NC_040087.1, forward strand.
TGGAGAAGGAAATGGCAACCCACTCCAGTATTCCTGCCTGGAAAATCCTATGGACAGATGAAGTTGGCTGGCTACAGTCGATGAGTTTGCAAAAAACTGGAGAACCAACTGAGGGACCAACATTTTCCCTTTACTATGGGCTAGTCCCTGGGACCAGGCTCTTTCACATCATTTCACTCACCTGGTCCTCAATGCAAGCACATGATAGGGAGATTAAATTTTCATTTCCTGGAAGAAGACAGTGAAGCTGAAATGAACTGACTTGTTCAGATTCAAACCCAGAATCACCTGGTTCCCAGAGCCTGACCTCTCTCCCTCAATCACACAACCTGTAATTCTAGAATCCATGGCAGAATGTTAAAATGGGAAGGTCATCAAGTACAAGCTACTGGGTGTCCAGGGAAATCAGAGGTTCAGAGGGGAAAATCCCTGTGGACAGGATGAAATAGATCTCTTTCCTTGCACCTTTGAACAGACGGGAGTTCCGGCTCTGTCATTAACCTCCTGTGAGCCTCCACGGAGTCCTGCTCTATGTTCCTTTTACTCATTTGTAAACAAGATTCATTCTTACCCCCAACTTGCTTCACGGGTGGTGCCGATGAAGTATATAATGTCTGTAAAAAGTCTTTGAGCACATCAAAGACAAAGCTATATAAATACTATATTATTATACATGTTCCCATAGGAAGCATCTCCAGGACCTTTGATCCATAAATATTTCATTGACTCAACCCAGCCAAAGCCATCTTAAACTCTGAGGCATCTTAAGGTAATTGACCACAGAAAGAGTTCAAAAAGTAATGCATTCAGCATCCGCATCACAGCTGTCTCTCTTCTTAACTCTTTAATTTCACCTTGCTTATTTTAAATAATTTTATATAATTTTTCATATTTTCAATTTGAGGGTGAGTATGTAGCTACATGCAATGTTAGGCTCTATGAACATTAAGTATGGTGCTAATATTAACCCATAAAGTACATAAATACAGTGGATGCTGACACCAAAAAAATTCATATTTTTCAGAGGTAAGAAACCCTAAAATATTCAGGTCTCTCCCCTCAAAAATAACAAAGTAGATACTCCTAAATCTATTTTTTTCTGCTTTTATAGATTTTTGGATTTAATTTCATTCCATTTCTATAGGTAAGACAACAAATAGATTTTCACATCATTTGAAGAAGGAATAAATTTAAATTATACAATTTCCTAAAGAATCAAATCCATTGTTACTTTCTCTATATCATTATTGGACTGCTTCAACTTGTGAGACAAATAAAAATTATGTTAGAATTAACTAAATTAACTTTACTATAAATACAGAGAAGCTCCCCATCTTCAAACCCAAAAGGAACCTTGGGACAATTAACAGTTGTTGATAATTTTTACAGATGAACATTCTTCAGCAAAAATCTTAGTAAACGAGTTTAAATGCAAATCATCCTTGAAAGTACTAAGTAGTAAAGAAAAACTTCAGAATTTTGAAGTAATACTGTAACAGGTTAAAAGTATTCTAATAAATATGTGACTGCAATTCCAGGAAAATAAAGCAGAATTGAAAACAATTAGCTGGTTTACTCATTTAATATCAATGTTTATCTGGTTTCTACTCGGCTGACTCAAAAAAAAAAAGAAAGAAAGAGGAATGATGAAGGTGATTTCATTCCCCTAAAGGTTACATCAGTGGGAGTAAGAGTTCCCACTCAGCTTCGTAACAGATGTGGACTGACGCTTGTAAAGACATGTTAATCATCAAGATCGTTACCAAAAGAAAAAAAAAGGAAAAACTGATCTAACAAGCATGTATTTTCATAGGGTATTCTATCAGACCAACATTGCACAGAAAATACAGATTCCTCTTTATCTTCTGACTTTGATGAGTATGGAAAGTTCTAGAAGCATATTTTATTCTTAACACATTTGGTCTCCTGTTTTATTCTAGCAGTAATGGCTCTGTCCCAGACAGGACACTCTATTTGTAAGTGTTTAGTTACCTGTGGGTTAACGGATGTATCACTGAATCCATGAAACCAAAGGATCATGCTTAAATCAATGATAACATTTTGGGCCGTATGAAATTTCACATGCAATCCACAAGTCACTCAGGTTCCAGCATGCCTGTTCGGAACTCTCCACCAGCCCTGTGAAATATTGCCTTCTCCAGGACACAGAAACGCTGCCTCATGGTCTCATGGCTCTCATCTTGGACCCTGGCCAGTATAAAGAATGGTCATATGCTCACCAAAACGTGCTCGGTGTCCACCAGACACATCAAATTTGTCATTTTTATTAGCCCCTAAAACACATCCATTCAGTCATTACACAAATAACCACTGAGTATCTGCAAATGTTCTAGGTGATGGAGATATAATACAGGACACAGAGCCACCTTCCTGGATGGGGTGGGGGTAAGGATCATGAGTGGGCAAGCAAATTCTCAATGGTGTAGATTCAGAGAGTTGTATCATTTATGAAGAAATTAAACTGTGATCAGAGAATACGGCCAGTCTGGTGGGCTGAGGAGGTGATCAAGAAATGCTTGCCCAAGGAGAGGACATTCAAGGGGCAACTCAAATGGAGAAAAGGACCAGACTGTTCAGAGAACTGTCAGCACAAGTCCAAGGTCAGGCAGAGCTGGAGTCCCCTTAGAGAAGAGCATCAGTACCAAAGGTCGTGATGGGGTCACAGAGGAAGACCAGGAGTGGACTTGGGGCCACCATAAGTGGTCAGGGCCAGCGTCGGGCAGGGAAGGGTGTGGGAGAAGCAGAGCTTGGGGTAGGATTCCAGGAGACATTAAATGATGGTGCATCCGTCGACAACCTCACAGCAGTGGGTATGATTCCAAGAGACATGGAATTATGGTGCATCCATAGACAACCTCATAGCAGTGGGTATGATTCCAAGAGACATGGAATGATGGTGCATCCGTAGACAACCTCACAGCAGTGGGTATGATTCCAGGATACATGGAATTATGGTGCATCCGTAGACAACCTCACAGCCGTGGAAAGAAAAAGTTTTCCAGAGGTTGACAAGGAAAGACTTACTAAGAAAAGCAAGGTGTGACGTTCATACATTGAAATGCTCTCCATCAATAAAAAGGAATAATAGGGATACTCAGTCGGTCTGGAGGAAGAGGTAACGTGTACACTAAGTTAAAGAAGAACTTCTAACTACAAGTTACTTAGATGAACTAATGTGTACATGTAGTTAAAGAGGCTATACCCCGTGTGGTTGTGCTTACACCCGCCCCTGAACAGGGCAAAACCGTGGAGACAGAACTCACATGACCAGTTGTTGAGAGGAGGCCTGACTTCAAAGAAGCACGAAGGAATTTTTATAAAGGGGGATGGCTCACTCAGTGTCTCAAGGGTGGTGCTTACACAACTGGGTCCATTCGTCAAAATTCACAGAAAAATACACATTGTCATGGTCCATTTTACTGAATATAAACTGCACTTCAATAAACCCAGCTTTACTGATGTTGAAGCTGAAGCTCCAATACTTTGTCCACCTGATGCGAAGAGCTGAACCATCTGAAAAGAGCCTGATTCTGGGAAAGATTGAGGGCAGGAGGAGAAGGGGACGACAGAGAATGAGATGGTTGGATGGCATCACCGACTCAATGGACATGGGTTTTGGTAACCTCCGGGAGTTGGTGATGGACAGGGAGGTCTGACATGCTGTGGTTCATGGGGTCGCAAAGAGTCGGATATGACTGAACGAACGAACTGAACTGAAACCCAACTTTGAAAGGGTTTGGGAAAAAGAACATGTCATATATTACTTTGGGGGTTAAAAAAAAGAGAGAGAGAAAATGAAGAATATATGTTTTCATTTTTTTATGTACCTATACAAAAGTCTGGAAGTATAGATAAATGAATAATAATTGCTATTTGTTAGGAGCCGGAACTGGATGAATAAAAGAAAGGTGGGGGGAAGTTATCTGCTATTTACCTACACACCAAAGAAAAGAAAAGGTAGATAGCGCTAAGTCGTGTCCAACTCTTGTGACTCCATGGACTGTAGCCCATCAGGCCCCTCTGTCCATGGGATTTTCCAAGCAAGAATACTGCAGTGGGTTGCCATTTCCTTCTCCACGGGATCTTCCCGACCCAGGAATCAAACCCAGGTCTCCAGCATTGCAGGCATATTCTTGACCGATTGAGCTATCAGGGAAGCCTCACCTACACATCAACTAACTTCAAAATAAGTAAGTAAAGTTCTTTAAATTTGTATTTGTGAAGAAAAGGGAGAGAGAGAACTCCAGGAAGAAAGCTAAGATTTAACTAACAACTGGGTGGGTAATGGTTATCAGATTAATCATGACAGGGTTGCCCTCGAAGGAGCAAGGTTTGAGTGTGGACTGGGAGGGCAGTAAGGATGAATCTTTTGTTGCTCTTCATCAAAGTGATGGTCAATTTTATACGTCAACTTGCCTGAGCTAAGGGACACCAAGAAGGCTGGTAAGACATTGTTTCTGGGTGTGTCTATGAAGGTATTTCTGGGGAGGATTAGTATTTGATTTGGTAGACTGAGTGAAGACCACCCTCACCAAGACAGGAGGGCATCACCCAATCCACTGAGGGCTTGAACAGAACAGAAAAGCAGAAAATAGGAAACGTACTCTTGGTTTGAGCCGGGACATCCATCTCTCCTGCCCTCTGATGCCGGCGCTCCTGGTCGTCAGATCGAATTACACCACCAGCTCTTCTAGGTCTCCGGTTTACAGGCAGTAGACCTGAGGACTTCCCAGCCTCCACAATCACGTGGTTCCATTCCTATAATGAATCTCATCTTACCTCCACCTTCCGTTTCCTGTTGGTTTTCTTCCTCCGGGGAACCCCAACTAACTGTGATGTTGGACTTCCAGATGCAGCAGGGGAACAAGCTAGCATCTGTGCTCATCTCACCCGCAGAGCGAGCTCCAGGCCCGAGATGAGTATCATCCGCCAATAGCGGGCGTTCTAAGCCACTGGACAGGATGAACCCTTAGATACAGAGGACAGAGAAGGAAGCAGAGTTCCGAGGCCGTCCCACGGGAAACACGTGTACAGAGGCTCAGCTGGTGACGTCAGGGAAGGCGCTGACCCAGGGGTCAAGGGAAGACTGTATCTTAAGAAGGGAAGTCTGGTCCAACCTATCAGAGGCCTCTGAGCCGTCCATCTAGAGAAGAACCAGAATGGATGGCTGAATTTCCCATGATGCTCTTTGGTGATGCTGACGAGAGCTGCCTTAGAGAAGGAACTGGGGCCGGCACTTGGTTGGAATGAATTTATTTCGGGGAACATAGGAAGTACGGATTGATGACAGTGAGTGCACACTACAGAGACGACTCTGCAAAGGGATATTAGGTTAAGGAAGAGTTAGTTTTTGTCTGATTGATGTCACCCCGTGTCTGTGAACTGGCAGAAGTAACACAGCGGGGAGAAATAAGAGTTTGCAAACAACCTGAAATTCCCAATTTGATCAGAGTTATTTGCAAGATGTTGCTTCATAAATTTCCATCTGTAAGTTCTGTGTGTCCAATATATTGCTTAAAAGAAATGCTCTGCTGTGGGTTTAATTATCTATTTGTTGTGGCCTAAAACAGCACAACCTCATGCTCTTTCAAAATGATTCTGTGCAGAAGCAGCTATTAATTTTCAAAGTCTCTATTTAATAAAGGTCATTACAGCTATTTCAATAATATTGTTGTCATTTGTTTTTAATGCATCTCGGCATTTTTCTTTCTTTGAAATTAGATGACCTTTTAGGGTATATCCTCCATGGGCATGATGAGTTTATGATGACTGTCAAACACTTTACCCACAACCAACGGTATTCATTGTAGTGTGGCTTTTATAATAGTCATTTAAAAAAAATCATCCTTTTAGAGATGGAGCACAAGAAATGTAAAAAACAAGTAGAATACAATATCTTCCCATAGGAAATTTATCACCTGAAAATGAGAGTTAAAATATTAATAGATGCACCAATCATTAAAATATGTTCTGTGTTAAGTTTCATAAAAGAGGGATCAGCCACTCCAGGGACTTGGACAGAGTGGAGATCGATTTCCACCCCATGTGAGGAAAGAGGGTGAGGCAGGAAGTGTCCCTGGAGAAAACAAACGGGGCTTGCAAGTGAGGGAATTTTGAGAGGGTTTATTTACAGAAGGAGCTCTGTAAACAGAGGTGTGGGAGTTGGGGAACCACAGCCCGGCACCCTAGGGCCGCTAGCAGCAGGAGCTGTTACCACCGGAGCTTGAAGGGCTGAGTGTTCACTCAGAGCTGAGGGGGATGGGTGCATTCTGGCCGAGAAGCAGCAAGCTTTAGTCAAAGGCCATGACCAGCCAGAAGTGACCTCCCAGCGGGAGCCACGGATGAAATTCCCTGACCTCTTGCCCCTCTTTCCTCTGACCTCCTGCCAGGGTTCCCCACAGGCCTGGGGACCCATCCATGTAGACCAGACAGCATCCTGAGAGCCAGAGATGGTAGACTCGGAGGGAGAATTGGACAGAGCTGAAATAGAAGGTTCCATGAAGGAGGTGGCATGGGGCCTGAGATTTAAAAATGAATAAAGGAAAGGAATGAGAGTTTGGGATTAGCAAAGGCAAACTATTGATATACGCAGGATGGATAATCAACAAGGTCCCATTGTATAGCACAGGGAACTATATTCAGTATTCTGTGACGAAGCGTAGTAGAAAAGAATATGAAAAAGAACATGTATGTGTGTGACTGAGTCACTTAGCTGTCCAGAAAAAATTAACACAACACTGTAAATTAATTATACCTCAATAAACCTTTTTTAATTCACCAAAAAAAAAAGACTAAATAGAGAGTAGATGTGCTCTTCTTTGTAGGAGTCATAGCAAGACCAAATGTTGAAAACTGCAAACAAGAATTACGGTTTGCCATCAACTTTGAATACCCGTAGGGTTAGATACAGAAAGAAGAATAGGAAATATAGTTCAGAGGATTTGGACAGAGCAATAAATACTGTGCTCAGGGTTTCAGCTTGATTTTGCAGAAAATGAAAAGTCATTGAAAAAACCTAGTCTGCCAGTGAAGCAGAGAGAAAGAGAGAAGCCCCAGATTAGAGGCAGTGGAAAAGAGAGAAAAATTACCTCGGAAAGTGCTGAGATGTGGACCATTGTATTTCTCTAATGTTCTCTGTAGAATAATCTAATTAAAATCATTTTCATCTAGGCAACAATTTAAATGAATTTCCCAGAATATCAGAGATTCAACTATAATCAGTACATTTCCATTAGCACGATGAATAAGAAATATTTGGAGGAAAGAAAACGACTGCCTTCTTTTCCTGGCAAAAGGCACTTTAGAATTTAACCAGATTCTGAGTCTACATTTTCACTCTACAAAAAAAAAAAAAAATGGTACAGCTGCTGTGGAAAACAGTGTAGCAAATATCTAAAAGGTTATACACAGAACGATCACAAGACCCGGCAAGTTCACTCCCAGATACAGAATCCAAAAGACATGAAATCAGGGACACCAATAGACATCGGTATCTCATGTTCACAGCAGCATTATTTACAGTAACCAGAGTTAGGGAGCAATCCAAGTGTCCATCAATAGGTAAACAAATAAACCAAATGTGGTTTGTACACATAATGGAATATTATTCAGCCATAAAGGGAATGAAATGTTGATATATGTTACGGCTTGGATGGATCTTGAAAACATTACACTTGGTGAAATAAATCAGACACAGAAGGACCAATATTTTATGATTTCATTCATCGGAGGCAACTGAATTGGCAAGTTCATAAAGACAGAACATAGAGTAGAAGTTATAAGAAGTGAGGGAAGAGATTTTGATTGTTTAATGACAAAGGGTCTCCATCGGGAACAATGAAAAAGTTTAGGGTATAGACAGTGTTGATGGTTACACAACACTATGAAAGTGTTTTATGCCATTAAACTGACACAAATAGTGAAAATGACAAACACTATTACTTATATTTTACCACAATTTAAAAGGGCTTCCCAGGTGGCCCGTGGTAAAGAATCCACCTGCCAAGCAGGAGACTTGGGTTCAATCCCTGGGTCAGGAAGCCACCCTAGAGAAGGAAATGGCAATCCATTTCAGTGTACTTGCCTGGGATTCCCAGGGACAGTGGAGCCTGGCTGGCCCAAGTCCACGGGGTCACAAAAGAGTCAGACACGACTGAGCAAATCAACAACAACCCAATTTAATAGGTAAACTACTGACCCACATGACAAATATTTGCATCAATATTTATTTGTGCAACAAATACATGCAACGAATCTTACTAGCAATATTTACATAACATTACATCAATATTTCTTCTTGGTGTAACTTGTGTGAAGAAGAAAGGTCCTCTGTGTTTGAGGGTTTTCAGCTCAGCTCAGCTCAGTCGCTCAGTTGTGTCCAACTCTTTGCGACCCCATGAATCGCAGCACGCTAGGCTTCCCTGTCCATCACCAACTCCTGGAGTTCACTCAAACTCATGTCCATTGAGTCGGTGATACCATCCAGCCATCTCATTCTCTGTCGTCCCCTTCTCCTTCTGCTTCCAATCCCGCCCAGCATCAGAGTCTTTTCCAATGAGTCAACTCTTCGCATGAGGTACCCACCTTTTTTCTTTTTTTTTTTCCAAAAGAAAAACCAAAGTCTAATTGAATTTTGTGTGTGTATATCAAGCATTAACAATGTGCAGAAAAGATTTATAAATGTTTTTCCTTATGAATACATTCACTGAGCCTACTTCGTCAAAAAATTGTAATGTAGCTCTTTATTTTTAAAAACATTGTAGGTATGCACCAGGTCAAAAACACTTCTATCTTCCTTGAGTTGTTCTTGTTGTTTTTCCAGCACATGCGTGCTCAGTCATGTGACTCTTTGACACCCCGTGGACTGTAGCCCTCCAGGCCCCTCTGTCCATGAGATTCTCCAGGTAAGAATTTTAGAGTGGGTTGCCATTTCCTCCTCCAAGGGATCTCCCTGACCCAGGGATTGAATCTGCATCTTCTGAGACTCTTGCATTGGCAGGCTGATTCTTCGCCACTGAGCCACCTGGCTATGCGTATTTTTTTTTCAGTAGCATTTCTTAAATTGCTTAAATCGCCTACTAACAAAGCTTGTACCAGATCCAGGCAGCCATTGCTCACACTGTAAATTTTGGGGCTCCACGAATCATGCTACTGTGTAGCAAGAATACCACCCTTACTCTCTTGTTAACAAAACAAAATCACACACACACACTGAGGGAGCGGGGACTTTTCTTATTCTAAGACACTATTCGAAGTGACCAATTCACATAGAAGGAAAGACCTAGCTGTACAGCCGTGGTAATTTTACAAACCATACACTGTCTTGGCTTCCGTTAAGGAAATACTGTGATTTTTAATGAGACACAAGGAAACCAAGAGGGGTCATTCTAATGCAAATAGGTCCTTCCAAGCCATTCACCAGTGGAAAACTTCTTGAATAGTGCAAAAGTTACAATGTTTGTTTAGTTCCTTTTAGTTGTTTCTATTTTTTTTTTTTTTTTAGTCTGTTTTACTTTAATCAGAGCAAAAAAATAACAGAAAGAAAAAGGAGTGAAAAGCTTCCAGGAACAGTTCAGAAACTTTTCAGTTCAGTTCAGTTCAGTCGCTCAGTTGTGTCCAACTCTTTGCGACCCCATGAATCGCAGCACGCCAGGCCTCCCTGTATCGCAGCACGCCAGGCCTCCTTGTCCATCACCAACTCCCAGAGTTCACTCAGACTCACGTCCATCAAGTAAGTGATGCCACCCAGCCATCTCCTCCTTTGTCGTCCCCTTCTCTTCCTGCCCCCAATCCCTCCCAGCAGCAGAGTCCTTTCCAATGAGTCAACTATTCGCATGAGGTGGCCAAAGTACTGGAGTTTCAGCTTTAGCATTATTCCTTCCAAAGAAATCCCAGAGCTTATCTCCTTCAGAATGGACTGGTTGGATCTCCTTGCAGTCCAAGGGACCCTCAAGAGTCTTCTCCAACACCACAGTTCAAAAGCATCAATTCTTCGGCGCTCAGCCTTCTTCACAGTCCAACTCTCACATCCATACATGACCACAGGAAAAACCATAGCCTTGACTAGACAGACCTTTGTTGGCAAAGTAATGTCTCTGCTTTTGAATATGCTATCTAGGTTGGTCATAACTTTCCTTCCAAGGAGTAAGCGTCTTAATTTCATGGCTGCAGTCACCATCTGCAGTGATTTTGGAACCTTTAACAGTGTCTATTTTACTTAAGGAGACACTGGAAGGCATGTATGTATCCAAGTGGAAGATGAGAGCTGAGAAGAACTGAGTGTGGGGGAAATAGCTCTTCCTTGAGTCAAGGAAATGGGAAATCAATCCCCCGCCCCCTGCTCCAAAGCAGAGAACTCATTAAGTAGAAGCCTCATTACATAACCCACATATTTAAAATCTTTTCTTAATCTTTCAGCAAGATTCATTTTCATCTACTCAAAGAATAAATTAAGAACTTACACATTGAGGACAGAAAAGTAAAAGATGGAGAGCATCCTTATATCTGAAAAAGTCCATTCCTTTTATTAATGCTTTTCTTTTAAAATAGTGTTTCTAAAGCATCTATTTTATTTTCTGTTAAGATAAATGAAAAGCAAAGATGATTTTGTTTTACACCTGCCTGAACAATAATAAAGTTTCCTTATACCAAATAAGCCAGAATCTTCACTGAGAAAGTAGTGACAATTCATAAGGGAAAAACTAAAAAATTTCTCATTTATTGATGTTTTAAAGAACAGTGTATTTATTTAAAAGGTAAAATTTCTCCAATACTTATAGATGTAAATTGTTTTCTAAATACCCTGTTTCACTTTTCTTCACCATAAAACAATCCTAAAAATATTAATACTAATTCTTTGGACCAATATTTATAACAATAAAATTTTGTCTCCTTGTAAAGGAAAGCATTGAGGTTAAATTGTTTTTAGTGTTATCTTGTTATCCAAACCCATACTTGATCCAACAATAAAGTTTTGAACTGTGCCTTATGGTTTCAGAATAGTCATTAACGCAGAAGATTCTCAATTTTCTGTGTGAATTTCTCTCATAACAATTTTTTGTCCACTTACTCACCTCTAAGCAGACTCCAGTGGTTAGAAAAAACAAGAACATTGAAACTGTAGTGGTTTTGGATATTGTAGCCCACTTCGGCAAAATGCTAAAATGGGTCCATCTAAGCAGGATTATTTTTTAGTGTTGAACTTCAGAATTCAACCCTGCTTTCCTTTCTCTTTGATTATTAACTGATGAAATAAATCTCCTGAATGACTTATCATTAGTCCAAAAAGACTATCTTTGCCATCAATGGGCCACAAAGGCAGGAAAGATGATTCTAGGGGAGGTCTTAGAGTGATCTGAAATGTCATATCATTCAGGTAGCAAGATTTTGGCCTTTTGAATACAATGGGATTTTAAGATTTGCAGCAAACATATTTTTTAAAGAAAAAAGTAGACATTTTTCACAAGCACCCTGATTTTTAGGTTTCTGTTAATTTCTAGAGCAAAATTAAATTTTAAGGACCAATATTAAAATGCATAAGATAGACCATGACATCACCTAACAGATTGTTTTCTATTTTACATTCCTGTGACCCTTTTCCCCACCACAATGGCTTGGGCAATGGTGTAACTGCCACCTTCCAAAATGGAGATGCTTATAATATTGGAAACCATCACTGACCATAGTTTAATATTGGATTACTCATATTGTTCTTTTCTTTCCTTTTTTTCACATAATATTGAGCAGAGTTCCCTGTACTCTACAGTAGGTCCTGTTGGTTATCTGTTTTAAATACAGCAGAGTGTACATGCCCATCCCAAACTCTCATTCTTTAATGATTACTTTAGGACTAAAGGGCTTTCCTTGTGGCTCAGGTAGTAAAGAATCTGCCTGCAATGCAGGAGACCTGGGTTTGATCCCTGGGTTGGGAAGATCTCCTGGAGAAGGGAAAGACTATCCACCCCAGTATTCTGGCCTGGAGAATTCCATGTATAGTCCAGGGGGTTGCAAAGAGTTGAACATGACTGAGTGACTTTCACTTTCACTTTAGGACTAAAATCTAACATGGGCTTTATTTTCATTATTTTCCTTAACACTTAACTATTTTTGGACATTGATTATACTTTGTTTTGCTCTAGGTGAAATGTGGTAAGCTACCTCCAGATTCCTGTTTTCATATTTATATATTATTCATATTAGAAGTCTATGATTTTTTTGAAATGGCAAATTGAGAGGTATTATTGGTTCCAATCAAGTTCATTGGTCTCCTTACTTCCTAAATATCTACGGTGATTGTTCTCTCACTTATTTTTGAAAGTTTTCCGTCAACTTCAAAGATGCAGTCCCAAATTCATGTTCATGACTCCTTATAAGTGGAAAAGGTCACTGCTATTTGTTCTCTCAAACTTAAAAAAAAAATCGTTTCATAGTTCCAATAATCTACAATGTTTATACATTTGCTATCTGTAGGGAATGTAAGAGTGTTATATATTTTTTGCTTATTGTGCTATATTTGTATTTTAGCTAATGCTAGAAATGTGTGATATCCTTCAAAGAGTACTATCAAATGTTTATTTCAATTTTTCCTATTTATGAATAATGCCAAAGAATGCCACCCCAAAAGTCTTAGATATCCATTTTTCTATTACTCCTTCAATTATTTTATATAGCTGTTTTTAGTAGAAATCTCAAAGGCAAGGTGAATACAAAAACACACTAACAAAAATTTCTTTCTCTTTCTAATGCCAGGAAAAATCACTCCATCTTTAAGCATCCCTTCACTTAAGTGAATTAATGTTCCCTACTTACCTTCATCTTAAATAGACTATCCATTCCTTAAAGGACATTAACAGATTTTCAAATATAAATTAACCTAATATTGATTCAGTTCAGTTCAGTGGCTCAGTCGTGTCCAATTCTTTGCGACCCCATGGACTGCACCATGCCAGGCTTCCCTGTCCATCACCAACTCCCAGAGCTTGCTCAAACTCATGTCCACTGAGTCAATGATGCCATCCAACCATCTCATCCTTTGTCATTCCCTTCTCCTCCTGCTTTTAATCTTTCCTATTGGTGGGGGGGGGGGGGGAACCCACATCCATAACCACAGTGTTCACAAACTAATTATCTTCAATATAATTTTAAAGGATAAACCTTTGAAAGAATACTTAATGGAATTGGATTTTTTTTCCTTCTTAGTGTTATTATAATCTTTCACCTCATTCCTTTCATTTTTTCCCCCTGAAACATCCAGTCACTGTTAAGATTTTACAGGACAGTTTTCAGCCTGAATCCATATCCAGCTCATTTCAAAGATCCCTTCTGTGAATCTGCACCACCATTCCCCATGTACCTTGAGTTTAGTACTAGCTCAGTGGGAATATTTTTTAATTGAGATGGTTGCATTCTGAGCTTTTGCATGAGACTTTAAATGAGTCAAGAAGAAATGTTCATTCTAAACCACTTGAGTTGGACTTCCCAAAATTACTACTGTTTTTAAAATAACTTTAAAGAACAATAAATGTTTTTTTAAATGTAACTCTCTTGCCCAAAGTAGAACTCCACAAAACTCCCCAGAATCTTCACTCTTTATCATCATTGTATATTTACAGCCATCTTTCACCAAAAATATGCTGAGAACTGGAGAGTCTTATTAGTAAGAGGGTCATTTACTCTTAGATAATAGTGAAACTTGAACACTCACAATGTTGACAGAAGCATTATTTAAAATGCAGAGGGTGGGGTAGATAAACAGAACACGACAGAACCAAGGGGAATTCAGCAGCATGTGCTGGTCTTTATTTATTGAAATATTTTTCACGTTGTGAAGTCATATCTTTTGAATTCAGTGAGAGCAGATGGCCTGACATCCAAAGGAAATCACGAAAGATGTATAGAGTTCATGTTTTCAGAGAACCAGAGGGGCACGTGTCTAATCACTTTTCAGTCTAGTAATGTTGATATTAAAAAATAGAAAGTGAGTAAGCAAGAAAAAACACACATGTACACAATATTGTAAATCAGTGATGCTTCATCAGAAAAATTAAAAAAAGAAGAAGAATCATACATGCAATTGACTATGGTCTCTCACACACATTCAAGATTGCTACCACTGAGGACTTCCCTGGCAATCTGGTGGTTAAGACTTGGCCTTTCAATGGAAGGGGTGAAGGTTCAGTCCCTGTCAGAGAGATAAGACCCCACATGCCACTCGGCCAAAAACCCAAAACACAAAACAGAAACAGGCAGGAAAGTCAATAAAGACCTTAAAAGTGATTCCCATAATAAGGAAAAAAAAATTTTTTTTTTAATTATAAAGGGCTTCCCTGGGGGTCCAGTGGTTAAGGCTCTGCACTCCCAACGCAGGGGACCTGAGTTCAATCCCTGGTCAGGGAGCTAGATATCACCTGGAGCAACTTAAGTTCCCACATGTGTGCTCTGTCGTTCAGCCGTGTCTAACGCTTCGTGACCCCATGAACTGTAACTCGCCAGGTTCCTCTGTCCATGGAATTTTCCAAGCCAAGAATACTAGAGTGGGTTGCTATTTCCTATTCCAAGGGATCTTCCTGACCCAGGAACCGAACCCACATCTCTTTCGTCTCTTGCAAGGGCAGGCAGATTCTTTACCACTGAGACACCTGGGAAGCCTCACATGCCTCAGTGGAAATAAATAAATATATAAGCAGCTATCATTAAAAAAAAAAAAAAAGATTTCTACCACTGAAGCTGACGTAGTCAGGAAGCCAGGAAGTGAAGACCATATATTTCCAGGTCTTTGTTGTTCAGTCGCTCAGTCATGTCCAACTCTTTGCAATGACCCTATGAACTGTAGCCCACCAGGCTCCTCTGTCCATGGCATTCTGCAGGCAAGAATACTTGAGTGAGTTGCCATTTCCTTCTCCAGGGGATCTTCCCAACCCGAAGACTGAACCCATGTCTCCTGCATTGGCAGACAGATTTGCAATTTGCAGTTTGCAAATGAGAAGTCCAAAGAGGGGAGGTTTGCTTTCCCTTCACACCAACCATCCATCATGTGTATAAGTTCAGCGACTGCTGTTCTCGCACATGCATTGTTCAGACTCTCTCCCTCAGCTAACAGCTCCAACCCTGTGATTATATTTAAGCTCAAGTCTCTCCATTTGTTAAAAACAAGAACAACGAAGGGCAAGAGTGGTTTTGAAATTCCCTTAAGGTTACAAAGGAACCTGCTAAATAAATGCTTTGGAATAGAGGGACTGAGTGGCTGAGGAACACGTGTGGGAAAGCAGGGTCTCACTCTCATCAGTTTGCACCTTCTGGGCCATGTGACTGTATTGCTGATTCAAAACCTGCGTAAAACGTTTTCATATGCAGATTCCTGGACCTCACCCCAGACCTGTTGAAATGGAATCTCTGAAGGAATGCCCCGGAATCTTCATTTTAACAAGCTCACCAGGTGAATCTGACGCATAAGTAAATAGGCAACAAAGTGTTGCAAATATAAACACAGATGGCAGGCACTGAGAGGCCCTAGGTGTCAGGTCATACAAGAATGCTGAAAAACCACCGCTGCCAAAGAGAACCTCCCTCCCCAGCCTACTCTGAGGTCGGAAATTCTTTTGTTAGACATTCTGTCTCCAATCTGTCCTTGTAAAATTGTGATGCCGGGGCAGGGCGGAAAGGGAATTTTTGACTTCACCAAACTCAACCTTCAATCTACTTTCCCGATGTTATCTAATCAGCACAAAATCTTTTGAGAAACAGGCTTGCAAACGCTCCGTGATTTCACCATCCTTCTATGCCCACTGCAATCAGTTTTGATACTTAAGACTTGGCTGAAATTATTTCCTTGAAGGTCACCAAGGATCCTTCGCACACTGTGTCTTTTTCTCTTTCCTAGGTCTGTAGACTCCTTGCTTCTTGACACTCCTGTTTCCCAGGAATTTCCTGGGAAATGTCACCTTGCATGGTCCTGATTCTCCTCTTTAATTCATATGTGCTTCTCTATGTCTCCTGAACGCGTCCATCTCATTCCTGACAAGTCATTCTTGGGCCATCTTCTCTCTACCCCACCTTTCCGGCTATCATTTTCACAGGGTCATCTCATAGATAAGTATTTCTCAGCCTGGGCTCCTCTCCTGGGATACACAACTGCTTCTCCTGCCCTTCTGAGCATCACACCTAGATCTCTTATGGAAAAATCCACATCCACAGCCGTAGCCATTAGCTGTGTGCCAGGCACTTATCTGCATATTTCACAAACATAAACTCATACAATGCTCACAATTACCCTATTTTATCAAACCAGTCAATCCTAAAGGAAATCAGTCCTGAATACTCATTGGAAGGACTGATTTTGAAGCTGAAACTCCAATACTTTGGCCACCGAATGTGAAGAGCAGACTCACTGGAAAAGACCCTGATGCTGGGAAAGATTGAAGGCTGGAGAAGGGGACGACAGGGGATGAGATGGTTGGATGGCATCACTGACTCGAAGGACATGAATTTGAGCAAGCTCTGGGAGTTGGTGATGGACATGGAGGCCTAGCGTGCTGCAGTCCTTGGGGTCGCAAAGAGTAGGACACAACTGAGCAACTGAACCAAACTGAACTCTATTTTAAGCCTGAGGGAACCATGTGGGCTATGCTGTACCAAACTAATCAGTCGTGTCTGACTCTTTGTGACCCCAGGGACTGTACCCACCAGGCTCCTCTGTCCATGGGATTCTCCAGGCAAGAACACTGCAGCGTGCTTCCATTTCCTCCTCCAGGGGATCTTCCTGACCCAGGGACTGAGCCTGTATCTCCTACATCTCCTGCACTGGCAGGTGGATTCTTTACCACTGAGTCACCTGGGAAGTTCCTGAGGGAAGTGAGATACGTAAAAGTTACTTTATTCAGGCTGCACTGCTATTATATGGTAGAACCAAGATTCATACCTAGACAGGCTGTCTAGAGCTCCTCACTAATGATGTTATGGTATGTCTCAGCCTTAGGCTAATATTTATCGGCAAAACTTCAATCACTTTCTGGCCAAAATCTTTCGGTGTTTCGTCACTGAATACTGGAATGTCTAAAAAATAGCAGTTGGGAACTTAAAGCTGGAATTTGACCTTATTTCTACTTACTTTTTCAGCCACAATCTCCCTTAATTCTCTTCCAAACAGGGTAAGTATTCCAAACGATAAATATTTGATTATTTGCTGGTTTCAAGATTACAATTTAGGTGTAAGTATATAGTAGGTGTAGGAAAAGTAAAAGTTCAAATTAGACGGACAGAAACTGCATTTAGCCTCTCAACTGAAACGACTAGTCAACCAGAAAGGTATACATGCAGTGATGATTTTTCAAGACCTTAGACATTAGGCCACGAGTAACAGTGGCAGACAACGCTAACGGGCTGAGTCCTGTGGCTGCTGCAGCGACTGCTTGGAGAAAGCTGCCCGGCTGAGTCAGTGCCCGGGATCAACCCAGGCCGAGTCTGAAGAACCCGGTGAGTTGAGGAGACAAAGCTGGGTAAGTCTGAAGGTGCTGAGGGTGCTCAGGATAGAGCGTCTACTCAGCTACAGGGCGGTTCCAGCAGTCTAATGTAAGTGTAACTGTGGGCCTCATAAAGACACAGGGGAAGGAGGAGAATTTTAAAAAATTGAAGTAATAGCCAAAAAGCTTTCCAAATGTAATGAAAATTGTATATGCACACATCCAAGAAGTTTAACAAGCCCCAAGCAATTCAAACTTGGAGAGTACCACACAGAGACATGTCAAAATCAAATCGCCCAAAACCAGGGAAAAAGAGAAATTCTTAAAAGGTACAGAAAAGAGACATACCATGCCCAAAGAAACAGAGATGAGAACAATAATAGATTACTCACTGAAAGCAATGTCAGAAGACAATGGAACAGTATCTCTAAAGTAATGAAAGAAGAAACTATTTAAATCTCTTAAAAACAAAAGACTGTTTAAAACAAAAAATAATAAAATGGTTTGAGGGAGTTATAATGAATGCATAAAAAAAACATCTTTTAATAACAGCACAAACTTGAGATGCAGTAAGTGGAAATTTATGGTTACAAGATTCTTACACTATTAATGAGGATTGTTACAAGTTTAAATTACATTATAGGACATAAATCAACCACCCCAACAAATCACAGCAGCACATTAGTTACTAAGTCAAAAAGGAGATAATATGGAATCACCAAAAACACAAAATTGACCCAAAAGAAGGCAGGAAATGAAAGAAGAGAAAACAAGGAACAGATAAGACAAATACAAAGCAAAGTTAAGGTAGCAGATTTAAACACAATCATAACTACTTTAAATATACATGGTCTGAATGCATCAATTAAATGCAGTAGTTGTCAAAATAGAGCAAAAAAAGCAAGTTCTCGCTATATGCTGCCTTCAGCAAACTTCGCCTTAAATATAAAACATTAAGTAGGTTAAAAGTAAATGGATGAGAAAGATACTGTGCTGCTTCTATCAAAAGAATCATGGTACAAAGGGGATGGTAAAGAGAAGCATGGCGACACTGGGCTTCCCAGCTGGCTCAGTGGTAAAGATCCACCTGCCAACGCAGGAGACCTGGGTTCCTTCCGTGCTCCCAGAAGCTCCCCTGGAGAAGGACATGGCAACCCACTCCAGCATCCTTGTCTGGAGAATCCCATGGACAGAGGAGCCTGGAGGGCTACAGTCCATGGGGTCGCACAGAGTCAGAAAGGACTTAGTGACTGAGCAAGCACGTGCACACACACACACACACACTACAGTAATATCAAACAAATAATATTATGAGTTTTTTTAATCATTTGATATTTGATGAAAACTCTATAAATTCACATATCCAAGTTCAACACACATACCCGTAAGTTCAATAAGCCCAAACAAATGAAAGGTGAGGGAGTTCCCTGGCGTTACAGTGGATAAGAATCCGCTTGCCAGAGGAGGGGACGTGGGTTCAATCCCTGGTCAGGGAAGACCGCGCCTGCCGCAGAGCAACCAAAGCGAGGCGTCGCAACCACCGTGCTCACACTCCAGCGCCTCACACTCTAGAGCCCTCAGGGCACAACCCCCGAGCCTGCGTGCTGCAACCACAGGAGCCCGGGGCCTGGAACCCGAGCTCCGCATCAAGAGAAACCACCGCCAGGAAAAGCCCACGATGGCGACGAAGAGGAGCCCCTTCCCGCCAGCAGCTAGAGAAAGCGCGCTTGCAGGAAGGAAGACCCGAGACAGCCAAAGATAAAATGAATGAATGAACGAATTTTAGAAAAAAGAAACATGAGGAAACTACACAAAGACTCAGTAAAAGCAAAACCAGTGGCAAAGCCGAAGTCTTCATTTCACGGCAAAATCAGCAAACACACCCCCTGTCCGAATACACTCAGAAGCAGAAATGTGAAGGCAGAGAGGCCTGAATGTGAAGGCACCAATGAATGGTTCAGGGCTGGAAGACCTGCAACCGGACAGGAAGCCCAGCGTCTACAGCCTTCATCCTGAGTCTGGGGAGGAGCTGTACACTTCCTCTCAAGGAAGTGGCAGGGGAAACTTGAAAGGGAAAAGACCTTCCTGGCAGCAGATTCAAACAGATTCCTAGGACAGAGTAGGGGAACAGAATAATCGGTAGGTGTTCGCAGTAGCTGGGAGCAGAGGAGAGCGTAAAGGCAGGTAGGGACGGCAATAAAGGCAGGTGAGTGGTAGAAAGATCAGGCAAAAAAAAATAAACTATTATAATACTCCAGAAATTATGATCTCCATTCCTACTCAGTGTCATCTAACTTCTCAAGGGCACAGGGAACATCGAGAGGGCGAGGAACGTCTTTCATCTTTCTCTCGCCAGCACTGAGCTCGCCACACGGATTTTTAGAACAGATAAATTAATGGATCTGATCAAGACTTGTATTCTTATTTACTTGTCTAAGTCAGAGACTCTAATATTTATAATTCTAGAGACGTCTCATTTGTAAGTTTTGAGGAGAAATAATATGCTCCATCTAATGCCAGTCGCGTCTTAAACAGTACTCAAATTACATATATGATCAAAGATATTGCATATTCAACTACAATAAAATCAGAGATTATACTGGCCTGGCTCAAGAGCAAAGCCATGTCTTTTTTTTTTTTTTTTACTGAACCAGGCCTTAGTTGCAGCTTGTGGGGTCTAGTTTTTAGACTCCACAACTAGTTTTGGTTTGATCCCTGACCAGATCCCCTCACACTGGAGCTCAGAATCTTACCTACTGGGCCACCAGAGAAGTCCCTGGTACATGTCTTTTGAAAATGGTGTCATAATTAGATCATTTCCCTGAGAAATATCACAGCCCCTAGTACCCTAGGAAAACACATATACCTTACTTAGGGCAAAGAATGGAGAGCGAGAACAAAAAAGAAATTTTTTTAGTAATTGTAATTTCGGGTTAAAATTTTACCACCGGCAACATTCCCATTTTTCATTGAATTTCATTTCATCTCTACTAAACAGAATATCATTTTAGAAAATGAAAGCTCAACAGAAATTAAAAGGAGTTAAAGAAAATTTGGAGATGTTCATGATGTGTTAAAATTTGGCATTTGAATTTCTCCCCAATATAAAAATGCTTCCTGTTTTAATCTCAAGCATTTTTCAATCATGTTACTACTTTTTAACCCAATCATCTAAAAGTGTGCAAAAATTATACTTTTAAGCAGAAATGAATACATCCTTAAGCATAATAGAGGGGAAAAAAAGAAAGAAAGCATAGTGGAGAAGATTTGCTAAGGATTAGAGATTACATGGGCTTCCCAGGTGTGAAGAACCTGCCTGCCAGTGCAGGAGACATAAGACTCAGGTTCAGTCCCTGGGTGGGGAAGATCCGCTGGAGGAGGGCATGGCTACCCACTCCAGGATTCTTTCCTGGAGAATCCCCATGGACAGAGGCGTCTGCAGCAAAGAGTCAGACACAACTGAAATGACTTCACACACACAAGGATATTTTTATGGGCTTCCCTGGGGGCGCAGACGGAAATGATATGACAGAATGGAAAAAGCCAGGGTTTGGAATCATGAAACCTGGTTCTGTGAGTTAATAGCCAGGTGGCCTCAGTTACTCTGAGACACTCGGTTTCCATGTCTATAAAATGGGGATGTGTTAGACACTTTTATGTGACTCCATATACTCTCTTCCCCACCCCTTACTCCGTCACTGCTGGAGAGAACAGCTGGGCTCAGCACCCACCAGCTTTGAGGAGGTACAAGGGCAGCCACTCAGGACAGACTTGGGTCAGAGTGTCCTTGGCATCTCTGCGGATGGTACCCACAGGAATACTCAAGCAGGTATAAATGGGAGGAGTATGGCAGTGACCAGCCCTGACTGATGGGAGGATGGAAGCTGATGGATAAATCTGCCTCTCTTCTGCTCCCCAAGTAGACAGATCTTGGATGCACTTCCCGAGCCTTTTCAAAAGGCCCCGTGGAATCACACCCAGATGACCTTATACTGATTCTCCCTCCTTCCTGGTTTCCCTCCCCAATCCTTTCCTTTCAGGGATTATTTATTGGCCACAGGGATTGCTTTTAAACAAAGGCTTCCCTGGTGGCTCAGACAGTGAAGTGTCTGTCTGTAATGCAGGAGAACCTGGGTTGGGAAGATCCCCTGGAGAAGGAAATGGCAGCCCACTCCAGTATTCTTGCCTGGAAAATCCAATGGACAGAGGAGCCTGGTAGGCTACTGTCCATGGGGTCGCAAAGACACGACTGAGCGACTTCACTTTTGCTTTTAAAGGACCCCAGGCTAAGGCAGAAGATACGAAAGAACGCTTCTAACCTCCCAGGGCAAGTGAGGATAAAGCAAGACGGTCTATGCACAAAGAGGACGTACAACATTCCATGCATCGTTTTAGGTGCTTTGTATACAGTGACATATGTAAGCCTTCCAACAGCCCTGTGAGGTGTGTGCATCATTCTCTCCTTTTCCTGGAGGAGAATGGCATGGAGAGGTTAAGGATCTTATCCAAGATCACGCAGCTCTCAAGTGGCTAAAGCATTGCAGTAGACACCGGATGTGTGCGTAGGTGCTCAGTCGTGTCTGCCTCTTTGCGAGTCCACAGACTGTAGCCCTTCAGGCTCCTCTGTCCATGGAATGTTCCAGGTAAGAATACTGGAGTGAGTTGCCATTTCCTTCTTCCGGAAATCTTCCCGACCCAGGGCTTGAACCCTAGTTTCTTGGTCTCCTGTGTTGGCAGGCAGTTCTTTACCCAGGTTCCCACCTGGGAAGACCAGGGGCCAGACACAAGTGATTTAACATTTTCAGACTTAACACGGGCTTTGAAGGTCGAAAAATTAGGAGGAGCCTGAAGGAATATAGAGCTCTAGGAAACATAAATCTGCTTCTACCATAAACTGGTGTTGGAGTCCACTTTGATCGCTAAGAGATGAGACAGACATACAGCCGGACTCTGCTCTGTACACGTAGGCAGACAGCAGCTTACCATCCCTACTGGCAAATAAAAGAGTAGGAAGGCTAAATTGATTTAGATGCTGACTTTCCTGATTAAATTCCACTTATCCTATTGACTTTAAACATAGCCTTTTGCTTTCCATGTAGATTTTTCCCATTATCTATTCCCCCAGGCAACTCCCACGAGCAGATGTCTATCTAGCGCCTGTATACTAGAGCTGGAGGTCCAAAATCCCCTTATCAAAGGGGATTGCAACCTTTTTTTTTTATTCCCCCAGTTTAGAGGCAAGTGATATCTAGGTACAAGAAATAAAGATAGAGCCGGGCAAGTAAACCAGCAGCCCCCAGATCCTGGCTGTATAAGCCAGATACTGCTCTCCTGACATGAAATCAAGATAAGAAAAGCTTCCAGGGTTAGCGGCAGTCACATCTTCAATTCCCTCCAGAACCCTGCCCAGTAGTCACTCAGTATTCAGTGTCTAAACCTTGGCTGTTCTAAACCTGAGAAGTGGAAACACAGTTCTTGTTGTTCCGTCACTATTCTGTGTCCAACTCTTTGCCACCCCATGGACTGCATGCAGCAGCCAGGCTCCTCTGTCCTTGACTGTCTCCCAGAGTTTGCTCAAACTCATGTTTCAAACCCAGGAAGTGAAAACACAGTAGCTGTTCCTGAATCAGCCTTTAGCATCAGTCGCCTTTCAATCTCAAAACCTAAACATCCAACTGTCATTTTAGAATTTCCAGCCTCAGTGAGACTGAGCTCTCTGGGGGTTTCCTAATCTGAGCAGGCACTTGGGTGTAGCCAGAGCAGCAGACCTCTCTCAGCTCTGGGACCTGCAGAAGGTTTGTTTTTGTTCTTCTTCTTCTTTTTCACAAGTGAAAAAGGAAAGACATGGCATTTCCTCTTACGAGAGCAAATCAGAAAAACGAAAATTCGATTTCAAGATAGGCCTTTAAAGTTATCACCCAAGACCATAAAAATTTAACACTAGATAAAGAAAAACAGGCTCATAGAAGACGTGGAGTCAGCCATGAGTTTATAGGATTTCTCAGGTTAAAACGCTGCTTTTGATTTGTAAAGGGAGAAATCCTATAAAATACTTGGCATCCAGAGACAAGGAAATAGCAAGGGTTTCCTCACTATAAATAAGACTGTTTTTATTTTTCCAAAGGCTGGTTGTCCTAATATATCCTGGGGAAGTCACAGGCCGTTGGGTCCCTGCTGGGCCACCATCCCAGCCCTGACTTCAGGAGATGAAACTTCGCAGACACTGGGAGGTTTGTAAGAAACATGCAAATCTAAAGAAAGTAAATTAAAAAGAAAATTTAATTTCTTAGGACTGCATTTTCTTCTTTAAAACTGTGCCAATTTTATGAGGAGGGGAAAAAAATCTTCTAAATATTATAATGGAAGAAGAGCCAAAGAGGCAGATTAACCCACCTGGTGAAGAACTACCGGCCTGTTAACAGGAAAAGCAGTTTTCCAAATACAGCCCAGTGGATCTGGTCACGACCTCCACGTTACTTTTAAGTTCGTCTTCATAGAAAAGTGATCACAATTTCAACCTGAATGTTTTTTGCAGCTGCTATTGCTTGCCGTTTCCTGAAATCTGGAATTTTACTTTTTGGGAAGAGAAAATTTCTGAAGGATTTTTTTCATAAGTTTATAGTATATTCCCCTTGGAAATGTCTTTTTTGAGCCTATAAAATATGACCAGATGACCCAGAAGTGACACTACAAGTGTATGTGTGTCCCTGGCAAAACTACACACCTTAACATTTGAGAGACATTTACAGAGTCTACATTTGCAACAGATATATTTTAAAACCTGCCATGACTACTGGTAAAAACCTGAGAAAAGCTTTGCTCTTTATTTACAAACTCCACTTTTGGAAAAAGTAAAATTGAATAAATCAGCCAAATCAAACAAAAATTCCTATACAATTTGCCTGATACTCTACATATAGCTAAAAGAAGAAAACATCTTAAATAAAATTCTTTTAGTGGACCAATCTAATTATTTTCACCACCCCGTTACTATTTTATTTTAATTCATGGTGAAAATCAACTCACAGCACAAAAAGGTTAGTCACCCACTGGGTCTGAACTGTTTGAATATCGTAGCTGTCATTCCTCTTAGTAAAACAATTGTTTTGAAAATGCTCTAAACTTTATTTACATGAAGGCAATGCAATTTGCATTCAGTGACCCTCAGGTATTGCTCTAAAACTAAAACAGGGAAAATGCAACAAAAGGATGGCTCTTCTATAAAATAATCCTCATTGATAACCAGAAACTTTGTCCTGGCCCCAATTTAAGAAGTTACTTTGTAAAATTAGTAAGTACATTTTAAAGTAATGAATTATGTTTTATACCCCTCAAAAAAAAGAAAAATAGTCTTTGAAAATGTAACACATTCAAAAGCCATGTTACTTTTGCCAAGAAAAATAGGTAATTATGAGCATTCTTGAGAAATATGTATGATATCTGCTTCAATCAAAGTCACTGAAACCTAGGCAAGCTTTGCTTTGCCTATAAAAACCAAACCAGCGCTAAGTACTGGGAATGGTGACCAAGAAGCAGTTCAACACAAATACTGAGTTACCCAGGAATCCTAATTCCTGACCCTTCTTTATAAAGGTCATGCATGTGATTTAAAAAATTAAGAAAAGATTTTCTGTTCTACCTAAATTCTAGCTTTAAAGACTCATAAAAATAAAAGAGTAATTAAAAGAACTGGTATCAAAAATGTTCAGATTCAAATTCTGCCTCCATTTAGGAGCATAATTAATTATTAGCTTAGGAAAGTCCATACCTGGATTTTAGAAGTTGGTGTCTTGTGCCTTTTGTTGGAAGGTAATTAAACCTCACCTTCAACCTCTGCCTTGTAAAAGAAAATTATGCTGAAGCAGTTAATGTGCGGATTTGTTTGAACAAATGGCATATCATTCCCCACCACCTCTTGGAACAAACTTAATAGGTGTCTTATGCATGTATCAAGCACGTAAGTATTGAGGCTTTAATAACAATCACAGTGATAAGCTGCACTTAATTAAACACCAGGTGTTAAAGTTACTTTGTTAACATGCATGATGTGTGTATTCTACTGTTACTCACTGTCTTTCATTTATATATGAACTTAGTGCCATCAACATATTTAGTGAACAAGCAGAACCCATGATGGGAAAAGAAGGAAATAAAGAGGCTTTTCTTCTTTGTTTTAATACAATGTTTGATCTAGATAGAAAAGAATAAAAGACTAAGTTGAGAAGAATTCAAAACTATTAAAAAAAAAAACAGTTTAATAAAAAGTAATACCTAGGCTGGTTTCATTGAAACAAGCTTGATGGAAATATTTAACTCAAATTTTGTCTGCTGTGAATTCTTTTTAACTTACACATATATATATATTTTCTAGTCGTAGTAATTTATTTTTTTTAATTTTTTTGGATTAGTCCATATGACATGTGGGATCTTTGTTCCCCAACCAGGGATTGAACGTGAGCCCCCTGCATTGGAAGCCAGAGTCGTAACCACTGGACATCAAGGGACAGCCCCTTAATTTACATATATTTTTAAAAATGTTTTATCTTCATCTTAGACAGTCTAACATCAAATACCTCTCAATAGGTGCAATGAATTAAAATGTCATCTGCAGTCATCTGCACAACTTCTGAAGAAATATTAAGAAAATGAGAACATTAACTTTATATTTTAAATGTTAATAAAAAATCAGCCAATAAACAGAGTAATGTAAAATAAAAAAAGGATTTTTTATTTTAATTTCAGTCTGTAGTTTTCTTGGACATAAGACAATCTTAGTCTTACTTTCAAATAGTCTTCAAAAAATTAATCATTTAGGGCTTTTTTAAACAATCTATGGTTAGAAAACGATCATAAGGGCAATACAGCTTTTAGACTGTAAGAATTCCTACCATCTCTATGAAAAGAGCAAAACCAGTCCCATTTCTTACAATGCCAATGTTGTACCAGGAACAGAGTTTGCCAGGTAAAATTAATAATGTCACTGTATTATTTTCTAATTAAAACGGACACGAGGAAGTAAAATAAAAAAGAGAGAGCGAGAGGCCAAAATCTGACACTACTAATTGATTCTGGCCTCTACTAATTTTTAAATGTCTCAGGTTAATCAACTAACACACATTAATTGGGTAGGCCAAAACGTTCATTCGGGTTTTTCCATTAACATCTTATGGCAACATCCATAGTTTCTGACAAAAACAAATCTTCTATTCCTTTCTCTATTATTTAACAAATTAAAGTACCAGACCTGGCACGTGTGAAGACTTTAATCAACGAAGTTCCTGGAAATCACAGGAAATATTTATTTTTAAAAGCTGTTTATCAATTTAATTTTTTTAACAACTGATGATGCCTTTGTTTTAAAATATATAATCTATTTTTTAATAATGCAAAGAAGAAATTCAACAGGTAAGACTGTTAATGTCAATTATGTGATTTCAAATAAGTTGTTATTTTTTAAGTTCCATAAAGGACCAGTGTCCCTTGCTAGTTGCTGTGAAATGTTTGAATAAACACTGTCTATGTGATGTGTCTTTTTCTTTTACTGTTTTAACACTGTTTGAAGTTAATTAGTGCATATGACTAATTACAAACACACACACAGACACTGTTGTTTTTAAGCTTGTTCTCACACATGAAAAGAACTGAGCTCTTGGCCTTGTGCAGTGCACAACCTTCCCGAGTGTACATGGCCAACCTGTTAATTCTAGGCATAATCATTTTACGATTATTATTTCAAGCAAAATTGCGATGCTCCAACTAAGTCCCTTTTGGTCAAGGCCGTACTTTAGATACATTACCTATACTGTGAAATGCCACAAAAGAGAACACAGGGCTCATAGCAACAGAGGCAGAATAAATGCCTCAGTGAGATTCCAAGAGCATTAGTCATTTGACAGCTTGTGCTTGCTCACGACAAAGCAAGGGCAAGCTCAATACCTCCTGATACACTGAAGGACAGGAGCAGACAAAAGGCTGATACCAGGGCCTGATATTTAAGAACAAATGACAACTCTTAAAATGTGCTGTAGCTCTGAAATGCTCAAGAAAATATGAAAGTAATTTTCCAAGCCTATTTCTTGATGTTTCTTTTTTAAAAGAAACATGATCTCTGAAGCTTTTGATTAAAGAATGGTGGAATCATTCTTTTTAATTCACTCTGATTTCACCTCCAAAGGGACACCCAACTTCCCTTTATCCCTGGTTGACTCACATCAAGCCAGAAGAAGGCAAAAAAAAGTCAAGTGAATTTGAAGAGCTCTTTTCAAAATTGACATATACTTCGGTACTCAACTATACTGTAAAAAAAAAAAGCAAAAACGGAAAGCGATGGTCCTTATCAGCCATGGGATAAGTCAGAAGAATTTTTAGAAAAAAAAATTAAGTTTGAATAGTGTAACATGGAACATACACCACTCTTCCTGTCATATGGAATAACTCTTAAGTCAAGCATCAGATATGCATACTTCAAAGACCCCTCCCCCTGTGTATCTGCATTTGCTCTTGTCTCTAGGGTGTGGTGGCTCAGAGTGTAAAGAATCTGCCTGCAATGTGGGAGACCTGAGTTCGATCCCTGGGTCTGGAAGATCCCCTGAAGAAGGAATGACAACCCACTCCAGTACTCTTGCCTGGAGAATTCCATGGACGGAGGAGCCTGATGGGCTGTATAGTGCATGGCGTCGCAAAGAGTCGCACACAACTGAGTAACTCACACACACACACACACACACACACACACACACACTAGGGTGAACACGGATTGCTTTTAAAAAATAACAATAATAATGAAAGTTGCCCTTATTAAAAAAAATGATGAATTATATATTATGTTTGGAGATAAAAACCTCCGAATCAGCATTCGTTTCAGGGCCAAGGCTGAGAGACGCTGCTTGGTGCAGCAGGATTCCATGAGAAGGAGGGGGCAGAGGACCGCGGTCCCCGCGGTGCTAATTGATAAGTGCAAACGGCCGGCGGAATAAAAGAATGGGAAGGGCTGGGAGGCGAGGGCAGCCAGGGCAGTTAGCACCGCGGAGCCGGGGAGCCTGTCCAACTAATCGGCCCGTTTGTTTTCACAGCTTTGCTGGGAACGTTTGCCGGGCTGGCCCAGCGGAGCCTGAGAGCGAGCAGCGAGCCAAGATACCAGCCGCACGTTGTCTCACCTGCGCTGCCAGATACGCAGGCAGAAAAACACACACAGCACTTTGTCAAAACAGCCGCGGCCGCTGCGCGCTCGCTTTTTTTTCTTTCCCCGCCCCCGCAGCCCCGGTCCAGGCTGCCAAGGTACACGGGCCCGGCTTTTATCTCCGAGTCCGAGAGATGCTCTGTGACTTCAGGGAACCGGGGCGCTCCCAGGGGAAAGCCGGCTCTACCTGGAGAGGCTCGTGCCAGACCCATGAAATCAGGTTCCCACAGCGCTCTGCCTGAGTCAGCACCTGGCCGCGAAGTGACTCAGTCACAAGGAGACCGGAGGAGGATCTCGGAGGGACTCCCGGCTTCCACGGGCGAGCTGGGCTTTTTAATTCCCCTCCTCCTGCTGGAGTCACATGATTACAAAAAGAAAAAAAATTTAAAACACACACACACACACACAGCCGCACAGAAACCTTAAGGCAGAATCCGTCTGCCTTTGTCTTCCCTTTGTTATCCTGCACGGCAGACATCAGAATTGCCTTTGTTGGGTTTCCAATTCATCGCCAGCAGAAGCCTCTATGATAAGAACTTTCTGATTAAGCTCTGAACCTTTGGCACATATCAGCTCTGCCTAATTATGAAAGATCTAATGATACGTTCTTGTGTTTCTCTGACAACCACATGTTCCGCATCTGGGAGGCATCTGGGAGAAAGATACTGACATGACATCTCGCGGCGCAGAGCGAGGTGGGGGACGGAGAGTTGGGGTGGGGGGCCGCGAATCTCCCCTAAACGGTCCACACGTGATGGAGGCTTAAGTCTTCATCAGACACACACCTAGCCAAGGAGCAAACAGCTTACACACCCAAGCCGGTGTTTAAATTTTGTGTCAGGGGAAAAAAATCCACCGCTGCTTGGCAATTAAAAGAAGCGGAATGAGGTTCTCTTTTAATTAACATTCTTCAAGTGGAGGGGGGGGAGGTGTTCAGATGTTGCCGCTGTAAGATTTCCTGCCTCATCTTCTGTCTTCTTTAGATTATATATTTCTAAAAATACCTTAGGTGACAGTTTAACAGGCAGGAGAAAGCAGATTGTCGCTCTATACATATGGAAATAAGCTCTGGATACCTGGAACAATGGTGGCAAAATCTGTATCAAAGGAGATGGGCCCTGCCTGGCTTTCCTTTTGTGTGACGTGCCTGCAAGCTCCCCCCACCCAACTCCAGCCGGAGGTGCCCCTGGGAACAAACGCTGCTCAGTCCCCTCCACTCTCCACCCCCAGGCTGCCTGAGAATCACCCAAAAGGGGCTTCTCCAGAAAGAGATTTGCCGTGTGCACTTAACCCTCGATCAAAGCACAGGCATTTGCCTCCCTGAAACAGAAGCGAGGGACACCAAAGATCTGTCTCTGTGACAGGGACTCCATCTTCAGCCTCCTGGGAAAACAGTTATGCAATTCCATTCCTCCAGATGCTTCAAAATACACTTTTTAGAAAGCATTGGTGGGGTCTTACACAGAATTCGGAGGCTGTCCACCAAGACGTTCCCATCACATCCTCGGTCTGAGACACTGGCCAGTTAGCTCAGTGACAGCAAATGAATGGGTGAAGAGTTGGTTCTCCTCCCCCCGTGGACCCGAGGTTTCACTCAGGGCATCTCACCTACGAACCTCACTGCCACCTACATTCCAAGAAATATGAAATACAAGTAATACCCGAATCTTTAAAAAAAAAAAAGATGAAAAAGCAGTGGACTTTATCCAGCTCCATTTTCCAGATGGGAAAGTCATTATGACGGCTTTCTCAAGCTCACCATGCAGCTCAGAGTTGCACCTCTTCGTCTCTTGGAATCAGACACTTGGAAGTCACAACTCTGTGACTCAATTGTTGCATACTTCCTGGCTTTTCACTAAATTAGCTCGTCGAGATCTGATACTATAAAATTGACTTTCTAAAATTATTTTTCCTAGATTGAACATATAGCTGGATTCTTTTGGTGTGTTATCACCATCAGGTCTAAAGTTTGCATGAAAAAAAATTAAATTTCTCATTTTTTCCCTTAGGTATGTGAACTGTTTCCAGCAGAGAGCAACCTTTAAATCCCTGAAGCCCTCCAAAGGTTGAGTTTCACCAGAAATCGAAAGAGATTTTCCTTTTGCCTTAGACAGATGACAGACCATCAATTCCTGGGGTCTGGGGTCTGCTGGGCCCCACAGGGCACGTAGGTACCCCCGGGCAGCAGAGCAGAAATCGCTTTCACTGATCAAGGAGAAGTGATTCCCAATCTTGGAAACAGTTTTGAAAGCTTCAGCTAATCGTCAGGAATGCCCTCAGATATGCAGCTAATCTCATCATTCAAATTTCCTGGTTGTTCTGTTTTTCCTGCTTGATAAGACTTTATCAGTCTGTAATGGAACTTCATGGTGATCTGGAATCAGGCATTGCAACGAAACATATACATACCTTTCATATCTTCCTTTTTGGGAAACCAGTGAGTTTAATTGATAAAGCACTAAAATATGAAGCTGGAGTCCTGAAGTCTAGACTGAGTTTAGGCCACCAAACTAACTCAGTGGCTTCGTTTGGTATTAAATACAAACAACTGAAAAAACTTAACTATCCTGGTCTTTCCTAAGCTAAGGATGTAAAGCAAAAGGGAAAACTACAAATAAGTATATACAAGTAAATTGGAGAGGACTTGTGAAATATTGTATTGCTGCTGCTGCTAAGTCACTTCAGTCGTGTCCGACTCTGTGTGACCACATAGACGGCAGCCCACCAGGCTCCCCCGTCCCTGGGATTCTCCAGACAAGAACACTGGAGTGGGTTGCCATTTCCTTCTCCAATGCATGAAAGTAAAAAGTGAAAGTAAAGTCGCTCAGTCATGTCTGACTCTTAGCAACCGCATAGACTGTAGCCTACCAGGCTTCTCCATCCATGGGATTTTCCAGGCAAGAGTACTGGAGTGGGGTGCCATTGCCTTCTCTGTATATTGTATTAAAAATACAATAAAAATTAAAATTTAAATTAACTTAAAATTTATTGGTACCTCTAAGAAAGTAATATATGTTGGGGGGGGACTTTAATTCTTGTATTTGGACTTTTTCCTTACTTAAATTAGTTATTTTTAAAATTTTGAAAATACATCTGTTCTCTAAGCTCTTTTTTTAGAAAGCAAAACATAGAGAAGAGAAGTAATAGAAGAGTCATAAATGTTGCAAGCATCTGACTAACAAAAAGACTGAAATCAGGGGTATAAGAATGAAAACACAAAAGTCAAAAAGTTAATAACCACTTTGGAAAAGATTTCAGTGTTTTCTTAAAAAATTAAATACAATCTTACTATAAAATTCAACACTTGTGCGCCTTGGTATTTTCCCCAAGGACTTGAAAACTTATGCCCACATAAAGATGTAAACGTGAATAGTAGTTTTATTCCTAATTGCCCAAATGTGGAAGCAACCAAGATGGACTTCAACTGGTGAATGGATACACAAGCTGTGGCCCATCCAGAGAGTGGAATATTATTTAGCAATAACAACAAATGATCTACCAAGCTGCAAGAAGACTAGGAGGAATCTTAAATGCATATTACTGCAGAAAAACCGTCAGTCTGAGAAAGCTACATACTGTGGGTGTGATTCTAACTGTATGATGTTCTGGGAGGATGAGATGGTTGGATGGCATCACCAACGCAATGGACATGAGTTTGAGCAACCTCCAGGAGATGGTGAAGGACGGGGAAGCCTGGCGTGCTGCAGTCCATGGGGTCACAAAGAGTCAGACACGGCTTAGCAACAGAACAACACCACACAGGATGTGTGATTCTGACTATATGACGTCCTGGGAATGGCACAACTCTGGGGACAGCAAACCGATTAGCATTTCCCTGGGTTCTGGGGTTGAAGCAGAGGATGATGGGTGAGACACAGGGGCTTTTCAGGCAGTGATGTATTCCAGATGAGACTGAAATGATGGCTATATGCTGTTGTGCATTTTTCAGCACTCATAACATGTCCAACACAAAGACGAATTTTATGGAAACTACGGTCAGCTCCCTGTATCTGCAGGTTCTAACGTCACCAATCCAACAAACCTCAGACCAAAACTATTTTCTTTGAAAATTCCAAAAAATTCCAAAGAGCAAAATTTGAATTTGCCACACACCTGGGCTACTAGTTATGTAGCATTTACATTGTATTAGGTATTATAAGTAATCTAGAGATGATTTGGAGAAGGCAATGGCACCCACTCCAGTACTCTTGCCTGGAAAATCCCATGGACGGAGGAGCCTGGAAGGCTGCAGTCCATGGGGTCGCTGAGGGTTGGACACGACTGAGCGACTTCACTTTCACTTTCACTTTCACTTTCATGCATTGGAGAAGGAAATGGCAACCACTCCAGTGTTCTTGCCTGGAGAATCCCAGGGACGGGGGAGCCTGGTGGGCTGCCGTCTCTGGGGTCGCACAGAGTCGGACATGACTGAAGTGACTTAGCAGCAGCAGAGATGATTTAAATTGTATGATGTGGTACATATATACAACAGAATACTACTCAGCCATTAAAAGGAATGAAATAATGCCATTTGCAGCAACATGGTTGGATCTAGAGATTGTCATACTGAGTGAAGTAAGTCAGGGAGACGAGAAATGACATGGACTCTAAAAAGAAATGATGCAAATGAAGTTACTAAAAAACAGAGACAGACTCACAGCCTTAGAGAACAAATTTATGGTTGCCGAGGGGAAAAGATGGGAGGAACGGGTAGTTAGGGAGTTTGGGACAGATATGTACACACTGCTGTATTTAAAATGGAAAACAAACAAGGACCAGAGAGCTCTGCTTGCCGTTGTGCGGCAGCCTGGATGGGAGGGGCGCTCGGGGAGAATGGATCGTGTGTGCGCAGCTGAGTCCCTTCGCTGTGCGCCTGAAACTCTCACAACATCGTTAGTTGGCTAGTCGCCAATACAAAACAAAAAGTTTTTTAAAAAGAAAAAAGTATATGAAAGGGTGTGATTAGGTGCAGTTCAGTCCAGTCACTCAGTCGTGTCTGACTCTTTTCGACCCCATGGACTGCAGCACGCCAGGCCTCCCTGTCCATCACCCACTCCCGGAGTTCACTCAAACTCATGTCCACTGAGTCGGTGATGCCATCCAGCCATCTCATCCTCTGTCGTCCCCTTCTCCTCTGCCCTCAATCTTTCCCAGAATCAGGGTCTTTTCACATAACTCAGTTCTTCGCATCAGGTTGCCAAAGTATTGCAGTTTCAGCTTCAGCATCGGTCCTTCCAATGAATATTCAGGACTGATTTAATTCAGGATGGACTGGTTGGATCTCCTTGCAGTTCAAGGGACCCTCAAGAGTCTTCTCCAACACCACAGTTCAAAAGCATCAATTCTTCGGCACTTATATGCACATAATACATTTTTTATATTCGAGAGTTTAGCATCTTGAATTTTGTTATCCTCCAGGATCGTGGAACCAATACCTGGCAGATACCAAGAGATGCCTGTATGTATTTTAGTTAATAGTAATGTATCAATATTGGCTCATCAACTGTAATAAACACACCCCACTAGTGCAAGATGTTAGTAATAGAGGAAACCAGGTTGGGAAGGAGACTGAGGAGGGTATTCGGCAAAGCTCTGTACTTCCTATTCAGTTTTTCTCTGAACTGAAAACTGCTCTAAAAATAAAGCCTATCCATATTTCAATAAACAGTCCTCAAGTTATATACTAAATGCAAAACATTACTTAAAGTGTCTGTGGATGTCACCCTCCCAATAGGCCTTCAACAGCTATGGTTCAGATTGGAAATGAGAGTCACCACTAACTCTCTACTTCACTAATAAATTATTTAACTATTAGCATGGAAGTCTTGCCAATTCAGACCTCCAACTTTTTTATTTTTAGCACCTGTAAAAAGGGAAAAAGCATTTCAGTACCCACTTTCGTTGACCAATACAGGCATAGCACTGCAAGGTGGCTGCCCTTAGCCCTTCTCAATCTGTTCCGCTTTGACAGTTTGTTATTTTGTAGACACAACCTTACCAAGGATGCTCTTAACCTCATTATCCTACTCAGTGATGGATTATTATCCATCTCTCCAAGACTGACCTCGAATTACCCTTAATCTGCCCTGGCCAGTCCACCACGAAGACATTAATAACCCCCTTACTTCAGCGACTTCCAGTGGCTGTCACGTGGGGCCTGGGGGTCAGTCTCTTTGTGTGAGCTACTCCTTTCCCCCGACTTCACCCCTGAGCTGGAAAGGAAACAGGAAGGGTGCTTGGGACCCCTCCTATTCTCTGTTTTCCATGCTGAAGTTCCAAGTAAAATTTCTTTTGCAAAAAAAAAAAAGACTCTGCTGCCAAGATGCTTTTTTGAAAACCACTCCCATAGACCATCTTATCTGCCTTATCTTAAAGAAACTCATAGAATTTCCCTTTATTTTGTTTGAAACTGCTCACTGTGCTAGTAAGGGCAATCGCCTCTTTAAAAATAAAATACATCGATGACTGAAATTGCTACTGGTAGCTACCGCCCAGCCAGACTCCTAAAGCCTGAACTGGAACAGCTCAAGGCAGTGGACACTGACCCAGAAAAAGTCTGGGAGCTGGGGACCCGGAGACTCGCAAAAGAGAAGGATTTCCACAGTATTTAAGATTAGCAAGTGGCAGGGGAAACTCTGTGAAGAGAGGGAAGGTATTAATAGTAATAGATATTTACCCATCTCAGCAGAAGGATCTTGCTGGAAGGAATGGCAGCTGATCCCCAAGCAGAACCTGCATCAGTTTTCTCACTGATACACGTAAGCATGCTGTCACCTGCTCTCATACCATCCAGTCTTCTAGCAGCAAAATGATGGCTCAAGCCCACACCCCAGACCACACCTAGAGCTAAACACTGGTCCCTGCACATGGAGAAAAGGCTCAGAGAGGCTGCAGTAGAGGGCAGCCATCTGCACGTTGAGGTGAGAGGCTCAAAAAAACCAATTCTGCTGGCACCTTGATCTCAGCAGTTCAGCCTCCATGCTATGGACCGACCATGTGGCCCTTCAAAATTCATACAACTGTGCCCTTAGTCCCCAGCGGGATGGTGTTTGGAGGCGGGGCCTTTGGGAGGTGATTAGGTCATGAGGATGGAGTCCTCCCAAATGGGATTAGTGCCCTGAGAAGTAGAGACTGGGACTTCCCCAGGAGTCAGAGCTGCAGCCTCGGCCGGAACTCCTCCAGGAGCCAGCTATCGGGAAACAAAGGGTGTAAATCAGTGGCTGCCTCCAAGCTCCTCCTGCTGCTGCTGCTGCTGCTGCTGCTAAGTCGCTTCAGTTGTGTCCGACTCTGTGTAACCCTATAGACGGCAGCCCACCAGGCTCCCCCATCCCTGGGATTCTCCAGGCAAGAATACTGGGTTGCCATTTCCTTCTCCAATGCATGAAAGTGAAAGTGAAGTCCCTCAGTCGTGTCCGACTCTTAGCGACCCCGTGGACTGCAGCCTACCAGGCTCCTCCATCCATGGGATTTTCCAGGCAAGAGTACTGGAGTGGGGTGCCATTGCCTTCTCCTACCCCCCATCAAAACCACACAGTCCTCCTATTGGTCAACCCACCGGAAGTCAGGGGGCAAGAGAGTCTTGGGCTTTGGTACCTGGACCTGACCTCCCGGCGCCCCCAGGAGGGCCGACAGGCACAGGGTGGGCTGAGTCGGGGGAGGGGAGGAAGGGCCAGGTGCTGGGCCTCCTCCGTTAGATGGTTGCACTTTAAGAACCCAAGTACCTTCACCAAATGTGGTTTAACCAGTAAGGAGAGCTCACACTCACAGAGGAGGCCCCAGACAAACCCCTCCCTCCTTCCCATCTCTTCCCCCCACCCCCACCCTCCCACCCCCATTCCCACCCCTGCCACCCCTGGAAAGCTTGCCCGTTCTGTCTCCTCTGCACGGCCTTGACCTTGGCTGGAAGCCCAGGGCTTCGACGAGGCCCCTGCAGGGAGCCAAGGGCAAGGTGGGGGCCCCCGGCCTAAAGCAGGGAGCAGGGAGCTCATTGTCCTGAGTGAACGTGACAACAGTCATAAAACCGACTTAAAGCCAGCTTTTGGTTGCTGCAAAGCTAAACAGTGTCCTTGTTGAGAATGTTCCTCCTAAAACGTCTGTTCCCCACGCGCTAAGACGGCTCAGGTAAAGACTGAATTTTGGTGATCCACACGTGCTTCACGTTGGTACACTTTTAAAAGCTGAGGTATACTTAATTTACAACGCTGTGTTAGTTTCTAGGGGTACAGGATAGTGATTCCGTTATACCTGTGTGCATATTCGTTTTCAGATTCTTTTCCTTTCTGGGGCATTAACATTGTATTATGTTATTGGTTTCCTGTGCTGTCCAGTGGGTCCTTGTTATTTATCCATTTTATACACAGTAGTGTGTATCTGATAATCCCAAACTCCTAATTTATCTCCTCTCCAAAGAAAAGAAAAACGACAAGTATGTTGCATGAACTTTTTTCCCCAAATGAAATATTATTAATAGCTCTGCAAGGACAGTTAATGTGCCATTTATTTTTGCGGGTTTTCTTTTCTGCCTACCTCGGTGATTTCTACATAATTGGTATTGATAAATGTATTGATGGATGAATTCATTCAGAGAAAAAAGCCTCTAACACATTTTTTTTAAGTAGCCCATTTTATTAATTATCCCTTAATAAAGTATCAGAAAATCCCTGGTGATATATTGGGTTGGCCCCTGAGACAGCTGGAACCTGTACTACACAGAAGTTTCAAGAGGAGATTCCTAAAAATTTGGAATAGTTTGAGCTCAAGCAGACACAGCCCAGGTCCCCAGACCCTCAGACACTAAATATTCCAGCATTTAAACAGGGGCTGGAAGTAATCCCTGAGACCGCAGAGACTGTATACATACCAGAGTCTGAGATATGTGCATGCTCAGTGGTGTCCGACTCTTTGCGACCCCATGGACTGTAGCCCACCAGGCTCCTCTGTCCATGGGATTCTCTTGACAAGAACACTGGAGCAGGTTGCCATTCCCTTCTCCAGGGGATCTTCCCCACCCAGGGATGTGACCTGGGTCTCCTGCATTGCAGGCAGAGTCTTTACTGTCTAAAATACCAGGGAACACACCAGAGTCTGAGATACCTCACTTCCACCAACCTACATGAAAACCTTGCGAGATTAAAATATCTAACCGCGAAACAGTAGAGACCCAAGATGTAATATTTTCTTTAAGTTTTTATTTTGTATTGGGGTATATGGCTCAGACGGTAAAGCATCTACCTGCAATGGGAGAGACCTGGGTTCAATCCCTGGGTCGGGAAGATCCCCTGGAGAAGGAAATGGCAACCCGCTCCAGTGTTCTTGCCTGGAGAATCCCACGGTTGGAGGAGCCTGGTGGGCTACAGTCCATGGGGTCGCAAAGAGTCGGACACCACTGAGTGTTTCCACGTTATAGCTGATTCACAATGTTATGGTAGTTCCCGGTGAACAGCAAAGGAACTCGGCCTTGTCTACGTACGCATCCGTTCATTCTTTCCCAAACTCCCTTTCCATCCAGGCTGCCACATAACACTGAGCAGAGTTCCCTGTGCTATTCAGTAAGTCCTTGTTGTATTTCAAATACAGCAAAGTGTACATGTCCATCCCTAACTATCCTTTCCACCCCAGTCTCCCCTCCCCCCAGCAACCAGTTTGTTCTCTAACACAAGATGTAATATTTTTGTCCCATAAGTGCCAACTTCAGTTCACACCTGAACTATGTCATGGAAGTTGCCTATCTTTCGAAAGGCAAGCTTTTTTTTTTTTTTTGACAGTGTTATCTGCTCATTTCAAAACTAAAGTACAGATCAAGAAGATAATTACAATGAGTATCAAGCGATTATAGCAGAAAATATTTTTTTCCAATGGGGACGGGGGGGTCTTAAAAATGGATTTTGTTCTGTGTGTCAAATGCACACTTGGTTTGGCTGCTCCTCGATTCCAGGTGGAAAGTCCATACCCAACAGTGGGGATGCAAGAGAAGGCGCCATCTCTTCTGGGGAAATGTTTATCTGCAAGAAAAAAATTTTACCCAGCTCCTACCTGACTTCCCTGGGGTCTCCTTTGCTGAATTTCCTCTCAGCAGGATGCTCTCTTCCATCACCAGCAAGGACTGTGGTCCACGTGCTCGACCGAGGCTGCCCAGGACCCACCCAGCATGAGACAGGCTCCGCCGGCCACTCCCTCGGCCACGGAGGGTGCTCGAGGCAGGAGGAGGGGGCGCTGAGCTCCAGGGCAGATCCACCATACTCACAATCGTCATGTTATACTATCTCTTTAAGAATCAGGCTCTGCGACTCCCCTGCAGCCCAGTGCTTAAGACTTCACCTTCCAATGCAGGGGTTGGGGGTTCAATCCCTGGTCAGGGGGCTAAGATCTCGCATGCCACGTGGCCACAAAACCAAAACATGAAACAGAAACAGTACTGTAACAAGGTCAATACGGACAGAAAAAAGTCATTTTCAACATTTGAAACTAACATAACATCGTTAATTAACTATACGTCAAAAAAAAATCATGCTCAGTCTCATTTACTCTTTATTACTTGCAGACCTTTCTTGTTTTAAATAACACATTGGGACTTCTCGGGTGGTCCAGTGCTTAAGAATCCCACTGCCAATGCAAGAGACATGGGTTCCATCCCTGATCAGGAAAGATCCCACTTGCCTGGGAGCAGCGAAGCCCGTGAGCCATCATTACGGAAGCTCGCAAGCCCTAGAGCCGGTGCTCCACGACGAGGAAAACCACTGTGGTGAGAAGCCAGCAGGTCACAGCCAGAGAGTAGCCCCCGCTGACGGCGACTAGAGAAAAGCCCGTGCAAGGACGAGGACGCAGCACAGCCAAAGGTAAATACATAAATGAGTGAGTGAGTGAAGTTGCTCAGTCGTGTCTGACTCTTTGCGACCCCATGGACTGTAGCCCACCAGGCTCCTCCAACCATGGGATTCTCCAGGCAAGAATACTGGAGTGAGTTGCCATTTCCTTCCCCAGGGGATCTTCCCGACGCAGGTATCGAACCCAGGTCTCCCGCATTGCAGGCAGATGCCTTAACCTCTGAGCCATCAGGGAAGCCCCGAAATACATAAATAAATAAAAACTAAGTGACACCGTGGTCCCAACCTGGGTGCAGACCTGGTGCAGGAATACAGGTGGCAAAGGCTATCTCCCCACTTGGTCCTGGCACTCAGCCCATCTGCGGACCTGTGGCCCCCAGGGGACATGGCACAGATCGGACACCTGGAAGACAGCCAAGGCTGCTCTCTCTCTGTTCAGCCAAGGTCAGGGCTCCGGAGCTGCACACAGTTTCATCACAGGCATCTGCATTATTACAGTCGGGGTGGGGGGCGCCAGAGGGCACTGGTACATCCCCTGTGAAACACCCCCAGAAAACTCCAGAAATTGGGAGCTGGGACTTTGGGAGGGAGAAATCGCAGGCTCTGGCCACCACCTCCAGGGACTCGCATTCATGAAACTGAACCTATATGATCGCATTCATATCCCCAGACTCACGAGACCTGCAGTTAACTCACATCACAGAATAAAGCAATAGATGCTTTTAATATACATCAGGAATGGGAACCGTACGATTTAACCTGGGTGACCCCAGGACGGACGGAAAGCCTCCATCTTTCATCTTCAGGAGCAGATGTGCTTTTCTGTTCAAACCCTAGAAAGGCACAGTGCCAACCGATGGACAGCAGTATAGTCACAGCTACTAAATGATTGCTTCTGAATCTCAAACAGAAAGAAAAAAAAAGCTGAATTTTGGGCAAGTTTTCAGAGTTAAGGAAAGTACTTTTACCAAGTGCCTTTTTGAAACGTAGGCAGTTTATTTCATATTTATTCCTTCTTATCTGGCACATTGCTTTACCATCAAAAAGATAGATGCTTCAAAAATAATTTTGTACATGTGTATCAGCTAAGAACAGGTTGCTGGATTAACAGTAACCTCTGTGAACAGATGTCGACATGCAGAAGTCAGTGGTCTTGGTTCAGCAGCTTGGCTAGCGTCTCTCCAACTTCCTTGACTTTTCCTAATAACTCTTGCTTCAGAATCACAAGATGGCTGCTGCACCTCCAGCAATCAAGTCCAAATGCATAATAAGATGAAAAATAAGGGACAAAAGGCTTTCCCTTCTTAGTGCTTCTACTGATTGTCAGGGAATGATGGTTCTCCCCAGAGACATACTCCTAAGTGATTGGCCCATAACTACATCCCAAGGCTATCCCAAACTATGAAGAAAACTAGAAAATCAATTATTGGGATTTCCAGATTCTATATGCCTTCTTTCCTGAAATGTAGGGGAGCCCACTCTGGCACTCTGTGATGACCTAGAGGGATGGGTCAGGGGAAGGGAGGGGGGCTCAAGAAGAAGGGGATACATGTATAATTACGGCTGATTTGAGTTGTTATATGGCAGAAACTAACACAACATTGTAAAAATTAAAAAGCAAAAAATGGACTCACTAATTTCTATTCTCCCGTTCCCCCCTTTTTTTTAATCACACTTGCATAACACACTTAATAGGTTCATTAACAAAAGAACAGAATCTTTCTGAGCCATGAGATGACCCGATTAACTCTGTACAGACTCTTGAGGCTTGGCTGTGTTGGCAGTATCAGAGCCCAGGGCCCAGCTTTGGGGTGTGTATGGTGGTGATCCCTGAAGTCTGTAGGATGTTCCAGACAGGGTCCTGACATCTGATGGCAGATTCGGGATTCTGGAGGCCTGTCTAGGGGTTCTCGGTTCCAACTTCATGACGCGCTAACTGGATTACAACTCTGAGGCTCGGTTTTCAGTCCTACAAATGAGGGACAATAGCCCCTCCTTTTCCCATTGGAATACTGAGAGTTTCAAATACAGTATTCCCAAACGGTTATGAAAACCTAAAAACGTTACAGCAATGCCAGCTAATGTCAGACTCTCCATGTTAAGATTAGTCCTAAAACAAGAGTAAGAAAAAATAAATAAATAAGTGTGGGCATGTTTAGCTCACTGCCTCTCCTGGGGGCCTTTCCCAGTCCACTCCATTTCCTTTACAATCCAGACCCTCACATCCTCACCTTCATCTTCAATGCATGTGTCACTTCCCAGACACGGCCCAGATACCCGGCTTCCTTTTTGTGCAGCATCTTTATTCTCTCCTCTCCCCAGCCGGCCGCCTATCCCCAGGAGAATTTACTCTGCAGACGCACTGTTATTTTCGTAAACAAAACCACCGGCTCTGCATGCCTGGAAACAGCCAGTACTCTGGAGGTTGATTTGCACTGCCTCTCACATCTGAACAAGTCAAGTGACACAGCATCAGTATTCAGACTTCCAGAAAGACACTCCTATAGAGTAAGATAACCGATTTTCCATCAGAACATCATGAATATTAGGTGAGATAAATATACTGTCAAGTGTAATGACACCCTCCTCCCAGCGCCCTCATAAAGAAGTATTGAGAACACGTAATTGCCCTCAAAAGATGTCTATTTTATGATAATCATTACCTAAATATTACACACCAGAGACTTGTACTATTAAAGAGGGTTGAAATTACTCATGAAATATTAGCTGTGTTTTACTTAAGCTCTTTGGACCTAATTCATAAAAATTAATTCATGGTGTATAAGAATAATCTCTAGTCCTTAATAGAATACTTCTGTAATTCATTAAATTCTTTAATCCCATCACCTCTGATCATGTACATTTCAATTCTAGTCCTTCAAAAGGGAAAAAAAGACTAATTTTCAGCAAGCAGAAGAAACATCAGAGTTTCAAATGAAACCTATGTCTCAAAAGACCATAAAGAAACTTAAAGAAAATGGAGAGCTCCAAGTGGAACAAAAGCCAACCCAGTGGGTATGACCACAAATAGGCAGCTTTGGGGAGCAGTGGAATTGCGCTGGTTCCTGATTATGGTGATGGTCACACAAATCTCTACACATGCTAAAATTTGCAGATCAAAATAACGAAAGGTCTATTTTACTATGAAATTGTTAGTTGCTCAGTCGTGTCCAACTCTTTGCAACCCCAATGGGCTGTAGCCCTCCAGGCTCCTCTGTCTATGGGATTTCCTAGGCAAGAATACTGGAGTGAGTAGTCATTCCCTTCTCCAGGGGACCTTCCCGACAGAGGGATTGAGCCCAGGTCTCCTGCACTGCAGGCACATTCTTTAGCATCTGAGCCACCAGGGAATCCCATATTAACATTAAAAAAGAAATTTTTTTTTTAAAATCAGCTGTATGTGCATAGCATGTACTGAGAAAAGTGAAAAATACAAAATCCAAGCAAAGGTGCCATTATGAGATTTGAGTATTTTAATATATTCATTTCAGAAGCAGTTCCCTCACCTGCCCTGCTGCTTCTCTCCAACCCACAAATACATTTGACCATTGGTTTGGTAATCCCCACATTTTCACCAATAAAAATGAATACACTTGTCTCAAAGTGTTTTGTTTTGTCTTTTTAATTAATCAACTCATTTGATTCAGCCCTGTGCACATCATCCCAGAAGTGAGGAACATTTTAAGTATTGATATTCATGTATATGAGAGATTTAAATGATTATTACTTTAGCTAGCCTTGTGTCTTATACACAAAGTAATAATATATTCCCTTGAGTAGAGGGCAGAAACTGGGCCATCCCTGGGGGTCCAGTGGTTAAGAATCTGCTTGCCAACGCAGGGGGACGTGAGTTTGATCCCTGGTCCAGGAAGATCCCACAAGCCAGTGGGCAACTAGGGAAGTCCACACACCCGAGAGCCACGTTCCGCAGCAAAAGAACCGCCACGATGAGAAGACTGAGCACCACACCCGGAGAGCAGCCATCACTTCTGTGGCTAAAGAAAGCCCGGGTGCAGTAAGGAGACCCAGCACAGTCAAAACCAAAGAAAGAACGGACTCCAGGGCTCACTCCAGCAGCTCCCCTCAGACCAATGGAGATGACCGGCAGCTTGTGGGTGGGGCTGGACCTGCTGGCATCACCAATGAGTGACTGGCATTTTACCAAATGCTCTGTAGCAGCCTAGGCCACGTTTCCTTTTTAGAGATTCTGTCTCTCTGTCAGAATAATAAGTTAGATAATTCTTCCAAGACTGAGGGGAGTAGCCAAAAGTTTCCCCGTGTTCTCATTGTGTTCAACTGTTCTTATGGGATAGCAAAACCATGAGAAATGGATGAAGATTGCTATTAAGCATTATCCGGATAATGCCAAAGGAGGAGTATACCTCATAGATAATCCAGATTTGGCCATCAGCACCGCTGGTCTCTTTATTTTATTGAGTCGGCCAAAAATTTCATCCCAGTTTTTCCATGCGTTATGGCCAACCCAATATACAGCTTTTTTTCTGATTGGAAGAGCCATGTGTTCTTGGTGTAAAAAAGAAATAAAGTTTAACAGAAAAAAGTTTAAAAGTCTCCCTTAATCTTCATCCTGTGCCTCCCTCTCACTTTGAAGCTAAGCGCTACCACAAGTCTGGGGACATTTTCTCCAAAATTGCCTAACATGTTCACTATATTTAAAAATCTTAATAAAAGTGGGGTCTTTATTGCTTCATCTAAATCCTTTTCGTGTCAGTATATGGAGCACTATATTTTTTATCAATGACACATAGTATCTTAAAACACAGATTTGTGAAACTCCAGTACTTTGGCCACCTGATGCAAAGAGCTGACTCATTTGGAAAAGACCCTGATGCTGGGAAAGATTGAGGGCAGGAGGAGAAGGGGACAACAGAGGATGAGATGGCTGGATGGCATTACCAACTCGATGGACATGAGTTTGAGTGAACTCCAGGAGTTGGTGATGGACAGGGAGGCCTGGT
Organism: Bos indicus x Bos taurus; assembly: GCF_003369695.1. Taxonomy (NCBI): domain Eukaryota; kingdom Metazoa; phylum Chordata; class Mammalia; order Artiodactyla; family Bovidae; genus Bos; species Bos indicus x Bos taurus. The sequence continues at coordinate 81,704,609 of NC_040087.1, forward strand.
GTGCTGCAATTCATGGGGTCGCAAAGTGTCGAACACGACTGGGTGACTGAACTGAAGTGAACTGTTAGTCACTCAGTTGTATCCAACTCTTTGTGACCCCCATGGACGAACAGTGGATTGGTTTGCTATTTCCTTCTCCTGGTAATAATAGATATTTGGGATAATTCTACCTTTTTACCATCACAAATAATTCCTGCAACTTACATATTCTTGTTTTTGCACTTGTGAAACAATGTCTATAAGATCACTACTAGACTTTGAAAAGCAGGAAGAGTTCAGTGTTATGACCGTTTTAAATTAAAATAAATACTGCCAAATAAAAATTTTATATTAATTTATATACTATCAATAACATATCAGAGTGCCTGTTTCCCCAACCCTCTCCCTATGGAGAATGACCAAATTTGTATGTGAATATTTCTCTGGTCAACTCTAAATTTTAAATATGTCTTTTGTAGTGATATGGATTTCCTGAGGTTTAGCATATTTTTATGGGATATTCTTATTTCTTATTCTTTGAAATCCCTGGTTATATCATTTGTCCATTTTCCTTTGTTTCCAGTTCTTTTGTGTTTTGGGTTTATGGTAGCTTCTTGACATGGAATTTGAATTTTCCATTGAGACAAACTGATCAACGTTTTTACAGCTTCAAGATTTGCCATCTTGTTTAAAATGCCTTCTTCCCTCATTCCAGTGGTTTCTGCCATCATGGTGTGAACACATCTGTCCCCTGACGCATGCACCGTTGTCTCCTGGACCCGGAGCACAGCATCAGCAAACCGAGTTGATCAGCTTCATATTTTTGTTGTTGTGATTCAGGGCGTTTGAATGTTATTTGTACTGCAAAGGCTTCCAGCTTCTCCCAGGGAGTGCCAGACTGGGCCTCAGCTCGGTGTGAGGCCTCCAAAGCAGATGCTCCACTGTGGACTGAGGTCACCCCTAGACTATGGAAAACACAACAGACCGAGTGGACAAACACTTGTTCCCGTGGGAATGCTCTCTCCTCGCCCTACAGCCCTGTCTCGTGTATGGTCTTCTGCTCTAAAAAGCCCAGTCAACCAAGGTTTTACCAGTGGGAGACCATTTCATCACTTGATGTAGAATTCTTTAGACTCTGAAACAGTGAAGGCTAGCAAGTGAAAAAGCAACACTCAGTTTACTTCTGGCTACATGGTGTGTGTATGTGTGTCTAAGTGAGTGTATCCACATCTCTGTGTGTTTGCAGCCCTTCTCTTGTTTTCAGTGGGATTTTAATTGCAAGAAAACCTTTGCTAAAGGCATCCTATTTCAAAGAACCAAATCATTTGGACAGGAATCGTTGTATCACTGGCCACCACATAGAATTTCTCTTGGTTCCTTGGTAATAATCAGAAGCATCATCATAGTCCAGGGTCTTGAAAATCAGCCTCCATCTGATTGTGTTCATGCCTGGCAGTGGGAGTTGCCTCTTGGTCCTTAACGGCTTTCAGAGAAGCCTTTGGGAAAAGGATGAAAGTTCATGGGTCAAAGCGTCCAGATTTTAAACAGTTTAGCTTTTTATTCCTGCTTCAGCCCAGCGGGGGTGTATTTCCCATGAGAGGATTGATTTTTTTTTTTTTTTAAGAATAGTCATAGGAACTGGCTCACCTTGTAGAGAATTACTAAAATCTCCCTAGGATGTGTTAATTTAGTCCAAACCATCGTACCGTGGATGGGTGGATCGCAGTACAAACTTCCCCCATCCCCATTCTTCCAGGAGAGACACTGCAGGGCTCAGGAAAGCAAATAATTTATGATGAGCACTGACCACATTAAAACACTTTGTAGTTGTTATTTTTAAAGCCCCAAACTTTCAAGAGGAAAGACTTGTTTTTCTTAGGAAAGATTAACAGTGAGATGCAGGGCGGGTGATGGCCAAAGAGAACATGCTAAGGATTACATCGTCCCTTCTGATCCCTCAGGAAACCAGAAGACTTTCCTACATTTATTTGGAAAAGAGCACAAAAAGCAAAAAAAAAAAAAAAAATTAAAGTTTTTAAAAATAATATTAGAAAATCATTTATTTAAAGGAAGGAAGGTATTGCAAACTAGTGATGTTATTACCTTGATCCTTCGGATGAAACATTTGTAATCAACAATAAAGAAATATGAATAGGAGAAAAGGTTGTGTACCTAATTAGGTTGAACACTTTTAATTTGTAGCTTAAAACTAAAGCTATTAGTGAATTTAATGGAGGTTCTACCTACTGACAAATTACAATGAATACCAAACACATATTCCATTAGCTGTGGTAACTCGGGGTTAGAATCTTGGATTAATTGGATTCATTTGAGTTTATCTCTTAAGAATATTTATGGAGAATCTGGATATTAATTCTGTATACTTTTTTAACAGCTTACTCTGTAATTAAAGCAAATGTATATTAATCCTCTTAGGCGAAATATTTCTCCAGAAATAGACAATGGTAACAGATTGAAAGGCTTTTGAAGCATGATATCTGAATATCTTTCAGAATTGAGCAAATGGTAGATGACAACCTTGAAACATGGGGGAAAAAATACTCTCTACCTTCTGTAACTGTTGATGCTTGTCACATTTGAGACGTTTTTATTTAAGAAGTTTGTATGCATGTTACTGGTTGTCTGAATTCTGAGGGCTCAGTGACTGTGATCCTGAGAATGTCGGGCCAGAGCAGCAAATGGACTGGTCAGTAAAAAACCAGGGGGTAAAGAATCAAGGTTGATGACTGTCTTCTGGCTGCCCTGGAAGACAAAGGCATTTGCCTTAAAGCCCAGGACACGGTGGCCCCAGAGGAGGCACGTGTGAGGCCTCTCCCTAACGCTATGCCAAACCACACAGCCTGTGCTCTGCTGAAGGGCCACCCCACGCCTAAGCACCTGGGGCCTCTCCAGCCAGTGACAAGGAGGCAATTTCTGCAAAGGAGGGGGGGGGGCGCGGCAACTGCATCAGATGCCCAGAGTATACATTCCTGCTGATGTGGCGGGGACTCCCCCTCAGTGAGTGGGGCTAGGACCCACACAGCTGCCTCCACAAGGGGCATCAATTTCAACAGAAGAATGGCTAGTTCCCCAAGCCATCAACTGAGATCCAACTTGATCAGATACAAAATAAGTCATGTCCGACTCTTTGCGACTCCTTGAACTGTAGCCCGCCAGGCTCCTCTGTCCAGGGGATTTTCCAGGAAAGAATACTGGAGTGGGTTGCCATTCCCTTCTCCAGAAAGTCTGCCTGACCTAGGAATCAAACTCTGGTCTCTTGCATTGCAGACACATTCTCTACCATCTGAGCCACCAGGAAAGCCCAGGTAAATAGGCAAACACATGCAAAGGATGAACTAGTTCCTTGGAGAATAACCCAAGAGGACAAACGCCTTGCAAAGAGTGAGCTTTAGAGGGACAGCTTGAGGGCAGGGGACCTCTTTAGAACAGCCCAGAAACTACCCATCCTCAGGCTTGGAGGAAAGGAGATCCAGCCGAGATGTCCTAGCAGCTCGGAGCTCAGAATATTATCCAATGTCCATATGATCTTATGGCCGTCGAATAGGACTTGTTTCAGGCAGACTTTCAGCAAATTGCCGTTATGTGTAAATGAAATAACAGAATTGGTTAATAACAAATTCACCCTCTTTTTTGTTACTGTTCAGTCGGTAAGTCATGTCCGACTCTTTGCAACCCCATGGACTTCAGCACGCCAAGCTTCCCTGTCCTTCACTGTCTCCTGGAGTTTGCTCAAACTCATGTCCATTGAGTCGGTGATGCCATCCAATCACCTCATCCTCTGTCACCCGCCCTTCTCCTCCTCCACTCAGTCTTTTCCAGCATCAGGGTCTTTTCCAATGAGTTGGCTCTTCCCATCAGGTGGCCAAAGTACTGGAGCTTCAGCTTCAGAGTTAGTCCTTCCAATGAATATTCAGGGTTGATTTCCTTTAGGATTGACTAGTTTGATCCACTTTTTGGTAGCTAATAAAATAATATCAAACACCAAAAGAACCAGCAGATTTCACTTTAAAACGATGTATTCCTTGCCTATTTCTCACAATGCCAGGAATACTCTTTCATTGATACCAAAAGAGAGGAAACTGGTTTACCCAGATGATTTTAAAGTGTAATTCTTAAAGGGCAAGTATCTATATTCAGGAAAAAATAATAGTAACAAATATCTGAGTCCTCTTATCACAAACATTTTGTCGTTCTTGATGTGATTATAACTATGCTAACAGATGGCTTTTAAATGTTTTACAGCTAAACTTAGTAGTTAAATATCTTAAATGTGTGCTGTTTTCATAGTTTATAGTAATCTAATCAGAAAAAATATTTGCGAACACAATTCCAGAGAAGTAAGTGGTAGAAAAATATAAGAGGTTACAAACCACATAAGTATCCTGAAAAACCACAAGCTCCCCCCAGATTCTCAAACACAGCTCCTGCCGTGAAAGACAGCTGTGTTCATCTGAAGACTGTATTGGGCCATGAGCAATAAAAGTCATGAGCACTCCAGGAAGCCAGTAAACGCATTTCCAGATTTTTCCTCTTGGTCATCTCTGATTCACTCTGCCCTTTTGTCCTGAAATCGCAGCCTCTAGTTATTAGCCTCCTCTTCCCGAGCCAAAAATAAATAAAGATCTTATTGTATAGTTGTGAAATCGCAATGACAAAAAATGGAGAGGGTTATCTCCTTTCTCCCATATGCCATTAGGAGCCACCATATGCATTATATATACAAGAGGTGGGGAACCAGGAGGACATAGATTTCCTGTCCAATGGGCTTGGAGAAAGAAAAGGTTGCTTTAATTTCATTTGTCCCAGCATCAACATTGCTAGGTTTTTGTGTGTTTTGCTGCTAGAAAATCATACGGTTGCACCCATATCTGTCAGTGGGGTGTCTTTTTCACTAGTCCGCCTATTTGGGAGGTGTCATATTTCTTGACAACACCAAATCAATAAACCTAATTTGCAGCAACATTCCACATTATAGCACACTGCCAAGAGCCGGAGGTCTAGAATCTTGATAATTTAAGCCACATACTGACTCCTGACATTTAGATCTTTTCCACTAAAAAAATATAATGATCAAGTATTTTTGTATACAACACAGCTTCCGACTTTCTGTCAACAGTCCCTTGGGCTTCAGATTCTGTGGCTGTTACCTTAGTTCCGTCTTCTGTGTGCCCATGTCTCATCAGACAGCAAGTCCCATCAGCTCTTCTGAAGGCCTTCCACCTTCGTGCATCCTGTCCATCTGCAGCGGCATTTTCCTCCTCTGGCGACCCCCCATCTCCCAGCTGGACTGTCACAATCCTCTCCTCATCCATCTCCTTGCCCCTCGTCTCTCCCCACTGCAATTCATTCCACCTAAATACCGCCTGACTGGTCTTCAAGAAATTTCTTTCATTTCACTTGCCTTCTTCAAAGCTTTCAGCGCCTCAAATTGGAATTGTCATCCCTACAAGATCCCCCCAGTCCAGCTTTCCAAGCATTGCTCCTCTTTCTCCTGCACAGTAAGAGGCCGGAATTCTCATGCACCCGAAACATCCCACCCCAGCGCCTCACTCCGCATCTTTATTCACAGGCTGCTCCCCACCAGGAAGTGCTCCTCGACCTGCTCTCTTTATCAAAATTGTACCTGTTCTTCCAGCTCAACTCAAATCCAACCTCCTCCTTAAAATCCCCACACATTCCTATCCGTAAGGATTTCCCTCTCTCGGAATTTCTCCAGTTCACTGTCTCTCTAAACATAATTTGTGCTTTAAAATGTAGCCGTCCTATCTTTATTATCCATTCACATAAGATATCCACTTACGGACACACATACATCCGTATGCATATATAAAAGTATACATTTTCCTTATATAAGTATAATACGGAGGAACAAATCTCACTCCATCCGGAACCTGTTCCTTTCAGCTTAACCTTTGTATTCCTTTGAAAAAACATTTGCTTGTTTCTTTGGCTGGGTCAGGTCTTCCCTGTGGCACATCGGATCGTCGCTGTGTCGTCGGGCTCTCTCCTCATGGCAGGCATGCTCTCTGGTTGTGGAATGTAGGCTTGGTTGCTCCGCGGCATGTGGGATCTTAGTTCCCCAACCAGGGATCGAACCCACGTCCCCTGCATTGCAAGGCTGATTTTTTGACCACTGAACCCCAAAGAAGTCCCTAACCTTTGTATTCTACTGTGTTAGTTTGAACTGAGAATGTTGACTGTAGCCTAGAATATACAGGACAACACAATTCTCAAGGCTCTGAGATGAGAAGCTGCAGAGCAGAGGATAACATCTGTCCTGCTGAAAGTTTAGAGGAATGTGGTGACCTGATCCACACGGACAGAGGTGAGAACAGAGGATTCTGACACCTAGAGCCGTGCAACAACCAGCCACACCCGCCCCGCTTTCAGTGTGAAAGGAGCTTCAATTCTGACTTGGGTAAAATGGTTCTCTAGGACATTAGTCTGCCAACTTCTGACATTCCCAATAAAGCCACTGTTCCTTGCCCCAACACCTCATCTCCTGATTTGTTGGCGTGTCCTGCAGCGAGCAGAATGAGCTTGGACTTGGTAACATAATTGCTGTCATATATAAATACCGTTTTGTGACTTGTTTGCTTTTTGGCCCTGGGCACAGCACGCAAGACCTTAGGTCCCCAAGCAGGTACTGAACCCGTGCTCCCCACAGTGGAAACCCAGAGTTTTCACTGGACCACCAGGGAAGTCCGGGACTTGCTTTCTTAATACTCGACCAACACAGGTTGGAGGGCTGTCCCTGACACCTGTGGGCTGATGGATGGCTTTTTCCTTTTTGCCGCCTTTATTTTTCAATTTTTCTACAATTATCATGTAGAAACTCTGTAAAGGTATGAAAAATGCCGTTTTCGGGCTACAAAAACAAGCCGACAAATAGAAGATTTTCACATAGGGGTTATGATCTCAACTTTCTATCCAGCAGGGAAAAAAGAGAATTTCAGTCATGATAAAAATGGATAAATGGAGAGCATCAAAGCGCATCAACTGAAAGATTTTTGTAGAGGAACATATGGTAGCTTAGCCATATTTTTGCTCAATGTACATTCAAGTACCTACTAAGCTCAAGGATTGTGAGGTCCAAGTGCGGAAAAGAACCATCATTTCAGCCCCAACCATCTGGGGGATGGTTTACAGAAGCTTCCAGTGGCAACTCCACACACACCTGCATTTCTGTCCTGGGTGCCGTCACTGGGAAGAAACCGTATCTTTTGAGAGAAGGACATTTGACAACAGGGCTAATCTACCAACCGTAATCTTACAGATAAGAGTCTACCATAAGCAACATCTAGAGCTAATTGCATATCTAAAAACAGATACCCTAGGCTTACAGTGCTTTTGACTCTTTAAAGCATCTTTCTAACTATCAACCCATGTTACATTCACAGCAACCCTTGCGCTACGTAAGGTATCTGCATTCTGTAGATATGAAAACAGACAAGAGGTGGTCCCACGACTTCACTCACAGACGAGCAAGGCAACAACCGAAACCTCCTGGCTTCTGATCTCATGTCTTTCCCTCGAATCAAGCTAAGGAATGAAACTTTCTGTTGACAAGAAAAATTCAGTCCTGGTCCCAGAACAAATGTTAACATTAGAACCAAGTTGTAAATTAGCCGCATGGTCAGGGCTGGTTACACAGCAGTCTCTGTTTTACGGCCAGGTCACGTGGCACGCTGACTAGTCTGCCTTTCCCATGATGATCCTCCGTAACGATGAACCAGAAAAGGGATTTTGTTCAAGTATAATCCATCTGACAAGTGCAAATAAATTTATTCAATTGCCTATATTCTAAAACTCCCCCAGCAATACCACCATCACATAAATAAAAGAAGCCAAGTTGGAAACAAACCTGTAAGTTCAGGAACGCTCAATGCTTCAGAAAATGGTGATTTTAATATCTGACCAAATTCTGAGAGTGAGTGGGAGTAGGGGACACATACACACACAAAAGACCATCTGTTACTTATTTAAGCCCTTCTTAGACAAGAATATATTACTTTTCAGGGGGAAAATATTGTTCTTTCCAGAGGAATAGGAATGTGATATAAACAATGAGATGAGATAAAGCTGTTTATATCAAAGGATGAATCAGATTATAACACTGAAAAATAGTACACATTTCCTGTTATTGCTGCTATAAGTAAAACAGTATTTGAAAGACAAATTACCATGTTACTATTCCTGAAAACCCCAGGCTCTTCTGTAAGTAATGACATCTTGGTAGACATGAGACTAACCAAGTGCAGACATATCTCCATCTACATAATTTAAGGGGGGAAATCAATCATTTCTCACTCAAAATGGAGAAGTTTTTTTTCCCTTAAAACTTAAGGAATCTAGAAAAGCTTAAATTTAAGGCAAACAGCAACTGCCAGCAGGGGAGGAGAGACACAAGCAGCAAATCTGCTCCCAGTGGGACTGGATGCAAAGCCCTCGCTCCAGAGATGATCTTCCAGGTCCCCAGGTCAGCAGGGTTTCAGCAGTGCACGAGCTGAGAAGCCGCCTCAACTACTGGTTCTGCAAGACTCGCAACCAAGACTAGTGCGGCCACCTGTGAGACCTGCCCTGTGACAGCCTCACTCATGCACCCTCACCTGTGACATCTCACCTGTGCGCCCTCACCTGTGAGACCCTCACCTGTGCACCCTCACCTGTGCATCCTCACCTGTGAAACCCTCACCTGTGACATCTCACCTGTGCGACCTCACCTGACACCCTCACCTGAGCATCGTCACCTGTGCAACTTCACCTGTGCCACCCCTCTCACCTGTGACAGCCTCCCTGTATATCCTCACCTGTAGCAGCTGACAGAGCACTCTCCAGAGCACACTGACACCCAGGCAGTTGGCTCCAGCACTCAGACCTGGGTGCCCACAGAAGCCACCTGGGTCTCGGCATGAACAGATGCTGGTTCCAGCAAGCACTCAAGAACAGGCTCGTCTCAGTCCCCTCCCACTCACCTCCCTCTTATTTGGAAACTCACCTAGCCTCACCTCTTAGCAACTCCCCAATTTCCCAAAGGAGAGAAACAATTGCAGCAACAAGCCCAGGATATTCACTGCCCCCTAAATCCAGTGAGAAACCAGCTCCGTGGACCCCTCCTCTCTTGCTGCCAACTGGGGGAGCATCAGTGTCTGAGCCCTAGTGGCTCAGAGGTAAAGACCCCGCCTACAGTGCAGGAGACCTGGGTGCGATCCCTGAGTTGGTAAGATCCTCCAGAGGAGGGTGTGGCAATCCACTGCAGTATCCTTGCCTGGAGAATCCCGTGGACAGAGGGGCCTGGCGGGCTACAGTCCATGGAGCCACAGAGTCAGACACAGCTAAGGGACTAACATTTTCACTTTCACTTCAGTGTCTCCAACTTAAAATGACCATCGATCGGCCAAAGCCATTTTGATTGACAGACCAACAGAGAAGCTGTGTGGTACCAACTGTCCAGATTGCCCCAGGCTAAGGGGCTTCCCAGAACACGGGGCTTATTCCCAGGAATGGCCTGGCACACCAGGACTGTTGCCCACCCTATCAGCATCATCTCTGGGACACATGTAAAGTCCTATCTCCACTCACCTCCGCCTCCGAGAGTCCTTCCTGGCAGATTCACAGCGGCCATTGTGCCATGAAGGAAGAGAGACCGCTCCAGACACCCAGGGGAGCTCCTCCAAAGGACCATGAATCACCAGGGTCTGACATGGCTTTTGTTGGAGAGGAGTGCATCTCTCCTGTGTCATCCATGCTGGTCTGCTTGGTTACAGCTGCTTTGGGCACATCCGTCGAGAAGAAATGTCCATGCTGCCTGGAGAGGAAGAAACTGGTCTAGAGCAGGGGTCTTCAAAGGCCACTTTTACCCCTGGGGGGATGTTTGACAGTATCTGGAGACAATGCTTCTGGTTTTCACAGAGGGAGAGGGTGCCCATGGCATCTCCTGGGTGGAGGCCGGGTATGCTGCTTAGACCTGGATCCAAGTGGGGGAGATTCATCTGAACACCCTTCCCAGGCCTCCTCCACTCATCACTAGGCGGACAAACCAGACAGGAGAGAGGAGGTGGTCATCATTCCTGAATTATGTTCAACCTTCATCCATATTTCCCTCTGAAAAATGTGTTCTGTAACATTAAAAGAAGGGACTTCCCTGGTGATCTGGTGGTTAAGACTCCACACTTGCATTACAGGGGGCACCAGTTCAATCCCAGGCTGAGGAGCTAAGATCTGGATGCCACGTGGTGCAGCCAACAGCAACAATGAAAATAAAGCACACAGAACCTTCAAAGGAGGCCCAGACTCTTTATTGAAATTCTTCACAACTGAGATCGCCAGTCGGTTTACACTTCTCATCAGTAACAAGCTCAATTTTTTCAATTAGTTGCTCCCATTTTGCAAGCCGTCTAAAAAACATGCAAAGTCCGGCAGGACCATGTTGCCTACTGGATAAACCCAGAAGACTGGTCCGCACCCCGCGGGTCCCTGCTCAGCTCCTCCGGCCCCTCAGGCCACAGGGCCCTTCTCCCGGGTGACTCAGGAACGTGACCCCAAAGACAATGGTGTGAGCCTCAGGGCTGGGCTGAAAGGAGCCCACTCCCCACAGTCCTCTGCTGTTTGGAAAAAAAGGTGGAGCTTAGCAATGATGACGTAGAGCAAGACCCCGCCTCTGTCTCTCAGAGACACACTTTCTCTACCGAAGAGGAATATGTGTGTGAGTGTGCATTTGTCTGTATATGTGTGAGTGTGTCTATGTATGTTTGTTCCCGAGTCTGTGTACGTATGTGGATGCATATGTGTGCACATGTGTGAGTGTCTGAGTATATATGTGAGTGTCTATGTCTCTGAGTGTATGACTGAGTGAGTGAAAGTTGATCAGTGGTGTCCAACTCTTTGCAACCTCATGGACTATGGGATTCTCCAGGCCAGAATACTGGTGTGGGTAGCCGTCCTCTTCTCTAGGGGATCTTCCCAACCCAGGTATCAGAACCCAGGTCTCCCACACTGCAGGTGAATTCTTTACCAGCTGAGCTACAAGGTAAGCCCAAGAATCCTGGAATGGGTCCCTTCTTCAGCAGATATTTCCAATCCAGGAATTGAACTGGGGTCTCCTGCATTCGAGGCAGATTCTTTACCAGCTGAGCCACCAGGGAAGCCCTTCTGAGTGTATGCTGCTGCCGCTGCTAAGTCGCTTCAGTCGTGTCCGACTCTGTGAGACCCCATAGACGGCAGCCCAACAGGCTCCCCTGTCCCTGGGATTCTCCAGGCAAGAACACTGGAGTGGGTTGCCATTTCCTTCTCCAATGCATGAAAGTGAAAAGTGAAAGTGAAGTCCCTCAGTCATGTCCAGCTCTTCGCGACCCCATGGACTGCAGCCTACCAGGCTCCTCCGTCCATGGGATTTTCCAGGCAAGAGTACTGGAGTGGGGTGCCATTGCCTTCTCCTGTTCTGAGTGTGTATGTATGCCTGTATGTATGTGAATGTGTGTGTTTGAGTGTATGTATATGTGTATGTTTTTGAGTATATGTATATGTAAGAGTGCGTATGTATGTTCCTGAGTGTGTATGTGTGAATGTGTGTATGTATGTTTCTGAGTGTGTCTGTACATCTGTGTATGTGTGACCATGTATGTGAGTGTATATGAGTGCCTGTATATGTGTGTGCATGTGTATGTATATTTCTGAGTATATATGTATGTGTAAGGATGTATGTGTGTGTTTCTCTGTGTGTGTGTACTTGTGTGTATGGGTGAGCGCGTGACTCTGTGTGTGTGTGTGTGTGTGTGTGTGCATGCAGAGCTGCTGTCTTCGTTCCCGGGGACCAGGTCTGAGGCCCCTGTGCTAGCAGCACTTGGGCCCGGGTTTGTCTACACCCCTCGCTCCCGAGTCAGGCCATGTGGTCTCGAATTCTTCCTTCAGAAACTCCTCGTAGGAGCAGGCGCATGTGACTAACCAGGCAGTGGAGCTGCTGGTGGAAGCTGACGCCGTGTCTCCCCTGCCCAGCGCGTCTGCTCGGGGCTAGGTTGCCCATATTCCCAGGGCAAGAGCAGACAAAGCGCCTGGAGGAGTCAGCGGTCCGTTTGGGCGGCTCTCCGTGGCTCTGAAACCACCACTTCTCCACCCTTGACCAGCTCCCCAGGCCTTGCTCAGCCAAATTCTCAGACTAAAAAAGACAGAACTGGTTCTCCACTCTTCCTGCCCTCAGAGAGTCTGCAACATCAAAGCTCCACATTGATTAAAGTCCCCTCCCCATCCTTGTAAGTGCAGATGTGAAAATTATTCTTAAATCTGTTATGCAAAGTGTAGTGTTAGTTGCTCGGTCATGTCCGACTCTTTGCAACCCCATAGACTATAGCCCACCTGGATCCTCTGTCCATGGGATTCTCCAGGCAAGAATGCTGGAGTGGATTGCCATTTCTTTCTCCAGGGGATCTTCCTGCCCCAGGGATCGAACCCAGGTCTCCTGCATGGAAGGCAGATTCTTTACCATCTGAGGCACTAGGGAAGCATGTTTTGCAAAGGACGGGGTAATTTATTGGTGTCACTTATCAAACAAGCCAATTTGTTTGATAAGATGCATGCATCTTTCTCTTATTCATCAAGGGAAAGATGCTTTCATTCATTCATTCATCATTAAAACACAGGTATGCAAGGGATTGCCTGTGGACCTGGGAGTCAGAAAGACCACAGTCAGAATCTTACCCAGGTTAGTATTCTAATCCTGGGAGAGCTGTTTAAAACTCTGAGCTTCAGGATCATCACTTGTAAAGATTAGGACAAGAACGCCAACCTCATAGGTTTTTGGTAAAGGTTAAATAACATACAGCATGAAAAGTACCCAGCACAAAACAGCCACTCAGGGGAAATCAGTGCTTTGACCCAGAATTCCAAGGTCCAGACCATTAATTGTGCATAATGTTGACATTTGATGTGTAATGTCTGTGTTCCTTTCTCATGCATCTCTCTTCTAATCTCTGCTTCACTGCGTCCAACTTACTGACCTTTTCCTTCGTCCCCAACCTCAGGGCTGTTTCTGGTTTCCTACTTTGTCCCTGGCTGACTAGCCATTTCCAGGCAAACCACCTCATCCTCACTCCTCATCCTTAGAGGAAGCGCCGGCCGGGGCTGGACCACCCTTGCATCCTCAGCTCACCCAGCCCCCCAGGTCCGCAGTCCACATGTCCCAGCTGGACCAGGCAGTGTGGCATCCGTGGGGACTTCTCACCCTGCGCAACTTGAGAAGGAATTGAAAAGATCATTTCCTTCCAACTTTCTCATTTTCAAGCAAGAATGGGGTCCAGAAAAGTTGGGGTTCCAAAGTTAGTTAAGTGGCTAGATTTCCCCGAACCATCCCCAAACCTCAGAAAGTTAAGTTTTTGTAGAAAAAATATCACCTATTCCATGACAGCCACTTCAGGGTGTCCTGACAATGGGCAATAGGCCCCAGATTATCACTAAGCCACATTTTCCATCTCGACAGTGGACACTGTTTGGGAGCCAAGAGCAACGTCAGGAATTAGAGTCTACTTAGCGCATGCCTGGCAGGAAGGCACACCAGCCTGCACACCCCCTGGGATGACTGAGGTGTGTCTGCAGCTGACACCATTCACACTCAGGGACTGAATGAAAATGCTTCTCAGTCTCACATCCTCGCTGTGTCAAGTGTACAGCAAAGTGATCCATACACACACACACACACACACACACACACACACATGTATATGATCCATGTTTAAATACAGTGACGTCCCTGGTGGCTTTGCCTACAATGCAGGAGACCCAAGTTTGATCCCTGGGTCCGGAAGATCCCCTGGAGAAGAAAATGGCAACCTGCTCCAGTATCCTTGCCTGGAAAATCCCATGGATGGAGGATCCTGGTTGGCTACCGTCCACAGGGTCGCAAAGAGTCAGACACGACTGAGCGACTTCACTTTCTATAAATACACGCACGCATATATTCTTTTTCAGATTGTTTTCCATTATGGGTAATTGCAAGATATGGAGTACAGCTCCCTGTGCTACAATAGGTCCTTGTTGGCTACCTGTTTTATGCATAGCAGTGTGCATACGGTAATCCAAAACTCTTAATTTACCTCCCCCACCACACCCCTGTGACCCTCTCTGATAACCATATATTTGTTTTCTGTGTCTGTGAATCTATTTCTGTTTTATAAGTAAGCTCATTTGTAATGAATTGTAAATATTAGTCACATCTGAAAAATACCTTCACAGCAACCTCTATCTATAGCTATCTATCTGGCTATCAATCTATATATGTACATATGTGGTACCCAATTGTTGTTGACCAACCAACTGGGCACCACAGTCTGGCCAAGTCGACACAGGAGGCAATGACACACCCAGACTCTTTCTTTCTTTCCCGAGAGATCAGCCCTTTAAATGGCCAACCTCATCCTCTCAGGGACAGACACTGGTCCTGTTTGAACCAAAAGGTCTAAGGTTGTAAGAAAGGACTGCACTTTCTTTAATCCTTGGCATTTACCTGCTCTTTGCTCTCTGTTAGGCCCCGTGATAAGTGTTCCAGGTGGACGGTCTTGTGAAGTTCTCTCATCAGCTCTGACTCAGGTGCTTTCACCGGCGCCCACCTTAGAGGCAGGACGGTGGGGACATAAACGCTATTAAGATCCTTTCTGTTGAAGACACGTGATGACAGGAAATTTTCAACCTGCTTCCAGAAACACAAAACCTTCTGATGCATTTCTACGGAGGAATGAGAGGCAGAAACGACTTCAGAAAAAGTTTCAAAGTCATCTTCGGCCCCAGATCATTATTTAAAGCTCTAATATTCCAGAACCCTTGACTGACACCAAAGGGACCTGATCCAGGCCTTGCTTTATTCGCCTCCCTGTCTATGCAGCAATAGTCCTATTTTAAATTATTTAGTATTTTGTGTTCCCAATTAAGCAGTAATGTGACAAGCGAGCTATTTTACAAGGCAATAAAAAAAATAATCATGCTCCCCAGTGAGTACACTACAAGGCCAAAAGGTGAGTTGTTTATATCAGCAAGAGAACCGAATTACTGCCTTGAAAAATAGTGGGTCTGCCCTGTTATTGCTCTACAAGTAAAAACAGCCACGGAAAAGAGCAAGATAAACTGGTTACCAGCCTTCTTGAAAGCGCCTATTTTGGGAATAATGACAAAACTGTCTGTGTTTGCAGAAGGAGCAGAAGTGATTGATAGATGGCGTGGAAGGAACCCAGCCCTACCCCCAAGTCAGGGCCTCGGGGATAGAGAGAGGTGTTGAAAGGCAGAGCAGAAAAACGCTTTGAGTCTGTGAAGGGCGAAAAAACGTACCAGTCAGTTAACTTGACTTGAGGGTCCCATCTTCTCCGCATGATGAATAAAATACATCTCAAATTCAAATTAGCCCATCGATGGAAAACTCAGATAATCTGATGAGCCCTGCCCTGTCATTAGGGCGGTTTCTGGGAAGCCAGGGAGAATACATATGGTCACCAGACGGGCACTGGTCTTCCAAACAAAAACAAAACACACCCCCGAGGGAAACCAGAAGAACCTACCTGCTGAGAGGCTCCATGCCTTTCAGCTGGAAGTAGCTGGTGACAAGTAGGCCCAGGGGTGAGAGGGGAAGGGCGGGGGTGGGGGCTGTTACAGGGTGTTTTCCTCCTCCAGGGGGTGGCACGGAGCCCCATGTGTGCTGTGGGTTTGTGTGTCTGCGGAGCTTGCAGGCAGGAAGGAGGGAGAGGAAGCCAATGGGGTTTTCATGGATTGAGGTACATTCGCAACAGAAGAAAGCGGCCTCCTCCTGAACTTCAAGCGCAGTCTCCATGAGAATTGGCTGCCTCCTGCCTCCTCCACCTTGCGTCGGTCACTCTGCATCCCCGCTGCCAAGAACAGGGCTGGATCACAGAAGACTCTCTGTGCCATGTGTCACTTCCCAGGATGAGCAAGTGCCTGCTTCAACCTAGGAGACTTGCACTTTCAGCCTCAAAGGAAATGAATCCTAGCTCCCTAGTTTCTGAAAAGAACTTGGCCTCTTAAAAAGTGATCCCCAAAGAGTTTTTCCTAGGAGGGACGTGAAGGAGGGAAGGATTGAGAGTTTGGAATTAGCAGATGCGAGCTATTATACATAGAATGGATAAACCATAAGGTCCTACTATATAGCACAGGAAGCTATATCCAATATCCTATGATAAACCATAATGGAAAAGAATATGAAAAAGAAGGAATATATGACTGAGTCATCTTGCTTTACGGCAGAAATGAAACACAACATTGTAAATCAACTATACCTTAGTGAAATTTTATTTTTAAAAAAGAGCTTTCTCTCATACATAGGAGAGAAGCATACTGGCGTGTCCTCCTAGCTTTCTGCTGCAAGCCTTTCGTGGGTGCCCTATTTCATTGCTTCTCAAGTAGCCTCATCTTTTGTTCCGTCCTTCTCTGCTTTTTGTTGTGTTGTTCAGCCGCTCAGTCACGTCCATCTCTTTGCGACCCCATGAACTGCGGCATATCAGGCTTCCTTGTCCTTCACTGTCTCCTAGAGTTTGCTCAGACTCATGTCCATTAAGTCAATGATGCCATACAACCATCACAGCCTCTGATGACCCCTTCTCCTCCCGCCGTCAATCTTTCCCAGCATCAGGGTCTTTTCCAATGAGTTGGCTCTTCCCATCAGATTGGCCAAAGTATTGGAGCTTCAGCTTCAGCATCAGTCCTTCCAATGAATATTAAGAGTTGATTTCCTTTAGGATGGACTGGCTGGATCTCCTTAATGTCCAAGGGACTCTGGAGAGTCTTCTCCCGGCTTCTAGGCTTCCTTGTTTCGAACGCTAGCTCACGTTATTATTTAACTCTTGGTTCGTGCACCCCCGACTGCAGCATGATCTCCCTCTGAGCAGTGATGTGTGTAGACGCCACCACCGCCCAAAGCCTGGCATGCATCAGGGCTCCAGTAAACAGGATTAGGTCATGGGGAAGGATTTACTGGCTAAGAAAGGCGATGGGCACAGGGGCTCTGTCTGTTTGCAAGAGAAAGTGGTGTACTCAGGATACCCTGGGTGGTGAGGGGTATGGCTGAAAACATACACCGCCATGGTGTTATTCAGCCCGGGCTGCTGTAACTAGATAACATACATAGATAACATGACAGTTTAAACAACAGACCCTTATTTCTCACACTTCTGGAGGCTGAAAGTGCAAGATGAAGGTCCCAGAAGATTCAGTGTCTGGTGAATTCACTCCCTGGCTTGTAGATTCCCCTCTTCCTGCTGTGCCCTCACGTGTCAGAGAGAAAGATGCTGTGTCTCTTCTTTTCTTGAGGCCACTAATTCCAATACAAGGGCCCCACACTCACGAACCAATTCCACCCTAACTACTTCCCAAAGGCCCCACCTCCCAGCATTGCAGAGAGGATTGGGGCTTCAGCAGATGAATTCTGCAGGGACATGAGCTTGCCGTTCAGAGTGGATTGACAGTCCCCCAGGACGGCCCCCATCAATTCCTTACCTCTGTCTGAGTGCACGCGGCCCCTCTAGTCCACAGGCGGGACCTCTTTCCTCTCTCCTTGTATTTCCAGTGGCCCTATCTATTGCTTTGAGTGACGACACACAGGAGGAGCAATGCTGTGCTCTTCCAACCCTTGAGCCTTCTTTGTCCTCCTCCTTAGAAGCACATCACCTCACGAGAGTTCTGACCACCTCCAGGCCAACGTGGTAAGAAGGCCTGACCTGATCACATGGAGCAAGAGGGCAATTTGGGGGTGAGGCAGACTTGTGAACAAGCCTGCCTGGCCCAACCAGCTCACTCCCAGTATACTCCCAGTATAGATCTTAAGCCCAGCCAGCCTCAGGGGAGCAGGACCTCTGAGTTCCTTAATCCTGAGAAGTCATGCTGCTTTAAACCACTAAAACTTTGAGATAGATTCATATACAACAGTAGATCATTAAAACACAGAAAAAGGTTTTAAAATGTTTTGGAAGAAAAGCGATCCCCCAGCCATCAGTATGAGGTCCCCTGGTGACTCAGATGGTAAAGAGACCTGGGTGGGGAAGATGCCCTAGAGAAGGGAATGGCTACCCACCCCATTATAATTACCTGGAAAATTTCGTGGACCGAGGAGCCTGGCAGGCTACAGCCCGTAGGGTTGCAAAGAGTCGGATATGACTGGGCAACTAACACTTTCGCTTTGACTTGCGGCCACCAGTAAGGAGCTTCCCCCGTGGTGCAATGGTAAAGAATTCACCTGCAGTGCAGGAGACGCAGGAAATGCAGGTTTGATCCCTGGGTCAGGAAGATCCCCTGGAGAAGGGAATGACAGCCCACTCCAGTATTGTTGCCTGGAGAATTCCATGGACAGAGGAGCCTGGTGGGCCATTGTCCTTGGGGTCGTAAAAAGAGGGACACGACTGAGCAACTAACACACTAAGTTTCTTCAAGAGATAACCTAACATAAAAAAGAAAGAGAGAGAGAGGAAAACTGAACACTGATTTTAGGTCATTAATCCACTGCAGGTCCTGCCCTTTCCAGTGGGCACACTCTGGTCAAGAAATCAACTGTCGGTATTAAAAATTGAATATTCGTGCAGAAACTGCTACTGATTCATCACGAGCACCCTCATCACCCCATCATCTCATGGAAGGTCAAAGGAACCAGAGAGACGGGATTTCACAGACTACCCCGGGGAATAAAAGAAAAGAAATTCACTCCCACCCCCCGGAAAATGTGGCTTTTCCCAGATGGAACTTATTGTGGAAAGCTACATAAAAGTAAAAAAAAAAAATACTTGGGGTGAAGTCAATTTAATGTTTACCAAATGCATTTATTAAGCAGACTTTTTCTTATTGAAAATTTCCATCGTGGGCCTGGAAAAAGATCAAGGGCAGTCTTCATTAAATAAGCCTATTTTATGCAAACTTTCATGTCCATTAGCCAAAAACAGTTACAAAGCATTCGGGGCGGGGGGAGCAGACCACACCCTGGTCAAAACCGTGAACTTGGAGAACCCCACCTCTGGCACCGCCAAGCTCCCTTCTCAGCCCGCTTCTCCCCTCTCCAGGGGAGTTCACTATCTCGTTCAGGATGGGGTCATCCCACCCACCACAACTCCATCTGACCCAAAGGGCAGAGCAGACACCTACCACAGAGCGTGAGTGCAAGCTGAGGGTGTTTTGTTTTGTTTTTCCTCTGATTATGGAATGAGAGGTTTTCATCCGATTAAAGGGAAGGCTTTCCTAACGTCACATCAAGCAGAAGGATGCCAACGGTTCCCGCGTGGACCCCAGTCTGAGGGCAGAGACTTTCACATTCCCAGCACACAGTAGAGCAGCGGTTCCCAAACCATGAACCAGGAACCCCGTGGAGCGTCAGAGCTTCCATCTATTTTCTTGAAGGGCCTAAGCAGACCCCTCCTGTTGTGAGAAAGGGAGAAGGGGGACTTTGCATTTTACAGTAAAAGAGGAGTTTGACTTGAAAACTTGTGAAGTAGTAAAATTTTGTAAAAAAAAGAAAAGAAAAAAGAATAGGTGGGCTTCTCTAGGGGTTCAGTGGTAAAGAATCCACCTGCAATGCAGGAGGCACAGGTTTGATCCCTGGTCCAGAAGGAGTCCACGTGCTGTGGAACAACTGAAGCCTGTGCACCACAACCATTGAACCTGTGCTTGAGAGCCTGGGAGTCGCAGCTACTGAAGCCTGTGTGTCCTAGACCCCTCACCCCACACGAGAGAAGCCCATGCACCGCTCCTAGAGAAGACCCCACAGCAACAAAGACCTAGGACAGCCAAAAATAAAACTAATACAACCATTTCTGAAATACTAAAGAAAGAACAGGTTCCCCCACCAAAGAACCCATGGTCTGATGGAGAGGATGGTCAACGAGACAGAAGACAGGTGGTTCAATATAAGATGTGGGATTTCAAAATAGAGCTGGAGATGGATATTGTACCTGTGGGTGCTATTTATCTGCACATATATGCTCACCCTGTAGGTAGATGGATGAAAGGAAGGATGGATAGATGGATGGAGGGAGGGATGTTACATAGATTTCCTGCATATTTACTGAACTGACCAGAGATGGTGAGGTTAGTAGTAAAGTTCTATGGAGAAGTTGATATTTCAGTGGTTATTTTTAATTAGGGCTTTTTAATTAGGGTGGCTCAGCTAGTAAAGAATTTGTCTGCAATGCGGGAGACCTTGGTTCGATCCCTGGATAGGGAAGATCCCCTGGAGAAGGGAACAGTGGCTACCCACTCCAGTATTCTGGCCTGGAGAATTCCATGGACTGTGTACTCCATGGCTGCTGCTGCTAAGTCGCTTCAGTAGTGTCCGACTCTGTGTGACCCCATAGACGGCAGCCCACCAGGGTTTCTGGTGGGATTCTCTGGGATTCTCCAGGCAAGAACACTGGAGTGGGTTGCCATTTCCTTCTCCAATGCATGAAAGTGAAAAGTGAAAGTGAACTCACTCAGTCGTGTCCAACTCTTAGCGGACTGCAGTGCACCAGGCTCCTCTGTCCATGGGATTTTTTAGGCAAGAGTACTGGAGTGGGATGCCATCGCCTTCTCCTCGAAAAGAATTAGACACCACTGAGAGACTTTCACTTTTTAAAATTAGGTGTCATTTCATTCATTCGTTCAACACAAGCATCATCCAGGCAGTTGTGGGGCCAGAAGGGACTCCAATCAATGAGTATGACCACTGCCCTTAAGATGTTTTCAGTCTAATGGGGGAAACAGGCATTAGAAGCAATAATTCTATCTACCTGGTGTGATCTACTCTCACTAGACTGAGGACAAATCTAGTGATGTTTACACTTCTCAGCGAAGCACATGAGCCTCCCCGTGTGCTCCCAGATGCCAGTTCCAGCCGCATCTCCCTCCCCAGCCCGGACTGCAGGGCTGTGGGCATCACTTTCTCTCATGTCCCCCTCTGGACCCCAGCGCTTGCTCCCCGAAGCATCAGCCCAGCTCAGATGACTGGGTGCATACACGGCTCCAGCTTCTGGCAAAATGGTTGCTGAGCATTTTTTCCAAATCACACCCACTCCACGTCTCCTGTCCTCACTGGGGGCGATGCCAGTGGACCGTGTCTGGGCCATGCTGCTCACCCCACTGCGTTTCCCACTTTGAAAGATGGGGCTTTTGCAAGAGGCTCATCCCTTCTCTCCCAAAGGCCTTTGTGCTCTTTATGAAAATCCCTGCCTCTTTCCCCCAGCATTAAAAACTCCCAGAGGAAGAACAGCATCTGCTTAAGACAGAAGAAAAGCTACGAAAGGATGATTCACTGATTTGCCTCCCCCTCACTTACCTAATCTGGGGGGTACTTGGGTCACCTCCACATCACCCAGGGAAGGAAGTTGAATGCTTTCTCCCATCGTTAGGAGCATCGGCTTTGTGGTGACCTCCTGCCCTTGGCCAGATGTTTAGAAGATATGTCTGAGGTCGGTTTTGGCAGGCTGGGGTTGAGGGGTCTGGGTCTTCCAGGGACTGTGAGGGCTAAGCCTCTCTCTGGTCAGTCTAGCTTCTGGCAGCTGCCACTTCCCTTGGCTTGGGGCCCCTTCCCCTGTCTGCAAAGGGCTTCACTCTGGCCTCTGTCTGGGTGGTCCCATCACTTCCACCTCTATGGTCACACTTGTGATGACAGTTAGGGCCTCCTGGATACTGCACAGTAATCACATCAGCAAGGTCCCTTTTCACCATATGAGATGACAGAGGCTCCAGGGGCTAAAGCCTGGATCTGTTGGGGGTGTGCCTCAGCAGGGTAGGGGGTGGGAGGGTCAATCATTCATCCTAGCCCTCCGAGTACAGGGAAGACAAGAGCTCCTTACAGCTTTTTCCTTTTTGTAAATTTTGTTGTGCTTGAAATTATCTTAATACGATTAAAAGATGAACAAGGGCTTCCCCCGTGAGACTCAGTGATAAAGAACCCACAAGAGCCAATGCAGGAGACATGGGTTCAATCCCTCAGTCTGGAAGATTCCCTGGAGAAGGAAATGGCAACCCACTCCAGCATCCTTGACTGGGAAATCCCATGGACAGAGGAGCCTGGTAGGCGACAGTCCATGGGGTTGCAAAAGAGTCAGACATGACTTAGTGACTAAATAACAGCAATAGCAAAAGATGAACAAGTTTGGAAGCTAATACCCTGGAAAAAAAATTGAACTTCACTTTATCTGGCCCCTCCAATCCTTCTCCCTTTATTTCATGAAAAATATTTATTAAATCTTGCATGTCCAACAGCATCTTGATTCTAACACCCACACGCCTAATTTTACTTTAAAGGCAAGCACTGACACAGCATGAGCCCAACTGCTATCTTTCTAAAAAGCTGAGAAAAAACCTTTAAGAGAAGTTTTCCCAGCACCGAAATATATAAATTCAGTGTTGTCAGAGTAGGCATACTTCTACAATCTTACAAGGACACTAATAATTAAAGAGCTAAGAAAGAGTCTCCAGGGGCTTTTTTGTCTTTTCTTAACATTCTTGCCTGCACAATGCAATCAGAGATGCTGCTCTGTATCTGCTCTGGGTCTCCGCACCACTCTTCAGGCCTGCGATCTGACCAGCCTCAGTGCTTTTGTTTCTATGACTTAGGACTCTGGTGATCCCTGAGTTCCTGTTGTTCGGTCGCTCAGTCGTGTTCGAGTCTGTGTGATCCCATGGACTGCAGCACGCCAGGCTTCCCTGTCCTTCAGTGTCAACCTTCTCCTCCTGCCCTCAGTCTTTCCCAACATCAGGGTCTTTTCAAATGAGTTGGCTCTTCGCATCACGTGGCCAAAATATTGGAGCCTCAGCATCATTCCTTCCAATAAATATTCAGGGTTGATTTCCTTTCGGATGGACTGGTTGAGTCTCCTTACAGTCCAAGGGACCCTCAAGAGTCTTCTCCGGCATCACAGTTTGAAAGCATCAATTGTTTGGCGCTCAACCTTCTTTACTTTGTCTTGTATTATTATCATCATGACCTCTGGGTGGCGGGAAGAACTGCAGGACAGAGGTTCCAAAAAACTAAGAAGCATGTCTCCCAGGTTTCTGTGACCTGCCACTTCCCCCAGCTCAACCCACTCTTGGACCAGTAAGAATGACAATCCAAGTGATGCCATTCATTGCAGGCACTCAGGCAACAGCTTTCTGTGAAGGAAGAAAGATCTGGAAAACCAGGCTCAGGAGTCACCCCCAGCTTAAGTTGAGGTGAGTCAGGCACATCTGGGCATGGAGTTCTGATGAAGTAGTTTATCAGGTGGAAAGCAGAAAGCAGAAATTTCAGGTTTGGGGAAAACAACTCCATTCTAGGCAAGGACGAAGCAAACTCATAATGAAACAGTTGAAAGCTTATACAAAGCAATTTCCTGAAGAAAGTGATTTGAATCACAAAGAAAAGAAAAAAAAATAAACTTTGACAAACTGCCAAATGTTTTCACTTGGGATTTGAATGAATTCCTGGACAAATCAAGAAGAGATATTAAAATGGAGAGTAATAAAGATACTTTGCAACTTGTTCCTTTATATTTCCATAAGCAAAGGAAGTCTTGAGGATTTTTGACCAACTATTTTCACTAAATAAGAGCTATTTTTCAATGTTTTATTTCTCAGCCTTGGGATGGGGGCAGAGGAGGGATAACTGTCCAAAATCCATTTGCTGAATATACACAGACTCCCTCTTTCCTCAGTTCAAAGGTCATTTTGTTTCCAGTTACATTCCTTTAAGTTCTACTTTGCAAATTTCCTTTTCTATGATCTTCTCCAAAATCAAATGGGAAAAAATGATACCATCAACATATTTGAATATTTGTCTCCTGGTGGCTCAGACGGTAAAGAGTCTGCTTGCAATGCAGGAGACCTGGGTTTGAGCCCTGGGTCAGGAAGATCCCCTGGAGAAGGGAATGGCAACCCACTCCAGTATTCTGGCCTGGAGAAAACCCCATGGACGGAGGAGCCTGGTGGGCTACAGTCCATGGAGTCACAAAGAGTCGGACATGACTGAGCGACTTCACTTTCACTTTTAACTATGCCAGAGACTGAGTTCTCCCCTCCAAAACACACTCGTTACCAAATTCAAGCGTGACTTTTATTATGGGGTGGGGTCTTTGAGGGTGATGAGGTCATGAGGATAGAACCCTTGCGGTGGGATTAGTGCCCTTATAAAAGAGACCCCGGAGAGCTCCCTTCCCCCGCCCTTCAAGTAAGAACACAGCAAGAAGTCGGAATCAGAATCTCTCTTAACGCTAACTATGCCAGCAGCTTAATAGCAGACTTCCAGCCTCCAGAACTGTGAGCAATAAATTTCTGTTGCTTGTAAACCACCAAATCTATGGTATTGTGTTATTGCAGTGTGATTGGATTAAAACAAACTACTTTATAACAATTTTGTTCCTTTACCTGCTGAAAGGCACCCTAGTGATGGCTACACTTACTCCAGACATTTTCCCACTGATGCTTTAAGGCAAACCTGGTAACTGTAACAGCTAGGTTACTATTAATACAAATGCACTTTCAGCAAAAAAACAGCTAATACTTTCCTTTCTGCAGACATCACTGTTAAGATCTCTGCCATCTTCTGTTGTGCAGAATTAGAGGAGAGAAGGTTCATTTTTCATACTTCAGTACATCTTTATCTCCCTCTAGATTGAAGGGACTCTTAAGTAACCAGAGCAATTTCAATCTCCTGTCCTCTTTAACCTTCATCTCTTCTCAGGTCAGAATCACAGTCTATGCAGTTAACTAGTCAGCTGCCCTGACAGGTCTCCTGATTTGTCTCTACCGACCTGCAGGATATTTCAGCAAGGCCTCTGCAAGTGGGAGATAGGCTTTGGCTTTATCCGAATGGACATCGAGACAAGTTGTGACCACATCTTCTTTCACGTCAATTTCTTTCAAACCCCACAGAGAGAGGACTGGAGTACCCCCAGACTCTCATTCTTGCCTGCCCTCTCATTTTGAAACTACAAAAAAAAAAAGGTCAAATTTCCTCCTCCTTCCCTTTCCTCCCTCCTCCTCTCTCGTTAGATTGTTTAATGGACAAAAGAGCAACTGCAATTTTTATAGATGCATGTGAATATTAAAGAGCTCATAGTTAGTGTCATATGACAGTGTCTCAACAGAAAGCGCTCTTATGTTAACTGATCTGAAGAGGTACTGGGGACATTGAAATGCTTAGCTTTCTGGCCCCAGTGGGGAGGTCAGTGAAGAACGCTGAGTTCTCTCTTCCTGGAGATCCATTTTTGGGGTTTCTTCCAGTGACAGACATCAAATGATGCTCTACTTCATCAGTAGATCCTACTTCATAATTAAATCCTACAAGTAAGTGTCTCAAAACATGAAGGATGGTAATTGTGCTGTATCATGGGTAAGAGCCTCAGAAAGCAAAGCTTGATGCTGAAATATAGATAAACTACAATTAACTATGCAAACACAGTGGATTTACCACTATTAAACAACTGACTTACAAACTCAGGTTTTAACTCAGCCACTGACCACATACTCTTCTCTGTAACACATCTTGCTGCTACTCCTGCTAAATCGCTTCAGTCATGTCCAACTCTGTGCAACCCCATAGATGGAAGCCCACCAGGCTTCCCTGTCCCTGGGATTCTCCAGGCAAGAACACCAGAGTAGGTTGCCATTTCCTTTTCCAATGCATGAAAAGTGAAAGGGAAGTCGCTCAGTCGTGTCTGACTCTTAGCGACCCCAAGGACTGCAGCCCACCAGGCTGCTCCATCCATGGGATTTTCCAGGCAAGAGTACTGGAGTGGGGCACCATTGCCTTCTCCGGTAACACATCTTAACCCTATGCAATTCAAAGCTTGCTTGTTCAAACTATATCAAACTAGAAAGCATTTCAAACATGTGTCAGAACAATGTGAGAAGGGCCATCACCTCCTCACCTAAGACTGAGCGTAGGCTGCAGATTCGTCCCCCTTCCTTGGCAGCGTGGTACTGCCTTGCCAATTCTGCCTAACTCCTTGCCCAATCTATTTAGCTACACACCAAGTTTGAAGAACTGTTCTAGCAACAGAAATCAAAACGCCACAGCATTTCTTTTTTAGTAAGTCATTTGGAAATTACTAGCAGCATCTCTTCCCCATCTTTCAAAACTTACTTTAAAATGCAGAGGAAATTCCAAGAAAGGCAATATACTCCCTTTCTAATTTTATAATAAAATGATGCCTTTACATTTATTTTCCTTCAATAAATACACACACATGATAAAAATGCATGTCTGCTCACGTTCTCACTGCCAATACTAGGGAACATCCTTCTCGTCCAAGCATTCACAGACTATAATTGGAGTACCACTTCCCCTAACACCAGCATTCCATGTGTATGTAGATGGCACATGGATACAGAGTGAGAGAGAAAATACATATGCACAGAGGCATGCATGCACACATATTTTGATTCCTTCAAAATAAGAAACGCTTGAAGTAAAGTCACCTTAATAGTAAAAACTCAAATTGAGAGAAAGGCCAAGTTAATAGGCTGGCTCACGGCTATCAAAAACCAGTAGTGTCTTTCGAGCAAATGGGCCTTTTTCAGTGACCAGAGATCATTTCAAATTGCTTATTACCCACCTGAGCATGCAAATTTTAAATACCTTGCTCTATTATACCCATTCTATTACATCAATTCTTTCAGCAATTTCCTTGTAAAATTAGATTTGTGCTACTGCTGTCCCCCGCAAACCCCTGAATCAAGCACTGTGGAAATCTCAATTGCCTTTCATGCCAGATTTAACCTTACGATACATGCATTAAATACAGATTAACATCTTGTCTCTGAGAAACTTACATTTAGTAGACCAGCCAAAGTTTCATTAACATATAAATCAACATAAAATCCATGACAAGAAAACTAGCCAGGTAGAGTCTGTGTTCTGCTTCACCGAGCCCATGGGTAAAGCGGGCTTCTATTCAGGACAATGAACCAAACGGATTTTCCTAAAATCGTGGAAATGAACAAAATGGACTTTTCCAGGCCCATACATCTCAATTGTTAACTGATCACTCGAAATTAACCTGGGAAATCCAGCCTCATTCCAGTGATCTCCAAGGCTCCGTTTCAGGGGCGATGCCTCAGATTTACTTCAGTGTTTCTCTAAACCCACAAGAACTGGGAACACAATTTCATCAGGAAACGAATTCCCCTCAGGAGTTCCCCTCAAGGCAAAATGAAAACTTACTCTATATTTCAGGTCAGATGGACAGTCCTGTAATTGCATCGTAGCAATTAGATGGCTCTTTTTATTATTTCCTAGAGCAGAGTGAATGCAATTTCAACACAAGAGGCTCTGTCCCAGCTTTTCCTCTTATATGACAGAGAGATTCCCACAAAACCCCTGGAAGTAAGAGTGACAATCAATTGGGGACAGGTACAGAAAAGAAATGAAAACTGTCATTTCTACCAGAATAACAACCACACAAAGATGTAATCAATATGTTGAAAAAAGTGGCTTAAAAAAATCCATCATTTTCTTTTTTTTTTCTAAGCCCCATTACAAACCCTAAGTGTTCTACTCTCCTTGCATTGCTGTGTCTTTTCTCTCTACTTTGAATCATGAAGATCACTCCTCTTTCATTTTTTCAGAGTCCCTTGGAGATCTAAGTCAATAAGCTTTCTATAATCCATGTTCTTTCCTTAATACTAACAAATGTAATTCTTGGACCCCAGACCAGAAATTGGCTGTCCATATGAGTTGAGCCATCTGAGAAATATATTCTTATTTTTTCTATAAAATATATGTATTCATACTCAATTGTTTCAGTGGGATATTTAAGAAGGAAACTAGACTCTTTATGGTAAGATGTGCTGGAATAGGGCTTCCCAGGTGGTACCAGTGGTAAAGAACCTGCCTGCCAATGCAGGAGACATAAAAGATGCAGGTTTGATCCTCGAGTCAGGAAGATCCCCTGGAGGAAGTTTTGGCACCCAACTCCAGTACTCTTACTTGGAGAATCCCATGGACAGAGGAGCCTTGTGGGCTACAGTCCATGGGGTTGCAAAGAATCAGACACGACTGAAGTGACTGAACACATATGTGTGTGTTGGAATAATTATTGTGGGATCAAGTTCAGTCCACAGAATACTTGTTTTCCCTGAGCGAGCCAAGGATATTGCTTTTTCTCCTATCCCAGCCTAACTTGCTAATGAGATTTTTCCCACTGAATTGACAGTTTTTTTATGCATCTGTGTGGCAGAAATATTGACAGATACAAGATTAATCTCTCCCATAATTATATTTGTACCTAGCTGGAAATACTATTTCAGCCACATGGAACATTTTTCATGGCTGGATTTATGAAATAACCATACATTTAGCCAGAAAAGAAAAAAACTGGTTCTACAAATACATCATGCTAAGATAAAGCATTCCTGTATCTGAGCTCCATAGAGACCAGTTTTCCTCCATAGCACCAGGAAAGTATTACCCACAGAACAAGGACCACCACAGAAATGCTTCAGTAGTAGTCACAAGACTTGACATCTTGGAATTATTTCCAAGAACTCCCTAGCAGATCTTTAATTTGATGGTAGGACAGATTGAAATAATAGAATCAGACTCTACAGAAACATGTTCGAGGCCCTCTGTGTTTTATAATGCAGACAGATAGATGTGAACAAGTTGAAGCTTTGCCTGAGAATAAGCTTCTTGTTTAGGTGACCAGGTCTAGCTCTGGGAAATTATTTGTGAACTTAGAGTCCCAACCGTAGAGAGAGATGTCTTGTAGAATGCGGTAAAGGAGCCTAAGAAAGCGTGAAGCTTGGGGGCCAGGTGAGATAGCAAAGATCTCTCCCTTGTTCCTCTCTTGTCTGGACCTTGACTAGCTCACCTCCATTCATGACCGTTCCTGTCTGGCCCTTGAAGGGACAGCTGTACTAAAGAGACTGACTTGAAAATGTGATGAGCAGAGACAGCGTGTGATGAGGATGAGAGAGAGGACACATGTGCTTCAGCAGAAGAATCCCCAGACGCGCACGGCTCTGCCTAGACGGGATTTCAGAGTGGATTTTCCAACTCAAACTCAGCTTGCAGTTGGAAATTCAAACTCCATGTGTTTCCAACTGCAAACTCTTGGAAATTTGGAGTGCTTTTAAAGTAGGGACTTTTGTTTGAGAATATCTAGAAGGAATGCTTAAATTTATACTTGCATTTTTTTCCCTCATGCAAGTGCTAAAACCATGGTCGTGATAAACGCAAACATTTGCATAACCGAATTTTCTAAGTTTCTGAAGGAGCTTAAAGATGAATTCTTCCAGAAAAGTGTAATATTCCTGTAAGAGACTTATATGTAATGCTGTTTAACCGAGTAACTGAGTAAATAGAGTCAGCCTAAGGTCAAAGCCAATGTCAAGATTAGCTCTGCGGTAACTGATTGCTTTCAGTCCTCAGACCAATTTTCATTTAGAACAGCACTTAGGGCATTCCATCCAAAACACAAGAATATAGATTCACAGAATATGAAGAACAAATACTACCTTTTTAACACCAGTATTCAGAGCAATGTTTAAACCACACAAACCTGGGGCTTCCCTGGTGGCTCAGTAGGAAAGAATCCACCTGCCAATGCAGGAGACACAGGGTGGATCCCTGGGCAGGGAAGATCCCACAAACCGCAGGGAACTTAGTCCATGTGCCACAAAGATTGAGCCTGTGCTCTGGAGACCAGGAGCAGCAACTACTGAAGCCCTGGAGCCCCGGAGCCCTTGTTCCATGATAAGAGAAGCCAGCACAGGCAAAAATAATACATAATTAGATTATTTTAAAAATCAAATTTAACAAATTTAAACCCCAAATAAGGTAATCAACTTGCTTTTTCTTACATGTATTTTTTTAAGGACTGCAGTGACCGTCATAACCTTTGGGTTATCCCCTAGGAGTTTGGACTGATCTAATTAAGAAGACTTGAGGCTATTTCCAGATAGGAATACCCCAAATATAGCAACACCCCCAAATATAAATCACGTTAGACAATGCTGCTTTCATCGCAGGTCTTGCTTCATTTCTCAAAGCAGAAATAAGAAGGTTATTCCCCATGGGAAGCAGGAACCATCAAAGGAAAGTCGGCAGCTGTGTGCCTTCAAATCAACCATCGTTGCATCAGAAAAGCCTCAGGGCAGCTGTGCAAAGCCACACCCATCCAAGAGGGCACGTGAAGGCACAGCGGCTGCAAGACAGACCTAGTCCACCGTCTTTGGTAAGGAACTGGTGAGCCCCTTAGGAACAAAACCAAGTCAACAAGAAACACAACAAAATAGCTGCGGGGACAAAGCTAGATGTCCAATGAAATAAGCATAATGTGATGACTGGGAAAAGTTAGAGTGTAGAATGCTGTGAGCATTCTACAGTCTAAAGGACCACACCAAATCATAATCAGCGGGATGGATTGGAAGTATTAAACAAATCCATAAGGAAACACACACACACACACAAAGATATCTTTATCTTGACGTGTGTTACTTAGGGGTACTATGTCTTACTGACTGCACTACATCAGCAGTTAACTGAGAATGCAAACTCTGACACATTGAGGCAGACACTTGGCACCACGGCTTTCTCCCCATGATTCATTTTTAAAGCCAACAAACATGAAAGTCAAACGATGGGTGGGAGAGGCAAGAGAAATTTTGCAAAATTTATGGTACAATCCGAATCTGCCAGAGATGTAAGAGAGGAGTGATCAGTAA
This sequence comes from Bos indicus x Bos taurus, assembly GCF_003369695.1. NCBI lineage: Eukaryota > Metazoa > Chordata > Mammalia > Artiodactyla > Bovidae > Bos > Bos indicus x Bos taurus. The sequence continues at coordinate 81,735,263 of NC_040087.1, forward strand.
TAAAGATCATATAGGACCATAATCACTTGTGTTACTACAACACAGGAAGATGTAACTTGTGACCCCTTGCTCCCATCATCTTAAGATTAATATGTACATTCCTTTAAGGTCATGGGAGGTGCTTATACAATATGTCTAGTATGTCACAAGTTTTACAAATAATATGTATCGATTATTCTGTTACACTGATATTTTTCTTGGTTATTGAATAAATATGGGTTGAACTCTATAATGACACAGGAGAGGTGGGTTCGATCCCCGAGTCAGGAAGATCCCTTGGAGAAGGGCATGGCAACCCATTGCAGTACTCTTGTCTAGAGAATTTCAGGGACAGAGGAGCCTGGAGGGCTACAGTCCATGGGGTCTCAAAGAGTTGGACACGACTGAAGCGATTTAGCATGCACACAGGCACGAACTCTATAATGGGTCCAGCTTTGTGCTGGGCACTTCTGGACCACATTTTCTATACTTCACACATCTGTTTCACACAGGTATATCTCAGTGGCTTTATCCATGCAAATGCAGCGATAAGTTTAAATGGTTTTTTAAAAGTCCATGCAAAAGCTTTATTTTTCCTACTTGCAGAATATTAAAAGCCTGTTTTTAAAGAATAGTTGAACAATGTAACAATACTTGGGCTGCACTGCTGGGGGGAACATCAGGCGGTGCTATCTACAGGACTAGCTGCTTATGTGATAACAGAGTCGCACAGGCGCCCAGTCATGTCCAACTTTTGCGACCCCATGGACTGTAGCCCGCCAGGCAAATCTCTCCATGGAATTTTTCAGGCAAGAATATTGGAATGGGTTGCCATTTTTATCCTCCAGGGAATCTTCCTGACCCAGAGATCTAACCCGCGTCTCCTGTGTTTCCTGCTTTGCCAGCAGATTCTTTACCTGATGAACCATTGGGGAAGCCTTGATAAAACAGAGACCCACACACAGTCATGGAAGAATGGGTAATTCCTTGGCAGTTCCTCTTAAACTTTCCTTGTATCAGACTTTTTTTTTTTTTATTGTATGTGTTATTTTCTAACCAGAATACACACACACACACACACACACACACACACGGATGAAATCTTTCTCCGCTCATAACAAAAGCACTACTTCTGCATGTGATGTTACTCAAAAAACTAGAAAAAAAATCCCAAAGTGTTTCCAAAATCAAAATCCAGTCTGATCACCACCTGCTCATTCTCAAGTCTGACCATTAAAAACTCATGAGAATGTGCCAAGAACCTTTATTCACAGTTAACCATTCCCTGAAATGAAAGCAAAAAGAAAAAAAATGTAGAATTTTGGCCCAAAACATCCTGGTCTGTGCATACAGTTTGAAGAGGCACACCCATGGACTAAAGGTCACTGGAATTGCCAAGTCAAAATGTGACCTGTTCAGAGTCTCCTAGACCTTGCTAGAAAACAGTCACCATGATAAGGCTTTTGAGAAGCTGTGCTGCTCTCTGCATTAGGGTTATGCATTATTAAAAGGCATCTCATTACAATGGAAATTATGACCTTGTCACCAATGCTATAAATGTCAAGAAATACCACTTTCAAAGAATATATTGTCTTGATTATAAAAAGAAACCTCTTTGCTTAAAAAAAAAAAAACTTACTGTTTTCATTGAAATCTTTTTATAAAAAAGAGTTGTAACGAATCATGGCCATTTCCTAATCATGGCTAGCTCCTTATAACATACATACACACACACACACACACACAAAATACAAGACAACATTGAGAAGTCTGAATTTTCCTCTGTAAATAATGGGCGATTTGCCAATCTAAGTACTATTAAAGACTATATCATCTAAAAAAATAGTACTCTTCAAGAAAGAAGTACTCTCCAAACCTTAACATTTACACAATTTTTGTTGTATGTGGAGAAGGAAATGGCAACCCACTCCAGTGTTCTTGCCTGGAGAGTCCCAGGGACGGGGGAGCCTGGTGGGCTGCCCTCTACGGGGTCGCACAGAGTCGGACACAACTGAAGAGACTTAGCAGCAGCAGCAGTATCATTATTATTTCATTTTTTTCTTAATTACTATTAGTTTCTTAATTGCTATTACACTACTATTTCTTAGTTTTTTAGAACAGATCACTTTTTAAGAACCTAAATGTCTACTTTGGCCTCAGAGACAATATTGGTACAATTGATAACATTGATTCAATACCGCCAAAATAATATCAGTGGGGACTTCCTTGGTGGTCCAGTGGCTAAGACTCCTCGCGCCACACGCAGGGGTCCCAGGTTTGATCCCTGGTCAGGGAACTAGATCCTGACATGCCATACCTAAGAGTTCCTACGCCACAACTAAAGATCCCACATGCTGTAATGAAGATCAAAGACCCTGCGTGCCGCCACTAAGACCCAGGGCGGCCAAATAAAGAAATACTGCTTTTAAAAAAGAGGGCTAGAGGTGCCAGTTGAAAACACAAATGTGCCCCACTTCCACCGGATCAAGATCTCTCGGGGTAGAGGAGGAGGAGTCACTTGGATAGTTTTTTTTTAAAGAGGTCCCGGGCAATTCAGTAATTATCTCTGCTTGAGAGAGTGGGTCTCCAAAGCTACGGAGACACGCCACGCCCCTCGTTTGGCGGCTGGAGGGCCGGTAGCTCGAGGCCGGCACTGTGGGACTGGAGCTGCCCACACAGCGGTGAGCATCCATTTAGCTTCAGGAGGTCTTGCTTTCCTATTAGCGACTCAGCATCCCGCTGCCACTCTTAGTGGTGGAAAAGAGGGGATCAGCAGGCATAAGAAGTGTTTCGGATCCTTTAGTTGGAGGGCAGTTGTTGCAAACTGTTTGATTTTTTTTTTTTTTTTTAATTGGAGGAAAACTGCCTTACAATGTCATGTTGGTTTCTGCTATACAACTCGAATCAGCCTGAAGTAACTCAGAAAGAGAAAAACAAATATCCTATATTAATACATATATATGAAATCTAACCTGTCTTTTAAGCAAACTATCGAGCTCTTCATTGTCAGCAAAGCCAAGAGATACTGCACCAATGAAAGTTCAAGAACCTTCTGTACTAAACACAATCTGCAAAAACCTGTTTCTTTTTTCTTTTTTTGGTATGTTTAGAATGCTGAAAATATTTTTGAAGTTAAATAAACATTTCAGTTCAGTTCAATCGCTCAGTCGTGTCTGACTCTTTGTGACCCCGTGGACTGCAGCACGCCAGGCTTCCCTGTCCATCACCAACTCCTGGACCTTGCTCAAACTCACATGCATCAAGTCGGTGATGCCATCCAACCATCTCATCCTCTGTCATCTGCTTTCTCCTCCTACCCTCAGTCTTTCCTAGCATCAAGGTCTTTTCTAGTGAATCAGTTCTTCCCATCAGGTCACCAAAGTATTGGAGTTTCAGCTTCAATAACAGTATTACATTTTAATAAACAGTATTACATTTTGCAATTTAATATTTGGGCTCCAAAATTTTAATCCAAAAATTAAATCCAAATTATTTAATAGAAAGCATTACATTTTAAAAAGAGAGCGAGAGTGTGGTTCACAAAGTGTGACCTATGGAACCCATTGTGCCAGCACTGCTGGTAAAGTTCTAGAAAGCAAAGTCAGGCCTCACCCCTACTCACAGAAACTCCAGGGTGGGGCAGGAAGCCCTCCTGGCGATTCTGGTTCCTCGATAAAGTTTGAGAACCTCTGGTTGAGAATATACTGTAAACATATGATTAAACACACATGACAATTTCCCAATTTTGAGGTCAAATGAATAGCTCGCACACACTGGTTCTCGGGCTTTTGGCTTCCTTTAAAGGCATCACTTGGGAGCCTCAGTACCACACTGCAGACCAACTTACATCAGGAGTGCTGGGAGAAGAACCATGCATCAATCTTTAAAAAAAAAAAAAAATATATATATATATATACCTACCCAGAAGTTTCATTAGAATAGAACAACTCTGATGATTCAAAGTTTTTTTTAAAAAATTATGATACAAATAGGGGCTTCCCAGGTGACTCAGTGGTAAAGAATCCACCTGCCAATGCAGGAGACCCGGGTTCGATCCCTGGGTCGGGAAGCTTCCCTGGAGAAAGGAAATGGCAACCCACTCCAGTATTCTTGCCTGGAGAATCCCATGGACAGAGGAGCCTGGCGGGCTGCAGTCCATGGGGTCGCAGAGAGTCAGACACGACTGAGCGCACATGCACACATGATAGAAATATGCTGGTTTGCCCTCTGTTCCTTGCCCCAAACACGTAAAACCCAAACATCCCCTTAAAGATGGTTCCTGTTTTATTCTGAAAATTATAAGGCAAAGAAATGACAGTAAAACTTGTGTAAAGACATTGTACATGTACAGGGACTACACGATATACTTGCGAGCATGTTTACAAATGTAGAGCTTCAAGCTTGCATTTTTGAAATTTGTTTTAAACCATCTAGTCGTGAGGCCACTGAAGCGTATTTTTGCCATGACGGAATGTATTTCTACACAAACACACATTTTTGTCAATAGCATATAAGACTTTTATCTTTTCAAAGAGGTCAAGTGTTAAGTCAGAAACATCTTTCAAAGGAAATGTGATAAAAGTAATGTCAAATTCAAGCAAGTGATCTATTCCAGAACAAAGTATCCCGTTTTCTCTCTTCAAAGGTTTCTAACAAGTAGGTATTAAACTTCATCTTAATGTTTAACACACAAATTTATTTTTCAAACTGCTGCTTTGAAAGCAAAGGCTGTGAATTCTGTAATGTCGTTGAGTTTCTTTTTTGATTCCACAAAGGCTGAGCAGCAGTGACTCGCGGTGGATTTCTATCCAGGCAAGAGACAAAACTGAGAGCCTGGAGAGATGGCTCAGGGCGCTAACCCCAGGGCTAATTGGTCAGATCTATGTTTCATCCGCTTCCCTGTTTTTGGTGAAGTTTATCTATCAGCCATTGTTGTCATCTTCCCAGGAATCAGATGTCGATCCATCCACTCTGTATCACAAACTCTTTCAGAATCAGTGACCCAGTAGATCTCCTCCAGGAAGGGTAGATTTGAGGATGAGTTCTAAGCGGTTCTCATTGTAAACAGTTTGCTTTCTTGCTGGGTCTCCGGTATGCTACATTTTGAATGCTGATATTTTTTTCTTAAGAATTGGTCCTGCTTCAGAATCTCCTACAAAGTGATGTTCACCTTTTATTTACTTCATTTCTGTCAGTTGCACTTGGGGCCACTGATTCTGAAAGATAGAAAACAGCTGGAACCGAGAGACCCTTTTTTTTATGAAGATGGTGTTGAAAGCAAAAAAAGGAAACCCCTGACACCACACCCCTCCTCTGCAAAATCAAAGCCAAAGCCGTCTTTGAAGGTCTAGAAACTGGTGCTGAAAGGTATTTCCAGCCAGAGAACTCCTGGGGCGGCGGCAGCGCCCTGTGTACCCTTGGAAGAGCCCTCCACGGAGAAACAGTTTACACCGCTATGACCTCATCAAATTCCCCACCCATGGCCACAAGGATGGAGAAGATTGAGAGCAACGCCCAACAGCCTTTGTGGAGGACCAGGACTTCAGGGCCAACCAGCACCCAAAAACCCTGAAGCTCTCAGCACAAGATATGGTCAAGGTCAGCACAGCCTCGATGCCTGGAAGAGAGGATGCTACCTTACAGGCACCCCCGATGGCATGCTTTGCCCTCTGCCAAGCGCATTGACATCATCTACACTGAGTCCAGCTGGCTGGTTCTAAATACATTCATTTTTTCCATCATTCAGAATGGAGGAAGGGGAGAAGAAGTTCTGACCAGTCCAACAGCATCCATCCCAGAGGGATGTCACCCAAGCTGTCCTTGCAAACCTTTTAAGGATGTTGCCAACACACCCTTAACAGGAACCACGTGCATGAGGGTGGGCTAAGTCGCTTCAGTTGTGTCCGAATCCTTACGATCCCATGGACTGTAGCCTGCCCTCCTCTGTCCATGGGATTTTCCAGGCAAGAATACTGGAGTGGATTGCCATTTCCTCTTTCAGTGGATCATGCCGACCCAGGGATCAAACCCACGTCTCCTGTGGCTCCTGCATTGCAGGCAGGTTCTTTACCACTGAGCCACCTGGGAAGCCACGAGAAAAGCTATTATTCAAAGAATCACAGCACTGTGTTCACATGCTGTTTCCTATCTGAATTATGTCCTCTACTTGTTTGCACCATCCGCCCTCTGATTGCCTCAGCCCCCCAGCACCAGTCTCCCCACACACGGCAAGGAGCAGAAAAGTCAGACCTGATCTGGAGGTGTATCAACACGATCCCATGTCTCAGTTGAGAACTGACTATGCACACAGCCTTGCACACTTGTGTTCAGTCGTGTCTGACTCTTTGGGACCCCATGGACTGTAGCCCACCAGGCTCCTCTGTCCATGGGATTCTCCAGGCAAGAATGCTGGAGAGGGTTGCCACACCTCCTCCTCCAGGGGATCTTCCTGACCAGGGATCCAACTCAAGTCTCCTACTTCTCCTGCCCTGGCGGGTGGATTCTGTACTGCTGAGCCATGTGGGAGGCCCAATCCTCAGCTAATGAATCCTGATGGGGGACATCAGGGGATTCAGCTCTAGGGACACCCAGGCTGGGGACGTGACCTCCCAGGCTGACTGCAGATGGAGAGGGACTTCGGAGAGATGAGAGACTGGGAATAATTTAAGTATCATTGCATGAATTGACAGCCCCTTCTGCAACTTTCTGAGGGCTATTTCAGTAGTCACTTAAACATGTATAATATCATATATGAAACAAGTCGCCAGTCCAGGTTCGATGCACGATGCTGGATGCTTGGGGCTGGTGCACTGGGACGACCCAGAGGGATGGTATGGGGAGGGAGGAGGGAGGAGGGTTCAGGATGGGGAACACATGTATACCTGTGGCGGATTCATTTTGATATATGGCAAAAACCAATACAATATTGTAAAGTTAAAAAATTAAATTAAATTAAAAAAGAAAAAAGTAGATCAGCTGCTAATGGAGGAGGCAGCTCTCCAGCACAGAAACAGCAAACAGGCAGGAGATGGGGGGCCAGGAGAACCTGCGTGCGGACAGGGGAGCAAGGCTGCCTTCTCGTCACTTCATCCCGGCGGCAGCTGCTCCGCTGATGCTGGGATGTTGACTCAGGGTCTTCTGTGCAGCCACACACCTGGGTCCCCGTGCAACCTGGCTGAACATCAGGGCCTCTTCATAACATCAGGGCGTTTCCCTCTCTGCGTTCCCATTCCTCTCTTGCTAAGAGCAAAAAGAAAAGATGAAAAGGAGACCTTTTGAAGACATACTGTTCACAAGCCCACTCTTCACTCTGCTCAGTCTTTCGTATCCGTGGATTCAGCAAAGTATTTTCAGGACTCCACTACCCAGAGGATGTAAAGATCTCTCTGGAATACCAAGACTCAGCCATCTCCTTTCTCAGGATTTTTCAGATAAGTCATCGAAGAGACATTTTCATCATTTAGTAAATTTCGTGTCATTTTTAAGGCATTTAATTCTTCCGTCCCTCATCCTCAGCCCCTTTGTCGTGTAACTGCTATGTGCCATGTACTGGGGACACAGAAGCAATTATGAGATAAAAGAGACAGCATCCTCCCTGAACAAACCAAGTGTATGATGATCACGAAATAGTAATTTTTTAAAATTAATAGCAAGGGTAAAGTTCAGAATGTGCTGTATGTAAGATATTATGACGAGGGGTGGGAAGAAGAGGGTGGGACGAATCGAGAGCATAGGATTGACATGTGTGGCTACCCTGTGCAGGACAGATAGCTAGAGGGAAGCCGCTGTGTGGCCCAGGAGCTCAGCTCAGCGCTCAGTGACGACCGGGAGGGCTGGGCTGGCGGGGAGGGAGGTTCCAGAGGGAGGGGACATATGTACACATACAGCTGATTCACTTCACTGGACAGCAGAAATTAACACATTGTAACGCAATTATGCTCCAATTATTTTTTTAATTTTTTTGAAAAGGAAAGAAATTAGAGACTAGCATCCAGGTTGATATTAATTGTTATAACCACTTTGGAAGTAATTTTATTGTATACAATCAAACTCAGAGTGTAGCACACCCAACACAGCAATGAAATAAAGGTTATTGAAAACAACAAAAAGAAGTATTTTAGGATTATATATCTTCTCCAGTGGAGAAGGCAATGGCACCCCACTCCAGTACTCTTGCCTGGAAAATCCCATGGACAGAGCAGCCTGGTACACTGCAGTCCATGAGGTCGCTAGAGTCGGACACGACTGAGCGACTTCACTTTCACTTTTCACTTTCATGCATTGGAGAAGGAAATGGCAATCCACTCCAGTGTTCTTGCCTGGAGAATCCCAGGGATGGGGAAGCCTGGTGGGCTGCCATCTATGGGGTCGTACAGAGTCAGACACGACTGAAGTGACTTAGCAGCAGCAGCATCTTCTCCAGTATATTTATCTTACGGAAACAAAGAAAGAAAAAGATATTATGAGAACAAAATGCATACCTGGCATTGATGGGAAAAATGAGGGGAGGTTTCTGTGGAAGATGGAATAATGGCCCTACCACGATGTCTGTCACCTAGTTCCCCAAATCTGTGACCACGGGGCTGGTGGTAAGGAGCCCGCCTGCCAATACAGGAGATGTAAGAGATGCAGGTTCAATCCCTGGGTTGGGAAGATCCCCTGGAGGAGGGCATGGCAACCCACTCCAGTATTCTTGCCTGGAGAATCCCATGGATGGAGGAGCCTGGGGGGTACAGTCCATGGGGTCATTTAAGAGCTGGACACACCTGAAGCAACTTAGCAAGTGACGAAATTAGATTACACAGCAAACTGGAATCCAGCTTACAGACTGCTCATCAGCTGAGTTTAAGGTCAGGAGCGCTTCCTGGAGTGTCGGGGGAATCCAGTGGAGTCCGAGGGGTCTTTGACAGTGAAAGAGGGAATTAGAGGAGGAGACCAGAGTCACCTGATGTGCAGGAGACCCTGCCTGCCTTCGCCGGAGAGGGTGGAGGGTGGGGCTGAGGAAAGTCGGGGCTTCTAGGAGCTGGAAAAGCAAGACGCAGCTTCTCTGCAGACCCTCCGGAGAGGAATACAGCCTTGCTGACTCCTTGACTGAAGCGGCGCAACCCCGTCAGACTCCTGCCCTACAGAAGCCTAAGGGGATAAATCTGTGGGTTGTTCTCAGCCACTGAGTGTGGGTTACGGGAGCAGCAGGAACTAACGCAATTTCCCTAAAGGGCTGCCATCTGAGCTGAGCTTCCATGGAGGAGCTAGAGGAGCTATGGAAGCCCAGCTGGGCAGAAAAGTGATAAAGCACATCCCATTTGAACATGGTCACAATTAGATTCCTGGACCCAGGGCATAAAGGTGAAGGCAGGCAGGCAGTCACAGGAACTGGGGCTGGAGTGAATGTCAGAGCTGTACTGAGGAGGGCCCAGCGACCACACAGCTGTCCACTGACCTCCACACCTTAGTCAAATGGACCCACTGGCCACTTCAAAAATGTCCTGTGACCTTTCAAAGCTTTGTGCTTTTCTCATGCCAGTCCTACTACATTGAATAACCCTCCAGCCTAGTTCAAACCTTACCTTCAGCTTCAAAGGGAAATTCAAATGTCCCCTGATCACCATGGAAAACCATCCCCTCTTCCCGAGAACTTCTGCAGCCTTTGAGGTTCCTCGGTTCTGACTCATCACCCTACTGCCTTGACGGAGGGTTACTTGTGTCTAACTAGACTCGTGTCTAACTTCTATTGCTCTTCTCAGCTTCTTGCCACCAGAACAATATCTACTTGTTTCATTCTGCACGACTGCTCTCCAGGTGTCATGATAAACAGCCCTTGATAAAGTGTTTACGAACAAACAAATAAAAGGATGACGAAGGACACAGTAGACGCCCTCCAGTCTGGAGGGAAAGAATGTCCCTGCTGTATGAATCGAAACAGCAGGTTAGGCAGGTAATCATGACCAATTACTACAAGTATCTTAAGCACTTTGTTTAACACACAATATCCATTCACCAGACTTTCTGAGCTTGGGTCTCCTGAATGCTGCTCTGTCTTGTCTCTTCACAAAAATTGGCCCACAAAACATCTGCATGAGTTTGTCAAGGCCACCATAACAAAACGCCATAGGCTGGGCGGCTCAAGCTGAAATGGATGCTCTCACAGCTCCAGGGGCTGGAAGTCCAAGGTCAAGGGCTCAGGTGGTTTGGTTCTTCTGCGGCCACGCTCCATGGTTGGTAGATGGTGGTTCTCTGCCTCTTCACGTGGTCTTTTTTCTATGTCCATCACTCCCATATCTCTTCCTCTTCTCAGGACCCCAGCCCTATTAAGTTAGGGCCCCACCTTAATCACCTTATTTTCACCGAATCCCTTTTTTAAAAGTGATCTCCAGATGCAATTGCATTCTGAGGTACAGGGTTTGGGGGGCTTCACCATAGGAATTTGGGGGAGACACAGTCCATAACCACATAAAATATAATGTTCTGTTCCATTTTCTTTAAAAATAGACCAAGAGCTACAATTTGAGTGCAGAATCCCTCTAGATTTCTACATTTTTCTGTCAGCCTTTTAAAAGTTTCTCTCCCACATCTAATTCAACAGCCACTTTTCACTTTTCCTGTAGCAACTCTCCAGAGCAATCACTTCTGTTCCACAGAAGTAACAATGCCCTTCTCATATTCAGATATCACTGGTTTGGTGGTGGTTTAGCCGCTAAGTCATCTCTGACTCTGCAACCCCAGGGACAGAGGAGCCTGGCAGGCCACAGTCCATGGGATTCTCCCGGCAAGAGTACTGGAGTGGGTTGCCATTTCCTTCTCCAGGGGATGTTCCTGACCCAGGGATCAAACCCAGGTCTCCTGCATTGTAGGCAGATTCTTCAACTGAGCTACAAGGATAGCCTTCTAGTTAATCAAGTCATTTAATTACAATGGAAAAATAAAGCTGGTATAAACAGGTCTGGGAACAAACAGAACCCACTCTAGTAAGCTTGTAACTCAGCCTTTTAGGAGTATGGATCGTGTTCTTTTAGGAGCCTAAGAACACAAGCAAGGGCCAAGGAGAGAACGAGCAAGCCACGATCGTGTTCAGCATATGGACAGCCCAAGTCGTGTGTCTTGAGGCACCACTGGAGAGCCATCCAGTGGGTGGACTTCGAGAGCTTTTATAGTAACAGAATCCAGGAACTGGATAAGACCATAGTCTCACTTTCCCAGCCTCTCTTTCAGTAGAATTTCTATATTGGGTTTATAAGATTCTTTTTTGGAGAAGGAAATGGCAGCCCACTCCAGTACTCTTGTCTGGAAAATTCCATGGATGGAGAAACCTGGTGGGCTACAGTCCATGGGGTCACAAAGAGTCGAACACGACAAAGCAACTAACACACACACACACACACACACACAATTCTTTTTAATTCTAAAGCTTAATGACTCAATGCAGATCCCTAACAGTGGTCATCCAACATCTGCTGGATTCTGTCCAGCCATGGGGGCCCTACCTGCTCATGAGGCAAAACCATTCCTTTTCCAGGTACTCTAGTTAGTGAGAAACACTTGCTTCTTTTGAGGCATTCTGTGCTTCCTTGCAAGTTCCATCTATTTTAATCCTCAGGAATGTTATTCCTCTTCTAAATACATCACTTAAATGTTTTCCTTCTTCAAACACTTGGAGATGTTTTTTCTTAATCTTATGTAACATGCCAGTTCTGATTACACCTCAGGGATAAGATCTCCATGTCATTTTCCATTTGACTTCCTCACTCTGGACACAGTATGCCAATGTCCTCTTCAAACTGTGGCACCCAGACTGTCATTCTGCAGATTTGGGCCAAAAATCCAAAATGAAAGGAAATCATTTCCTTCTTGTTCTCTACACTTCCACTGAGATAATTGAAAATTACCCTGCTTGTCCTCAAGTAAAATATTTAGATCTTTTTTGAATCAGCACCTATGTGAATGAGCTGGTCCAGGATTTATATTGTACACAAGTCCAGTAGAAAGTTCATTTGAACGTCATTTGCTTTGTCGAGAGTCTGATACAGGAATGACATCATCTCAGGAAGAACAATTCATAGAGTCGTGACATAGAAACAGTTCTGTCACTTACCAGCTGTGTGATTTGAGCCCTTTTCCCCAGATTTCGGCCGTTGGCTTATAACTATTCTGATGCTTGCTATATCTTAATACTACTATTTAATTATTTGGTTAAATGAACTAAAAACTTAAATGCATTTAAATAGAAATTTTTATTCCAATACAGATCATGGACATCTTGTATACCATATCTCAATTGGCATAACACCTAAATTGAAGTACTGATTTTTCCCCCCAAATCTGTTCTAGAGTCAGCTTTCCCATCTCAGTTGAAGGCAACTCCATCTTTCCAGTGGCTCAGGCAAAATAAAACAACAACAAACCTACCAAAGAATCATCCTGGACTCTTCCCTTTCTCTCCTAAGGCCAATGGGTCAAAAAATCTTGGTCCTACCTTCCGAATACAGCCAGAATCTAACACTTCTCATCAACCAAAGTGATCCCCTTTTAAAAGATAAATTGGTTTATGTCACTCTCTCCTCAAACTTGTCTAATGGTTTACATACCATGAAGAATGAATACCTAAGTCCTGATAATCTCTACCAGATCCAAAATGTTCCATACCCATCGAAATCAGCTATTGCTATGACCTCATCTCCTCCCCCCACCACGTCCACTCCACCCACTCTCCCTATCTCTATTTTTATCTCACTGCTCATTGCACACTGGCTCACCGGCTTATCCTCAAAAAGGCCAGGCATGTGCTAATCCTGAAGATTTTGCACTGGCTACACTTCCAGCTAGAAAGATCTTCCCCAAGATAAGCTGCACACTTAAATCCTCCTCTCCTTAAAATCCTTACTCAAATAGAGCATTCTCAGTGACCTGCCCTGGCCACTCGGTTTTCAATTGTAGCACCCCCTATTCCCAGTCCTCACTCCCCTGCCTGTGTTTGCTTGTTTGTTTCCCTTTTTCCCATAAGACTCTTCTCACTCTGTTGTTCAGTCACTGAGTTGTGTCTGACTCTTTGCAACCCCGTGGACTGCAGCATGCCAGGCTTCCCTGTCCTTCCGTATCTCCTAGAATTTGCTCAAACTCATGGGCTTCCCTGATGGCTCGGATAGTAAAGCGTCTGCCTGCAATGGGGGAGACCTGGGTTCAATCCCTGGGTCGGGAAGATTCCCTGGAGAAGCATATGGCAACCCACTTCAGTACCCTTGCCTGGAAAATTCCATGGACAGAGGAGCCTCATAGGCTACAGTCCGTGGGGTCACAAAGAGTCGGACATGACTGAGCAACTTCACTTCACATGTCCATGGAGTCAGTGATGACATCCAACCATCTCATCCTCTGTCATCCCCTTCTTCTCCTGCCTTCAATCTTTCCCAGCATAAGGGTCTTTTCAAATAACTCAGTTCTTTGCATCAGGTGGCCAAAGTATTGGAGCTTCAGCGTCAGTCCTTCCAGTGAATATTTAGGGTATCTCACTCTAATAAGCTGTATAATTATCTACTTTATCGATTGTTTTCTGTAGAATGGAGTCCTACAAGGCTGCAGAGCTCTGCTTTGCAACCCCAAAGCACAGATGTGCCGAGCACATAGGGTGCCTGGTGAGCTCCACGCTAGTTAAGCAGAGTGGTTCAAGAAGGGACCCGGTTCTCACTGCTGCTTCTTTCCACATCAGCCAGAAGATCACAGCCCCAACATCACGGCTCTAAAGCAACAAGGACACAGGAAAGAACCAAGATGCCCTTGGGTGTGGTGATGTTTTTTTGGATACAACACCAAGGGCATGATCTGTGAAAGAAATAATTGATGAGCTGGACTTCATTAAAATTAACAACTTCTGCTCTGTGAAAGGCAGTGTTAAGAGACTAAGGAGACAACCCACGGACTGAGAGAAAATATTTGCAAAGCACATCTGATAAAGGATTGTTATCCAAAATGTAACCCCCCCCCAAAAAAAAAACAAACAACTTAAAGCTCAACAGTAAGAAAACAAGTTGATTACAATAACAGTCAAAGACATTAACGGAGAGCTCACCAAGAAGATGCAGAGATGGCAAGTAAGCATATGAAGAGACGCTCCACGTCAGATGGCATTGCTGTTACTTAGTCGCTAAGTTATGTCTGACTTAGGGAAATGAAAATTTAAATGATGAGACACCACTACACACCTATTAGAAATCCAAAAAAAAAAAAACGGACAACACCAAATGCTGGCATGGATGTAGAGGAACAAAAGTCTCATCATTGCTGGTAGAAAGTGGTACAGCCACTCTGGAAGACAGTTTGGTGGTTCCTTTCAACACTAAGAATCCTCCTCCCATGCAATCCAGCCCTTGTGCTCTTTGGCATTTATTTACTCAAAGGAGTGAAACACGTATGTCCACACAAAAACCTGTGCACACGTGTTTTAGAAGCTTTATTCGTAATGGCCAAAAAGTGGAAGCAACCAAGCTGTCCTTCGGGGGTGAATGCATAAACTCTGGTTCATCAGATAATGGAATAATATTCCATTCAGTGCTAAAAAGAAGTGAACAATCCAGGCATGAGAAGACACGGAGGAAACTTAAAAGCTTGTAAGGAAGTGGAAGTAGCCCATCTGGAAAAGCAACCTACTGTATGATTCCACTATATGGTCAAAGGCAAAACTGTGGAGATGGTAAAAAGCTGAGGAGTTGCCAGGCTTTGGAGGGTAGAGAGGGATGAATGCGTGGAGCACAGAGGATTTTTATGGCAGTAAAAATACTCAGTGTGACAGCATGATGATGATTGTCGCTGTGGTTTAGTCACTAAGTTGTGTCTGACTCTTTGTGACCCCATGGACTGTAGCCCGCGAGCCTCCTCTGTCCATGGGATTCTCCAGGCAAGAATAGAGTGGGTTGCCGTTTCCTTCTCTAATGATGGATACGTGTCCTTATACGTTTATCCCAAACCATAGAACCTACAACACTAAGAGTGAACCCTAATGTAAACTGTGGACTCTGGGTGGTAATGATGAATCAGTGAAGGTTCATCAGCTGTAACAAAAGTCCACATGTGGTGGGCGATGCTGGTGGTGAGAGAGGCTGCCTCTGTGAGGGGCTGGGGTGTATATGAGAAATCTCTCTACCTTTCCCTCAGTGTTGGTGGGAACCTAAAACTGCTGTGAGAAAATAAAATCTTAGTAAAAAAGAAAAGTACTTCACTTCAAAAAACACAACCTACGGTAACTCACTAAAACTTTATGCCTTCTCAGCTCACTTCTAGCAAAGGACAGTTCTTTGGGCTATGGCACCATTTTGATACACAAATGTCTTGTTTTTATTACAGAGTTGGCCTGAAAATAAATTTTGTTTAGAGCTCCCTGGTTTTCTGATAGATATATGGCCAATGGGTAGCTATGGACTTGAGCTCTATGCTAGTGACATGAGGAATAATTTACCAGATGCAAAGATGTGATTTTTCTCTTCCACTCTTTCCCTCTCAGCATTCTTTACTTTCACAGCTTCTTCACTGCCACAACTTGAGTTTCTTATATATTACTCATCAACGCAGCAAGTCTCTTCCAAGGAGCAGCAAGAGGCTGGGTTCAATTTCTCTTTTGCCTTGCAATATTCTGCAAGAGCCAACAGGAGGATTTAGTGGGGGGGGGCGGGCAGCTGCAGAGAATCAAGACACACATATAAGATATAAAATCAAGAATAAACTAGACAGGTTGGTCCCTTCCTGAATCTACAACAGCTCTTTTATAAATAAAGTAAAATAATCTGAACAAAGAAACAACAACTAGGAAAAAAAAAATCCAGGGCCATTAGCAACTCCCACCTCAAAGGTCTGGGGATCATAAATATGTACCCCATGATGTCTAGGGGAATAATCCTTCCTGTAGACCACGTGCTGTGACCTCCAGTGCTCTCTCGAGCTGGGTATTTACAGTAACTTACAGCTGCAATTTTTGACTGTGCGGCCGTATGTTTTATTATTCACCCAGATGTCGGCCATAAAACTGTTTTTATCTGTTTCGTGGTTTGCTTAGTGCTAATAGAAGAAACTCCAAATACCGAACTTGGAGGCTGATCTGATATGGTAGCACTTCAGCCAAGCACAGTCTGGTAGGCTCAGAAGGTTCTAAAATCAAAGTAAATGTGGGAAGATATATCCCCGCTCCTAAAGACTTTGTAAAGAGCCCTGCAATGTGGATGAACTGTGCTGCGCCGTTTCTTGTTTTCCTATTGATTTCTGGGCTGGTGGACTAGAATCCTCATTGACAGGTCCTTTCAGCTTCCTTCAGGCTGAAGAGGAAATGGCACCACGTCTGTGCTCTTCCTTGGAGCCTGCATTATTGATGTTCTTCAATCATTATGTTGGAACATAAAGCTCCTGTTATGTTGCAATTATTATGTGTCCTTTCTAGGATGTAGTTACTGATACAGAAATAACACACCCCAGGGCCGTCACGCCGGTCTCTGCCACGCCGAGTACAGTACAGAGAACTCAGAGAAGAGTCCCCATTCACACTGGACTTTTGGCAACCCTTCCACAAAAAGAATCTTACTAAAGTTCTCCCAAGTGAAAGTATCATCATTTGCATGTTAACCCCATAGGGTTTGGGCAGAAGGTCTGAGTCAATTTTCAGAGAATCATGTATTATGCTTTTTCAGCTCAAGTCATCTCTCTCTTACATACCCTTTTATGGATCTCGTACCATTTTTAAGAAGTAAAATCAGGAAACAGAATGAGGAACTTTCTACAGGAAAAAAGCTGGAAAAATTTAGCTAGATTTTAAAAATCTTCTGAGATGTCTCCCACTTGATTTTTATCTACACACCCAGAGGATGGGATGCGGTCCTGCCAACCAATAGCCACTGCGACTCCTTACGACATAGGAGGCTAAATGTGCTTAAGAACGAGCACGTCTATCCTTATTATTATTATGCATTAAAAAAAATAAAAAGGTCAAATGATCACGGGTGCTTAACGGAACAGATATTTCGTTTTCTGAGAATAACAAAGGCAGCTTATGTTAATTCAAAGTCAGAATGAATGAGGGCTGGGGTTAGGGACGGAGTGCCTCTGCCATGCTCTCTTTCTGTGAAAGTAGTTACCTGGTTTTTTGACAGAATATTTCTTGTTTTCTTCCCGTTCCTGGTACAAGGCAAGACCATGTGACGAGTTCTGCCAACTAGTTCCGCGTTGCAAGTGGAAGTGATGGGTCACTTCCGAACCAAGCATTTGATGGTTGGTACATGACCCTCCAAGGGGCTTCCCTCGTGGCTCAGTGGCGGAGACTTCCCTGCCAATGCTGCAGACGCAGTTTCAATCCCTGGGTCGGGAAGAGCCCCTGGAGGAGGAAATGCCAACCCCCTCCAGTATTCTTGCTTGGAGAATCCCACGGACAGAGGAGCCTGGGGGGCTACAGTCCATGGGGTCACAAGGAGTCAGCCACGACTGAGCAACTACACAACACCATGACCCACCAGAGCCTTTTCTCCCTGGCACAGCTGCCAGCGGGTTGCAGAGGGACTGAGCTGCCTGCCAGCACAGACATAAATAAACCTTTGTGGTTTTCGGCCATGGAAATTTTGGGGTCGGTTGGCATTGCAGCATCACCTAGCTTATTCTGACAGTTGTGCCCTAGTCAAACCGGCTCCGCACCCGCCTTGTAAATACAGTTGTCTTCATAAAAACAGTGTACCATTTCTAGGGGCCTTCATATCCACGGGCTACTCTACAGGGATACAAAGACGAATTCAGGAAATGACAGTGACCATAAAGACAGTCTCTTTTTCTAAATCAGAGAACTAGAAATGCCAGAGGACTCGGTGGCCATGGCTCTGGGGTTGAGTTATCTGTGCTCTTTTTTTATACTAGAAATCTGGTTAAATGAACCTCAGAAGTTGCTTTGAAGAGGAAATAAAAAGGACAGGGGTACCTAATATACAGTGAGACCCAAGTAAGGAGCCAGACCTGGTATTGATCTACTCATTATATGAGTGTGAATTTCAGAACTTTTTTTTTCTAAGTCACAGCTGTGACTTCATAGTGTCCTCTCGTCGGGGAAACAGATTAGGGACTGCAGAGTTACAGCATTTGTTTTCCCTTGGGGACCCCGGGGGGAAGCAGGTGCAGCTGAAGATGAAAAGGTACCTTTGCTGCCTCTCCCCCGCCCCGACCCCCACAGCTGTAAATGCCAAGCTCTCTCCTGCCTCTGTGTTTTCATCACGGGAACGCTCGTGTTTCACTGGCTCCGAATAATGTGGAAAAGCAAAAGCACAGTGGACTTGATCTTCTGAACCTCCAGCAAACACTAACTTGCAGCAGGTTATCTTTCATGTTTAGAGCACAGGGGCGGTTTGCACACCTTCCGCCGTGCCCTGGCTCTGTGTCTTCCATGAGCTAAAGTGTAAATGTTGTCATGCCTAGTTGTGTCCGACGCTTTGCAACCCTATGGACCACAGCCCATCAGGTTCCTCTGTTCATAGGATTCTCCAGGCAAGAATACTGGAGTGAGTTGGCACTCCCTCCTCCAGGGGATCTTCCCGATCCAGGGATCGAACCTGAGTCTCCTACATCTCCTGCATTGGCAGGGGGGTTCTTCACCACTAACGCCACCAGGGAAGCTACTCTGATGTCTTTCCTTCTCTGCCATGACAACGTGAAAAGATGTATTTTTTTCCCCTCTCACCCTCTTGAACTGACAATACTGTCAACATCTGGTTTGGGGCCTTCTTAACAAAGTTTGTTCTGCGGCGCCATCAAATGCAGGCATCTGTCATTTACGTCAAGCGGTCGACAATAGGCTCCATGTTGAAGTGCAATTCTACCCTTCAACATCTTTGGGGGGAAACAAGTTGAAAAGAGTTCTTCTTCATCTCTTCTAGAAGACAGAGGCCCTAATCATCAGGGGTGCCTGTTCTCTTTTCCCACTGGGAACACATTCAGCGCATGCCAGTAATTTCCCGTTTTCTGTCCGCCTGACCACTGGAAATCACATTAATAACTGGAAATTGCTCTCTGCATTAAGACAGCCACGGGCTTCTGAGAGCCATTTCAAGGGTATTGTTTTGTAAATGCGTTTGTCTGTCTATTTGAAAAGCAGGCTTCCCTGGTGGCTCAGTGGTAAAGAAGCTACCTACCAATGCAGGAGACCCAGGTTTGATCCCTGGGGACGGATCTGGAGAGGAAGATCCCCTCTCCCATATTCTTTCAAGAAATCCCATGAGCAGAGGAGCCTGGCAGGCTACAGTTCACGGGGGTAGCAAAAAAGAGTCGGACAGGACTTAGCAACTAAATAATAAGAGCAATAACTGCTTGTTTTCAGTTTTGAATCCACTGAGGTCCTGAGCGGGTAGCATGGATGTGTCTTTGGTTAAGTGCCTTGTTACTTAACCAGGGGCCAATGACCTGACTTTGAGATCCCAGCGCCCTGCCTGGCTCCGCCTCCTTGAGCAGAACCCGTAAACCAGAAACTTAAAATGTCACTAGCTGTTTAGACTGAAAGTGATTACATGCGAATATCATTAAGACCCCTGGGCCTCTCGAAGCAGAGAGAGGACTAAGATTTGATTTGCAAGAAGACTGGGACTGCTTGCTGATGCCTAGACCCAGCTGCAAAGCTCAGCCTTCAAGAGCAGGTAAATGGGATTGATTAAGCATAGAATATCTAGCTGTCTGTGTGCCATTCACAAAGCTCTCACGGCGATGTCTTTGTGAAGTGATGGGATAAAACAGTATTTTTTTTCCCCCAACAAGATAACTAATGTCTTTTTTCATTCCTAAGTTTGTAACTGTTTTAGTTACAATTTCTATAAAGGATTAGATAACGTGAGACTATTATGTTTGAAAAGTGGGAAGGATTTTTTAGTCAATTTTTTTTAAATGAACTTGCTTAAGAAATTTAGTATTTAGAAACTCTGCCTCTTCCGTAAGAACTTTTTTTTATTTTTGTTTATTTTTTAAAATTGAAGTATAGTTGATTTACAACGTTGTATTAATTTCTGGTGCACAGCAAAGTGGTTCAGACATATGCATTCTTTTTTCATTTTCTTTATGGTTTATTACAGGATATTGAATGTAGCTCACCGTGGTATGCAGCAGGAGCCTGTCGTTTACCCATTATATAAACTGTATGTAATAGTTTGCATCTGCTAATCCTAAACTGCACTCCCCGTTCCACACACACACTTGTAATTCTATTTTATTTGGTTAACATTCTCTCTTTTTCAGTGTGCGATGGTCATTCAGTTATTCATAATGCCAGTTCCCAAGCGTAAAGAAAGGGAAGAAAGAAGTGAACTGATAACAGAGACAGTGGGGTGAGAAGTTTCTGTGGCATCCAAGCTCAGACGGCGCCCCTAACCCACTGCAGAACCTTGGCCAGGTCACTCGCCTCCCAGGTCTCTCTGTTCCCAACCTCCCAGTGTTGGTAATAAATCCTCCCTTGCATAGTAGCTTTGGAAATTCAGGCAGGCAGGTGAGGAGCCTGGTGGGCAAGTTAGTCACTAGAAAGTTGCTGATACCCACTACGTCCGGTAACTTCTGAATATCAGTTTGTGAATATCCTTGGATGTCAGAAGCTGTGCTCCTGTATGGTTTCGTGGCAAAGAATCTTGGCCCTAGGTTTCTTTCCCTAGGTGGTTTTCTTTGAGATTTGACTTAACACAATCTGTATTTTTCCATTCTTATAGCAACGACGGTCTTGTTTTTGTTCTTGGCTGGTGGGGTTTTAATGAAATAGAGAATCGAGGCCCCTCCCCAATTAAAGTTGACAAAGGAGGCTCATGAAAGAGGTTCATTTTTCAAAGCTCAGGGCCAGCCTGAACCCATTATGCATATGAACATTATTACACATCAAAATGTCCTGTCTAGCCCACTCGAAATTAGCATGAAAATAAAACTTGGTTAGGTAGACACTTTTCAAGTCTTTTTTTACATTTTTGAAGAGCAAATCAAGAGAGTGCTTGGCAAAACGCAACCCTTGGGCAGAACTTCTTTCTTTCTAATCTAGGAGGGTCAACTGTTTGGCCCCCTGCCCCCCAGACTTCCCCTACAAACAATTTCCCTCCAACCTCCCCATCTCTGGGCAGACAACCCTACAATTATTATCTTTACTTGATGCTAAAATCAATAAGCATGTTTTCAAAGTAAACCTCAACCCCATAATGAGACACTGTAATATTCTGCATCCTGCTTTTTAAAAAGTTTTAGCTCTAATTTTATGTGGGGAGAATATGATTTAAATATCAATACAACCAAGCAGTACAAAAGGTTTCTGAAAGTCAGGTATTAAACAAAGAATGATTTGATTCTTTACAAAAAGCGTTAGGGTGGTCTTACCACTTGCAATAAGCAAATAGCTTAATTTTTATCAAATGTATGATGTCATGACCAAACGTGGGATGACAGATACACAGTTGAATACGGTATTCATGTGGGATCTCACCCCCCCCCTTAGCTTTTATATAACAGGGCTACGTGTCATTGTATTCCCAGATAAACACTGATGAGAAGCTAGAATTTGGATTTTAATTAAACAAGTCTAAACTTTTAAATTGGATGCCTCTCTAAGCGAAGGATACGGAAAACATTACACTTGAAATTTTCAAATGAATTCAGCTCTTTTGAGGTTTGAAGTCCAGTTAGTTTGGGCAAGATATTATTTCCTGGCTTTTCAGGGGGGAGGGGAGAGATATTTAGAGGTGGTTTACTGGAAAGTCTCTAAAAAGTCCAATACTTCAGGATGCTTATCTAGGCAAACAGAAGACTGAAAATTCAGCAAATCCGGATTAGCTCCACCTAGACATAAACTGTCCCCGGGTCAGTCTTGAGATGTGGTGGGTGTTTTACACAACCCACAACAATCCTGGGGTCCCCATCCTCCACCATAAACAACCTCAGGAGAACTGAGTGTTTTCCTTCAGCTGGGAGGAGAAACACAGGAGAAAGGAGTTTGTTTTCCCTACTGACTTCAAAACACTCATGAGCATTTCAGCCAGCTTTGTTGTTGTTTTTTTTTTTTTTTTCTAATCTACATCCGTGATGGAAGCTGCAAAGCATTTCCCCACACTCTTTAGGTTTTTCCAGAAGTTTGGTGGAAAAGATAATATTTTCCAATGTACATCAGTTATACCAGTTATAGCGTATTTAGTATCTGGACCAATACTCTGCTTTCATAAAGTTGCATAAACTTACTGACAACCCTGAAGACAAATACCCAAAGATAAATGAATAAATGTGAGGATTGGTAGCTTCTATCTAATTTGATAGATGTATAAGTACTGAGAAAGTACAAAGCAGCAAATGAAATTTATTCTGGGGATTGCTCAAAGGAGAGGCAAAATTCTATCAACTCTGTTTTCTTCCTTCTTGTAATTTCCAAAAAATATTCATCAGGGGAGGATTGCACAAGGACTGTTTAGAAAGATGCTGATTGAAAAGAAAGTTGGAATTAGATCTAATGATTAAAAATTATATTTACATATAGTATGACTACAAATATACAGAGAGAAACTTCCACTTTGAAAAAGACTATAAAATGAATGAAAATACAGTGAAGAGTTTATGTGTGTGTTAGTCTCTCAGTCATGTCTGGCTCTTTTCGAACCCCATGGACTGTAGCCCACCAGGCTCCTCTGTCCATGGAATTCTCCAGGCAAAAATACCATTCCCTTCTCCAGGGAATCTTCCTGACCTAGGGAAGGAACCCGAGTGTCTTGCACTCCAGGCAGATTCTTTACTCTCTGAAAATCCCCTGGAGAAGGGAATGGCAACCCACTCCAGTATTCTTGCCTAGAGAATCCCATAGACAGAGGAACCTGGTGGGCTACAGTCCATGGGGTTGCAAAGAGTTGGACAAGACTAAGCTACTAACACACACACACACACACACACACACACACACACACACACACACACACACAGAGCTGAAAACAAAGCTTCCTGTAAAGCTTTTGTTTCCTTCAAGGCAAACAAAGGTCAGCCTAGAGCCTCCTTAGGGGAGAGAAGGTGGACCATTTCCTGGAGCGGACCTTGCTGATCCCACCTGACCTCTGACCTCCAGATTTACCTCTAGGGCTGGGAAGGTCATTCAAGACTGTATCTTATCCAGATAGACAGGCAGGGCCAGCAGCAAAGGGAGGACGAGCCTTTCGACTGGTTTATAGTGAAAAGTGAGAAGGGGGAGGGGATGGTGGAGTTAAGAGGTCTCCTTCGAGGCGCCACCCCATCACACTTGTTTGCATTTTTGCCTGAGTTTGTCTTCACCTAAAGACACCTGGAGGGCAGCTGCAGGCAACTCACCGCGGTTCCCTGCTGCCTGAGAAAATGGGATATTTAACTTTATTCCCAGGGGTCATCACTGTGATTTCCAAGATGTTGGGAGAGGGTTCATTTCAGGAAAGGTGTTTGCTGGTAAATACCATGGACGTCTTTTTTATAAGGCAGATGTCAGTTAGAGAATAAAAGTAATTCCTCTCTTAGAAACAAGTTAACTGCTCTATTTTTTTTTTTTCAGGAAGCAATCCATTTCATGGTACTTTATTTGAATCTGAAGTTTAAAAATTCATACAATATTGAGCCCTGTTATGAACCTTAGTCAATACTTTTGGATTTAATATTTATTAGGAAAGAAGATTATCACATTAAAAAAAAACCCTCTCATTTCAGAAATGATAATAGAACCATAGCAAGGGCAGTTATTGGAAATTCTTAGCTCTGGAAAACAAGAATTCTTAGTAGAAAGCAAGCTGCTTAAGCCTAGTACACCAGCTACACACCCTCCACCATTTAAACTGAAAACTTCAACAGTGTGCCAGGCAATTTGCTATATGCACACCAAGTCCTTCAGTCAGTGTGTGTGTGTGTGTGCGTGTGTGTGTGTTTTTGCGTGTGTGTGTGTGTGTGTGTGTGTGTGTAAGTCGCTCAGTCGTGTCCTACTCTTTGCGACCCCATGGACTGTAGCCCTCCAGGGTCCTCTGTCCGTGGGATTTCCAGGCAAGAATACTGGAGTGGATTGCTACTCCCTTCTCCAGGGGATCTTCCTGACCCAGGGATCAAACTTGAGTCTTTTGCATTGCAGGCAGATTTTTTACCAGCTGAACCACCAGAGAAGCCCTGTTTAGTCAGTGCTATGATCCTAAAAAGTAGAGTATCTGTAATAACAAGTCAACACACTCAGAACTAAAAGTAAGCGTATCACTTAATAAGTGGGGGAGGGGAGGGGTAAGATGAGAAAACCAGAGGGAAAGAGTCACCAGTCAAAACCCAGGGTCAACAGTTTCAGTTTGCCATGAAAATCGCAGACTTAACAAAACAAACAAACAAACAAACAAAAACACATGAATTCTATCAGAAACTCCAAGAAAAAAATTACTTTTCTCAGCCAGGAAGGATTTGTCTCAAGAATCAGGTATGGGAGAGGAGACCTCATGATAATTGATATCAGAGAGGAGAGTGGAACTTGTATTAATAAGGTGCCAAATTGTGGCACTAGTGGTAAAGAATCCACCTGCCAATGCAGGAGATGCAAGAGACCTGGGTTCGATCCCTGGGTCGGGAAGATCCCCTGGAGAAGGGAATGGCAACCCACTCCAGTATTCTTGCCTGGAGAATCCCATGGGCAGAGTCTGGTGGGCTAGAGTCCATTGGATTGCAAGCAGTCTGACATGACTTAGTAACTAAATAACAACAAAGTCTATCTAGATATAATAGATCTTAAACAGCTTGCTTAAGAAAAGGTTAACCATTTCATTAAAACAGAGTTTTATTTTTAAATGTATGGCAATATGTCATTTAAGAGTTCAGTGGCTTAGAGCACAGGGTTTGGAATCAAGATGCATGTCTAGATACTAAGACTGTCAGTGAACCTTAGATTTGACTCTCAAGTGTTTTAAAAGATCATTATTTAAAGCCAAGTGTGACCTTGGGCAAGCTTTTCCGCTTCTCTGCCTCAGTTTCCTTATCTCTAAAATGGAGATAATAACAGTGTTTTATGTCAAAGGATTATTGTAAAGACCAAATGGGAAAAATGCATTAAAAAGACTTAGAACAGTTTGTAGTACATAGCAAGCAGGCAAGAAATTTTAGGTATTAGTTTCCATGTCCTGCTGATGGTGATAATACTAATAAGTTCATAATTTGGAAATCTCCTTCTTTTCATGGTTTTCAAAAAGATGACACTGGGAAAGCAATGGAAGCTGTAAATAGCGGCACCCAGATGAAAATCCCAGTGCACTGAGCGTATAATTGCATTAATTCAAGATAATGATTAAAGAGCTCACCAGCAACACAACTGCCTCATCCAGACACATTCTGATTAACCAACAAGAGGTGTGAGAAAGCAATTATGAATCAAAAATGGATAAGAAACAGTCAAATAGATTGTGGAAAGTTGTAAATGATACTTAGTAGCTCTAGCAAAACTATATGTGTTGAATGTAAACTACACAATTATTGGCCACAGTGTAAAACATGGCCTGTAAAGGAAAGTTTGCAAGAGAACAGAGAATCATACATTGAGAAGAAAATTAAGCATCTTATTTAATCTTAGATTTGACTCTCGAGTGTTTTTAAACATGATTATTTAAAGTCAAGTTATTTATAATCACCTGTGGTATTTAATGGCAACATTCATAAACATGTATATAACTTTAAAATACAATAAAGTTTCACAGAGTCTCTAAATGTTAAAAAATAGACATTGAAACCAAATGCATATGCCCTTTATAGTAGGCAGATAATTCCACCCTATCCACACGCACTTGGAAATACTGCCCTTAGAGGGTGAGTTTTGTTCAGTGTCTTGCAGAATAGCAAGCTGACATGTTCCAGAAGAGTTTAGTACTCAGTGGCCCAGAGAAAATGCACATAACCTTGAAAGGCTTTGAAGAGCGGCCAGATTCCCTGAGAGATCGTGACTACCTAGATTAGGCATTTTGTGAATTTTTGTCATAAGAAAAGCAGTATATCCCAGTGACTAGTTAAATGCAGTCTGACTGATAAACATCTTCTCTCCAGATTTCAGTTTTTCCAGGGAGGAAAATGGGACCTAATTATCTCCAATGATCATTTTAGTTCCTTGACTCATTGGAAGCAAATCATATATGTTGCTCCATAAGCAACTCCTAATAAATTTTACTTTTAAGAATGAATATATGTTAGGGCTTCCCTGGTGGCTGGGTGGTAGAGAATCCTCCTGCCAATGCAGGAGACTCGGGTTTGATCCCTGGTCCGAGAAGATGCCACAAGCCGAGGATCAACTAAGCCCGTAAGCCACGGCTTCCGCGCCTGTGCTCTGGAGCCCGGGAACTGCCCCTGGTGAAGCCCACATACCTGGAGCTTGTGCAGCAAGAGAAGCCCCTGAATTGAGAAGCCTGCACCCAAAACCTAGAGAGATGCACCACCCCACCCCTCACCGAAAGCAGAGAAAGCCCGAGCGCAGCAGTGAAGACCCAGCACAGCCAAGAGTGTCAGTTAAAAATAAATACAATTATTTTTTTTAAATGACTATATGTTATCCTCACCCTTCCCCGATACACAACTTGCTTTAAATACTACCTCTTAAATATCAATGCAGCTTTAACTCTTCTTATCAACTCTGATGGATTTTGCTTCTGAATAAATTTCTCATGAAACAAACTAGAAAAAAAAATATATATATATGTGTGTGTGTTTCTTTGCTATGATTCCTTGAGTCAATTGGAGCTATTTGGTCTAAGCCACGTTGCAGTGGCTTGAAACTGACTATCCATGGCTGATTACCTTGGTGTATGTCGACTAAACCATCATTTATTTTCTTGGGTTTCACTTCTTTTAATTTTAGGTGATTTAATATTTTTCAAGGTATCTTAAGTTTGCCTCATTTCCAGATGAGCATCTTACAAAGTTCGGAAATTCATTCTTCTCTGCCTTTTAAGGTGAGTTGGCAGCCAAGATGGGAATGATGGCTGAACAGGATGAGAACTAGAATTATGGAAGGAGTGCTATTGGGCCGTAGGTTTCCATTAAATGGATGTCTTGGGTTTGCCATCCTTCACTGTAATTGCTGTGTCCGGGAAGTTGACTGTCTCTAGAGATTAATCTATTTTAAGTTTAATGCATCAGTGGAAGCCTTTGAAAGACTGGTACAACTCTTTCCCCTTGACTTCTCCAGTCCAAATGAAGACACTGCTCTCTGTAGAGCTCTCTGGGTTTACATGGACTGTTACCACCCCACCCCCACCCCCGCCCAAGAGACAAACCACCTTCTGTGGATTTCATGTCCTGAAAACCTTTTATGCTAAATTACTTGAATAACAAATTTGTTTTCCTATGTGATACATATAATGTTGTATAGGTATATATATATATATGGGAGCAGGGCTTCCCTGGTAGCTCAGCTGGTAAAGAATCTGCCTGCAATGCAGGAGACCTTGGTTCGATTTCTGGGTCGGGAAGATCCCCTGGAGAAGGGATATGCTACCCACTCCAGTATTCTTGGGCTTCCCTGGTGGCTCAGACAGTAAAGAACCCACCTGCAATGCGAGAGAATTGGGTTAGATCCCTGGGTTGGGAAGATCCCCTGGAGGAGGGCATGGCAACCACTCCAGTATTCTTGCCTGGAGAATCTCCATGGACAGAAGAGCCTGGCGGGCTACAGTCCATGGGGTCACAAAGAGTTGGACATAGCAACTGAGCACACACACACACACATATATATATGGAGAAAGAGAGAGAGCTTTTCCTGATCAGTGCAAAATAATTTGTATCACCTAACCGAATTGCAGTAAAGAAGCAGCAAAGAAATTCACCTGAGTATATTTAGTATCGATGTGTTTGGACCTTGCTGCAAAGACATGTGCAATTTCTGTGAGCTTTTATTTAAAGGAACCTTGGCACTCGAGGATGTAATCTTTGTGGATTAATAAAATGCCACCTTCAGTGTTCATGGCAAGGAGGCATTTGTCATCTTTCTGAAGGATGAATGTCAGTCGTGTGATGGTTCGTGGTGAAAAGTTGCTTCGCTGGTGAGGAAGTCCACACACTGAAGTCCTGAATGGTCAAAGGGGCTGTCATGGGTTGAACTGTGTCACCTCAAAATTCACATCTTAGAGTCATAAACCCTGTTATCTGGGAATGTCACCTTATTCAGAAACATGGTCTTTGTAGATGTGGCCAAGTTTAAAACCAGGTTGTTGGGGGGAAAAAAAAACTTAGCAAAATAAAAAGTTGCAGCCATGAAAAAAAGAAAAGAGATCGGATCTGAAAATATGAAATTGAGGTTTGTTGGTGTATAAGTGTTATTTAAAACTGGGAAAAGATGAGATAATCCAAGCAGAGACGGTAGAATTAGAGGACGAATATGTTGAAGACTGACCCCTAAGTAACTCATCTTAGAGGAAGCTTGTTGCTACTGAGGTGCTAAATCCTGCCCAGCATTTTTGCGACCCATGGACTGTAGCCCGCCAGGCTCCTCTGTCCATGGGATTCTCCAGGCAAGAATACTGGAGTGGGTTGCCATTTCCTTCTTCAGGGGATCTTTCCCACCCAGGGATCAAACCCACAGAAGCAGGCAGCTTCTTTACCACTGAGCCATCAGGGAAGCCCTAAGTAGAAGCAGCTTAGTGTTCCTCAAATTCAGGTCAGCTAACGTCTGCGGTCAGATCATTATTTGCTGTGGGGGCTGCCCTGGGCATTTGTATGATGTTGAGCAGCGTTCCTGGCCTCTCCCACTGGATGTCCCCTCAGCTGTGACAACCAGAGATTTCTCCAGGCATTGTGACATATCCCCTGGGGACCAAAATCACCCCTGGTTGAGAACCTCTGGTGTCGAGAGGGAGAAGGACAAGCAGATGGCGTGATGGATCAGGAGCCAAGAGCGAAGACAGGGAGTATCACCATGCAACTGGAGACAGGAGAGTCAAGGAAGATATAGACTCAGAAGTAGCTGGTAATTTTACAACAGGAAGATGAGCAGAGAGTTTCACAAGGGGGATGTTGATGAAGCCAGGGGAGTGCAGCCCAGTGTGGAGACATCTACAGTGAGATTTTATTTTTAGAGTTAGTAACATAAATATAAACACAATCCATTTTGAATAATATGTGCAGGGGTTAATTTTTTTTTTTATTTTTGTTTTATGTTGGTGTAGAGTGGATTAAGAATGCTGTGTTAGTTTCAGATGCACAGCAAAGTGATTCGGTTATACATATACATGTGTCTGTTCTATTTCAAATTCTTTTCCCATTTAGTGAGTTCAGTCACTCAGTCATGTCCAATTTTTTGTGACCCCATGGACTGCAGCACGCCAGGCCTTCCTATCCATCACCAACTCCTGGAGCTTACTCAAACTCATGTCCATCGAGTTGGTGATGCCATCCAGCCATCTCATCCTCTGTTGTCCCCTTCTCCTCCTACCTTCAATCTTTCCCAGCATCAGGGTCTTTTCCAATGAGTCAGTTCTTCGAATCAGGTGGCCAAAGTATTAGAGTTTCAGCTTCAGCATCAGTCCTTCCAATGAATATTCAGGACTGATTTCCTTTAGGATAGACTTGTTGGATCCTCTTGCAGTCCAAGGGACTCTCAAGAATCTTCTCCAACACCACAGTTCGAAAGCTTCCCATTTAGGTGGTTACCTAATATTGAGGAGAGTTCCTGTGCTATAGAGTAGGTCCTTCTTGGTTATCCGTTTTAAATATAAAGTGTTGGTACATGCCCATCTGTGTGGGTCTTTTTTAATGCCCTGTGTTGCCTACTCAATGATTCCTCTTTGTTAACAGAATGCCCATCTTTTCATATACCACACAGTCGATTCACAGGAAGCTGCTTTACACCTCGATGGTGGTGACCCCATTCTCCCTGCCATTCACTACCACGTATAAAATAGGTAAGTAATAAGAACCTCCTGTACAGCATAGGGAGCTCTACTCAGAGCTCTGTGGTGACTCCAGCGGGAAGGAAATCTAAAAAAAGAGGGGACACATGTATACAAATAGCTGATTCCCTTTGCTGTACAGCTGAAATTAACACAACACTGTAAAGCATCTACTCCAATAAAAAGTTAAAAATAAATAAAGTCTTCTAGTAAATGCTTTGTGAAGACACAGACAATGAAGGAGGGTCACCAGCATTTCTCTGATGGGTGTGGCTTCCCCAAATCCCTGGAGGATCTGGGGCACTTTAACACAAATTTCCTCTTGCCATGAGCCCAGGGCAAAACATAGCAAGAGGAAACGAAGGGGTAGAACCCGGGTTCTTGAATGAAAGAATTAGAACTGTGAATTAACCAACCTGGAATCTGTCCATAGTCAGATGCCTTCAAGACAGAGGCTAATTGCCTGCCACCTCCTGTCTGTTCTCCGTTGTGTTAACCCATTTGTTTGTTTGTTTTTACCATCATCACCCAGCACCTTTCCCTTGGGAAACTTCATCCCTCTGTCAACAACCTCTGGAACAGTGTGAAGCTTCTTCTCTTAGAGTTGTATTCCATTCTCCTAACCCTAATGGAATTCTGTGTTCCCATTTCACGGAGTTCCACAAGACAAATAATCCACAGTCACCTCTTGACCCCTGCCAATACAGGCAACCCAAAAGATGTGGGTTTGATCCCTGGGTCAGGAAGATCCCCTAGAGTAGGAAAATGGCAACCCAATCCAGTATTCTTGCCTGGAGAATCGCATGGACAGAGGAGCCTGGCATCTTACAGTCCATAGGGTCACAAAGAGTTGGACGTGACTGAGCACAGCATAGCTACTCTCTTCTGAGGTTCATCTCTTTCAAAGTCGGTGCCTCCCTCTCCACGTGGCTCAGGGCTCTTCCTACCCTGCGGATTCTCGCTGCCTTCCCCACCGCCACCTCATGGTCCTCGCTGCCCACTTCCCCAGCGCTGCCCCAGTAGCCATGTGTTTTGATGACCCTTGCAAGCCCCTATCCCCTATCACCTCTAGTGATCCTCGATTAAACCCACCTTCAGCACCCACCCGGCACCTCAGCATCACCTGAAGCTGCCCCGACTGCAGACCTGAAACTCACACGCTCTTCCCTCTATTATCCCGCAGCCCCATCACTGCGCAGCCTCAGTGTGACCTTTGAGCCTCAGCCCCGCCCTAATCTCCCTGAGTCCCTTTCTGGAAGTAGAAGATACACCGGAGCTAAACAACACCATCGACTCTAAGGTGTGATGACAGCTTCATTGTTCCACTTGTGGAGCCACCCAGCCTGGGACCACATCAATTAAACTTTCACCTGCACTCGGGATCCTTGCCTCCTTTGTCGGACGCTGAGGATAGCTTACCATGAGTTTTCTTCACTTTTGTTTCTGGGCTACAGAAACTACAAAAGGAAATGAAATGACCATGTGAAAGGCAACATTCATGCCCCAGGTGTCTAAAAAAGCACGGATGGTCAGGCCATTTCAAGAAAACAACAAACAATGAAAAAAAACCAAAACAATGTCACTACTTGCTGAAGAGAAAAACAGGTGTCATGAAGAAGATGCTACAGAATGTCTCTTCCGTTTTCCCATTGGCTCATCTTTCTATCCATACATGGCCTGCTCGGCTGGCTGCCCAGCTGCTTCTTTTTCTCCTGATTACTCTTCTTCCCTCTCCTCCACTCTGGCCAACCCGCAAGATGCTGTGGTCGAGGCCCTGTCACAGGCACACTGGGAAGGGAACAGCAGGTACCATGGTCAGCAGGCCCAGATAATATTCCACGGGAGTCAGGTTAGACCTTTCAGACTCTTCAGAACAGAACACCCAACCTACCCACTGGTATCTCAGTTGGTAAAGAATCTGCCTACAATGCAGGAAGGCCTGGCGTGCTACAATTCATAGGGTTGCAAAGAGTCGGACACAACGGAGCAACTGAACTGAAATGAACTCTGCAACTTCTGCCTTACGCCCTCATTTAGACTCTAATCCCTACTAGATTTTCACCTCCACCCTCTCCCCTAAGAGACCCCTCGTCCACCAGAAGTGAGGTGAGCAGACTCAGAGGCCGAGAGGGCTGTTGTGTACAAGGGTGGAGACAAGCCTTGTACATCAGTTGGACCAGACACCCGTGCACTACATCCTTGCAGGAAGCTGACCTGCTCTCTGACTCTCCTAGAACAACCACCCACACCCCCAGTCTTCTGGAGCCGTTGCAAGCTGTGGATTGTCACAGTCTTCTCTGTGATCACCCAGTTATCTCCCTTCTTGTCTAAGTAAAAATAAAACAAAACATAAATATCTAAACTCCTCCAATTCCTTTCCGTCCACCTCAAGGAATACGTATCATTCCATTCTTTTTTTGCTTTATGTCCATTTCAGATTGCATCTACTTGCTCAAGGTCAACTGCCTCTCCCTGTGGTTTAAAAAAATTCTTTTTCTTAGTGTGGTGACATATCTGTGACGTAAAATGTACCATTCTGACCGTTTTGTTAAATCCTTATTTGACCGTGCAGGTCTTGGTCGCAGCACTGGGCTCCAGTTCCCTAACCAGGGATGGAACCCTGCCTTAGTACTGCAGGGTCTTGGTCACTGGACACCCAAGAAAGTTCTGCACTGTGACCATTTTTAAGAGTACAGCTCAGGAGCATTAAATACACTCACAGTCCTGGGCCACCAGCATCACTGTCCATCTCTGGAAATTTTTCATCATCCCTAACAGAATCTCTGTTCCCATCACACACTAATATCCATCCCCCACGCTTTTGAGGCTGTGAAATACTACGGCATCTTGATTCCTTCTCTCTTCGTGTATCTTCTTCATTCTGTAAACATTTTGGTTTCTCATCCCAGTTAGGCATTTTTTGCCCTGTTTTCCTTCTGGTCCCTCATCTGCCCATCAGGCCATCTGCCCTTCTCACTCTCCTCCTTCATTAAAGTGGAAAAACCTCCCGCACCCTCAGTGCCAGGCCTAGCATCTGGCACAAAACAGATAATAAATATCTGTTGGATGAATG
Organism: Bos indicus x Bos taurus; assembly: GCF_003369695.1. Lineage (NCBI taxonomy): Eukaryota > Metazoa > Chordata > Mammalia > Artiodactyla > Bovidae > Bos > Bos indicus x Bos taurus. The sequence continues at coordinate 81,768,161 of NC_040087.1, forward strand.
ACTAGAGGAAAACAATCCCTCCCGTTGTAAGAACACTTGCTGGGCACTATGCTAAACCATTTACTTGGATTTTTTCATTACAGGCAGGCACTATCATTCATCCTGTTTTACAGATGAGAAAATTGAGGGTTCTCAACTATGGTAAAGCCGTATTTGACCTCCTAGGAGTCTGACTCCAGAGACTGCTTTCAACCTTTCTTCGATTCTGCCTCTGTCAAACCAGATATAAGTTATTTGATATAGATATAAATTAATCTACTCTGATGGTAAGGGTTTCCCTTGTGGCTCAGAAGATAAAGAATCTGCCCACAATGTGGGAGACTTGGGTTCGATTCCTGGGTTGGGAAGATCCCCTGGAGAAGGGAATGGCCACCCTCTGCAGTATCCTTGCTCAAAAAGTCCATAGACAGAGGAGTGTGGTGGGCTACAGTCCATGGGATCACAAAGAGTAGGACACAGCTGAGCAACTAAGACTTTCATGGATACATTGTGGAGATTACGCTCACCAATTATTTTCTGTCTTTCTTTGAAATAGGAGTGTGTGTGTGTGTGTGTGTGTGTTTCCTTGCCATGTGGCTTGCTTTAGCCAGTAAAGGGGCTTTCCTGGTAGTTTAGAGGGTAAAGAATCTGCCTGCAATGTAGGAGAGCTAGGTTCAGTCCCTGGGTTGGGAAGATCCCCTGGAGAACAGAATGGCAACCCACTCCAGTATTCTTGCCTGGAGAATCCCATGGAGAGAGGAGCTTGGTGGGCTACAGTCCATGGGATTGCAAAGAGTAACTAACACTTTCACTTTTCAGCCAGTGAAAAGCAGGTCCCAGAGAGTGGACCCTCCTTCAGCCTGGATTCAAGATGAGGGGGACGCACAGGGCAGAGATGGCAATGTGAGTTGGAAGCAAATCTTTGTTCCTGAGACTCTGGGGTTGTTTGATACTAGGCCTAATCTAGCGAGGGTTGACAGACAGAAACAGTGACTCATGCCAGTTACATAAACTCAGTGAGAACACACTTAGAATATGAGTGCCATGAATGCCCCAAAGGGGACTTCCCTGGTGGCCCAGTGGTTAAGAATTCATCTTGCAATGCAGGGGACTCATGTTCAATCACTGGTTGAGGAACTAAGATCCCACTTGCCATAGAGCAGCTAAGTCCACATGCTGCAACTACTGAGCCCATGCACCAGAGAGTTTGTGCACCACAACTAAGATTGGATACAGCCAGATTTTTTTTTTAATGTTCCAAAGTTAACCCTTTAGTAGAATTCCTGCTGCTGCTGCTGCTGCTGCTGCTGCTAAGTCGCTTCCATCGTGTCCAACCCTGTGCGACCCCATAGATGGCAGCCCACCAGGCTCCCCCGTCCCTGGGATTCTCCAGGCAAGAACACTGGAGTGGGTTGCCATTTCCTTCTCCAATGCATGAAAGTGAAAAGTGAAAGTGAAGTCACTCAGTCGTGTCCAACTCTTAGCGACCCCATGGACTGTAGCCCACCAGGCTCCTCTGTCCATGGGATTTTCCAGGCAAGAGTACTGGAGTGGGTTGCCATTGCCTTCTCCGAGTAGAATTCCTAATAGTTCTAAATAGAGCAAATAGAAAATTCCTAGGACTTAAAATTTGCTTTAAGATGTGTGACTTTTAATTGGTTTGAGAAAGATGTAATAAAATGAAGATTTTAAATCTCAGGTAAAAGTTATGATCTCAACAAAATATTGACTTTTAATAAAATATACATGCTAAAATCATTGTAATAGTCTCTGATTTATTTTACTTGTAGTAAGTGAAGTCTTTCAAATTACATCTTTCCCTCTAACCTTCACTCAAAATATTTAGGTTGTATGCATTTTCTGTATAATAAAATATAACTTTAATATGGATCTCCTTTCCCCCAAGGATGAAAATTCATTCTCTCTACAGGTCATGTGTTATATATGAAAAACATACAGTCCTAATAAAATCCTTTAAAGCCCAGGTGAACACCACTCTGAACTGGTCCAGTTTCTTTGGCATCACTTTTAAAGGATCTATAAATCTATCTGCTGTTATACCTTTGGCCTTCTCAAAGCTGGTGCTACGTAAATGACTGACACGTAAATGAGCCCAATGCATGATTTGAAGATGACCACAGATTCAACACAAGTTGTTCTTTGCCCTACACAAGCCCGGCAGTCAAGGACTAATTGTGTGATGTTAAAGCATTTCATACTTGAACTAGTAAAACCAAGGTGGCTAAAAGATTGATCCTATTTTATTAGCCAAAGCAGATTTGAGTGTATCAGGTTAGCTGAGCTCGGCAGAGGATATTGGTAAGTTGTTCCCCAGGTGGAAAGGTGGAAAAGGTATTAAAATTCTTCAGGGTTTCCCCAGAGGCTCAAGGAAGAAAAAAATATTCTTAGCAAGACAGACTTAAGTCCTCTGAGATCTGGCCTCTGATTTCCTCTCCAGACTCATCTGTCTGACTCTAGCTGCACTGAATTATTTAAGGAGAACATTTCCAGTCCCCTTCTTATGGACATCTCTAACTTTCCTGATTTACCATGTGGTCCGTATTTTATTTAGGAGAGCTGATGCTGGCTGTAACCACTGAAAAGCCCTGAAGACTTCGGCGATTTATACAAAGAGCCCAGTGTGGACCTGGTCTCTGTACTCCATGTCGTGATCACATCAGTGGGGAACACAGGCCTCGGCAGCATCCACACCAAGGAAGGAGGGCAGGGAGGAGGTCCCTGGCACCAACAACAGAGCTCAGCAACCAGGACTAGAACAAGGCCCATGACATCAAGCTCAATCCAAGGGAGACTGGGAAATGGAAGTGTGGACCAGAGCCTAACACCAACTGTGCTTCATCAAGGGCACCGAGGCCACACTGAGTCAAAAACATCTGCTCATCCTTCTCCCTTTTCCATTTGCATTCCTGCTTTAATTGTTTTTATGCCCAGAGCTCCCAGCTCCTTCCCCACTTAGCAAGCACTCAATAAATGTTAGTTAAAATAAAAATTAGATGGAGGGATGGTTGGATGGATAAGTGGATGGGTGCATGGATGGGTGGATGGGTAGATGGAAGGGTGGATGGGTGGCTGGATAAGTGGATGGGTGGATGGGTAGATGGATGGGTGGATGGATAAGTGGATAGGTGGATGGGTGGGTGGATGAGTAGATGTATGGATGAATGGATGGATGGATAAGTGGATGGGTGGGTGGATAGATAGATGGGTGGATGGATGGATAAGTGGACGGGTGCATGGCTGGGTGGATGGTGGATGAGTGGATGGGTAAATGGAAGGGTGGATGAGTGGCTGGATAAGTGGATGGGTGGCTGGATAATTGGATGGGTGGGTGGGTGGATGGATGGATAAGTAAGAATAAGGGATCATTGTGAGGCTTTTCAATATCTAAGGGGAGCATGTGTTAGCCTCAATACTGTCTTGAAAACTTTTGCTGTGAGAGAAAAATTTTCAACATTGAGAATCCTGAGTTCCCAGAGTAGAGCCCAGGAAACTGAACTGTCTTCCATCTCTTGCACCACAAGAACACAAGCCTGGGAGCTGAGTTTCACTGGTCAAATAGACCCAGACAAGGCGTCTGGGCAGAAGCAAGCCACCCTGGGAGACAGGTTGTGTTCATCTCCATCTTCGCAGGGGCTGGAGGTGACTGAACTGAGCTGATAGCATCTGTAGAAGACTATGATTCCATGGCTGTCATCTGGTAGAGTTCCTGGCGCAGAGAAGAACCAGGAGGAAGATGGTGCCTTCACCTTAGGCTACCTCCATGGTTCAAGTTTGGGGTATTACTCCATGGGGTTTTACCTTGAATTTGGTTTTCAGCCCTCCCAAAATGTGTCTGATTTACTCAGTATTTCTTGCATTGAATCTCTTTTTTCATAATTAGAGAGAGTCAGCTTTCATTGTTTACAGTTGATAACCAATTAAAATCCCCCCAAAATACTGTGAAGCCACAGGACTTTGAAACTGGGAGAGTGAGCATGGAGTGTGTGTGTGTGTGTGTGTTTCAGTCAAAAGGGAGGGAAGCAGAAACAGTCGTAAAGGTGATGAGAAAAGAGCAAATGGGCATCAAAGTAAATTTTGCTGACTTCACTCTGTATGTCTTTCGTTTGCTCATGACATACCCTGCTGACATACTACACTGCAAGGATTAAAGCATAGTGGCCTATTTATTATCTTAATATTTATCTCTTAAATGCATGCCTCATTCCTTCAATCTCCCATTAAACTTAATAGTTACTAAATTCATAAAATTGTGCTTTAGGTAAAAATTTTTGTGGAATCTTTGAGTGGTACACACATTCCTTGGTCTTTCTATAAAGTGTACTTTTGAAGACAAGCTCAGATTAACAGGATTTTTGAGCTAAAGGAAAATGAGACCCAGAAAGTTCAATTGCCTGACTCCAAGTAACAGGGTTTTGCTGAGTCAAAGGTCTAAAGTGCTTGGAACAGCAAAAACATCTTGGAGATAGAATTACAAGAATATTCTGAAGGAGACAGAGCTTCTGCTTCCTAATACTAATATCATGTGTGTGCTAATAAACATCAACTCAAAAACAAGGAACTATCATAATTTTGGAAAGGAAAGTGAAAGTGAAAGTCTCTCAGTCGTGTCTGACTCTGCAAATTCTCCAGGCCAGAATACTAGAGTGTGTAACCTCTCCCTTCTCCAGGGGATCTTCCCAACCCAGGGATCGAACCCAGGTCTCCCACATTGCAGGCAGATTCTTTACCAGCTGAGCCACCAGGGAAGCCCATTTTATAAGGGACCCTTGAGTAAAAGAAAATTTAGAATTTTGCCAAGAAATTTTAACTTAATACATTTTCTGGTTTGTTTTCAATAATATCAATTTCCACTAAAAGTTCACAGACTATCAAAAGTTGGCTTTCTAAATGATGGTTTTTCTCCTAGTGGCTTACACCTGTCCACATTCACTCCATTTTTTCAATTTTAAAAACCATCCCTTGCATTTCTATACACTAATAATGAGAAAATAGGAAGAGAAATTAAGGAAACAATTCCATTCACCATTGCAATGAAAAGAATAAAATACTTAGGAATATATCTACCTAAAGAAACGAAAGATCTATATATAGAAAACTATAAAACACTGGTGAAAGAAATCAAAGAGGACACTAATAGATGGAGAAATATACCGTGTTCATGGATCAGAAGAATCAATATAGTGAAAATGAGTATACTACCCAAAGTAATCTATAGATGCAATGCAATCTCTATCAAACTACCAATGGTATTTTTCACAGAGCTAGAACAAATAATTTCACAATTCGTATGGAAATACAAAAAAACCTCAAATAACCAAAGCAATCCTGAGAAAGAAGAATGGAATGGGTGGAATCAACCTGCTGGACTTCAGGCTCTACTACAAAGCCACAGTCATCAAGACTGTGCTGGCACAAAGACAGAAATATAGACCAATGGAACAAAATAGAAAGCCCAGAGATAAATCCATGCACCTATGGACACCCTATCTTTAACAAAGGAGGCAAGAATATACAATGGAGAAAAGACAATCTCTTTAACAAGTGGTGCTGGGAAAACTGGTCAACCACTTGTAAAAGAATGAAACTAGAACACTTTCTAACACCATACACAAAAATAAACTCAAAATGGATTAAAGATCTAAATGTAAGACCAGAAACTATAAAGCTCCTAGAGGAGAACATAGGCAAAACACTCTCCGACATAAATCACAGCAGGATCGTCTATGACCCACCTCCCAAAATATTGGAAATAAAAGCAATAATAAACAAATGGGACCTAATTAAAATTAAAAGCTTCTGCACAACAAAGGAAACTCTAAGCAAGGTGAAAAGACAGCCTTCAGAATGGGAGAAAATAATAGCAAATGATGCAACTGACAAAGAATTAATCTCAAAAATATACAAGCAACTCCTGAAGCTCAATTCCAGAAAAATAAATGACCCATTCAAAAAATGGGCCAAAGAACTAAACAGACATTTTTCCAAAGAAGACATACAGATGGCTAACAAACATATGAAAAGATGCTCAACATCACTCATTATCAGAGAAATGCAAATCAAAACCACAATGAGGTACCATTTCACACCAGTCAGAATGGCTGCTATCCAAAAGTCTACAAGCAATAAATGCTGGAGAGGGTGTGGAGAAAAGGGAATCTTCTTACACTGTTGGTGGGAATGCAAACTAGTACAGCCACTATGGAGAACAGTGTGGAGATTCCTTAAAAAACTGGAAATAGTACTGCCTTATGACCCAGCAATCCCACTGCTGGGCATACACACTGAGGAAACCAGAATTGAAAAAGACACGTGTACCCCAATGTTCATCGCAGCACTGTTTATAACAGCCAGGACATGGAAGCAACCTAGATGCCCATCAGCAGATGAATGGATAAGAAAGCTGTGGTATATATACACAATGGAGTATTACTCAGCCATTAAAAAGAGTACATTTGAATCAGTTCTAATGAGGTGGATGAAACTAGAGCCTATTATACAGAGTGAAGTAAGCCAGAAAGAAAAACACCAATACAGTATACTGACGCATATATATGGAATTTAGAAAGATGGTAATGATAACCCTGTATGTGAGACAGCAAAAGAGACACAGATGTATAGAACAGTCTTTTGGACTCCGTGGGAGAGGGAGAGGGTGGGATGATTTGGGAGAATGGCATTGAAACATGCATAAAATCATATATGAAATGAATCACCAGTCCAGATTCAACACATGATACAGGATGCTTGGGGCTGGTGCACTGGGATGACCCAGAGGGATGGTACGGGGAGGGAGGTGGGAGGGGGGTTCAAGATGGGGAACATGTGTACACCCGTGGCAGATTCATGTTGATGTATGGCAAAACCAATACAATATTGTAAAGTAAAAAATAAATAAATAAATAATAAAATTCAAATAAATAAAATAAAAACCAATAGTTAAAGCAACACTCCAGGGCTTACCACTCTTCACCAAAAGTGCCTTCCTAGAATTTAAAAAAAAAAAAAAAAAAACTTTAATGTTGGAAATACTTTGACTTAGGATTTTTCAAATTGGCTCACTGGCAATGAGCAAGTGGTATACCTATGAGATGATTGGTTTTTACCTGCAATTATGTTCGCAGTGTGAAGAAGTGTAATTGATGCCAACGTCACTGCTTTTAAATGTTTTCAAGGTATTGAAAAGACTAGCTGGAAATGAAGGGCTGACCCTTCCTGAAAGCCTGAATACCAGAGGTTTCCCTAGTCATCCGTCACAGCCGTGGCTGGCTCTTCTTTTCAAACAGGTCCATTTTTCAAGCTGTTGTTGGGATTGCCAGAGATCCTGGGGGTCCAACTCAAAACAAGCTCAGAATTGAGCCGTAGGTGGTCTGCCGCGCCAAGGAGGGGACCCAGCCCGGGTGAACGCAGGGAGCCAGTCACCTGCTGAAGACCAAACTGATTTTAAAACCTTGCTGGTGCAAAGGTGTGAAGCAGTGAGTCTGAGTGTCTCACGTGTGCTGACTTCAGATTTGGCGTGGGAGCGGAGGCTGGGGGAGGCTGGGGGTGCTCTACGGAGTGGGCAGAAAAGACATAATTAAAACTATTCATTTTGTTTAAAAAAAAAAAAATCTTCTCCGTCTTCCCAGTGGGCCTTGATCTCTTTGTTACACTGTATTTGGAAAAGTTCTATTGAAATGTCACTCAGGAAGAGCCACTCGGAGGCCTCGGAAGAAGAAAGGAAAGGCTAGTTGGGGAATAAGAGGCAGTTGAAAGATAAAAGCCTACGTGTTTTCAAAGAGTCCTGTTTCCCTCGGGGTCTCTTTATGAAGTGCTTGCTCAGACCTAGAAACTTTGACCCGCTTTCCAATCAAGGTCTTCCCCATAAATAAAATGAGATTTTTAAGGAATTCATAATTTTGTATAAAGCCAGGTTTGATTTGTCTCCTTCCCCCGCACGTTAACAAGGAGATGGCGCCCGAGTGGAAGACTGATTTGTGCCTTAAAGTGGGGGAAACGGGAAATAATAAAATAAAAATGCCTCTCATTAAATAAGTCCAAATATAGATTTGGTGAGTACGTTGGTGTCATGAATAAGTGGTTGGTGAACTCTATGACTTGGTTCTTAGCTGCCTGATATGAACCTTCAATTTGATTTTCTTATTCCTTTTTAATGCCTCTAAATAACCCCTTGTGGCTACTCAAGGTCTCCCGTTGACATCAAAGGGAGTGTCTTGTGTACAAGAGGAGACGGCACAGGAGAACAGGGTTGAAAGAGGGTTAGAGCGGCAAAAACCTATTTATTGAAACTAATTGTAAAAGAATGACCAGGCAGTGTGAATACACATTTAATGTAAATATATAATTATCCAGGAGAAATATGACCACCTTTCTACCCTTCATCCATAAAACTAGCTCTATGCAAGTTAAGTATTTCAAGAATGTCGGAAATAATATCATAGGCTCATTGAAAAGCGTCAGATACTTTCGTTCTCTGAAACCAAATGAACCCAAAGCGAAAGCAGTTTCTGACAATTCAGAATAATGAATGGGGTCTTGAGAATATGGGCAGTCTGCTCATCTTCATTAAAATGTGTTGCCGAGAGAAAAGGATGCCCTAGGGCAGGAGTGGAGGATAATCTTCTAATAATGAATTTGAGTTTAACTTTCCAAAGTTTGTGTTCTCCACTCTGGCTGAAATATGAATTTGTAAGCTCCAAGTTAGGTAAATCACAGCGTGACTCACTTGCAAAGATTTCAATTATGACTATAATTAGACACTTGAGTAAATCAAATAGCTTGCTTGGAGTTTTTCTGTATCTCATAGAAAGAATAAAATTTCCTTTTCTCAAAAAGAAAATAATTTTCTGTCATGTAATCAATGTATTTAAAAATGAGTAAATTGGAATCATTTCCTTTTCTACCATCAATAATGTTGTTAATCCAACTCTAATGTAAACATAGCATTGCACAAAATTTTATTGATCACTAGAAACAAAACAACAAAAAAAAATCATGTCCTCTTTGAAAAAACAAACACAGGAAGGATCCTTACATTTTTAATACCAGTAGTGTGAAAGTCACCTGCTGAAGACCGAACTGATTTTAAAACCTTGCTAGTGCAAAGGATCCTTACATTTTAAATAATTTAAAATTTTATAATTGAATCATTTTTTAAGTAACAAAGTTCAAAATACCTTGGTAGAGATAACTCTACTGGAATTTACATATATGAAAAAATATACATATGTATTTCAACTTTAAGATTATAAAAAATAAGTATTTAACATTATTTGACCATTTCCTGAGGTCATTTTTTTATATTACCTGGAATCTTGAGAAATATCAAATCCCTGCTTTAAAATATAACAATATTTAACATGTTTTTTATGTGGATGCCATAATTTTCACACTACTGGTATTAAAAAATTGAAGCAACTACCTAAGTATGTTCTGTATGTATATATATATACCACAGTGTGATAAAAGATTACAGCAGCTTAAAACATCTTAGGGAGCAATAAAGAGTGAGGAGTGTTAAGAGAATGATGGCATCTTGTGTACCTCAAAGGTGGTCTTCATTTATAGTCTGAGAGGTCTTATTATAACATAACCAAGCTGCATAATCCCCACTTTGAAACTAAAACTGCTATTTAGGATACATATTATAAATCCATGATATCAAAGACTATGATTTCGATGAAAATTATTCTTCAGAAAGGAAATACCCCTTACTTGCCTAAAAATAAATTTTACAGCAAGACATGAAGACAGTGTTCCATTGTAGGTTGTGAATCTTTCCACAGAGATGATGCCTTGAATATTAACATCATCTCACATACTCCCAAGATGTGTGCAATTACCTCGGAGAGAAGAGCCGGGATTGTAAGGTCTCGGGGGCTTAGATAATGACATAAAATAAATTGCAACGATTACCCATGTACTTTTCTGGGAGACATATTATTTAAAACCGATCTAGGACTTCACGAATGAAAGACAGAGGAATGTCCACTTTATGAAATTGCTATTCAAGTGTGACCTGGAGTGGAAGACAAGGTTAATTATTGGTTTTTAACCGAAGTACCATTCTAGTTTAATATCAGTGCCCAGGCCTTAAATATTGAAGCAAGTCACATTTTTCAGGGACAATTGCCTTTGAATGAAGAATGACAGGGCTCTGGTCTTTGCTGACCCGTACACCTCCTGCAGTGCCATCCATGGCAACTCCGTTACTAGGGCAACCAAAGAACGCGCACAAGAATAGGGTAGGACCGTGAAATCTGATGTCATACTTTCATAAGATATAAACTGCAAATGATATTCTAAAGTGGGTTTGTTAAGGGTGTGATCTAAATCATAAATTGATTGAAAGTGACCATCGTGCTTGCGCTGGGATCGCAAATTAAGGGTGGTCCTGGGTTCACAGATCCTCTGTGTGGCATCCAAGGTGAATAAGACGTGGAACATTCCTGAAGCTCATTCCTTCCCCCAGCTTCAGTCAAAAATTCAAAGTTAGTTCACTGCTTTGCTCGGAGGCTTTGTTGCCAACCATAATGGAAACACTTTCCATTGGGTTGGTCAGTAAATATCCATAACCAGATCTGATAAGGAATGATCCAGATCTTTACCAAGTTTCCAAGTCCCTTGGTGCATTAAGAGGTTAGCTCTTGATTTCACTTTTCCACCTTGAAAAACTGACTTAAGTACTTTTATGCCTCTGGGTCCCACTGCAGAAGACAAGGCTTCTCATGAATTCTGTGGGTGTTTGGTTCTTAAAGGACTTGCAGCGATGTTCATCCAAATGTCTCTAGAACTTCAGCACCAACACACATGTGGACTGGAAAGTGAAAAAGGGAATTGTCACTGCCTTAGTTTATCAGAGTTCTGCCGTTAGACTCTAAAAGGTCTATTTCCCATTTTATGTTTAGGACAAAATAGGGAACCTAAGATTAAGTTTTGCAGGAGGGCTCTGTTAAGATTTTTTATTTTAAAATAATTTTTAAATTTTATTTTATTTTGGCTGTGCTGGATCTTTGTTGCTGCAAGTTCTTCTCTCTAGGTGCGGTGTGTGGGCTTCTTACTGTGAGGCTTCTCTTAGTGAGAAGCGTGGGCCCTAGGGTACATGGACTTTAGGAGTTGTGGCTCCTGGCTCTAGAGCATAGGTTCAGCAGATGTGGTGCATGGGCCTAGTTGCTCCACATCATGTGAGATCTTCCTGGACCAGGGAACAAACCCATGTCTCCTGCATTGGCAGGCGGATTCTTTACCGCTGAGCCACCAGGGAAGCCAGTGTTAAGGGTTTGGGTGTGTTTTTTCTTTTTTTTAATAAACCTGAGACGAATGTGGCAACAGTCACAAGAATGTGTCTTGGCCCTAACCCTGCCATTGGCTCTGATCCAGTTTGTCTCGAGATTAAGACTCAGAGCCAACTTCAACTTTGTAACACTAGAGACAAATGTCTTATCCAGTCCTTAATTTGCAAACTCTGCAAAAGGAAATATGACAGAGAAAACAGAAGACAGCAAAATCACTGCACATGAAGTGTGTGTGTTAGAATCATAGAATCATAAAAGTACACTATTTTTTAGGTCAGAAACAGCTGTATCTTGTTCAACCTCCTATAAATTAATCGATTTCTGATTTAACATTGAAAAATATCAGTACACATATATGTCCCTTTCTTCATCCTGGTTCATAGATTAAACATAAATAGTTCTAGCTATTATATTACCTGGCATCCCCCAAAATCCCATCGTTGGCATGAGTAAGATTCGCTCCCAAACAAAGTTCTAAACATCTCTGCTCAGCCTGTTTCCAAGTCCGATTATTGTAAATGGCTCTTTCTTTTCTCTTCTTCCAATCTGTTTATATTGCAAGTACAGCCTCCGTGTCACAGAGTAAAAGAATATAAAGGAAAGCATATTTATGCTTCGCAACAGGTTGGACGCAGAAAACAATCCTGCCCTCTGAGAGCTGGAATCCTTCATCCATTATAAAAATATCCATGAAGCCCCTTTTGGCCAAGCACTTGTGTGCCTTGAAGAAATACAGTCCTCAAATAAACTCACGGTTTGTGGAGGGAATGAAATACCAGACATGCTAGGTAAGTACCAATTATCAGAACTACAGCCTGCCCAGAGAATTCAAGGCAGGACACCAGCTTCACGCTGGAGGGAAGACCAGATAAGGCTTCCTGGAGAAGAGGCTTGAGTTCCCCTTTGTAAAGGGGCAAGGGGGTCCGTACACTGCACAAGACTTAGCAACACTGCAAGCGTGTGGGACGTGAGTGCATTTGGAGATGTGTGCGCCTGCAGCAGCAGGAGGCAGGGGCTATGTTATGAAGGGATACTCTGAAGAGCTTGGTCTTCATCCCTTCGAAAAACCCCAGAGAGCCTTTGACGATAGATACCTCTTATCAGCTGTCTCCAAGGAGTGCCAGCCAGGCCGGGAGGCAGCACCCCCTCCAGCAGTGTATTAGTCATCCATTGCCACATGACAAGTTGCTCTAAAACCTGGCGTCCTGAAACCACAAACACTCATTATTGCACAGCTTCTGTGAGTCAGGAATGCAGGTGGGGCTCCGCTGCTTGCCTCTGGCTCAAGTTGGCAATCGAGTTGAGACTGAAGGGAAAGTGCTGGAAAGTGGCTGAAGGGTGTGTCCCCAAGCTCACTCTAGTAGCCTCTCAATGTAAGTGGTGGCTTCCCCTAGAAGAAGTATCCCAAGGGGAGACTCACTCATGGTGAAGCGCTCCCCAGACAGAGCCGCGTGTTTTTGCCACCTATTCTCAGAGGCGACTTCCCATCACTCTTGCCATTTTTTATCGGTTAGAAATGAGCCATCAGATGGATTCATTGCAAAGCAGAAATAGAGACACAGAGGAAGAGAACAAATGTATGGAAACCAAGGGGAGAACTGGGGGATGAATTGGGGGATTGGAATTGACACGTTTTTGACAATATTGCTGTGTGCGTGTTAGTTGCTCAGCTGTGTTTGACTCTTTACAACCAACCATGGACTGTAGCTTGCTAGTCTCCTCTGCCCGTGGGATTTCCCAGCAAGAATACTGGAATGCATTGCCATTTTCTTCTCCAGGGGGATCTTCCCTACCCAGGGATCAAACCCAGGTCTCCAGCATTGTAGACAGATTATTTACAGTCAAAGCCACCAGGGAAGTCCATAAAATATGGATAACTAATGAGAACCTACTGTGGAGCACAGGGAACTCTACTCAGTGCTCTGTGGTGACTCTGTGGGAAAGAAATCCAAAGAAGAGGGGATGTATGTATATATGTGGCTGATACACTTTGCTATGCAGCAGAAACAAACAACATTGTGAAGCACCAGTACTTCAATTCAAAAGAAAGAAACCAGCCACCAGGTACAGCTCTCAATCTAGGGGAGACTTTTACCAAGGGTGTGAAGACCAGAAGGCAGGGGTCATTGGGGGCTAGCTAGCTGGCGGCCCAGCACAGGGGGGTTCAGGCTGGCGTATGTGCCATTCTGAAGGGGAGGGGAGGACAGCGGAGCATCCTGAAATCACATTCACAACTCCAAAGACATTCCTCGCATGCTTACTAGAACTCAGGCGTGATAGCAAAGTCGCCATTTACTCTAATTCTTTTAACAACTGTGTGAGATAGAAGTACTGTCTCCGTTTCCCAGTTGAGAAAGGTGTCTTTAACTTACCCAATGAAAACCAGGCACCAAATGTTAAGAATACAATAGGGATTGGGATTCAGACCTAACCTAACCTGAGTATGTCTCTCTTCAAAGCTTACTCGTTTTATCATTGTGCCAACAGCCCCCAGTATCTTGGAGTTCAGAACATGGTTTAACATTCATGATGGTCTAAGGAGACAAATAAAACATCACCAAAAAAAAAAATAAAAAATAAAAGTCAAACAGACCTCACGATGAGGGCTCCATGCCCTCAAGATGAGACTGAGTGTCAATGGTTTTATCATTGCTAAAAAGTACAAAATAACACCCATGCACAAACTGAATCTCCGCTTTGCAGTACTAATCCTGTTGTACATAATCTCTCCCTGATTTAAAACACCGCCCTGTTGGCTTTGTTCTAAGTAGCACTCTGAAGCCTTCAGAACATGGCATTCTGGACAAAACTGGTTGTATATTAATGCTATCTTTCTTAAAAGAAAAAAAAAAAAAGACTAACAATAATACAGAATTTTCATCCAAAATTCAACACAAAAATATAAATAACATCACGCTGAACATACACCAAAATATGTAGATTCCCCCATAAGAGATCACCGTTACCAATCTATAAAAGCAAACCCTTTTTATTCTTTAAATTTGAGTAGTTATGAAAGAACCTAGTAAAGACACAGGGTCACATTAGCTCCACCTGAGGGCCTGGTTCGCAAGTAAAACGTGTTCAAATACGTTCTGTAATAACAGCTTTTATTTATATTTATTCTAGGGAACTCAGAGTACTTTGTGGAATGATTTCATGCCCAAGAGGTAGTAGGAGATGGGCATTATTAGGCGTACTCTGGATGCGGAAGCAAACGCTTCTTCCATATTGTCCTTTGCTAGGCACTCCATAACCGGGCAAATTTGGACAGCGTGCCCAGCCTGTCCGGGGCCTGTCTGGGCAGCTGTGTGATGCACAAGCGCTCGACCCTGTTTTTGAGAAGATGCACCACGTGCGGGAGGAGAGGAAACCGGAACCGGAAGGAACAGGCGTTGTCACAGAGCACGGCGGAAACCCAGGCCCTAGAGTGAGTTGTTCCCCCTGGGGCTGCTCACCAAGCGGGACTGACTGATGGAAGGAGACGAAACCTAAACTAGACCCTGGAGGATGAGGAGGTGGAAAGGAAACTCGGGGAGAGGGAATGGCACTTGTGAAGAGGCAGAGGAAGGGGGAAGCCTGGAACGTTGGGGGAGGTCTCACTAAAGACGGGGTCCAGACACCAGCTCTTTTCTAATCGTCACATCTCATCTCTCCACGCAGTAGCTCAACAGACAAACTGCCGCACCTTGCCTTTTGTTTTAATATTTATGAGTGTTATCTTTTAGTTTAGTTTTTGTTTGTTGGGAAGGCTTGCGTGTTAGCCCTGCATATTGAAATCCCCATAAATGGATGTCAGCTGCCTATATGGGTCATACAGTTTCATTTTCTTCAGAAAAGACATTTTCCAGGATGGGAATTCGTTCTTTATTTTGCTGGTGTCAGAGGCGCTCCCTGACCTTCCAATCCTCTGTATCGTAATCCCCTCATGACGGTGTCTCTCTGCTGGATACGTCCTGACAGGGCTACTCCGTGAGGTTCCCCTGCCCAACCCCTCCAAGGTCAGCCGCTTGGGAGCTTCCATAATTGCTGGTGCACCACCATGGACAGAGGAGCCTGGTGGGCTACCATTCATAGGGTCGCAAAGAGTTGGACATGACTGAAGCAACTTAGCACACACACAGGTCTTTGTAAAATTCCCCAGGACCAAGAAACTTTTTTTTTTTTTTTAATTTTAGAATTATTTAAGGAAAAGGAACAAATCTAAAGAAATACAGAAATCATTTCTCAACAAAAAATATCTTTTTTCTGGAAAATAAAAGTAAACTGGTCAATCACTGACCATCCTTCAATCAAGGGTTATTTTGCAATGTAGAACATCAGATGATTTTTCCTTTTTAAACAGTTCCTTTTTTAAGGGGAAATGCCCAGGGAGACCAGTTAGAAGACAAGTACAGGTGTCCAGGCAGGAAAGGCTGACAGTTCAGGCCCCAGCACAGTGGGGCAGAGAAGGAAATAAGTAAGTGAGATTCCTAGGATTTGGTGAAGAGCTGAGTTCTGGCAAGTGGGAGGAAGCCAGGCTGGGATTTCTGGCTTAGGGGTGAGCAAATCACTCACCTCATTTCCTGAGATAAGGAATCCTGCTAGATTACAAGTCATTTGGGCAAGCTGACTTCTGGACACCCAAGTGGAGTTTAATTATCTCTTAGACTTGTTGCAGGAACCCAGATGAGCCAAACCTTCCATTCAGGCTTCAGAAAACAGATTTATCAAACCAGGAAGGATTTGGGAGGAGGAGAAAAATGTCTTTTCTCATGCCACTTGAGCCAAAGCCTGTGTTAGCCTTGCTTGTCTTTACAAAACATTTCTTTGTGCGATGTGCTGCTAACAAGACAATGAAAAACTGTGACATACTGTGAAGATCTATAAGGTAACAGTTGCAGGGCTCGGGAGACTTAAATATTCCTTCATTTATTCTATCAGTCACGTAGTCACTTATTTACATGTGTGTTAGTACCCTCTGGTCATTATATTGTTATATCAGTATTCGATTTTATTCCTTATGGTTTTCATATGTGTCTCCTTTTCCTTATAGGAATAGAAGTTTTTAAGGATAGAACCCTTCTTTTAAACCCGCTCATTCCCCACAAGACCTAGAAAGATGCTCTACTTACTACAGTCTGTCAATAAAGATCTGTCTAGGGCTTCCTTGGTGGTCCAGAGGTTAAGGATCTGCCCGCCAATGCAGGGGACATGGGTTCGATGCCTGACCTGGGAAGATCCCCTGTGCCATGGGGCAACTAAGCCCGTGTGCCACAACTACTGAGCCTATGCTCTAGAGCCTGGAAACCACAACTACTGAGCCCACATGCTGCACATACTGAAGCTCTTGTGCCCTCGAGTCCGTACTTCACAAGAGAAGCCTCTGCAATGAGAAGCCCCAGCATCACAACTGGAGAAAAGCCTGCACAGCGACAGAGACCCAGCACTGCCAAAAATAAGTAAATAAATGAATTTTTTTAAAAAGACCCGTCCAGTAAGTGGAAGTAACGTTAGCTAAGTTCGCTAAACGAGCTGGAAGGGGGCGTAAAAGCAGTCATTCATGAGTTGTGACCACAGCCTAATTGGCAGGTTTGCACGTGGCCTGTTTAATCCTGCAGAGACAAGCGTTCACACACAGTGACTGGTGTATGCACACGACAAGCGTAGCACACCCACCGTGAGGGGGGATACGCCTTCCCCAGGGGTGGCCACTGGCCGGGGGGTGCCGGCTTGCCCTGGTGAGTGGGCGTCTCTCCAGACCGGACAAAAGCCACACCCTCTGCTCAGCTAGTAGCAGGAAGAAAGGCATTTTTCTCCTCCCCAATCCTCTAAGGCCCCATGTTCTGGAGCCAGAACAGAAAACTCGGCTCCTCCGCATTCCTTCAGGTGTGGATAAGAGACACTTAAGTTGTGCAGAGTGATGATCCCAGAGGAGACTCAGCATTGAAGCTGAAATGGACAGGAAGGTTCTTGTCCAAATTGCTGGGGAGATGGACGGGAGGCACGCGCCCCTCCCTGCTGCCTGGCGGTTTTGAGATTTTGGTGTGGCCGTGTCATCACGTTTCCATGACTAAACCCTCTGTCTGGAGCACAGCGCCTGCTCTGCCAGCAGGCCTGGATGGAAGACTCCGGCTCCCCTTGGAGAAGGAGGGGGCTGGGGTGGGGGCTTCCACAAGGGCTGCAGAGGGCAGTTCTGTCCCCAAGAATGAGCAGTTCTCTCCCCAAGAACGTGGCTGTGTTCCCCAAGTCCACAGGGCAGACTCTGCTGACCTGCTGCCACCTGACTCTGCTGCCATCTTGGAACCAGCATCCTATTAATAGATCAGGACGTTCCCCCCAAGCCCACGAAGACATGCTTCAACTTCTCAACTGTTCCATCGTGATGGAGGTTTCACCCAACGCCAGAGGGCTGCTAGGAGAAATAGTACAAGGCTATAACATTCTTTCCGAGTGTAAAAGCATTTTGTACTGCAGGGCAATTTCAGTGGCCATTAGTATTCTTTCAGAGTCCCTTCGGAAGTAGTGGTCTACCAGCATTTCTGAACCTAGGGTAACTAAAGAAGGATGAAAGGGTCTTGCGCTAGGCACCTGGGCACCAGTGTTAGGTACACACCAAGCAAGGTTAAACCAGAGGGCTGGTTTACTTTGGAAAGTGCCTGGCTTGTTTTTCAAGGTGTAACAGTTTGTTGCAACAGACTAGAGAACCGAACTTGGCAATGATGAAACAGCAATCCATGTCCTTCATCAATTCGCTGATTTTTCTTTCATGCTGTATAGTTGTTAAAATGAAAGTCTGCCCTGGTCCAGGAATGTTTCATTCTTCTCATATGTGTATTGTTAGTTTTATACTTTTGATTATTTTCTTAATCTACTTTCCAGGCTTACTTATTTTATCAGCTGAAAAGCTGGAAAAAAATCCTTATGACTAAATACTTTGCTGTTTATTATTTTACTTATTTTTTTAGCCAAACCCTATGATAACATTTTAATTTGATAATGTTCCATGAAACACATAAATAGGAGATGGAAAAATATAACTATTAAGGCACATTTTAGCAATTTTCAGTAAGATGCATCCTCTAGCATAAAAACATCATATTTAGTCCTTTTTAGCTTCAGCAAATCTGTGACAAACTATTTATATTAATAAACTCTATGTACATACAACTTATTATACATTAATGCTGGTATTATACATTATTAATGTATCTCTGTATATATTTTTAAGAAGTTCAAATTAGAAGACATATCATACAGACAATGCTTTGGGATGGTAATATGATAATAAAAGACACACCTGATTCTGGGCTGCCCTGGTGGTGCAGTGGTGAAGAGACCGCCTGCCAGTGCAGGAGCCACAGGAGACGTGGATTTCATCCCTGGGTTGAGAAGATCCCCTGGAGAAGGAAATGGCAATCCTCTCCAGATTTTCTTGCCTGGAAAATCCCATGGAAATCCCTGGGAAATGCCACAGGCTGTAGTCCATGGCATTGCAAAGAGCTGGACAGGACTTAGTGACTACACAACACCTGATTCTAATATATTTTGTCACATTCAGCAAATCATTGAACTTACTATAAAAATGCGTAGTGGGAATAATGTGAATATGTTACATTGATGTCATTTCAAGGAACTAAACACACCAATGGGTACCCCATAAATGCTACAAAAATAAGTGCTCACTTAGAACTTGGGTCTTAAACACATTTTATCTACTAAAAAATAAAACAATGTACTTGCCATTTCAGATCTAATTTTTAGGATATAGCTAATATCCATCCTAAAGGAGATCAGTCCTAAATATTCACTGGAAGAACTTATGCTGAAGCTGAAACTCCAATACTTTGGCCACCTGATGCAAAGAACTGACTCATTTTAAAAGACCCTCATGCTGGGAAAGATTGAAGGAAGGAGGAGAAGGGGACAACAGAGGATGAGATGGTTGGATGGCATCACTGACTCAATGGACATGAGTTTGAATAAACTCCGGGAGTTGGTGATGGACAGGGAGGCCTGGCGTGCTGCAGTCCATGAAGTCACAAAGAGTCGGACATGACTGAGTGACTGAACTGAACTGAACTGAATAATCAGACTGGGTCTCATTATGCATATAAGATATAATAAACTATCTTCCAAGAAAGGGAAATAAACTTGTTGGAACTGAAGCTATTATCTTTTTTATGGCAAAGATTGAAATAAAAGAGAAAGAGAAATTCAAAATAATTATTTTCTGGTGATACACATCTGAAGAAATCTCATGGTGAAAATAATCACACAAGGCCATCTTTAACAAGAAACTTTGTGCTTGGACTTTACTGAAGTCAGAAGTACTTCTATTTTAAATATGTATTTCCTTCAACCCATTTTCCTAGTGGATGAAACTCTACTTTGATTCTCAAGTTTTAAATTTAATTTTTCAAAAGTAGCTATGGAAGTCAACATCTGTGTATCTATAAACAAATATTGAGCAGTATCTGAAAACAAATGTTGAGCAGAAACCCAGAAAACAGTAAGATTAAATAATATTTACATGCATGAGTGCTTGCTAAGTCGCTTCAGTAGTGTCCGACTCTTTGCAACCCCATGGGCAATAATCCACCAGGCTCCTCTGTTCATGGGATTCTCCAGGCAAAAATACTGGAGAGGGTTGCTATACCCTCCTCCAGGGGATCTTTCAGACCCAGGGATCAAACCTGCATTGGCAGGTGGGTTCTTTACCACTAGCACCACCTGGGTGCTATTTACATATTGGGGCTTTCCAGGTGGCACTAGATAATGAGTCTAAATCCACCACATGGACAAATGTCTTGAATTAAAGTAGCAAAAATCTGAAACTAGACGTTTGGATGTTTTAGAAAAGTTTAACATTTCCTTTTCCCAGAGGTTTTCTTTCCAACCAGGTTTGTTCAAGATAACTAGAAAACGGAACAAATCCTTATCAGTCATATATATATATATATAGCTTCCCCATTGGCTCACCTGCCTGCACTGCAGGAGACCTGGGTTCAATCCCTGGGTCAGGAAGATACCCTGGAGAAGGAAATGGCCACCCACTCCAGTATTCTTGCCTGGAGAGCCTGGTGGTCTACAATCCATGGGGTTGCAAAAGAGTCGAACACGACTGAGCGACTAACACATATATTTTCAAATTTAGTCACAATCTGTTTCTCATGTGGTGTTATGAAATTGTTATTCTGCATAATGAAAATTTAGTGTGAGCAAAGCTTAAAGAAATATTATTGTTTAATATAATATCAACTGTTATAAAAATTTTCACTTTGCTCTGAGAGTGGGCACTGTTTGCTGGCTACCTTGTTCAAACTATTAAAATGTTTAATACTGGAAAAGGCAAAACTGTGCAGACAGTAAAAAGACCAGTGGTTGCCAGGTCTTAGCAGGAGGGGAGGGGAGTGAGTGGCCGGAGCCCAGAGGATTTTCAAGGATGGAGAAAATCCTCCGTACAATGCTTGCTGTTTGGAACTCAGGGAGGGCCTAGAAGATGAAAGCCTTTTCCTACAAAAGGAAAACAGGGGGCACAGAGGGGCTTTTGTACTTGAGAGGCCCCCCACAGTCCCTTCTGCTCGGTTTCAGAATCTGCATGTAACTGAGGTCAGCTTGTTTTTTGTTTACTTAACTTTTTATTTTATATTGGCATATAGCTGATTAATAGTGTTGTGATATTTTCAGGTGAACAGTGAAGGGCCTAAGTGGTCATTCAGTCACTCAGTCGTGTCCGGCCCCATGGACGGCAGCATGCCAGTCCTCCCTGCCCTTCACCACCTCTCAGAGTTTGCTCACACTCGTGTCCTTTGAGTCAGCGATGCCATCCAACCACCTCATCCTCTGTCGCCCCCCTCTCCTCCTGCCTTCCATCTTTCCCAGCATCAGGATCTTTTCTAATGAGTTGGCTCTTCACATCAGGTGGCCAAAGTATTGCAGTTTCAGCTTCAGCATCAGTCCTTCCAATGACCACCCAGGGTATTCAGCCATACACATGCATATCCATTCTCCCCCAATTCCCCTCCCATCCAGACTGCCACACAGCACTGAGCCGAGTTCCATGTACTATCTGGCAGGTCCTTGTTGGTTCTCCATTTTAAATATAGCAGTGTGTACTTGTTGATCCCAAACTCCTTAACTATACCTTCCCCCATCCTTCCCCAGGAAACCGTAAGGTCATTCTCTAAGTCTGTTTTGTAAGAAAGTTCATTTGTATCATTTCTTTTTAGATTCCACATATAAAGGGATGTCATACAGTATTTCTCCTTCTCTGTCTGACTTACTTCACTCAGTATGACTCTCTCTAGGTCCATCCATGTCGCTGCAAATGGCATCACTTCATCCTTTTTGATGGCTGAGTAATATTCCTTAGTGTATAGTCACATCTTCTGTATCCATTCCTCTGTCGATGGACATTTAGGTTGCTTCCATGTCTTGGTTATTGTGGACAGAGCTGCAATGAACACTGGGGTGTATGTATGTTTTGGATCATGTTTTTCTCTGGATATATGGCAAGAAGTGGGATTGCAGGATCGTAAGGTAGCTCTGTGTTTAGTTTTATAAAGAACCTCCATGCCAAGATCAGCTTTTGAAGTTCTCACTAGCTACACACATCCTAGCCAGAGCCGAGCTCCAATTCCTTTCTCACTAGTCTCACAAGTTCAGGGTTCATGAGCAAGTTCAGTAAATAGGAGAGCTTAGGGTTTGCTCATCCCAAAGGCTTGGGGGTAGGTGTCTTACCCGGGCTCACCTTCAAAATGCATCCTTTTTGTTTATAGCTCTTGACGGCATCCTTTTAATAAGCTGGGAACACAGAGAGACAAAAGTGCGTGTGGAGTGTCAGATGTCACCACTCCTTGTGCTTCTTCCAGGAAACACGGAGCTCTCGTGGGGCCCAGGAATTGCAATGCCTTGTCCTGGCTCCTCAGGAGGAGCGTCCTGAAGGTAAAACTTTCCTTATTCGTTGGAAAGAGGAGGGAGAAAACACTCTCTGTCCCTTTAAAATAAAATTCTAAACAAAATTCCAGCAAGTTTTTTGAAAGGTATGAGAGTCTGAAAGATAGAGAGCTTTATAATTACGTCTAATGAGGCCTTTTAGGCCACCATCTCCGAAGGCCTCAGGGCTTGAGACGCTCCAATCAGAGTCGGGAGGAGCTCATTCCCTGGCTGTTACTAGGCTGTAATTATGTCGGCACGGGTGAGGAATGCTGGCCTGGTAGACTTGGAGGTTCTGGAGCAGGGAGCCCATCTGGATCTCTCTAGAGCCTTGTATCTACAGGTTTGAGGGTGGTGGAGTGAAGGGGGAGTAGATAGCAGATGACTATTTCGTAATTGAATTAGTTTTTTCCCTCTGAAGGAGCCAGTCCTAACTACCAGGAGGTTTTAAAAGCTTTTGTTTTATTTTTCTCTTGCTTTTATCTGCTTTCTCCACACAGGCAGTGTATGCTAGGTCGCTTCAGTCTTGTCCAACTCTTTGCAACCCTGTGGACCACAGCTCACCAGGCTCCTCTGTCCGTGGGATTCTCCAGGCAAAAATACAGAGGGAGAGCACAGACGGATTCATATTTGAGACAGTGTTCACTCATTCATTCATTTGATACACATTTGTGGGTTGACCGATGGATGACAGGCGGCCAAAGCACCGGGCAGGGAGGAAGGGATAAGACCAGCACACGTGACGTCCGCCTGCCAGGGGACACCCTCCAAGCTCCCACTTGGCTGTCACCCCACCACAGGCACATCCCCAGAGAGGGGAAATAGAGGCTGAAGGGGAGGGGGTCAGAGAACTACTCCTGGGAAGAAGCGCCTTCTGAGAAGGTAGTGCCTGAAATACACTTGAGGAACAAGCAGGAAACGGCCACTGAAGATGGAGAGGAAGCGTGTTCTAGACAGAGGTAGAAACAAGAATGCAGTCTGGTTGGGGGTGAGCCGGGTTGGATAGAAATGTGCTGTGGCTGGAGCCTAGTGAGAGAGGGGAGACTGGAAGGGGGTGGGGACCAGGAGGTGGTCGGAGAAAGAGCAGTGAAGGCTTGCAGGGTAAGAACGCTGGGTTTCATTTTTTCCTAAGTGTTTGATATATGGGAGCCTACTTGCTGGGTAAGAATGTTGGGCTTCATTTTCCCTAAATGTTGATATAATGGGGGTCCACTGGAAGCGTCTACAGAAGGGGTAAAATGATCCCCTCGGCATTTTCAGAGGTCATCCTGGCAAAGCTGGTGAGATGAGAAGGGAACATTAAGGATCAAGACTGAAGAAAGAGAAAGGACAGAGCAGCGTCAGGAGGAGATGATACTCCATGGACCAGAGGAGAGGCAGAGGAGATGAAGAGAGGTGGATGGATGGCGAATTCATTTAGATGAGGAATTGCAGAATTTGCTGATAGAATATTCCAACACGTAACTGATTGTTCAAACAGGAACAACTGTGAGAGCTGAAGGGGATGCTACAGATAGATATCCTGGATCCACAAGTCTCCGTGACTGTTCCAGGCAACTCAGGACCCAGGGCAAGGGGGCGGGGGAAGAATGGGATGAAGGATGACTTCTGCTTGGGGTGGGGCCCCTGGCACCAGTGACCTGGAGGAGGAAGGGAACCAGCTGTGAGTTTGTAAGATGGGCTGAGACCGAGGAGATGTGAGGCAGCCTCTTATCAGCCAGGTTCTCCAGAAAACAGAACCTGAAACAGATAAGTGGATGGACAGATGGATGGAAGCATGGACAGATGACAGACTTTAAGGAATTAACTCTATAGGGCAGGTTGGCAAGCTGGAAACGCAGGCAGGATTTCTGTGGTACCATCTTCTCTCCTGGAAACCTCAGTTTTTGCTCTTAAAGACCAGCTGATTAGATGTGTCCCACCCGCATTTTTGAGAGGAATCAGCATTACTTGGTGGTTCAGATGGGGAAGAATCCACTTGCCAATGCAGGAGTGGGTTTGATCCCTGGGTCAGGAAGATCCCCTGGAGAAGAAAATGCCAACCCACTCCAGTATTCTTGCCTGGAGAATCCCATGGACAGAGGAGCCTGACAGGTTACTGTCCATGGGGTTGCAAGAGTCAGACATGACTGAGTAACGAATGCTTTCATTTTTTTCACAGCGTTACTTAAAGTCAACTAATTGTAAACATTAGCCACATCTAAACCACTTTCATAAAACCCCTCTGTGTCTAATAATAGGGTACAGTAGTCTTGCCACATTGACACAAGATGGTCCCATCAGCAGAGATACCTAATACACAGGTGGATGTGCCAATAGGAATCCAGCTGATGGACAGGCCTCGGATGAAGAAAAAGCACCTTTTTTAAACCCAGGAAAGGGAATAGGACCCTTGAGAGAGAAGGGAGGGTAAACTGAGTCAAGGGTATATGACTGAATCATGGAACATCTCCCACATTCAGAGCTCAAGACAAGAATCATGAGTCTGCAGATTAAACTGCCAATTAATAAAAATGTAAGTAAAAGAAATCCAGGAAAGAAGGATTTCTTGAAACCAAGGGTAGAAACTGTTGTTTCAAGAAGGATGTGGGCCACCTTGTGAAATCGTGCTGAGAATTTAATATAAGATGGAGAAATGACTCTACCCAATGGATTTAACAACATGAAGGATAGAAAGTGCCTGAGAGGTTTGTCTGAAGGGAAACAAAGAAGTGTTATTGTGGGGGGTGGGGAAATGGTACCCATGCCTAGTCCAAAGAGTTGGGGAGATTTTCTAGAGGTGAGGGTCTAAGAACCATGGAAAGCTGGAGGAATTTTTGTGACATGTTAACCAGCCCACACTTTAGCTCCCAGACAGTGGGGACCCTGGGAAGAAGGATGGCTGTGGACAGATTTAAGTTTTAATTAAATTACTATGGTTACCAGGCAAGTATGGGTTCTGGGAGTGGTGGGCTGGGGGAGGGACAGCAGAGTCCATCTGCTCCGTAGTCAGGACAGGAGCTGATGACCGACTGAAACACCCAGGGATGAAAGCACGCTCTGGCAAGTGGCATTGTCGTGTGCTTGCCTGAACGTAGGTGTAAGGAGAGGGAAATTGCAGCAACTTTGATGCCATCACCAGAGGTGGCGGGTACAAAACAAAGAACCAGCTTTGTCCATTTCTCTTTGCTTTTTGCGTGGAAAGCTGGTGAGGTGAGTTTGGGGTCTTCGTGGACTCTCCGTAGCCGTGGGACAGATGGATGCAGATGCCTACAGCCGTTACGTATTGACATCAGCAGTTCTGAAAACACACCTTGTCTCACCATAAGATCACAAGTCTGAACGGGATGCTCAGCAGTTTGGAGTTGAGGATGCATAAGGACGCAGCCCCGGCAACTTGTAGAGTTTCAAAGACTCATGGTGAGGTTCTGATTGCCCACAGACTGTTGGCTGTAAGTTTGACTAATGCAGACGGTCTCCCTAGCTGATTGGAAAGGTCCAGATAAGGAGAAACAATTTTTTAATTAAATTTATTTTTAGTTGAAGGATAATTTATTTAATAATATTGTGTTCAGTTCAGTTCAGTCGCTCAGTTGTGTCCAATTCTTTGCGATCCCACGGACGGGATCCCATGCCAGGCTTCCCTGTCCATCACCAACTCCCAGAGTTTACCCAAACTCATGTCCATTGAGTCGGGGATGCCATCCAACCATCTCATCCTCTGTCATCCCCTTCTCCTCCTGCCTTCAATCTTTCCCAGCATCAGAGTCTTTTCAAATGAGTTGGTTCTTCACTTCAGGTGGCCAAACTATTGGAGTTTCAGCTTCAGTATCAGTTCTTCCAATGAATATTCAAGACTGATATCCTTTAGGATTGACTGGTTGGATCTCCTTGCACTCCAACGGACTCTCAAGAGTCTTCTCCAACACCACAGTTCAAAAGCATCAATTTTTCAGCACTCAGACTTCTTTATGGTCCAACTCTCACATCCATACATGACCACTGGAAAAACCAAAGCTTTGAGTAGATGGACTTTTGTTGGCAAAGTAATGTCTCTGCTCTTTAATATGCTATCTAGGTTGGTCAAAACCTTTCTTCCAAGGAGCAAGCGTCTTTTTAATTTCATGGCTGCAGTTACCATCTGCAGTAATTTTGGAGCCCAAAAAAATAGTCTGTCACTATTTCCATTGTTTCCCCATCTATTTGCCATGAAGTGATGGGACCAGATGCCATGATCTTACTTTTCTGAATGTTGAGCTTTAAGCCAACTTTTTCACTCTCCTCTTTCACTTTCATCAAGAGGCTCTTGAGTTCTTCTTCGCTTTCTGCCATAAGGGTGGTTTCATCTGCATATCTGAGGTTATTGATATTTCTCCCGGCAATCTTGATTCCAGCTTGTGCTTCATCCAGTCCAGCATTTCTCATAATGTACTCTGCATAGCAGTTAAATAAGCAGGGTAACAATATATAGCCTTGAGGTACTCCTTTCCCGATTTGAAACCAGTCTGTTGTTCCATGTCCAGTTCTAACTGTTGCTTCTTGACCTGGATACAGATTTCTCAGGAGGCAGGTCAGGTGGTCTGGTATTCCCATCTCTTTAATAATTTTCCACAGTTTGTTGTGATCCACACAGTCAAAGGCTTTGGCATAGTCAATAAAGCAGAAGTAGATGTTTTTCTGGAACTCACTCACTTTTTCGATGATCCAACGGATGTCAGCAATTTGATCTCTGGTTCCTCTGCCTTTTCTAAATCCAGCTTGAACAAACATCAGCATGAATCAGCCACAGGTATGTGTATGTCCCCTTCCTCTTGAACATCCTTCCCACCTCCCTCCCCATCCCATCCTCTTGGTTATTACAGAGCCCTGGAATGAGTTCCCTGGACCACACATCAGATTCCCATTGGCTATCTCTTTCACATATGGTAAAGTATGTAGGAGAAACAGTTTTGAACAAGCCAACAACTCACATTTCTGACTCTTTTGCCCCATTGCTGGGCGGTGTTGAAGGCAGCACTTTTATTGTGCTCTTTTTTAATTCCACTGGCTTCCTTGCTTGAGGCTTCAGTTACTAATGGCCACAGAAACTTCAATTGCAATGTCATAGCTGAAAGGTTTCTGAGCCAAGTACGATGGGTGATCATCTATTAGGCTGAACATCAGGTGACACGCTCATTTCATTTTGCTAAACTAAGGGCAGCCAAAAGTGGAAAGGGAAACCCAGAAATCTCTCAGAATGTTGCTCACTCACCTCAAAAAAAATTAAAGATTTTCATGAAGGTGGTGAGTATACATAAGCCTCAATTCTTAACTTTCTGTGTCCTTTCGGCTGCCTATCAAAGAACATGGAAAAAGCTGTGTTGGGGGGGGGGGTGCTTTCTTGGCAGGAACCCCAGAATCTTTCTGCTCCGTGTGCTTGCTGGAGAGTCTGAGAAAGTGGTATAATTTACATGTTTGGAAGCACGATTGGTATAAAAGGAATAAAATCATTTCTTCACATTGTTTAGTCCCTAAATCATGTCTATCTCTTTTGCAAGCCCTTGGACTGTAGCCCACCAGGTTCCTCTGTCCATGGGATTTTCCAGGCAAGACTACTGGGGTGGGTTGCCATTTCCTCTTCCAGGGGATCTTCTCGACCCAGGCATAGAGCCATGGATAAATATATCTGACAACTCTTGACTTCTTTCACTTCTGTCTCCATGAGTATCTGTGGATATGGGGATAAACACTATGCAACTTGAGAATGAAATATGGGTGATTCGGAATCACGGGACATGGTAAGACCAAGAGCTTGCCAGCCCCAGCCACGGGCTGAAGGGCTAAAGTTTCAGGCAGTGGAATAAAAGGCAAGTAAGTGATAGGTTTCAGATAATGAATATGGGTGAGTTCACTGATGACGCCCAGATGAAAAACCGAAATCCATGGAGCAAAAAGAAGTGGTCTACTTGGAAAAATTTTCAGTGGAGGAGGCAACCCATGGAGCAATACTATTGAAAAGTATGGGATATCAGCAAATAGAATAACTTGATGTTTAGAAGAGCGATAGAGAAGTACAGAAAGTAGTACAACAAACACCTGTACGGCCACTACCCAGAATTAACAAATGTCCGCATTTGTTGTTTTTCATTTCTTTTTAAGAATGTGTTGAAACATTTGATAACATACTCAAACTGTCCCTTTTGTAGCTCCTGTCTCATTTCTTACTTCCTCAGAGACACTGTATCCATTGTTTAAAAAATAAGACAGGAATTTACAGTTTAGTATTTTATTTATTATCATTTAGAATGATTACTTAAAAGGATGTCCAACTAAGACTTATTTAAGAAAATAACCTGATTAGAACATGAGGAAATAGAAACGAGGAAAAATCACAAAGGCTATTTGTTCAAAATTATGAGTTCTGGTGCTATATAGTGGAAAAAGATAAGTTACAGAGGATATAAAAACAAATAGCTCAATACTGTCTGGAAATTCAAACAGGTATTCAGTAAGCAGTGCATTTTTTTGAAGTATAGTTGATTTATAATGTGTTAGTTTCAAGTGTACAGCAAAGCGATTCAGTAATATATACAAATATGTCTGTACCCATAAATATTCCTTTTCAGATTCTTTTCTGTTTAGGCTATTACAAGATATTGAGTGTAGTTCTCTGTGGTATACAGTAGGTCCTTGTCGTTTACCTATTTTATATATAGTAGTGTGTATCTGTTAATCCCAGACTCCTAATTTATCCCTCCCCCAGCAATGCGTATTTGTTAAGCTCTTATTATGTGTTAGTATCATGTGAAAGGGACAATCAAAGAAATGTAAACCATCGTACCTGTCTTCCCAGACCTCAAAATACACTTGGGTACCTTGCACCCAATGACGCTGATAGAGACGGAGGCGCAGCTACTGGTAAGGAGGATTCCCAGGTGGCCGTGGGCTCCCTGTGTCCTTGGTCCAAGGTCAAACAGCTCCCAGGGGGCAGAGACCAGACTGGACCAGTTCTTTCAACTGTAAAGCTGCTCTGTAATTTTGTGATGCAAACAGTTGGCCCAAGGACCATACACATGTTTTGTTTTGTTTTGTTTCTTTTTTTTTTTAATTGATATTGACTTGGCCTGCCCAGTTTCATAGATTCAAGGCAACATAGGATGGTAACTTGGAGTGTTGCAAAGAAAATCCGTATTGCTCCAGTTCTGAGTATGCCCTTCCCACAGGTACCAGCGGACGGGGGTGACTCAGAGAGATGGAGCGTGCGATGCCCCGCCCCCGCGCATAGAGCAGCCCTAGCCCCCAGCGTATGCCTCCAGTCTGCCTCTGGGGGGCTTGGCTTTGTCCAGCCAGCCTGAAGATATTACACAGATGTTATCTGGCCTGGTCGACGTAAAGGAAAGACCCAACTGGGTGTCTAACCCTGGAAGATTTAGCTCCCCACCTGTCAAACGTCACTTAGCCCGCACCTGGCTCCCCGTTCCATTTCTCCGACCTCCTTGGCTACCGCTCTGCCGGCCTAATCTCTGTTTATGCCTCTCCTTGTCATCCCAGCGTGATGCATGATCCACCTTCTCTCAGTCTGTGACCTCAGCCCTCCTTTTGCCTCTGGCTTTCATCTCTCTTCTCTGACTCTTCGATAAAACAAACAGGCTCCCCATCAACACGGGCTGGCCCATTGGCCCCGGGGACCCATCCTCCCGTCAGCAGAGCCGCCTGGGCCGGACATGGCCTAACCCACTTTCAGGGGCTTCCCAGGTGGCGCTAGTGGCAAAGGAACCCGCCTGCCAATGCAGGAGGCATAAGAGATGCAGGTTCAATCCCTGGGTCTGGAATATCCCATAGAGGAAGGCATGGCAACCCACTCCAGTATTCTTACCTGGAGGATCCCCATGGACAGAGGAGCCTGGCAGTCCGTGGGTTTGCAAAGAGTCGGACATGGCTAAAGTGACTTAGCACACACACACTACTACTTCATTCTCCTATTTATTAATTCAGCTCATCTATTGTCAATTATTTTATGTAATGAAAACTCAGAAGAAATGTACAGCTATTATAAAATGATTCAAATAAGAAAGATACAGTTAAAAAAAATCAGATAATGAAGAAGGTAGGGAATAATTATACCAAAAAAATATCTAAGGCTAACTGACACATAGGTAGTCCCCAGTGATTTTAACAGTTCTTAGCTTCACAGAAAGTGTGCGTGTTCAGTTCAGCCGTGTCTATACAACCCCATGGACTGTAGCCAGCCAGACTTCTCTGTCCATGGGTTCTCCAGGCAAGAATACTGGAGTGGGTTGCCATTTTCCTGCTCCAGGGGATCTTCCTGACCCAGGAATCAAACCCACGTCTCCTGGGTCTTCTGCATTGGCAGGTGGCCTTTTTTTTTTTTTTTTTTACCACTAGTGCCAGAAATGGCAACCCACTCCAGTGTTCTTGCCTGGAGAATCCCAGGGATGGGGGGGCCTGGTGGGCTGCAGTCCATGGGGTCGCACAGAGTCGGACGCGACTGAAGCGACTTAGCAGCAGCAGCAGTGCCACCTGGGAAGCCCAGCTTCACAGAAACCATGACCAAAAAAAAGAAGAGAGAGATAGAGATTATGGATTAACGCAAGTTGTGTAACCTAAGTGTAGAGTAAAGGAATCGTATTAGTTCATTTGGGAAAAAATAATTTCTACAATCAACTTTAAGAAGAAAAAAAGATTGAATGAAGAAATAGCTTTTTCTCAATAATGAACTATTTCTCTGAGTATCAAAGACAAATAAAGCTGACCATTCCCTCACAGGAGAATTTTAAGCCTCAAGAACAGCGCATTTTGGTGAGATAAAAAGATGCATTCTCCTTTTTGACCTTAAAGCGTTTTCCACTATTGCAGATATCACTGTGGTTGGAATGCACCGTCCGTGGGAACCATCACTCATCCTGACCCCTTCCACGGTCTTTGACATGATCTAATTTCTCTGAATGCTACTAGAACTTGCTAACTTTAATTACCACTTAGCACCTGAAAATTGATACTTTGAAGGTGGAGGAGGAGAGTTCTCCAAGTTTCCTTGAAGCGACACTATTTTCTTGACAGGTCCATTGTGCGGAATAGACCCATCATTTCGTTAGTCCTGGACATCAGATTGGAGGGATCAGACTTCATTCCCCTCTCAGCGTGTCGGGGCCTGACAGCTCCTTTAGGACGGTTTTGAAATTCCCTTATCCCTCCTGACCCCTGTGACCTGGCTTCTCCTTGGCAGGCATGGACCCTCTGTGGGGCGGGGGGGTAGTACCACCCACCTTTCCCTTTTAGGGCCTTTCAAAGCTGTTCTTTTAGAAGCCAGACAAGAATCGGAGCCCACGGGCCATGCATGGCGGCCTTCTTTTAACTTTGCCCCAGTGATCCACGCAGACAAACCCAGCGGCCTGAGTCAACGATTCAGCAGAAGGATGCATGTTTCAATACATGCAATTTCTTCACTATCAGAATTGGATGGCAAGAGAAAAGGCCAGATTTTTCATGGCCTCGGGCACATGCCAACCTCCTAGCTCTGCAACAGATGCCAGGCCCCCCCGCCAACATGAAGACGGGGTTCACAGGTCCCCGATTCTCCAATCTGGGCCTGCAGCCTTGGCTGAGAACGTTGTCAGAGCATCAGCCTAGCGGAGAAGATGACGGGGGTGATGACGGTGACTTTCAATTAGCACTTTGCTCTGCCGAGCTGGCCACCTGTCAACTGGCACAGAGGCGGCCCATCAGCCACCTCAGACGGGGCGACACAGCCAGATCTGGAGGGAGAGACGGCAGTGAACACGGGGAGCAGTAAAAATGAATTAGAGGAACTGGGGGCTAGGCGGGGCCGGGGCTCTGACGGAGTCAGCCGTCCCTCCAGCTCCTGTCTGCGGGGACAGGGAGAACGTGATTGGAACACTGGAGCGCAAGTTCCGACCTAACTTTTCTGCAGAGTCGGCTGGAAGTGCATCACTTTGTGCGCTGATCTTATACAGGATTCCCCAGGCCTCCCCCATATGTCTGTTTCTAAAATAACCAAGTTGACACCTTGATAGCTTGGGATCCAAGACAAAATATATCTTAGACTGAAAAGTGTTGACAAATGGAAAAAAAAATTATCCTAAAAACTAATGAAATGATTTGTCTCAATTTTCTTTTTATGCGTTGCCTTGGAGACAAGACCTCTTTCAGTCAAAGCTCCCCGTTCTTGGGGAAACTGAAATTGATGTAGGAAGCACTTTTGCCGCCTTTTATGCACGAGGGTGCAGACAATCCTCCTGTGTCCGAGAGGAAAATACTGGTGCCTTGTAGGCACGCGGACAGATGCTTCTGGAAATGTCACCCAGGCACAGGGTGTCCCCAGGCCCGACAGCACAGGAAAGTCAGGGCACCTTCTCCCGCCAAGATAGCGGGAAAGGAGTGGAGAGAACCTGAGGGTCAATAGTCAATAATCAGGGCTGAACGAAATGCTGCTACTAAAATCCCTACTGAGGACTCAGGCTTGGTTGGCCTCGACACTGATCAGAGCAATGGTGTGACTATTCAGCCCTTCGTTTGGGGAACAAGTTGAAGAATTCAAAGTGAAAAACAGCAACTTCAAAGAGTAGTCTCTGTAAGGCTAAGGTAAGCTCTCCTTTTATGTCACTAAGTCAAGACCAGATTTTGTATACAATGCAACCTTTTCACTTTCCAGAAATCTTGAAATTGGAGGAAATTAGTCTCTGTTTGATTGAGTTTTAGTCTTATTATTATTACTATCGTTGTAGTAGTTGTTATTTTATGGAAGTATAAGGCTTCCCAGGTGGTGTTAGTGGTAAAGAACCCGCCTGCCAATGCAGGAGACAAAAGAAACACAGGTTTGATCCCTGCATCAGTATTCTTGCCTGGAAAATCCCATGGATGCAGGAACCTGGTGGGCTACAGTCCCTGGAGTCGAAAAGAGTCAGACACAACTGAGCGACTTCATTTTCACTTTCACTTTCAGGAAGATCACCTGGAGGAGGCCATGGCAACCCACTCAGGTACTCCTGCCTGGAGAATGCCATGGACAGAGGAGCCTGGTGGGCTACAGTCCATGGGGATTGCACAGAGTTGGACAAGACTGAAGCAACTTAGCACAAGCGTGCCTAGTTCCAATGATAAATCATAATGGAAAAGAATAAAAATGAAGAATGCATATATCACTGAATCGCTTTGCTATACAGCAGTAATGACCACCACATTGCATGAAATAAGTCATCTATGTGTGCCTGTGTGCGCTAAGTCACTTTAGTGACCAAGTCCAACCCTCCGGACTGTAGCGCACCAGGCTCCTCTGTCCAAGCAAGAACAGTGCAGTGTGGGTTGCCATACCCTCCTCCAAGGGATCTTCCCGACCCGGGGATCGAACCTCACATCTCTTTTGTCTCCTGCATTGGCAGGCAGGTTCTTTAACCACTAGTGCCAACCTGGAGAGCCCAAATCATCTATCCTTGAAAAATAAAATAATAAAAATAACAATAGGCTTGTTTTTATTTTCGTGAAAAAAAGAGATTGATGGGCCTTGCTGGGCTCCGGGTCAGAGGAAGGACAGGTACTCGGTGGAGGAGGAGGTATGTCAGCTGATCCTGGACCCAGACCAGTCAGGAGGGATGCAACTGGGACACGGGAGTGAAAGAAGAAAGGACAGTGTGCCAGGTTGTTGGGGCATCCAACTTGGCAGAACAGGGGAAATAGTTAAACAGAGAGGGGAAACATCAAAGCAGACTTACTTTTTTTTCATATTATGCAACTTTGCGTGTATACCCCAAAACAGAATAGTGCAATGACCGTCCACACCCAGTACACAAGTTCAATGATCTTCAAGATTTTGTCATATTAGCTTTATCTGCACTTTTTCTTTGCTCAAGAATTTTATGGGAAATAAATCCTGAAGAGCCCGACACTGCATTTGCATCTCTGATAAGCAGGCTGATTCCCTGCCATATCCCATGAAATCAGCAATAGTCTCTCTCTTTTTTTTCATTTTTATTTTATATTGGAGAATATTTGATTAGCAGGCTTCCTATGTGATGCTAGTGGGAAAGAACCCACCTGCCAATGCAGAAAATATAAGAGACGCGAGTTTGATCCTTGGGTTGGGAAGATCCCCCAGAGGAGGGCAGGGACTGCAGTATTCTTGCCTGGAGAATCCCCATGGAAAGAGGAGCCTGGGGGGCTACAGTCCATGGGGTCACAAAGAGTTGGACACGACTGAGCGACTTAGCACACATGTACACAGAGTTGATCAACAACATTGTCAGCAATAGTCTTTTGATTCATTTAATGCCCAATCTATAAACAAATTTCCCAATGGTCTCAAAAATGTCTTTTTACAGTTGGGTTGTTCAAATCAGGGTTCAGACAACATGGATACATCATGGTCAATTGTCATGATTTGCAAGTCGTGTTCCTCCACAGCCATCTTTCCTGCTTTCTGTGTGTGCTTGCTTTCGTTCCTACCACTGACTAGCGTGGAAATCCCATCACTTAGCCTTCAGAAGAGCCCACACTGTGGACTTGTGTTTGCTTCCCTGTGCTGTCCCTTCACTACAGTGTTCAGCCTGGATGCTTACAAGAATATAAAACCTTCCCTGGTGGTCCAGTGAATAAGAATCCATCTGCCAATGCAGGGGACACAGCCTTGATCCCTGGTCCAGGAAGCTTCTACGTGCCTCGGAGCAACTAAGCCCGAGCACCGCAACTATTAAGCCCACAGCCTAGAGCCTGTGCTCCACAGCAGGAGACGGCGCAGTGAGACGCCGGGCCCACAGCTCGAGAGGAGCCCCTTCGCTCAGCCGCGAAGACCCAGTGCAGCCACAAATACACAAAATCCAAAAAACACTGTCATGAGTACAGAGAACCAAGAAGAATATTCTGGAAGAAAAGGTAAGTTCCTGTCTTTTTAAAAAATTAAGCCTTATGGTTGTTTTTAAAGCAGCTCTAGAGGTACAGCAAATTTAAGGCAAAGGCACCAGATTTCTTGCGAAACCCCTGCCCCTCAGCCGGCCCCATCACCCA
The DNA here is from genome assembly GCF_003369695.1 of Bos indicus x Bos taurus. NCBI lineage: Eukaryota > Metazoa > Chordata > Mammalia > Artiodactyla > Bovidae > Bos > Bos indicus x Bos taurus. Next base: position 81,803,365 of record NC_040087.1, read on the forward strand.
CATCCCCGCTGGAGCGGGACGTCTGCTGCCGCGGATCAGCCACGTGGATGCGTCACAACCCCTTAAAGACTGTCGTTTACATCAGGACTCAGTTTAGTGTCGTCCATTCCCTGGGTCTGAACAAATGTATGCTCAATGACATGTATCCATCCTTACGGTGTTTACGGAATATTTTCACTGCCCTAAAAATCCTCCATGCTTCACCTATTCATCCCCCATCCCCCTAAGTCCCCGACAATCTCTAATCTTTTTCTCTGGCTTCGTAATTGTGCCTTTTCCAGAACGTCATATAGTTGTAATTACGTAGTGAAAAGTGTGAAAGTGAAAGTGGCTCAGACATGCCCGACTCTTTGCAACCCCGTAGATTATACAGCCCATGGAATTCTCCAGGCCAGAATACTGGACTGGGTTGCCTTTCCCTTCTCCAGGGGATCTTCCCAATCCAGGGCTCGAACCCAGGTCTTCCGCATTGCAGGAGGAGTCTTTACCAGCTGAGACACCAGGGAAGCCCAATTATGTAGTAGGTAGCCTTTCCAGATTAGCTTCTTTTACTTAGGAATATGTATTTAAGTTTCCTCTGTGTCTTTTCAGGGCTTGAGAGCTCATTTCTTTTTATTACTGAATAATATTCCACTGCCTGGATGCACCACAGTTTATTTCTCCATTCCCCCACTGAAGGACGTCTTGGTTCCTTCCAAGGTTTGGCTCTTACAAAGCTGCTATGAACACCTGGGTGCAGGATTTTGTGCGGACAGAAGTTTTCAGCTCCTTTGGATAAACACAGAGGTAAACACAGTTGCTGGATCGTATGGCTTGAGAATGCTTCGTTTTGGAAGAAACCACCCGTCTTCCAGCGGGGCTGTCCCAGTTTGCATCCCCAGCAGCACAGCGACGAATGAGAGCTCTGCTTCTTCATCAGCACTTGTTGCTGTCAGTGGTCTGGATTCAGACCATCTCAAAGGCATTTCAGAGAAGGCGATGGCACCCCACTCCAGTACTCTTGCCTGGAAAATCCCATGGACAGAGGAGCCTGGTAGGCTGCAGTCCATGGGGTCGCTAGGAGTCGGACACGACTGAGCGACTTCCCTTTCACTTTTCACTTTCATGCATTGGAGAAGGAAATGGCAACCCACTCTGGTGTTCTTGCCTGCAGAATCCCAGGGACAGGGGAGCCTAGTGGGCTGCCGTCTATGGGGTCACACAGAGTCGGACATGACTGAAGCGACTTAGCAGCAGCAAAGGTGTGTGACAGTGTTTCTTTGTTTTAATCTGAGTATTCCTGATAACATAAGATGTGCAGCATCTTTGCATATGCTCATTTGCCATGTACATATCTTCTCTGGTGAGGTGTCCATTAAAATGTTTGGCCCATTTTTTAAGTTATTTTCCTATTGCTGAGTTTTAAGAGTTCTTTGTGTATTTTGGGTAACAGTCGTTTATCAGATATGCATTTGCAAATATTTTCTCCCAGTCTCTAAGCTTGTCTCTTCATTCTCTTGGCAGTGTCTTTTATAATGCAGAATTTTAAAATTTTAATAAAGTCCAGCTTATCAATTATTTCTTTCATGTACCATACCTTCGGTTTTGTATCTGAAAGTGTTAGTCACTCAGTTGTGTCTGACTGTTTGTGACCCCGTAGCCTGCCAGGCTCCTCTGTCCATGGGATTCTCCAGGCAAGAGCACTGGAGTGGGTAGCCATTCCCTTCTCCAGGGGATCTTCCCCACCAAGGGATCGAACCCAGGTCTCCCACATTATAGGCAGATTCTTTACTGTCAGAGCCACCAGGTAAAAAGTCATCGCCAAATCCAAGATGATCTAGGCTTTCCCTATGTTATTTTCTAGGAGTTTTATAGCTTTGAGCTTTACAATTATGTCTGTGATTCATTTTCAGTTGATTTTGGTGATGGGTGTAAGAACTGTGTCTAAATTAGTTTTTTTTGCATGTCCAGTGGTTCCAGGACCCTTTCCTGAAAAGACTGTCTTTTCTCCATTTGTATTATCATTGTTCCTTTTTGCCAAGATTTATTGACTGTATTTATTGGGTTGCATGGGCTTTCTGTTCTGTTGGATCACCTGTTTTGTCTATTTTGTTACTAAGCAGTCTTGATCACTAGGCTTCATAATTCCTGAAGTCAAGTGGTGTCATTCCTACAACTGAGCTCTTCTTTACTACTGTGCTGGATATTTTGGGTTTATTGCCTTTGCATACAAGTTTAGTTTTGAAAAGAGCTTTTTAGACCAAATCTGTAGAATGACTCCATGGTTTATTTAGTTGCAAATAACACCTTATTGATTATAACCACCATAAAACAAACCGACACAACCATCATCTCTCACCCACGTTAATGCTGTTTATGTTTGCGGGTGGCTTACCTTTGTGAATATCAGGAAGCAGGGACTCTCAAGGCTGGGAGAGCCTATTCAGTTTGGTCCCTGCTGTTTATGCCCCAGATTTCCTCATTTCGTGAATTGTTTTCAGGACAGTTGAATAAAAACAGTTTTCGCTTTGAATATGTTAAAGTGAATTAAAACATAAATGGTGAATGCATTATCTTTACAAGCATCCTTTCGCCTATTTCCAAAGGAAATATTTTCATTGAAAAAATAAAATGTCTCGTGTTCTGCTGATGCCCGATAATGGTAGTGATTGCTGCAGTTTCTGCTTTGCTCTGTGGCACTCAGGCCCCCAAACCTTTCACCGCTCCCCGGGGATCTGCAGCTGAATCTCAGGCCTCTGACTTTTACTGAGGCTCCTAGTCCTCCTTGACCACTTCCCCTCCTCCCCTTCTCTCTCCTAGAGACCACTCACACTTGCTGTTCCTGTGACGAACCCTCCAACATAAGTTTGAAGTCCATTAACATAGAATGGGGTTTCCCAGGTGGCACAGAGGTAAAAAATCCACCTGAGATGCAGGAAGATTTCCTGGGTCAGGAAGATCCCCACGAGTAGAAACTAGCACCCCACTCCAGGATTCTTGCCTGGGAAATCCCATGGACAGAGGAGCCTGGCGGGCTACAGTCCATGGGGTCGCTCAAAGAGTCAGACACGACTGAGCACACACACCCACATTTACATAGAACATCTACATGGGGAATCATAAGCAAATTATGTTTGGCGTGGTGTGTCATGGTTGGATATTTTTGAGAGATCCTACTGTGTTTTACATTTTGTGTTTCTTCTTTAGTTTATTCTGACTGTGCTGCGTCTTCAGTGCTGCACGGACTTTCCCTGGTTGTGGCTAGGAGGGCTGCTTTTCCCAGCTGTGGTGCGTGGGCTTCTCATGTGGCGGCATCTTTTGTTGCAGAGCAGAGGCTGTGGTGTGTGGGCTTTCGTTGCAGAGCAGAGTCTCTAGGGCTTGCAGGCTTCAGCAGCTGCAGCTCTGGGCTCCAGAGCACAGGCTCAACAGTTGTGACTCATGGGCTTAATCGCACCTCGGCATGTGAGATCTTCCCAGACCAGGGATCAAACCCCTGTCTCTTACATTGGCAGGTGAATTCTTCACCACTGAGCCACCAGGGAAGCCCCAGAGCTCTTACCCTGAAGAAAAACAATGTGTTCAAGCCGTTTTTAATGTTACTGAATAGTGACATTCCTCCTTGTGGTTCTGAATTTGAAAGATGGAACGGCTAACTCTAAGTGCCTCAGTCACATCAGTGGAAGCTGCTTTGTCGTGAGCTCCTTCCCGTGGGCACCATACTATTCTGAGAAGCAAGGAGACACACCATGCCCTCCCTGAAAGAATGTGTGACATGAAGTGTCGCTTTATCACCAATGGAAAATGCAGCTATTTTCACAGCACATGGAAGGTGGCACAAATACCTTGCAATGTCATCACCACTCATCACTACTCCTGAGTTACATGCTGCTGCTGCTGCTGCTAAGTCACTTCAGTCGTGTCCGACTCTGTGTGACCCCATAGACAGCAGCCCATCAGGCTCTGCCATCCCTGGGATTCTCCAGGCAAGAACACTGGAGTGGGTTGCCATTTCCTTCTCCATTGTGTGAAAGTGAAAAGTGAAAGTGAAGTAACTCAGTTGCGTTTGACTGGTAGCGACCCCATGGACTGAAGCCTACCAGGCTCCTCCATCCACGGGATTTTCTAGGCAAGAGTACTGGAGTGGCTTGCCATTGCTTTCTCCATGCAGACCTTGCTATTCAGTGAGTTAATAAAGAAGAGACCCTGAGATTACTAAACTCAGCTATTCTAATGTTTTAGTAACTCTGTTTCTTGATATTTAGTTTCCTTTGATAACTCTGTTTCAATATAATTGGTTTGGAAACACAGCAGGACCCTATGGTCCTTCCCATGCCCTGTTTTCCGCCTGCCTTTTGCCTGTGGGAAAACTTTAGCCAGAGAAAAATTTAAATGAGAGAAAGGAGAAAAGGCAGAAACAAAGAAAACCAGTCCAACAAAACTAGATAATAATAGTTTAATCGTTAAGAATAATCAAGGACCTTCATTTCCTCTTCATGGGCTATAGACAATATTCTGAGCCGTATCCTGTGAGCTGTCTTGTAGATACTGAAACCCCCAGCAGGTGGGAGAAGTTACATGGTGACCAGACCGTAGCCATGACCAAAGCTGCCACAGTTCTGAGAACTGGCCTCAAAGACATGGGACCAAGCCAACCCTAGAACCAAAGACCGACTGTCCTTAAAACCATCAGGATGATGTTGGTCAGACCGCCGATGACCAGAGTCAAGACAAGTGTTGGAGCTGACTGTGCTGTTCTGCACGGAGCCCCCTCCCTCAGCATATGAAAGCTCTCGTCCCCTGGTTGTCAGTGGGGCAGTGGGGAGGACTGGACAGGCATTCGCCCCCCACTGACCCCCAATTTGCCAGCATCCAAAATAAAGCAAATTTTCCTTTGCACCGATCAACGTGCCTCTTTCAATAAAGACTTTATTCGCTTTAGACTGGTGAACAGGCAGATCCCACCTTCAGTTGCAGTGTCTTTGGTGTCTTATATTTTTATGCGATGGGTTTTAAAATATTGTTCCTAGTAGGGACCCTTAGGCTTCGCCAGATTGCTAGAAGGGTCTTTGGCTCAGCAGTTGGTTAAGTCTCTTCACTGCCTCTCTCGGGTACAGAAGTGGCTCCTTCTCAGCTGTGAAGCAGTCTTCTTGAAATTGGGCAACTGGTTCCTCCTCCTTCCCTAGGGTGGGTGACTGGCTGGTACCTGTGGCCAGCCTGGAGAGGGGCGGGCCGTGCCCGTCTGGAGCCCACCTGGTTTCACCTGGGAGCACAGCCCCCGGCACTGAGTCCGCTGAGCCCTGCGTGACAGGAGAGGGCCCCTGGCTGCCTTCACAAACCCCAGGCTCCCCCACGTGTCTCCTGCTCTGCCTCTGACTTCTGGTTTCCCAGCCACGGTTTGACTCCCGTCTGTCAGCTCTGCGGTTTCCTTCTCGGCTTGACTCATCTTCCGAGGCCTGACTTCTGCTATCCGCCTGCTCCTTGACTCAGCCCATCTTTCTAGAAATGACACATCTGACCAACTCGACTTCTCTCTCTTTTAAAGATATAATTGACACATAACATTATATTAGTTTCAGGTGTACAACATCATGATCATCTTAATGAGCCTAGTTAACCTCCATCATCACACTTAGTACACACGCTTTTTTTCTTCTTGTGGTGAAAGCTTTGAAGATCTACTCTCTTAGCAACTTTCAGGTATGTAATGTGCGTAGGTACCTGCTCAGTCACTCAGTCATGTCCAACTCTTAGCAACCCCAAGGACTGTAGCTCTCCAGGTTCCTCTGTCCATGGGATCTCCCAGGCAAGACTACTGGAGTGGGTTGCCATTTCCTACTCCAGGGGATCTTCCCAACCCAGGGATAGAGCCTGCATCTCCTGCTTTGGCAGATGGATTCTTCACCCCTAGCACCACCCGGGAAGTCCCACACATGCAGCACAGTAAACTTTACTCAGTAAAGTTCGGTCGCTCAGTCGTGTCCGACTCTTTGCAACCCCATGGACTGTAGCACGCCAAGCTTCCCTGTCCATCACCAACTCCTGAAGCTTGCACAAACTTATGTCCATCGAGTCAGTGGTGCCATCCAACCATCTCATCCTCTGTTGTCCCCTTCTCCTCCTGCCTTCAGTCTTTCCCAGCATCAGGGTCTTTTCCAATGAGTTGGTTCTGGTTCTTCCCATCAGGTGGCCAAAGTATTGGAGTTTCAGCTTCAGCATCGGTACTTCCAATGAATATTCAGGACTGATCTCCTTTAGGATGGACTGGTTGGATCTCCTTGCAGTCCAACAGACTCTCAAGAGTCTTCTCCAACACCACAGTTCAAAAGCATCAATTCTTTGGCTCTCAGCCTTCTTAATGGTCCAACTCTCACATGCATACATGACACTGGAAAAGCCAAAGCTTTGACTGTACAGACCATTGCTGGCAAAGTGGTGTCTGTGCTTTTTCATACACTGTCTAGGTTGGCTGTGGCTTTTCTCCCAAGGAGCAGGCATCTTTCAACCTCACGGCTGCAGTCGGTGTGCATGGTGATGCAGGCTTGCCTCCCTCTTAAGCTCCTTTCAGCTCCCTTTAGTGGGTGGCTGCTGTGGGAGGGGGGTCTGATGTGGGTTCCTCAAGTCCTCTGGATGACCAGGAGCTCATCACCCTTTTTCCTGCCTCAGCTGCAGCTGCCCTGAAGCATCTTCTTCTTGGGGCCAAGTTACCTGTGTCCACCTGTGACATGGCTGCCCGGGGTGATGCCAGTGTAGCTGCTGCATGAGAGGGGCCCAGGGTGCTATTGCCCCCGTGGAAGACCCTGCTGCCTGTGTCGGTCAGTGCTTCCCGTGGGCCCACGTGGGCCTTCTGGGGCACTCCTGGCACGGTGCCTGGTGGGTGGTCGGCAGGCTGAGATGTTTTCTGAATTGAAGTAGGCCTTGGGCTCTCACCAGGCAGCAGAGACTTCAGTCAAATTGCTCTTCTTCTTCTCCTTGTAAAATATTCTTTTATTTATCTGGCTGCACCAGGTCTAAGCTGCAGCACGCGGGATCTTCCATTTTCATTGCTGCATACAAGATCTTCCGTTGCAGGCACTTGGGAACTAATTGCCTGACCAGGGATCGAACCCAGGCCCCCTGAATTGGGAACGCAGTCTTGGCCACTGGGCCCCCAGGGAAGTCCCAATTTGCTCTGCCAAATGGTACACTGCTTTGATTTCGGCCCCTTGCCCAGGACTTTGATGGGAGTGTGTGAGGGTTAGGCCAGGGGCCTCCGGAGGGGCAGACTGTCATGGGCTGGATCACGCCTCACCAGGACCTCAGCCTGGGGCCTTGGACCAAATCACCCAGCCCCGTCTCATCCTGGTTTGCTGACGTTCCTTCCCTAGGAAGCTCCTTGGCTCATTGCAGACGTCAGCCAGTACCCCCGGCCCTCTAGCTGCCCTAGACAGGCCCGCGCCCTGGGGTGATGATCACGCCCAGGCCGGGTACCACCTCATGCTGGCGTGATGAAGCAGCATCCTGGAACCAGCCTCCAGGGCCCCGAAGTTCAATTAAACAGAGAGCAGAGTCGGCGGAGGCTTTGGAGGAGCTCTTCATAACAGAGATGGGGCTTGTGGTTCTGTAAAGCGAAGCCTTGCCAGTATTCTTTTCATTGGCATATTGTGCTGATAATAGATGGTTTGGAAGCTGTGTCGGTTTGTAAGTTGGTAAGCTGAGAAAAGCGCTGTGGGAGCTTCTGACTTACTATTACGCACAAGTGCAATTTTTAATGGTTGCCCGATTTTTAACGGGGCTTCGCTGGTGACTCAGACGGTAAAGAATCTGCCTGCAGTGCAGGAGATATGGGTTCGATCCCTGGGTTGGGAAGATCCCCTGGAGGAGGGAATGGCAACTCACTCCAGTATTCTTGCCTGGAGAATTCCATGGACAGAGGAGTCTGGTCGGCTACAGTCCAAGGAGTTTCAGAGAGTTGGACACGACTTAATGAGTAACACAACAACAATTTTTAATGAGAAGCATAAGGTAGCAAGAGCATTCATCCTCAGCTCTGATTTTTAAAATCATTATGTTGTTCAGCTGAAACTAATATATTGCAGTTATGTCTCCATAAAAAATAGATAAATAACTGTATCTTTACAAACTCATTGAATCTGCTGCATGGAAATACGACAATGAGAATAGCAATAAAACCTAGCACTCTTTCTATAGACAAAATGATTCTTTTTAATTTTATTTTGGTCACATTGTGAATCATGTGGGATCTTAGTTCCCTGACCAGGACTCGAACTTGTGCCCCCACATTGGAGCCTCAACTGGACACCAGGCAAGTCCTGACAACATTATTTTAAGAACTTTCCTTTTTTATTATGTTAACCCATCTGCCATCGTGATGACTCTGTGAGATTGGTACTCTCAGTTCCCTCACGTTACAGGTGGGGAAACTGAGGCTTGGGTCCATTTAGAAACCTGTACTCATTGTGAGCCAAGACTGAAGAAGTATAACCATGTGGATGCAAGAATATTTCTCTTGGTTCAAGGCTCTGATGGCCTTCCCTTAACATCCGTCTTATCTCGAATGCTTTTTGAAAACTGTAAAACTCCTCTATCAGTGATTTTCAAATTGTGGGTTTTGATTCCATAGGAAATTGGGAAAAGTTGCAAGATACATGTATTGAATCAGATTCTTTGTTGTTGTTCAGCCTTCTAGTTCATACTTTATTGTTTTTCATTGTTCTTGTACACTGAAACTGAGGCTTATTAACTCAAATGGAAGAAGAAATGGTGTATAATAAAACTGTCAAATATAGAGATCTCCATACAATATAAACAGATAGAGCAAGACTAAAAACTTCCACTTCCTGTGAGACTGAAGGCAAGTACATAATATGGGCTTTATGTAAAATTGTGAAAATGTAATTTGCTATATTTGTGCTTCCCAGGTGGCACTAGGGGTAAAGAACCTGCCTCCCAATGCAGGAAATGGTGGAGACGTGGGTTCGATCTCTGGGTCAAGAAGATCCCCTGGAGGAGGGCATGGAAACCCACTCCAGTGTTCTCATCTGGAGAATCCCATGGACAGAGGAGCCTGGTGGGCTACAGTCCATAGTGTTGCAAAGAGTCATGAAGAACAGACTTTTGGACTCAGTGGGAAGAAGGGGAGAGGGTGGGATGATCTGAGAGACTAGCATTGAAACATATGCATGACCATATCTAAAATAGATAACCAGTTCAAGTTTGATTTTTTAAAATGAAATAGAACAAAAGTTATGTAAAAAGCAGTTTGCATCTCAATAATGAATGTTTCATGAAACTTTCCTTCAGTTGTGTGTGTGTGTGTGTGTGTGTGTGAAGTAACCATGTACCAGTAACATAATTGCATTACAGTGGAAAGAAATTCACAAGCTGTGTGACCAGCCTGCACTCAGCCTGGGGCAGCACTGTGAGACGTGAACTCTTGCTGAATTAACTGGACCCTGCCCGAAAATGCTCAACTGGCTCCTTACGCTGATCTGAGCTCAGGTATCCTACCCCTTTGCCTCTGGAGCACAATGACAGCTGTCTGTCTGTATCTTTCCCGGTGAGAACCAAGCATACTGTCTTCATGGCGGGAATTAAACACGGAACCCCAAGAAATGAACCCACACACACAGCGTGACTCGCTTGTGATGGTGACCGCAAGGAAGCTATGGCAACCGGCTCCTCTCCTGCCCTTTTCCCTCCCATCGCCCCTCCTGAACAGATCTGCACCGGCATTTAGCCTAAAGTGACTCTCACTAAACTGGCAGCTAGATCCTGGCTGTTGGAGCCTTTGTAAATGTCATTTACTGTTAGTCGAGGTCCCAGGATAAGCAGCCCTTATAGAGACCCTGTCTCACCCTCCCTTGGGTTACAATGAAGAGCATCCTTGCCAAGGTTCGAAAGCTTCTTGGTGATTGGCTAAGCCATCTTCATCCTGTATCCCTTCTACTTCTAGTTTAGAAGTCAGCGTGGTTGCAGTTTATTGCTTCTTTGTTGAATTTGTGGGACTTCGCTTCCGGTGTAGGCAGACATTTTGAATCATAATTTGGACAGAGTTATTTTTAAAATACAATTAATAACTACTTGAACCTAGACAGCATATTAAAAAGCAGAGACATTACTTTGTCAACAAAGGTCCATCTAGTCAAGGCTATGATTTTTCCAGTGGTCATGTATGGATGTGAGATTTGGACTGTGAAGAAGGCTGAGTGCTGAAGAATTGATGCTTTTGAACTGTGGTGTTGGAGAAGACTCTCGAGAGTCCCTTGGACTGCAAGGAGATCCAACCAGTCCATCCTAAAGGAGATTAGTCCTGGGTGTTCATTGGAAGGACTGATGTTGAAGCTGAAACTCCAATACTTTGGCCACCTGATGCAAAGAGCTGACTCATTGGAAAAGACCCTGATGCTGAGAGGGATAGGGGGCAGGAGGAGAAGGGGACAACAGAGGATGAGATGGTTGGATGGCATCACTGACTCAATGAACATGAGTTTGGGTAAACTCCAGGAGTTGGTGATGGACAGGGAGGCCTGGCGTGCTGCAGTTCATGGGGTCGCAAAGAGTCAGACACGACTGAGCGACTGAACTGAACTGAACTGAAAGAAAATGAGTAAGAAGTAATCCATAGCATAGCATGCTTTGAGACTTGATGGGTTCATCATCCCCTGAGAGCTGTGCTAAAGAATAAAGAGCATCCTGAAGAACACAAAACGTTGCATCCTCTTAAGCTGTATTGTTTCAGCCTGATGCTGCAACCTGACCCTCATACGTTCTCAGGACCCAGAAGCTTTTCTGGCTGTGCCGGACCCAGCAGCGACACAGGCTGTTCACATGCCAGCCCTTTGTGGGAATAGCCTTGTGACTGTGTTTTTGTTACATATTATCACAAAATTTGCAAGTATGAATCATTGGCAGAAAATGTCCACAGAAATTCCCAGCCATTGTCAGGTTCGGAGATACGGCAGACTTATACACCCTTGGCCATGACAGCACCTCCTTGCCAAATCCCCCTGAACATTTAACGCTGCCACCCAGACAAACAGGGCAAAACCTCTTCCCGAGTCACATTTGCCGTCAAACTCATCATTTTTTTTTTGCCTTCGTAACAATAACTGCCTGCATTTCATCAGCTCACATGCTATTCAGCATGCTCTTCGCACGTGGTCTTGGACTATGACCCACCTCTTGCAGTCACTGACTCGTTTCAGTCCTGTGCAGTACTTACTATGACTATGGCCATTTTATAGTGAGAAAACCGAGTGCCAAAAGGCTTTCCGAGGTCACAACAATTAAGTTGCCATCTGGAAGCAGACCAAAATCTGCGGGATTCCAGGCCCTGCTCTGAGCTGTGCATCGTTCTGTCTGTCCAACTCCTAGCCTGACACTCAGCAACCCAGCGCTGAAGGACAGCCTGCTGCATTAAAACTTTATAACTTATTGCCTCTCACACTGGGGCTTCTTGGTGTTTTTGTAGGACAACATAGTCAACAGTTAAATCTGCCCAAATAACATAATCCCTTTACCCAGTGTTAAAGCATAATTTTTCCCAAAATAGGTGGAATCATGCTTCCATAATCAATAGGAAAATGGACACACAGTTATAATTAATATTCTATTTCAAAGGCACATAGAGGGGTAAACGATAAAAAAAGAGATATTTTGTTTAATGAAGTCTAAATACATTGCTCATATAGATAAAGATACTATTCAAGAAAATAGTCACAGATGGAAAGGAATAAATATTCTCTAATATTAAAGATAATAGACGCACATTAAAGCTTTTACTTAATTCATTAATGGAATCTGTCTGCCAATGCCGGAGATGAAAGAGACACGGGTTCAATCCCTGGGTTGGGAAGATCCCCTGGGGGAGGAAATGGCAACCCACTCCAGTATTCTTTCCTGGGAAATCCCATGGATGGAGGAGCCTGGCAGGCTATCAACAGGGTCACAAAAGAGTCAGACACAACTTAGCGACTAAACAACAACAACAACAAAAAATAAACAAGTATCATATCTGGTTATCTGAGAGGGTCCTGTTTGGATGATACATGTTTGTGTGCTCAGTCATTCTTGACTCTTTGCTTTAAGTACATATGTATTAAGTCCATTACGTTGAACTTGTATATATATATGCTGTATATGCTGTATATGTATATGCTACATATATAGCACTGGCTTTAAGCTCAACTTTATAAATGCATGGCCATTGGTTTTTTTTAAATTTTATTATTATTATTTTACTTTACAATATTATATTGGTTTTGCCATACATCAACATGCATCTGCCATGGGTGTACACGTGTTCCCACCTCCTGAACCCCCCTCCCACTTCCCTCCCCATACCATCCCTCTGGGTCATCCCAGTGCACCAGCCCCAAGCTTCCTGTATCCTGCATGGAACCTGGACTGGCTTAAATAGTCAAGGCAGAAAAGTAAAGTGCAAAGAAGGTTTGTTCTCTCCTTACTCTGGCAAAAAATTGCTAATGGTTTCCCCCTTCATTTTGCTGTTGTTCAGTCGCTAAGTCATGTCCGACTCTTTGAGACCCCATGGACTGCAGCACACCAGGCTTCCTGTCCTTCCCTATCTCTGGGTGAGTGAAGTCGCTCAGTCATATCTGACTCTTTGCAACCCCATGGACTGTAGCCTACCAGGATCCTCCGTCCATGGGATTTTCCAGGCAAGAATACTGGAGTGGGTTGCCATTTCCTTCTCCAGGGGATCTTCCCGACCCAGGGATCGAATCCGGGTCTCCCGCGTTTTAGGCAGACGCTTTTACCATCTCAGCCAACACGGAAGTCCCATCTCCGGGTAGAGGGATACAAAGATGCTATGTATGTTATGTAATGTCTTTAATATGAATGCTTTGTATGTCCATTGAAAGAGACAGAGATTTTAAAGGAAAAAAAAAAAAAAAAACAGCAATGCAGGGTGACTTGTGGTCAAGAGTAAAATCCATCAAAAGCCAAGCTTTGGGATGAGCCGTTTGATACAGACACACTTCAGAGATCATTGCGCAGGGCCTACTGTCTTCCAGACCCATTGACGTATGGTATTTCCACGAATCTTCACAACAGCTCTCAAGGTGGGCGTTAACTCTTTTCATTGATGAAGAAACCAGAGGTTCCAGGAGGTCAAGTACCTAGACACGCAGCCAATCAGCAGCGGGGCCAGAGTCGCCCGTAGCCAATGGGAACGCGCTCTGAGCGAAGGTTCATGGAAGCTGTGCTGATGATAGCAAGGCTTTTCTGAGAGAGCCCCTTTATATCAGGTGCCACGTACCACAGTTTGGGTTGAACAGGGAGGTCCCGCCTGGCAGATCCTACACAATGCAGGGAGGGGAACATCCCCAGGGAGCACCATCGCACCCAGCTGCACACCCCTGGATTCCAAACTCAGCGGGAGGCCGCCCTCCCAGCTCCAACCTGCTCTTCTCGCAACGTGATCTTTCCCTAATGTGTTTTGCTAATGCTCTGTTTCAGCCTCCCGTCGCTCGGATCCACGGAGTGCAAGTCCTGTGAGCTCCTTCCCTGCCTGTGGAAATTGGCAAAAAAGAAAGGGCAAGAGCCCAAAAGAAAACAAACAGGCCTCGTGTTCTCTCGGTTATCACCATTAGCTACGGATTGTGTGTGTGCGTCTGAAACAGTTGAAAGACTCGCCCAGTTTCTAATGCCTCTGTGAAAAAGTTGGGAATGTTCATGGCATGCAAAAGAGAGAAGGAAAGAAAAACGATTATGCCTGTCCTCGCTGTTCTAAGGAGCCATGGCCAAAACCAACCCTACTTCTGGACAGGGAAACGCATAGTTTGAATGTTACAGAGAAGCTTTTGTTGCCCAAAAAATAATTCTGTATTGACTTGCTACGAGCTGATTTTTATTGGGAGAAACAAGAAAAACAGGGACATTGTCTTCAGAAGGCCCGAGTTAAATAAACCATGTGTTTCCTGAGCAAAGCCTTCTCACTTGTAGAAGCTGCTCATCAGATTAGGCGGCTGAAATTTGGGAGTGGAGGAACTGAGATACGGGGCGACGTCAGTGGGTGTGGTTCCCGCCAGAGTGAAGTTGGCAGCGTGTGATGGGATGAAGGGATCCGGGCAAGGAGGGCCAGCCCGCTTCACTGGGAGGAGGATGGGCAAAAGTTTAGTGTCTTAACAATTGCTACCTAAGGAGAAGGTACTTTAAATACAGCCACATGTGAGCAAAAAGAAGGGCATTAAACTCATCCAGAACCAACGTCATTGTCTTGCTAAGAGCTGATCCTTTTGCGGGCCCCTCTGTGTAAAGTTTGTTTCTGAATCATCTGTAATACAGGCAGACAGGCAAGGCCCAGGTGAATATTGAAGAGGCCTGGAGAGGAGGTGTTTGATGCTGAGGACAAGCTTTACTCATAGACTGCTTGGACAACTACATAGGCAGTACAATCTAGGGAGTCTGAGATCTAAGTTCTAGCCCTGATAATGCTCAGTTACTTCTGTCTGACTCTTTGTGACCCCATGGACTGTAGCCCACCAAGCTCCACTGCCCATGGGACTGTCCAGGCAAGAATACTGGAGTGGGTTGCCATTTCCTCCTCCAAGGGATCTTCCTGACCCAGGAATTGAACCTGTGTCTCCTGCATTGGCAGACAGGTTCTTTAACAGCTGAGTCATAGGGGAAGCCCAGGCATCTTCTTACTAGGAGCAAAATATGTCTCCTTACATTGTAATCACAAAGCAAGACTGAAGGTTGTGAGCACTCTAGAAGGCACTTCGTCCTATGTAAATATAAATATGCGTATTTGTGTGTGTGATATTTCTAATTCCCAGAGCTTGGCACCAAAGCAATATTTAGTGCCTTAACAATTGCTACCTAGGGAGAAGGTACTTTAAACACAGCCACACATGCAAGCAAAAAGCTCCTGGTGGTATTAATCTTTTTCATCCCATTTGCCTCTTGCAGGTTTTAAAGCACATCACAGAGGAAAAATGTAAACAAACTAGGGAAGGGAGGCAATGGAGTGGAGCAGAAGTTGTATATTTAAATCAGAAAAAAAAAAAAAAAAAAGAGGAAGGTAATTGGAAGGCAATCTGGCAGTATTTATCAACATTTCAAATGTGTATTGCCTTTTGTATAGCAATTTCACCACTAGGAATTTGCCCTATGGATATACTTGGAAAAATACCTCGAGATGGTGAGGATGTATAAATTAGGGTAGGTAGGCACAGGCGGTGGTAACAACACCGCCCCCCGCCCCCAGATCTTCTGGCTTACCATGTAAACTTGAGTCATCACACGCAGAGCACAGTAGCACAGACCAGCGGAGGCTCTGCTCCATACGGTCACTCAGGATCCAGGCAGGCCAGACCCAGCCTCCACTGCCTTTGAACTGTGCCCTCTGGAACTTGTGGCAGCCTCGTCATGACGGCTGGGGAGGAGGGAAGCGTGGCAACCCCTCACCTGCTTTTTTGTCCTTCATACGACATCCCCATCACCGCCCATTGCCTTCAACCTAATTGCAAATGAAGCTGAGAAAAGCACAGGAGTATGTAATTAGCCAATGAACCCCACTGTCTCTGCCACTAACCGTGAGCTACACATGATGTATTGTGTGTCCAAGGTGAAAAACCAAATTTTGCTAGTGGCCAATGATTTAAATAAGCCGTGATATATTATAATATGGTGGTTTAAAAAATGAATCTGTATGTTCGAATAAGGAAAGACCTCCTAGATGTATTATTTAGCAAAAAAAGAAAAGAAACAAAACATGGACAATGTGCAGCGTGATCTCTAGAGACATCATTCAGAGAATGCACATATGCAAGTATACAGTGCTTTTCTGAACAGACAGACATGGTTCAGTTCACCATGGTTGCCATGAGGAATGAAGGAAGGGACAGGAAAAGAAAGATAATTTTTGCCAGATGCAAGCTCAGTACTAATTTTACCCAAAATAAGATCGCTAAAAAGATAACTCTAACACACTAGTTAATAATATTATGAAATTCTTAGTTTTCTCAAGATTGATCATGGTATTTTAGTTCCATGAGAGGGGAATCTTTGTTCTTTTATTTTAAATATTTTCTTGGCCGTGCTGCGCAGCACATAGGATCTTAGTTCCCTGACCAGGGATCAAACCCATGCCCCTTGCACCGGAAGCTCGGGGTCTTAACCCCTGGACCTCCAGGGAGGTCCTGACTTTCTCTCTTCTTAGATGATGAGCGGTGAAAGGAAATGTCGTGAAATCTGTAACTACTTTCAAATGCTTTAGCCGGAGAATCGTGTGCATGCGCTCACACACGTGCCCACAGAATACACACTTATGTGCAAAATGTGAATTGTTGAATCTGCATGGTAGCTCTGTGGCAGTTTACTGTTCTGGTCTTTCAGCTTTCTGTATATCTGAGATTTTTCAAAGTAAAAAGCTAAGGAAAATGAAATAATTAAAAAGCTTGGCACCTTAGGACAGAGAGCTTCAGAGATCCCCCGTCTTCCTGATGTAGGCAGCGTTCACAGGTTGCCGTATTAAAAATGTCAGAAATCAGGCATTAAAATCTGAAATGAAGATGCACCACAGAAAGAGTGGAGACCACGGTCTGGTGGAAGGAGCTCTCTGGAAGGATTTCTGTTCAGGCCTAGGAGAAGCTGGGAAAACTTGGTAAGGGTAACGAGACTCTTTCAACTGCTTCATCGCTGTCATAATCATGCTACCTTCTTGGCTGGAGATGCTGTTTGAAAAGTTAGGTTGCCTTGTATCAGATCCTTTTCTGGAATCTGTTCTTCAAGTTAACCTAAAGGAGACTCTTCAAAACAGTGCAGGGGGATGAAAAGCCCAGTGACGGTAATCCGTCCTCTCCTGTGTCCTTGAGGTGATGGTGACTCACGAGAAGGTGTGTTCCTGCAGGTCATCTTCGGTGAGGCAGTAATGCTGCCACCCCAGTGGCTGGGGGCCTCTCTCCGCATCCCACATGATGCTACACACAGATTCTTGTCCGTTGCGTTCCATGCAGGCTGCAGTGTTTCCCACATTCAGCAATCACACGCAGCCAAACCTCGTCCCCACGGTGCAGAGCCAAGGGGCTCGGAGGAAAGGAACCATCACAGGCTATCTTCCATCGTCCGACAAAACGAATGGTGACTTCCTCTTTGAATGTGACACGCGTGCTCCTGGAAAGAACATGCGTGGTGTCATCTTGTCTTTTCCTGACCACAGTATGGAGGAATCCAAGTCTTACGTGTGTCACTGATGACAGTGAGATTTCTGCAAGATAATTAAAGGAGTTGGTGGTTACCTTTTCTTCTCTCCACTGCAAGGAGAGAAGTTAAAAGGCAGAGCCCTGGTCTCGACAG
Organism: Bos indicus x Bos taurus; assembly: GCF_003369695.1. Lineage (NCBI taxonomy): Eukaryota > Metazoa > Chordata > Mammalia > Artiodactyla > Bovidae > Bos > Bos indicus x Bos taurus. Next base: position 81,820,666 of record NC_040087.1, read on the forward strand.
GAGAAGCCCTGCGTCTGCTCGGCTAAAAACCTTCTGCTGCAAGAAACTCTGGAGGTCAGTCTGGCAAGCATCCCAGACACTCAGACTTCATTTTTTTTCCTGCTGTTTTTGAGCTCAGCGCTAACTACTGTTAGCAGACAGAGAGCTCTCTGCAATTCTTTCCTCAGAACTAGCTACAAGAAAACTACCAATTATAGCCAAGAAACAGTCTTTCAAATACACATACACATTGTAATGTGGGCTGGAAACCAATTGGAAACGTTTTGATTTGCCCTTTAAGGCCAGAGGCAGACGCTTGAGGCAGACTCTGAAGATATTTTGAAGAACGGTTACACTAAATTTAGCGTCTGAACCAGCCAGTTGGCATATATGTAATGAAAGATTTAAAAGGAAAGAAATGTAACCCACAGTAACAAAGACATAGGCTGCTAATGGACAAATACTTCTTACAAAAGATGCTCTGGGAATAAATCATAGCGTGGTTATTAGAGTTGTTACTCCCCTCTTTACATGCGTTTGAGATGCTTCATTTTTATTTGTGAAGGTTTTGAATTGACGACTGGACTCTGAGCTCCCTAACAGGAGGAATCTTCTGATTCATGTCGTCATTTCCAAGGCTTAGGGCCCCGCCTGGCATATATTAACTGTTAAATAGATGCATGATGGGTAAGTGGGCAAGTTAAATGTGTGTGTGTTTTCAGTGGACAGAAGCTTCTAGACTTGTGTAGAGCCTACTGGGCCCCTTGTTAGTGTCTTGGACCAATCTGGTAAAAAGGATCTCTCTGAGGATGCTGAAAGTGAAAGTGAAGTCACTCAGTCCTGTCCGACTCTTTGTGACCCCATGGACTGTAGCCTATCAGCCTCCTCTGTCCATGGGATTTTCCAGGCAAGAGTGCTGGAGTGGATTGCCATTTCCTTCTCCAGAGGATCTTCCAGACCCAGGAATCGAACCTGGGTCTCCCGCATTGCAGGCAGACGCTTTACTGTCTGAGCCACGAGGGAAGCCAAAGTCACTGCTAATTCTGCTTCTTTGTCATGATTACCTGCTAATCTCTAAGCGTTCACTCCCAGGAAGCTACATAGATAATAGCTTTTGATTTGTTGTGTTTTATAAGCTACACGTCAAAATGGGATGCAAGGAATTAAGTTAAACCTTATGAGTGAGTGTCCCTAAAACCCACTTTCAGATGACTGTCCTCGGAGGAGGAAGGAACAGCTATGCACTTTGCCTGGAGCCAGGTGGCGGGGTCGGGGTTGGGGGGAATCCTACAAGGAACCAGAAGCTCCAGACGGGTGTCCCCAGTTCTGAGAGTTGTATGCATTCTCTCAGGCAAATGATACTTCATCAGAAGGATATGAAGGAACCCAAACACAGTAAATGCCACGTGTAAAACAAAGAAATTTGCGGTGATGTTTGTAGAAACCGCTTATAGACTTCTCAGCATCTTGAACAATATGCAGATTGCCAGGATGACCAAGGGACCAAATACCTTGTAGACTCGAAAGAGAACTGGTACAGGAGCTTCTCCTGTGGTGTCCTTGTTGCTTTCCCACCTGATACGTCCTGGAGCCAGACATTAATCTCGACCACCTTTTTTGTCTCCCTTTCATGTGGCCTTAATGAGGCTACTAGACAAAAATGATACACCTCAAAGGCATCTTCAGATTTCAGTCGATTTTAAGCAGTTTTCTTTGATGACCATTATCTCCTCGACTGTTCTTGAGTTTTTATAGATAGAGTCAGGGATGGCTTTAAAAACAACACACACAAAAACTCTGTGATGTCTTTATTATGCGTGAATGATTCTTAGGAAATAATAGCGCTCTTAACAACCAAAAGATGTTTTTCAGTCAGGTACTTCTTTGCCACAGACTGCAGAAGCAGAGGTGTAAATCAGAAAGGACGTATTAATAATAAAGACGTGTTCCAGCAACCAGCATGGAAAGAATGAACTACTGAGCAAGTTAATCTCAAGTACAAGGAAAACAAAGTGAACTTGGGCTCAGTTAACTGGTGGACGAGAACATGACCAATCGCTACCACATTGCCTGGCCCCTCATGAGATCTTTAAACAGAAGCTGGGAGCCTGCTCAGAGTGGCCTGACAATGTTTTTAAATAAAGAAAAAAAAAAAAAAGATTTGCAGGCATGCTTTGTTTTACTGAACTTAGCTTGACTGCCTTTTGTTTGTTGTTGCTACAAATTGAAGATTTGGGGCAACCTTCAACCAGCAAGTCTGTTGGAACCATTTTTTCCAATAGCATTTTCTCACTTGGTGACTCTGTTACATTTTGGTAATTTTTACAATATTTCAAACTTTTTCATTTCTGTTACATTTGTTATGGTGTGGTCAGTGATCTTTGATGTTACTGCTGTAATTGTTTTGGCATTTTTTAGCAATAAAACAATTTAAAAATTAAGGTCTGTACATTTGTTTAAACATAATGTTATTGCACACTTACTAGACCATGTGTGTGCGTGCTCAGTCACTTTAGTCGTGTCCGACTCTTTGCAACACCACGGACTGTGGCCCACCAGGCTCCTCTGTCCGTGGGATTGTCAGGCAAGAATCCTGGTGTGAGTTGTCATGCCCTCCTCCAGGGGATCTTCCTGACCCAGGGATCGAACCTTCATCTTCTGCTTCTCCTGCACTGCAGGCAGATTCTTTACCGCTAAGCCATTGGTGCTAGACTACAGTATAGTGTAAGTATAGCTTTTTTATATGCACCGGAAAATCAAAAAATTCATGTGACTTGCCTTTATTGCAGTATTTACTTTGTTTCGGTCCGGAACCAAACTCGAACTATCTCTGAGATGTGCCTGTTCTTAAAAGTTATGGCTAAAAGCCCAAACACACAAGAGCAGGGCTTCCAGTTCAGTCAGTGTGTGCAGATTGTTAGAAGTTGGATCTTTCTAGTTTTACCGGCAGGAAGGGGTGGCGAGCAGCCGAGCTCAGAGCCGGAGGTGGACTCTCGATGGGGGAGGGGTGAACGGTCAAGTGCAGCCCCAGGGGGGGTGGGGTTTGACAGTGAACAGTCTTCAGAGCTCTGTCTGTGGGATGCCAGGATAAATAGGAGCTTGCATCGAGATCCTTTTGTACAGAAGACTGATGGCTTTGCTGCAAATCCTGTAAAAAGCTGAAAGCGACCTTCAGTGTGTTGGAGACACGCCCTCTCACTTTACAGGTGAAGGCTGCTGGGGTGCGGAGCACAAAGTGATTTGCTAAAAGGCCATGGAGTCAGTGGCAGTAGAGACAGAGCAGGAAGCCAGGTCTTACTTTCATTCATTTGACACATGTATCGACTATCTACGATTGTCCGTGAACTGTGCGGCTCTCCTTATTCCTCATGTCACACGCTTATGTCTATAGAGATTTTTTTTTGAGGAGTTTGGTTGTTTTTTAAAATGTGTGTGTGTGTTTGTTGCTCAGTTGTGTCTGACTCTCTGCAACCTCCTGAGACTGTAGCCCCCTAGGCTCCTCTGTCCATGGGATTCTCCAGGCAAGAATACTGGAGTGGGTTGCCACTTCCTTCTCCAGGGGATCTTCCCGACCCAGGGATCGAACCCGAGTCTCCTTCATTGCAAGTTCTTTACTGTCTGAGCCACCAGCAAAGACCCCCTCTTTAAAAAAAATATATAGTATATATATATAATCATATACATATATTATATATATATATAATTAGCTTCATGTGAAGAACTGTTTCTAAGAGATTCTGTTAGTTCATTTACCACGGTATAAAAACCTTGACGTGAATACATTTTTCAGCTTTGGGAGCACACTTTCATCACTAAAAAGTAGATTCATTTATCTGTATTTTGCTAGAAAAAGTATAATATTTTAACATCCCCTTGATCACTGATAAATGCTTCGTTACCTGGAAATATGAGGTAGGAAATACAGAAAAAGGAAAATATTTAGGAAATACAGAAATTGTGCCGTCAAGGGCATCTGTTGTGTAAATATCACAAACATTATGCCAAATTCACTGAAAACAGAAACAGAAGACCATCCTGGGCCTTTGGATGCAGTTGCAAGTTTGCCTCCTGTTGAGTCACCTGAAGACCTCTTTTCTACCCAACCAAAAGGCAGGTAATTAGTCTTTTCTATGTACATTAGCAGTCAGCTTTATTCCTCTGAATTTTATTTATTTTTTCTTCTTCCCCTTATTCTTCTCTGGATTGGGGCCACAGACTGATACCAAGCTGCACAGCCGGACACTGATATTTTATTTTATTTTTTTTCTCATTTCCATTGTGAACCTTTATCACAGTCTTTGAATGGACAACTGCTTTACCAAAAAGGAGACTGACAACAGAGAGAGTTGTTCCGAAGGGTCGTCAGCTGGCCGGACAACACTTGGGGATACAAGGCAGGGAAGTCGCAACCGCGGGCTTACCTTTCAAACAGGACGCAGGGCTCCTGCTTTTGCAAGCTCTGCAAGGAGTTTCTGTATGTGACATTCCCTCTCTCTGATCGAGAAGAATCACAACTGTTGGGCACATTTCATTTTTCTCAGTTGAGGCTGACTTAGTTTGGAAAGGATGGTTTCAAAAACAAAGTGGCAGAAATGGCACTATGCACGCGACCACTGAAACTGTGTCAGGGGTCACAACGCTAAGTTGAAAACGGTATTTTGTCATCGGTTTTTTTTTACTCAGACTAATCATTCGTGATCGGGGTTGAACCTTCAGCTGGGGCACGTGGCTGTCAGCTGTGCCGGAACCTCGGATTTGCACTGGAGGGGCAGTGAAATAACCTGATGGGGAAGACGAACTACTACTCAAGCACCAAGTGAAGCTGCAGGCCTCTGGAGAATTTCGTTTCTGGTTTTCGGAAAGAGAGCGTTTGTTCGACAAACACGCCTTTAGCCCAAGTCTGCTGGGCCAAGGCTGCAGACGCAGACTTTCATGACAGTCTCCTGAGGGGCTTCTGAAACAGATTCTTCATTTGCTGCAGCCGTGGTCTGGGGCAAATCACCGTGGGCTGGAACCATCTCTGGCTCCTTACTTCAGGGGTCCTTTCTCATCCTCTCAACCTAAAAGGCTTTACTCCTTAAGGGAAGGATTAACCAGAGCTCAGGTAGCCAGTGAGGGCTTCCGAGGTAGCTCTGGCTAAAGAAACCGCCTGCCAGTGCAGGAGATGCAGGTTCAATTCCTGGGCAAGGAAGGTTCCCTGGAGGGTCTCACTCCAGTGAGGTTCTGAAGTCCTGGCCACTCACTCCAGCACTCTTGCCAGGGAAATACCATGAACAGAGGGGCCTGGTGGGCTGCAGTCCAGGGGGTCACGCAGAGTCAGACACGACTGAGAAGCTGAACACTCATGTGCTGCATAGCACCAGTGTAAGTGGAGAACTGAGCCCTGCATGGTCACCAGTCACTTTTTGGCTTGACCACAGCTCTGCCCTCGGAAATCGAAGGATGACCACGGTGGGGGTCTGATGATCAATACTAAGGCCTCAAAGACCACAAGATTGGGGAAAACACTTTGGGCAGCACTCACCTTCCCCGGTAGGTGCACAGCAAGGGTGGCTAAAGCTAAATTCACTGCTTGCCTCAGTCCGGCATCACAACATTCGCTTTCATCCGTGCTACATCTTCACAAAGAACATTTGACTTTTTCTGTCCTCCCGGGATTATTTTGTGAAGGAAAGGGAAGCAAACTGCTCTGTTTGAATGGAAACCAGATCAATCCGGAACTAAGGTTGGAATAAAAGTCCTTATTCTGGGACTTTCCTGGTGGCCCAGTGGCTAAGACTCTGTTCTCCTAATGCAGGGGGCTCTGGTTCCATGGAAGCTAAGCTCTCTTTCCATGGAAAGAATCTGCCTGCAGTGCCTCGGGTTTGATTCCTGGGTGGGGAAGATCCCCTGGAGAAGGAAATAGCAACCCTCTCCAGTATTCTTGCCTGGAGAATCCCATGGACAGAGGAGCCTTGCAGGCTACAGTCCATGGGGTCACAAGAGTTGGACACGACCGAGTGACTCTCATTTCATTTCCGGTTCGATCTCTGGTCAGGGAACTTGACTCCACACGTGTCAACTAAGAGCCCCCGAGATGCAACGCAAGGTCCTGTGAGCCATAACCAGCACCCAGTGCAGCCAAATAGATGAAAATAGTTTCTAGAAGTCTCTCTTTTCCTCACGGCTGTTTTCACACTGCGCAGGTCAAACTACTCAGGATAAAGAGGAGTCCATGTAAAACCTGACACTAAAACTGAGTTCAGAAGTTTTACGGGGAAACGACGGGGCTCACGCAGCAGTGTGGGGCAAGGTGAACCTTTCCGCTGTGCGCACGGCCTGGTTTGAAAAATGGGCGCGTGCACGCCTATTGGGCAGAAGGGTTTGGGTAACTGCACTCACAGAGAAACATGGGAGGCAAATTAAAATAACCAACAGAAAAAAAAAGCCAAAGGAAAAGAAAACAAGCAGGAAAGGAAAATACTTTGAAGGCGCTTTTTCCATAGGAAAAAAATATTTTATTTTTTTAAGAACAAATTCAGTTTGAAACAGGTTTGGAACGTGACTTCATTGGCTGGGGGCTAACTGCAATGTGGAACTAAAGCAGATCAAAAAACCTATGACAGGCTATCAAAATAAAACAAAGGAAAGAAAAAATATTTATAACTCAAGCATAATACTGTGTTACTTACAAATTGGACAACGAAATTTTAAATAAATATTCATGGTACATAATTACGGCACAAATATGCAGCAATTTGGCAACCTTTTATACCATTTTTTTTTTCCTCATTACAGTGCAAAGGGGAATGACACTGCTGTTTAACAAGCTGTAGCTAAATACATTGCAAAATTCAGATTTTATACAAAACATCTCGCTTAGACTTTATAAAAAACCAACATTGCTCTATGTACACAATCTGGGTAAGAAAAGCCATTTCTGTCTTGTTTTTCATGTGTATTTTTATTAAAAAGGTGAATAAGGCTACTGTAACACCCCAAATCCATATACAGTAAAATCTGAACTTATTTACAGCATCTTCACTTGAACATTATGGTGCAAATTCCAAAGTCAGGCGACTAGGGATGAGAATACAAGGAAGGCATTTACAGTAACTTTCCAAAGCTGAACCAACTTCAGACAAAGGGACAGTTGGTAGATTGTCATATTCTGCACCACACACAAAACAGACGCACAGACTACTGTCAACTGCCTGCAGGCAACTCTTCATCAACTCATCTGATTTTTTTTCACAGTTTAGCACATACTCAAAATGTAGCCAACTGATGACGCACACCTTCAATTGCATTAAAATCAGACTGTTTCCCATTTTTCCCCTACTCGCCCCTCTCCCCCATCCTAAAGGTCAATTTTTGATGGCTTACAAGAAAACCTTATATGAATGCACGTACAGGAGAGGCCAGGGTGATGGAAAGAATTACATATGTACTGTGGCTGGTCACCATGGCAACCTTTCACAGAAATATGATATAGATATATATAATATATACTGTCGATATATATTATACATATATGTACACATGTATACCACACACCCACTCACACAAACACACACGCACTTTGGACCAACATCATTTTCAGGTTCAGGGAGTAGAAAGAAGAAGAATTTCTGTGATAACTCATTTTTGCAGGTATTCACTGGAGGTTTGAGAACCTTAAAATGCTGTTGCTTCATTTCTTTTTTTTTTTTCTCCCAATTCAGAAAGCAAAGTGTTACCATAGTAACGGGACTATGTTAAAGATGTCTATTTTGCATAGCACATAAAAAGTAGGTTTCCTGTTTACTCGCTTCTTTTCCCAGCAGGGAAGGGGCGAGGGGAGGGGGGAGCGAGGAAGGAAGGGGTTCAGGCTGAACTTTCAGCTGAAGCCCCCTGGACGTGACCCGGTGGATTCTAGCGAACACTTCAGCCCATGAGGCAAGGAAAACACAGCACAGAAGCTAAAGGCCGGCACATCTTCTCATTGTTGAAAACACGATGCAGTGAACACTGATTTCCTGGTATTTGGGGCTTGCACTTCCTAGTCTATGGTGACGTGACATGCCTTCAGAGGACTTGGTTATTTTTGTGTTTGCTCCCATTATTGTTATTTTTGGAGTAATGTCGTTTTTCCCAGAAGTAGCAGTCCAATTGAAAAAAAAAAAAACAACCACGGAGCGTTTGAGACCACTTAATCACCACAAATGAGTTTCACATCTTCTGGTGTGGATTGTGTGCAATCTTAAAATATATATTAGTAAAACTCTTTCATTTTATATCCCTTGTGTTCTATATACCTATTATAAACACATCCTGCCTTCCTTCTCCTCCCTGGACATCATCATCATTTGGGTCCTCGGGACTCCTAGGAGGGTTGCCGTGTGTGCCTCACCCCGACACAGTACCCGGGACTGCAGTCTCGCTCAGTACCCACCCCTCGCCCCGAGGCCAGGGTGGCACCACCATAAACCAAAGTGTCACAAGGCGAGATGAGGAGAGGGGGTGGCAGGGGAGGGGCAATGAGGGGGTAGGGGGATCTGACCTTCCTTTCGGATATGAAGATGCCTTAATAATGTCTATGATGATGGAATTACAGCCCGTGTGACCTTTGGCTTTTTAAACTTCTAGGTCAGATTTGGCTCTCTGCTATTCTCCTAAAGGCTCTCCCTGTGTTAATAAAATGTGGTAAGTATAGCAGCTGGGTCCGCTTTAAATAACATCCAAAGCAGACCGACGACTTCCCTACAGCTTCACAGCTGTACGTCTATTGCCAGTACCAAGAAAGTCCTGCCCGAATCACCCTTCTCTCCAAGCCTGGTCCTCTACCAACAATGCCCCTTTGTTCCACCCGGCTAGAGAGGGACTATTTATTTCATTATTCCTGTGCATTGCTATTTGATAAGAGTGAATTCCTTCAAATGCACCCTAATCTACTGTGTGTGTCGTTGTGTCTCCTACTTGCCTCTTAAAAATCTTAGCAAAACCAAAGTGCTGTGCTCTCTAATTGGGGCTTTCCCTTCCCAAATCTTGTTTCAGAGGCGGCAGCACGGAACTGCCTTTGCAGACAGACAGCCTTTGCGTCTCCCCCACGCCCCCTTCTCACGAAACTCCTCGTCTTCCTGGGCTGACAGCCGAGCATCTGGCTGGAAGGCTCCTTTTTACCTGCAAACGCCATTCCTATCAACGTGTGGCCCCTTTCGCTGCGGCTGTTGTTGCAGAAGGATGGAGTAGGAGACGCCCAACGTTAATGTCCCGTGAGTAATGCGAGTGTGGTGTTGGGGGAAGGGGGGGATCTCGTGTGAAGGCCTGCAGAGCCCTGGATGACAGAGCGTGTGCAACAGTGAGGACTAGAAGCCAGCGGTCTCCCGAGGCCTCACGCAGCCAGAGTCTGTGCGACAAGACAAGTCCGGGGTGCAGCCCAGGAGTGGGGTTCGGGGGCCACGCCCGAGGCAGAGGGCGGCCCCGCCAGGCCCGGCGACCCAGGGGCCTGGGATGCTCCCAGCTCTCGCTCCTGCCCACCAGCCGCTCGGTCTCCCGGCTCCTGCGGAGGCCCGCGGGCGCGCGCGCTCGTGGTACCCAGTGGTACCCGGAGGAGGAGAGGGGCGGGGCGCGCGCGCACATCTTCTACGCGAGTCTTCCGACGGGCGGGACGCATCCTCCGTCACCGCGGCCGAAACGCTACAGACTAGTAAGCTGTCCGACTCCACGGGGCTCTTCCGAGAAGGGGTGTCCCCGCTCCCCGCTGCGCGTCAGTCCGTCGCAGACACAGGGGGTCTCGGACCCTCGGCGGGCAGCAGCGGGGACAGTAAGTTTCCTCCGGGAAGCGAAGGCACCGCCGAGGCTCAGACCTTGTAGTAAATGTTCGCCGGGCTCTGCGGGGGCATCTCCTGGACTATGTACACCGGGTGCCCGTAGTCCCCGCTGACCTTCTCGTAGTGGGGGCAGAAGACACTGTCCGCGGTCCTTAGCGGGATGATGATGTCGCTGGGCTCCGAGCCGTTGTTGTTGCCGCCGCGCTTGGGCGTGGCCAGCGTGCTCAGCGACAGCGTGGCCGTGTGCTGCGGCGAGTGCTTGCGGTGCCGCCGGCGGTATTTGAGCAGCAGCACCACCAGCGTGATGATGATGACGATGAAGATGATGCATCCTGAAGCTATCCCTGCGAATAAGGCCACTTCGGAACCGAGGATATTGCTCCCAGAATGTCCGGCGCTGCTACCGTCTGTGCTGGAACCTGTGGGGAGAATGGGGGTGGGAAGAGCAGTCAGAAGAGTCAGCGCTGTCCCCAGGGGGGGTCTGGAGCGCTGCTGGGGAATGGGGGGGGCGGGGATGGTGGTGTCCAGGTGGTAAAACTCAGCGGGGGAACATTTCCCTGGCAGCTAGACTCTGGTAAAGCACACCTTGTTTATTAGCCAAATGCAAGGGTAAATCAGAAAATTGGAATTGACCAACTACTACTATATATAAACTAGAAAACCAACAAGGACCTACTGTGGGCTTCCCTGGTGGCTCAGAAGGTAAAGAATCTGCCTGCAATGCAGGAGACCCAGGTTCCATCCCTGGATCCGGAAGATCCCCTGGAGAAGGAAATGGTAACCCACTCCAGTATTCTTCCCTGAAGAATCTCTGGTGGGCTACAGTCCATGGGGTTGCAAAGCATCAGACACCACTGAGCAACTAACAATATAATAAAATCCTGTATAGCCCAGGGAACGATACTCAGTATTTTGTAGTAACTTATAAGGGAAAAGAATCTGACAAAGAGCATATATGCACACCTGGATCGCTGTGCTATACACCTGAAAGTAACACGGCATGATAATTATGTTTTGTTTAGTCACTAAGTCCTGTGAGTCTTTGCCGACCCCATGGACTGTAACCCACCAGGCTTCTCTGTCCATGGGATTTCCCAGGCAAGAATACTGGAATGAGTTGCCATTTCCTTCTCCAAGGGATTTTCCTGATCCAGGGATTGAACCTGCATCTCCTGCATTGGCAGGCAGATTTTTTTTTTTTTTTTTTTAAACCAGCAAGCCACTACTGCACTTCAGTTAAAAACAAAACAAAACAAAACAGCTAAATGCAAATGGCAGAAGCCAGCCCTGGGGGGAGACGGGACTCCAGGTGGGGCTTTCATGCTGCTCCCAGACTGCTTCATTTCCCTTCCATACATCATCATCCATCAGCCGCGAGAACGGGCTGTGACAGGCAGCCCTTGATCTTGCCCCACGTCTCAACCCAGGTCAGCCAGCCTGCAGCCACCACAGGGCGCAGGAAAGGAAGTGGCCAGGTCTTCAGGTCAGCGTCTGCCGCTCAGGCGGCACGGCTCTTGGACCGCCTTCTGGCTCCCAAGGCTTCCTGGGAAGCTCCAAACCCCCTGTCATTAAGGACAAGCCCCGCCCCCCCGCAGAATGGCGGGAGTGCTCGCGAAGAGGGATGGGACCTGGGAAAACGTTCAACCCGTAACTCGTTTGTATTACTTGATTTACACTTAAAATATATCTGGAAGGCAGTAGAAACTCTCACACGGAACAGACTGCCAACCCAAATGTTAAGCACTAAAAAACTGCCTGGCATCATTATATTATCCATTTATCAGTTTGTCATAAGAATTTGACACATCTTGTCATTGAAAGTTAGAAATAACAACTTCCCTCCTTGACGCTTGGAAAGAGATGGAATATTGCTACAGATGCTAAATTCGTGCGACTACCAACCAGGCGTGCGGATCTGACGTCTGCTCAGCGACCACCACATAACAAGTTCATTCCAGTGGTAACAAACACATAGCTATTTGCTCAAAGACTGCTAAAAAAGCGAAGTTACACAACAGTCAGTTTTATCCAGTATTCTAAACTTTTGCCAGCACTCCCTTTAATATCTCATTTTACACTGAATTTGTGGAAAAAAAAATTTGATGAAACCACCTGAAAAATGTAGCATTGTGCAATATTTTAAGATGTTACCACCTTAAATGTAGAAGAGGATCAATCAGGCTCTCTGTGGATTAGATATAATTAGATGAGGCATTAGAGCCTTAATTATATATACATTAACACCAGCTTGAAGCTAGTGTTGCAACCAGCATGATAAAGTGTCAGCCAATGAAAATAACTTTGATCTGAAAGAGCAGTGCTAATAATTGGTGCTGAGATTTGATGGATTCTGCTCTCTTGAATCTAAGACTTTGCGTGGGACTGAATTATTGTATTCTGATTGGGTAATTAATAACAACTAACCGAGAGCAAAGATTACTGACTGTGGGAAGTTCAAGTTCACGTTCTGGGGCAGAAGTACCCGCCACACTCTGGTACTCCCCGCTGCGTGCAACACAGTAAGCGTGGTACACAGGAACAGTGGCACACACAGGCTAGTCACACATAAGTCACGCTGCTGTACCTGAATTTGGTTTGACAAAGGGACTTGTTGTTGAACTTCTTCCATTTGTACCAGCTTCAAATTCTGGCCTCCTCGTTGGATCACTATGCCTGGTTGACCCAGCAGAACTTGCATCTATATGAAAAACAAGCAATTACTTACAGCACAGAGATCTGACGGGATCTACCTTTAGGAGCTGGATCTAAATCTCAAGAGGCACGAATAGCAATGAACATAAGATTCTTTATGCAAAGTACTGTGAGATGCAAGAATATACTTTTCCTTTGAAAGCACAACAGTTCTACTAGTTATTTCAGAGGTTTAGCTAGTGAGGCCATCTGTGGAAACTATAGGGATTCTTGCATTTGGCAGGCAGAACATTGCAGATGACATTTTAATTTAACTGAGCAAGTTGACTGACTACTACCCCAATTTCTAATTAGAAGAATAATTCTCTCTGCACAAGAGGTCATCTCTGTGTGAAAAGGCTCAGTGAACACAAGTCTTCCGTAGTCGAGAGGCAGAAAGGGGCAAAATGGCAGAAACTTTAGTTTGCATTCTGGAAATTTTCATTGTGAGCCAAAGGGGGTGTTTTGCCTTGAAGAAGGAAAAATCTATCTGCAGATACAGACATGGCCATAGACACTGAACCTGGCTGACCTCAACTTTTAGAAGTGTCTCCAATAAAAAGAAATGGGCTGCATCAACTTAAGGAAATCGGTCAGTGGCTCGAGGTGCGCAGAAAGCTTTGCTTTGGAAACTAAGCGGAAGAGTGAGTGGAGGTGCGTGTGCGCAGCCCTGGGGGCAGCCATACTAGCTGGGGGCCCAACCAGATCAGAGGCTCCGTGAATCAGCAGACGGTTTTTACCTTGTCCAACTTTCATGAGGATCTTCATGGCTCTTGTCTGGCACACCCCTCCCTCCTGGTTATCCAGGCCCTCCAAAGACCCATTTGATGTAGCTGATCAAAAATAAAATGGACAAAACAAAAAAATAAAGAAAAAATCAGGAAATCAATAAGCCAAGTTTACATGAACATGAAATGTCTGAAAACAATTCGGAAAATAAGAATTCACTCTTAGTCACAGGTTTGCTGAAAGTATGGGATGCTGAAAGGCAAAACGAAAAAAATAAAGAAACAAAGAGCGATGATGCCATCCACACCGCCGCACGTATGACCTCTGGTCTCCAATGGACTCAAGTGCCTTCTCCTCCCTTTATAATCAACGGATTTCGTCTGAGTCTGTAGATAAAAGGAACGGCATCTTCCAAAAGCTGACTATTTTGGAGTTCAGCCTCCAAAGAGCAGTACAGTAAATACGGTAATTTCAAACCGTGGTAATCATCACCCAGCACCTGCTTCCTCTACTACTGATTTCCTGCCTCAAGAACAATTACCTTGATGCTCCCTGATTGTCAAGCGTCCAAGTTCTATAAACACTCAGAGAGGAGACTCCCACGCCCCTTTTTCTTTCCCCAGCCTTTCTGGAGCTTAAGAGGTTGTAGTAGAATTCACATCTTCCAGCTCTGGAGTTTTCCTCCTCCATCATTTTGTACTCAACTCGAATGAATGGATGTGCTATTACCACCACCATCGACCTTGGCCAGACTCATCAACCAGACTCCCTGGTGCAGAACTCTGGGTGGACAGAGGTACCCACACGTGCCCACTGCTCTGCGAGTCGCCCGGGGCAGCTCAGGACATAAGGCAAGGACATGGTTCAGGTCCACCAGCTCGATTCCCTTTCCACCTTGAGCAGGAGGGGGAAGGCAGGATGTCTTTTTTTTCCCCAGCAATCCATGCCCTACTCTATTTGAAGACAAAGGTCTATCTCTTTAGGACAGTGAGTTCTCTGAAGAGCATTGTAACTAAAGCCGAAAAAAGACAGGCTGCTAGCTAACTTGCTGAGGGACAGGATTTAAATTACAGGTCAAGCTCCAGACGAGAAAAGGAGGTGGACGTTTAGACACTTCTGTTCCTCCACAGTTCAAGGGCAGGGAACACAAATGTTTCACATCCAATTCTGCCGTATAAATCCTTCTCTATTATTTTTCTCTCTCTCTCTTTTTTTTTTTCCTTTTTCGGTCATGTTGTGTGGCATTCTGGATCTTAGTTCCCTGACCAGGGTTCTAACCTGTGGCCCCTACGGTAAGCCCAGACCCTAACCACTGGACCCTCATAGTAGTCTCCCTTCTCTAATTACCAAAGTCGTGCCTACTAACTCTACACTTTTAAAAGTACTGAAAAGGGGACAGACTTTCTGTTAAAAATACATCCAATGACATTCTTTTAATGGGCTGTTTGTTTCCCAAACGGCAGGGCAGCAGACAAATCTGGACAGGTGTGCATAGAAATATGTATGCTGTGGATAATTACCTGAGCTGGAAAAGAAGGCCCGGGTTGACTCGCTTTTGTGTTCTCGAGTTACTGACTTTTACTTTCACTCCTTTCCTTAATAACAATGGCTGCCTCTTGTGTGTATAAATATCTCTTTGCTTATCTGAGTGCTTCCTTAAAGTCCAGGCTTACAATCATATCTTACTCTTCTGTTCTTGCTGATACTGAGTTTCTCCTGGGAAACTGGACAAAAATTACCATCATAATTTTTTTTTAAGAGTAAAAAGTAGATAGTATCCTCTTGTAGATGTCTGAGAAAATGTTTGGCAGATAAGTTAGAATAAATACCTAAGAGGCTTGCATGCTTTGGCGATTCTAAAAAAATTTTTATTTTTTCTTTCCATTTTCTGTCTTCTTTCCCTTTTGTTTTTTCCAAACCTGGGCTTAAATTTCAAAGTATCTTTTCCTCCCAAAGGCCTAGAATAGTGTGGGTTAGTGTGAGCAGGCACTCTTTCTGAGCAATATCAGAGCAGAACTATAATTGTCACTTGCGTTTTCTCAATTTAGGATATGTTTTTATACAGAAAAAATGGTGAAAAGCTGATGTCTTTATCTGGCTGACAGTCTCAAAGGTTTAGTTACTTAACTGAAGTGGAATTCTCATCTTTTCTAATTCATACACACATAAATGCACTCCAATGCAAAGTTCAATGACTAAGTATTTCTTGCTAAAACTTTTAACGTTGAGCTGACAAATGATAAAAATAAGATTTGAAGGTTGATACACAGAAGAAGAAAAAAAAAAAAACAGGTAAGGGGAAGGAATATAGATTTATTTATTTTAACCTTGATGTAAAACAATCAAAGATTCAGGTCTAAAAGTAAAAAAAAAGGATAGACAAGTCACAGCAGAGAAAAGTCACTGGTGAATAACATTCAGAACCGCATCTGCAGACGCAGAAACTACAGCCAACTTCCACTTGTCAGTTTGGAAGCAGGAGGGGTGCATGTAATTCGAGTGACTTTTCTTTTGATTTTAATTTATAGGTCAGTGCCTTCTCTGAATACCAGTGCCTCCGTGGAGAGCTCCCTTTGGTTTACTCAAAGTGATGTCTGAGGAGCCCCTAAACGTAAAGAACTCCAGAAGTATTCAAATCAAAAGGCCATCTATAATTTAGCATCCACAAACTATACACGGCAGGCAGAAACTGTGTTGTAGCAGAAGACTGCTTTGCATCTCCAACTGAGGACATTTTTATTCCTTGGGGAGGGGAAAAAAAAAAACCCTCAAGCCCTGGAGAGTCCCAGAAGGAAACCTGAAGATGCAGCTTTGGCTGAGTTCTTGAGGCCGAGGCCACTGCTGGGGTGGGGGTTGGGGATGAGGGTGGAGGGCGGCCAGGAGCAGAAGACTGTGACCGCGGAAGGTTCTTCTCTCCACTCTGGGCTCTGCATCCCTTCCCTCTAAGTCCACTTGGAAGTCGCAAAGTTACTAGAAGATATTGAAAATTTCATTCCTAATGTTTGTTTTAGCATCCCAATACTTGGCTGTTTAAAAGGGTGTGAAGTGGGGGCTGGGTGGGATGAATTAGGAGATTGGGATTGATACATATACCCTGTTGCTTTTTTTTTTTAATGTTTCATTTTGTATCGGAGTATAGTCGATTAACAGTGTTGTGGCAGCTTCAGGTGAAGCCGGAAGGGACTCAGCCTTACAGGTATCCATTCTCCCCAAACTCACCTCCCATCCAGGCTGCTGCGTAACCCTGAGCAGCGTTCCCTGAGCTGTACAGTAGGTCCTGACACATATACGCTATTGATACTCCATTGTACAGCACAGGGGACTCGATACTCAAAGCTCCGTGGTGACCTAGATGGGAAGGAAATCCCAACAAGAGGGGATATACGTGTATGTATAGCTGATTTACTTTGCTGTCCAGTAGAAACTAACACAACTTTGTAAAGCAACTGTACTCCAGCAAAAACTTAAAAAAATAAAATGGGGCTAAACTTTAAAATACAGTTAAGAGGGAATTCCCTGGCAGTCCAGTGGTTAGGACTTGACATTCTCCTTGATGAGACCCCGAGTTCAATCCCTGGTCAGGGAACTAAGATCCCACAAACCATGCAGCTCGGTCAAAAAAAAAAAAAAAAAGAATACAGTTATATGTTCCACCACGAAAGGATTTTTGCCTTGAGTTAGGAATGATGTAAGCTGTCTGGGAAAACCCTGTTTTAAGATGTGAGTACCAATGGAAACTTCAGACGGTAAACTTCACAGCAAGTTCAGTTATAAAATAACTCAAGAGTAATTTCAACTTATGTTATATTTAATCTCACAGTGAAAACTAATGTCTGTGTTCCTCAGGACCTTCTTATCAAGGAATGTAGGGCATGTGGTCCTAATTCTAGAGGTGTCCCCTGCCCTCCCTCCGTCCCCAACCTTGAGAAATGGCACAGCTGAAAGTCTTCTGACCTGATGACACCTCATTATTGGCCACGAACTCTGAAATAAAGCCTCAAGATTAATATTCTGATTTCTGCTGCAACAGCTAGTCACCAACAAGCTTTAAAAGGCTTAGTGGCTGACTTTGAAATACAACAAGTGCTAAGACTTGGGAGTAAAATCTACTTCTACTTCAGGAGACAGTTTTGCAATTATTGTTGATTTGAATGTATTGGGAATTTTTAACTGGGAGAAGGTAAAAATAAATTGCTAACTTCATTCTACTTAATTTTTCTTTGCATCTCTCAACCAGCATCATCTAATGCCACCACAATCATAGTATGACTGAACTAAATGGATGAAATTGCATTTAATCATTTACAGAGAAAAAGTAACATTGTTATATCTAAGCTTTTAGTGCCCAGAGTTTTTTCCCCCCTTGACTCAGAGAAAAACTAGATTTTATCGAATCAAAAATTATCAGAAGAGTATCTCTATCTAGTTAGAAAGGAGGGTTCATAAAGATACATGGGCATTTTATAGCCTGCTTTTAAAAGCTTTTGCTTCTGGTATCTAATTGCACCGAGCTATTGTATTGAAATCACTCGCTTGTTCCCCCAGGGCCTGATTTTAAGTGGGTGGAGATCATGGCTCAGTGGTGGGGGGGAATACCCTGAGTTCATATTGCCTAAAAGTTCTCTTCACCTTTGAAAACTACTCGGTGAACATCTGTACCTGCCCGTGTATTTGTACGCGGACTTAACTGCAGTTTCTCCCTCGCTGCAGGTAGGCAGCGTGCTGGTGATCTGAGTAATAGAGGAGAACCAGTGGGCAAGGCAGACTGCATTTCTGGCTGTGTTTTTGGACTGTGCCCACGGAGAGGATGTCCTATCACATTCTAATGTGTCTTCACTTGGTGGTTATGGCTCTGCACCCGGGGGAGGGTGAGCTGGAGTCCTGGATCTCTGCTGTTTTTATTTCAGTCTTCCACCTTGGTAACTGGATGGAGAATTAACTGCTGGCTGCGTGCCTACGCATACTTGGGTCAGTCCCATGCACAGAGAGGTCAGCACCAAGAAATTCTACAGAGTGGGCGCCTCCCGACGAAGCACATCCATCATTTTTAGGTTAGGATGGAAAGAATGAAACATCGAGATATCCTATGCAGGGTATTTCATACATTTTATTTGTTTATTTTCATGGCCACACCTCTCAGCTTGTGGGATCTTAGTTCCTTGACCAGGGATCACACCTTCGCCCCTGCAATGGAAGCACAGCGTCTTAGCCACTGGACTGCCAGGGAAGTCCCCAGACCATTTTAAAATGTAGCTTACTGGGATGGGGCTGGGATGGAGTGGGGAGCGGGGAAGAGGGGATTGATGGACATCCCCAAAGCAAATCCTTTTCTCACCAGAGAGATGCACCAAAGAGACAGATAATAAGCATACAGGGTCAGGAAGTGAGAGAGTTCAGTTTTGTAGTAAGAATAAAAACTTTGTGTCCATATAAAACTGCACATGATGTAATTTACTCTTATTTGGTTATGAAACAAAGAGCATTTTATGAAAATCCTCTGTCAACATCGTCTTCTTGGGACTATTGGCGAACGCTGTGTCATCTGATGCTGGCCTTGCTAATTTTGGTTTCTTTGGGCAGCCCTTCTACACACGGGTCTCCCGAAACTCAACTCAAGAACTGGAAGAACTTGAGACCTACTACCTGGCACAGTGAGGAACTCAAAGAAGCAAAAGCAAGTGAGAAACTTGAAAAGTAAAGCGGTGTCACTAAAATGCATGTGACACACGGACGGGGCGACTGTTTCCTTCCAGACAGTGGGCAAAACTTTGAGTTTCTAAAAGAAAAAAAAAAGAACTGAGCTATGTAAGTTGAAAACCAGAAGGCTGAGAAAAGTGTAACTACTTAATATGAACATACAACCCAGGGAGCTAAGATCTACCTATTTCGCGCCCTGACATGAATTCAAATTCAAAACATATGATGTATATTCAAACTATAAAAGACACAGGGATTCAGTTTCTAGAACTCAATGTAGTTAAATGCCTTGGGTATTATCATAGTTATCCTTTAATATGCCAACTTCGAAGAAAAATTCTAAACATGGAAATGATAACAATCACTAAATGCCAAAAGGAACTTGCCCTTTGCTTTAACTAATAAAACAAAAACATCTGCATAATGTGTCAAAAGGAAGGTGAAAAAAACATCACTTCTAACTTCTTTTTTATATGCTTTCCTCTGTGGTTTTATAGTTAAAGGAATGGCGAATACACCACCATGGTTTTCCAAGGTCCTCACTATTTTTGCTTGGCGCAGTATCAAAAAAAGTTCAGCATTAATTCAAGTCATATGGCATTTCATCCCAGAATGCCTGATCTTAGAGTGAAAGTTTTATAGATATTTCTAAAAGTCTCGATTTGAAGGAAGAAAAATACAAAGGAAGATACAGGATGTGTGCATTTTTCACCCAAGGAAACATTGTTTCAGTAATGATGGGAAGAGTCACTTGAACTTAACCCCACATCATTCTGGGTGTGTTTTGACCTTTTAAAACAGTAAATCAGGTATTTGGAGGTAATAACTGGCTTAGCCCCAGTGACTTCTATACAACACATTTAGTTAGTTTCTCCACTAGACAGAATGATTTGGAGAAATGATTTAAAAACCAGAGTCACAATTTAGCCCCTCCTCCCATATTAAAATACAAGTAAAGATACCTACTTCGCAGGTAGCGCTAGTGGTAAAGAACCTCCTGGCAATGCAGGAGACTTGAGACGTGGGTTTGATCCCTGGCTCAGGAAGATCCCCTGGAGGAGGAAATGGCAACCCACTCCAGTATTCTTGCCTGGGAAATCCCATGGACAGAGGAGCCTGGCGGGCTATGGTCCATGGGGTCTCAAAGAGTCAGACACGACTGAAGCAACGTAGCATGCATGTATCAACAGATGTGGGTATCCAGTATAAATGAATGCTCTTGCATAAAGTGGTATAATTTTATTTTCTCAATTTTAAATGTTCACCATGAACAGAGATAGGATATTCTACTGACAACTCAGTAATGAGAGTTTTGAAAAATGTAACAACCTTGAAACAGTTTAGTGAACTGCTTCTGCTTGTGTGTTCACTAAAAGATTGTATGACATATTACTTTTCTAATATTACTCTTTGGGGAAAGAGGGAAGATGCAAAGATACCACTTAGAACTGAGTCTAAAGGTGCCAACATATGTTATTATATCTCCTACATCATATGAGACTTGGATGTTGAGAGAATTCAGCCAATCGAGAGAACAGTAATAATTGAAAACAATAAATATGACCATCAGAGCATAAGAGATTTCATCACAGCTTACTCATAAGACCCCTTCACCATGAGGAAGTATATACAGAGTCCAAGGTGGGACAATCACTGAAGATGCTAAAAGCCATAGTCACCTTTGATGAGACAGCCCTGAACAGTCACTGACTACACAAAAAACCAGAGTGGAAGAAAATGGGAAAAGGAGAAGAAGTGAATGTGTGTGTGTAAGCGTGGGCACACATCGCAGGTATATGTCGATGACAGAAATACCTCCCAGGCTCAACGGCTGCTCTGACATTTCGCTGAGAAAGATCAAACAGTCCTGGAAATAAATCACCAGTCCCCTCTTTTTACAAGAGGCAGGCTTAAATACATGGGGTCCTTTATGAGTGGCTTACTTTATTTTCCTCAAAATATGGCTTGCAACACCTTGATGTCTTGATTTTTCATAAATTCTGTTGTGGGAAAGCATTCCTTTCAGAGTCTAAAATTTTATTGCTACAGTGATAATGATTTATGCAGGTAGGATCTCTCATTAGGCAAAACAAAAATTTCAACAAGATTTTTTAAAAAAAGAAAAAGCTTTGCATCAAGTGTGCTTTAAGAGAGTGTCACAATGATTCAGAATTGAAAGAATGTGATCGCTAACAGTAAAAGAATAATCACCTTCTACATGCGACAGTCAACCTTAATATGGGCCAAAATCTACTTCAACAGAGGAATCACATTTTAAAAATAGGGTGCCAACTCCCTGGTGGCCTAGTGGTTAGTTAGGATTGCAGACTCTCATTGCCATGGCTGTGGTTCAAAAAAAAAATTAGGGGGCCAGATGATCACTTCAATAGAATGACCAAACTCACATTAAAAAAAGAATGAGGTCAGAGTTCTAAAGATAAAACATAATGCCCTATTGTCTATATTAGCTTTGCTTTGGCATTCTGAATTTTTTTTTTTAATAAAAATGAGACTTTCCAGTCCAGAGAGAGTGATAATATCTAATAAAAACATTTTGGCCACGAAGAAGCGTGTGTTTGGCGAATTATTTCCAGCACACGATTTCTAGCCCGCTCCTGAGTGTTTAACGGTCTTCATCATTAAAATATCTTTGTGGAGATGTGGAAACCTCTAGATAGTGAAGGGTCAGAGTAAAAAGTTCATGGTGGGGCGGGCACAGCCCACAAGCCTCCTGCTCGTCCCTAATCACAGGCAATGATATTAATGACCCAGTAATTGGGAGACTGCGGCACTGAAGTGGAAAACTTCCATCTGAGGCAGAGTTCATCTCTGGGTGGTAGGGCTTCACCAGAGACTGAATTAATGCTTGCTGACAGTTTAGAACATAACACTGCAGATGAGAAAATGTATAAAAGCTCAGACGGACATGAAGTTATTTGCTTTGACCACCTAGAGACCAGCAGGAACCCCGATAAAGTGCCCTGTCTGAATCTGCCCTACACGTGAACCTAATTCCATTCAGGGGACACGTCCTAGACTCCAAGAAGCCACATTTCCCACATGTTTGCGTCCTTAAGTTCCTGGTTTAACACCAGGAACGATGAAACTGGGTTACTCCACCAAGGCAAAAAGCCATTTGCAAAGCAAGACGGTCTTTAACGACACACAGCCTGGCTCCTCTGTGAAGTGGTCAACTGTGCTCCTGCCAGAGGTTCTGCCTGCCCACCCACCCATCCATCCCTCCCTCTATCCCTTCCTCCATCCATCCATCCACCTACCCACCCACCCATCCATCCATCCCTTGCTCCATCCATTTATCCACCCATCCATCTACCCATCCATTCCTCCACCCCTCTCTCCATCCATTTCTCTATCCATCCCTCCATGCCTCCATCCATCCCTCCATCCACACAAACTGTACGCTTGTACTTGGCTAAGAAAATTTGAAGTCTCTTATTACCTCTTTTGTACACTTGAGAGATTCTTTATTATTTTTAATTTTACTATTAGCCACTTCTCACTGACAGGCAAAGTACACCGCACCCTTGAACAACGTGAGGGTTCGAGGTCCCAACCCCCAAGCAGTAGAGTTTACGGTGGGCCCTCCTTACCCGTGGTTCTTCCATATCTTTGAATTCAACCAACAGCAGATCCTAAGGTGCTGGAATAGCTACTACTGAAAAAATCTGCACGTAAGTGGATCCAACCTGTTCAACCCGTGCTGTTCAAGGGTCAACTGTACTTGATAAAACACAAAGCTCCGTCTTACTGGAGAAATGGAACTGACTGATAGTAGCTCTAAAAAGAAAAATGAAAATTCTGAAGATCTGACAAATTGCCACTACCACCACGGTTAACCAGTGGCCCTTTCTCCTTTCCTACTGCTCTACAGAATTTTCGTAGGTCAACTTCAGGGCATAAGATTGAAGCTAGCCATCATTGTGATCACGCTTAGTCACTCAGTTGTGTCTGATTCTTTGGGACCTCATGGACTGTAGTCCGCTAGGCTCCTCTTGTCCATGGGGATTCTCCAGGCAAAAATACTGGAGTGGGTAGCCATTCCCTTCTCCAAAGATCTTCCCAACCCAGGGATGGAACCTGGGTCTCCTGCATTGCAGGCAGATTCTTTACCATCTGAGCCACCAGGGAAGCCTGAGGGTAGTTGCACATTTACACGACACAGGCCAGCACCTCTGGTCCGACACGTCTGATCCAAGCACAGAGGTCTCTGGGTATCCGTGGTGAGCACCCCTGCTTGGGCGTCTGGGTATCCATGCCTGCTACTGCTATGCATGCACTCTGTATGTACATACGCTCTCTCTGCTGTCACTGTGTATGTGACACGTGTATCCTGGTATGTAGGATGCTCTGGCTGTAGACTGTCTTTCCTCTCCATCTGTATGCAGGTATGTGCCTGACAACCCCGAGGAGCACTGTCACCATCTAACGATGCTGGTCCAAGGGGCTGAAAGCCCTGGTCTCAGTTTCGCCCCTGACGCTGCAGGGCCGTGTGAACTGCACTAAACCACACACACGTCCTAAGTTTCTGTTTTCTCACGGTGATCAAAATTCCTGTCACCTGTGTTTTGAGACTGCACAGTGACAGAGTGTGTGAGGCCATCACACTTTCTTGTAAGTGATCAAACACCAGAGCCTGAGATTTCAATCAGGAACAAACCCGGGACTCTTAAGAATGATATAAATAAGTTCTTGCCAAGTAATCTTTTCATGTCTGTCTAATGCCTCCTGGCTATTTCTTGAAGTACTTTATTTTGCTTTAAATTTTGATTTTCATGATAAATATTTAAAGGCTATTAAGAAAGAAATGCGTCCTCATGCTTCCACAGAGTCTCCAGGACTGTTCAATTATTTACAAGTCTAAGTAAACTTTGCAAAAGCTATAAATACAGGTGCTAGGGAAATTAAGATGTAATTTATGAAACAGTAAAGGCAGTTTTATTCTGAGCAATTCCTAAATAATTCTTTTTTTTCCAAGGAATTGCCTTCACTCCTCATGTATTCTTATTTTACATGAGAGGCTTTTAGTCTCTCCCCATTGCTTTAAGGACCAGAGTCATCTTGTCCGTTCATAGGTTATTTTGGGAAAAAGGAATGGTGCTCAGAGGACAATCTCTGTCTAGCTTTAAATAAGATAAGCTGTCACTACCGCCTAGGTGACGCCATTGAACATGAACAGAGTCTCAACCTACAATAGCCTAATCCTCCTAAACCCCAAGAGATACGGGATAAATACCCCAATGGCCATGACTCCATCAGACCTGCAAGCCAGGCATTTCCCAGCACAAACTCCAACGAAGCAGAAGTTGAGATTTTATTCCTGAAATTATAAAGCATCTAAGCTTTATTCATATTCAAGTGAACAAGGAGTCTTACTGATGTACTCCGCGAGAGTGCATCCAATACGGTCATAAAAGGATTTTATGTTACGCTAAAAATAACAGAAACGATGCTCTCATGGTCAGACCGTGACCATGTGAAAGGAAGTATGGTCTCAGTTCGTCTCAGTGATGAGGCAACCGTGATGACTACGTTTTCTCTAGAAGAACATGTATACCACGTTGGGATGCTGTGGAAATGATCAATAAAAACAGCATCTCCTTTGTGTAACAGGGAATAGAGAAACAGACCTGGCAAGGCTGGTGAGATGCTAAGTGGGAGATGATTATACGTGTAGAAGACTCCGCCCAGGCTGTCTCTTTTGGGTCTTACAGAGGATCTGCTAACAAGCTTGGGCAATTCCTCCGACACAAAGATCCATAAATGCATGTTTCTCAGTAAGGAAAGCCCAAGGACAAAAGAACTTTTATAACACTCCAAGAAGACAAAAAAGAGGGAAGGTCTTCTAATTAAGTTATGCAGCATTACTGAAACTTGTAAAGTCTCTGGAGTTTCATTTTGTGGATGGTTTTTCAAATAAATGACACTTTTGGAGTGCATCCTCCCCATCTGCCAGCTCACAGGAGCGCACAGGCTTGCCTTTAATCTCCTGCCTCTCACATCCCTCCGCCCCCTGCCTCTCCCCTAGAGACCCCCAGCTGTGCTTACTTGGGGGCCCGCCATGGTAAGCACTTCACATACAGCACCCCACTTAAAGGCACATCATCCCCAGCTGACAGACAGGGGCTTGAGGCAGGGACTGGTTCAGTTCCTTGTTGAGGGGCATTCGAGAACCCAGCTGTGCCTGACTCCCAAGCTCCCAACTGGGTTTTCCCAGGTGGCTCAATGGTCAAGAACCCGCCTGCCAAGGCAGGAGATGCAGGTTCAATCCCTGGATTGGGAGGATCCCTCAGGAGAAGGAAATGGCAACCCACTCCAGTATCCTTGCCTGGAGAATCCAATAGACAGAGGAGCCTGGGGGGCTACAGTCCACAGGGTTGCAAAGAGTCGACGAGCATTCTATGATGAAGCCAATCAGTTCAGTTCAGTCGCTCAGTCGTGTCCAACTCTTTGCGACCCCGTGGACTGCCGCACACCAGTCTATGAAGCCAGGAGTTCTAAGTTAAAAATAAAAATGCATTTAATTCTTGAGTTTATATGCAAGGTAATTCTATGCCAGGTATCAGACATAAATCCTTACCCCAAAGTCGGATAAGTGACAGGCTCATACTGTCATACTTGTGAACTTGATAATGTTCCGTGAGGGAAATACAGCTTTTGCCACCTTTATCATGTAAATAACTCATCAACTAAAGCCCATAATCAACTGCAGAGACCACACATATATTCTAAAATAAATCTATGTGTAGAAGGACATCTGAAACTTCCCATAACGATTTTGCTAGGGAAAGGGCTTATAGTACATTCAGCATATTTTATTTTTCGTTTATGTATATGTATCCTTAATCTTTTGGCCACACCACTCAGCAGGGAGGATCTTAGTTTCCCGACCAGGGATCGAACCTGCACCCCCTCCACTGGCAGCATGAAATCTAACCACTGGACCACCAGGGAAGTCTCTATTCAGTATATTTAGTGCCACTTGCTACACTTACTCCCAGAAATAAGGAAACCCAAAACCAAAAAGAAAAACAAAAAGGAAAACACTCCACAAAAATACAGGAATGGAATCTGCTGTTCTGTTTTGATTCTTTAAGAATGGTGTTTCCTTATATTTGTGTGCAAACATTTTAATTTATTTTGCAATTTTGCTCAGAAGTGGAGCTTATGCCTAAAAAATAGCAAAGCTGACTGAGGAGCTTTCCAATTTTATATGCTCTGATAACATTAAAAAAAAATTGTTTTGGAGAATGAAACCCATGATGGGCCTATGAAATGGTGACTCATTCAGATTCATTCAGTGTTTCTCAAGGAAGACTTTCCCGAGGGGTGGCTTTCTGAAGGACCACTGCGAACACAGCAGGGTGGAGTTACAGAACAGCGTCTAATCAGTCAAACAGTCGTTAGAAATGACGCCTTTTACACTGTTCCACAATCCACATCCTGGCTATGGGTTTGCGGTAAAAGAACGTACCAACCACCCAAGGGTAAATTGGGAGGTGCCCTGGGCGGATGGTGTTCCTCCTAACAGCTGGGCTGTGGGCATGGTTCACTTAAAAATTATCCACACAAGGGCATTCATTGTCACTGTCTATGACTCACAGGGTTTTGGTAGTGTGATGAAAACCTCTTTGCAGGTATTTTGCAAGATTTTACGCTGTGGCTGGCTGACCAACCCAAGGGACCTTCCTGAGGGTTAATACTGCAAAGGGCCTCCACAGCAAAACTGCTGATTCATTCAGCTCTGAATTATTAATTCCCCCCCCCTTTTTTTTTAACTTTTCAAATCCTTCAGCCATTTATTTATTCTTCTCTTTTCATGAATAACTATTGATAAAAAATAAAAACAAATACATAAATAAATAACTCTTAAGCACCAACTATGCAGCCCATACCATGCTTAGGTCTAGAAATATCCTGGTTAACAAGCCCACAAAAGCTGAATCTCTGCTGTGGAAGGCACAGATAATGCAAAGTGAAAGTGTTAGTCGCTCAGTCATGTCCGACTCTTTGCAACCCCACGGACTGTAGCCCCCCAGGCTGCTCTGTGGGATTTCCCAGGCAAGAATACTGGAGTGGGGTGCCATTCCCTTTTTCAGGGGATCTTCCTGACCCAGGGATTGAATCCCAGTTTTCTGCATTGCAGGCAGATTCTTTACCATCTGAGTCACCAGGGAAGCCCCAGAGATAATGCAAGTGAGTTATTTAACGATTCCAAAGAAATCAGTGACAATGACTCCCAATTTGATATTTGGAAGCAAGCAAATCCTTCTGGGTTATCACTTCTAAAAAGAAACTGGAAACCAAGCATAAATTTGACACAAATAAGGCTGAGGACACAGTTAGGAATGCTTGCCTAGTATTCACTGGAGTGTTTTTCTGAGACTGGGCTTCCTTTGACAATGGGTCACTTCAGAACAGAGAGTTATTTTATAAACTTTTTTAAAAAATGTAAAGATATGATAAAAAAAAAAAAAAACCTGTAGCTTATATAAAATGTTTGTCTTTGAGGCAATTAAGAATCAGAATATAATGAAAAACAGACCAAACGGCTGCAATATCCTCACCTTTGGAAGATTTAAGATTAGGAGATTTTATTATGCAAATTAAACCCAAGGTTAATGACTGGCCCAGGTCACTGGAAAAAGTCAGTTCTCAACATGAGGAAAACCCGTATATATCATTTTGCCCCACGCCAAAGCAAACAATCATCTAGGAGAAAAACTAATTAGGTGAACACCATTGTCATGTCCTTTCTTAGGGGAGCTCAGCGGATACTTGGTAGGTTTAAAAATACATTCCCAATTAAAAGTTAATATTGACTTCTAAAACTTAAAAAAAGTGTGATGCCTGTGTTATAAACCTGTTAATACTACAAATCAGTGTCTTTAAAGAGTTTACGGTGGCTCCTGTCCATTCGATTGGAGAAGAGCCACCTTGACAAGAGACTCTAGACTCTAGACTAGACGTACGCATCCAGCCATAAATGGTTTGGAACTGGAGACTTGCACCGTTAGCTGGAATAAGAACAATAAAATAATAAAAGCCGTTTCCTACAGAAGACATCAAAATTCAAAGAAATAAAGTAACTTCTCATTAAGTTTAGGCAGCAGGACTAGAACCCAGGTCTCAGGGCTCCTGGCATCAGTTCACCTAGGGAACGACCCAACACCAATTGCAATTCGGTCCCCTGGCAACTGGGACTGTTCCTCTCTGGGGGTTGTGAACAACTGCTCCAATTCGGTCCCCTGGCAACTGGGACTGTTCCTCTCTGGGGGTTGTGAACGACTGTTCCAATTTGGTCCCCTGGCAACTGGGACTGTCCCTCTCTGGGGGTTGTGAACAACTGCTCCAAGTGTCACTTCTGTTCTTCCTACCCACGGAAAGAAACCAGGATACAGTAATGATGCTGACTGGACTAATACTCTTAGTTATGAAGGTGCCTACTAGCTGGATGCAAGGATTTGGAGTTAAACTCATGTAATATACATTGTCGGGCTTCCTGATGGCTCAGAGGTAAAGAATCCGCCTGCAGTACAGGAGACCCAGGTTCCATCCCTGGGTCAGGAAGGTCCCTGGGAAAAAGAAGCAGCAACCCACTCCAATATTCCTGCCTGGCAAATTCCATGGACAGAGGAGCCTGGAGAGCTATAGTTCATGGGGTCGCAAAAGAGTCAGACATGACTTAGAGACTAAACAACAAGAAATCTTATTTTAAAAAGTCTTTTTTTTTTTTTTTAAAGACACTGATGGACTTCCAAAAGCTTAAGATTTCCATTTATTTTACCTAATGACTATTTTACATTTTCAAAGATTTCCCTCTTATTTCATACATATTACCACCCCATCTGCTTGTCCCATCCCTCAGAAACACTTTTCCTTCCATTGTATGATCACTCTGCTTTTAAATCTGTAATTCACCACTTTCCCTTTTTCTTTGTTACTTATTCTCCCTAAGCCACTCTCTGCATTATGCTGGTTTAAAAATAGGCTTTCCGTCGCTGTGGCATTTCAGGTTCACGGCAAAGGACAAGGATTAGACGGTTATGACCGTCTTTGTTTTAATTACTAATGACTGTAATAAAAAAACAGAAAACAATACATTATTGAGTACTTCATATGTAGTCAATGAATTGTTGATTTTACAGTTTCTCAAGAGCAGCCAAGAGAGTTTCAGTCTGATCCCCCAGAGACGGTCTCCCAGCAGGCAGCAGCTCAGCGCCCCTGACAAAGTGGAGCCCAGCATGACGACTGAGTGGAGACTCCCAAAGAAACCGAGGAAAACGGCTGTGCTGCTTGCCTGATGTGTCAGCTGTCCTGGGCACCCAGACTGGGCGCTGACATACCCCGGGCCTGGAACAACCTAACTCCTGTACCTACTAGGCACAGCCTGCCTCACTGGATTTCACAGCCTCAGGAGTGAACAGCAGGAGCTCAGATAGACCCCAAGAGGTACACAGGATGTGTCAAATTAATTATATGGGGAGAAAAAAAAGAAATTCATTGAACAAACCTAACTTTATTCTTATTCTTCCAAAGCCGGTTTCAGCCTGCCCATGTATGACAGTGGTTGCCTGGAGCGCCCATCCTTTGACCTGCACGCTCCCTGAGGAATGGATACCATTTTATCATCTTGCTCACTGCTGAAGCCTTAGCACTGATGCACAGTTTCTGGCACAGAGTAAACACGAAATGAATGGATGGATGGATGGATGGATGAAGATAAAAGTCATCGCACAAGATTCACCTATCAAAATCTCACCAATGTTTCTTAAAAATGGTTTTGTCAGTAGAGATGCTGAGTATATTCAAATATATCCACTTATTTCAATGCTACAAAAATTCTAGGAGGCTCTTTCTCTTTAGGTATTTATATTAATGCGTATTACTAGTACAGGGTCCTTCATTCAATTAAGGCTTCTTTTAAAAAAAATGAACAATTTTCAGCAAAGATTCCCACCAAATTATTTGCCACAGTAATAATTTTAAGGAAACAAAAATGGATACAAACCTATTTAGCTTATCCTAATTTCTATAAAATAAATGAATAGAATTATACTTACATATAATGTAATAATCTCTGTTCTTCTGAAATTCTAGACCCCAGAGGTTAGGGCTGAATTCTTGGAACTTGATAGTGAACTTTACATCTTGATCTGGTCTGGCACAGTTGAGAAGAGGGGTATTTTCCTTCTTAATAGTGCATCTGTCTGCTTGGTCTTTGTCCACCATATAAACTTTATAATATTCATACTGGCCAACAGTTTTAGAGTCCACCTTGGGGCAAATAATATCCAATTTGTCTCCTATCTGTGGGTATAGTACCAGTCCTTGTCCAGGTAGAAATCTACAAGCATAAAAGAAAAGGTACCATTGAGTTTATTTTAAAAAATTAACCGTGTTAATGATAATGACAGTATAGTCAGACAACATCAAGAATTCCAAACTGCAATTTCATAGTTCCACACTTTTATTGATCAACAGTATCTGAGTTCACTTTGCCGACAAAAGTCTGTATAGTCAAAGCTATAGCTTTTCCAGTAGTCATGTTCGGATGTGAGAGTTGGACCATAAAGAAGACTGAGTGATGAAGAACTGATGCTTTCAAACTGTGCTGCTGGAGAAGGCTCTTGAGACTCCTTTGGACAGCAAGGAGATCCAACCAGTCCATCCTAAAGGAAATCAACCCTGAATATCATTGGAAAGACTGATGCTGAAGCTCCAATACTTAGGCCACCTGATGCAGAGAGCAGACTCATTGTAAAAGACCCTGATGCTGGGGAAGATTGAGGGTAGGAGAAGAAGGGGATGACAGAGGATGAGATGGTTGGATGGCATCAGTGGCTCAATGGACGTGAGTTTGAGTACAACTCCAGGAGAGGGTGATGGACACGGAGGCCTGGCGTGCACAGAGAGTGGGACACCACTGAGCGACAACTGCCTGAGTTCAGATCAGCAGGGGATGCATGTATTTAGGAACTAAGCTTTAAAGAAAAAAGAAAGAAACAGAAAGAAACCACACGCTTATCTTTGCGCAGTAGGATCAAGTCGCCCTGCTGATAGTCCTTTCCCACCCCCTCACTTGTAACATCTCAGTGCTCCTTTGTGTGGCTTCACAATGCCTTTTCCTTGATGGTGAGTCAGACCTTCCCACTTGTTTGTTATTTTTTAACCATTGGCAGCCTCCGTTTATTGGGCACGCCACAGAAAGACGCCTCAATTCCAGGGGATGGTGGATGCAACTAAGACTTTGTTGTCCTGCTAGCTTCCATTTGCTGTTGATGCTAATTAACAGACAAGTTTCATCAAGAATGTTTCAAATTACTTATCATAATTAGTCAGTCACTGATCAAACAATGGCTCCTTTATTACCCTGAACAAAAGGAACGTCTTACAAACCCATAAAAAGTTAACCAGAAATAATTAGTTGGAGGATTGATTCAGCTGCAAGATGAAAAGTCCCCAGCTCAGGAGGACAGCGTCTACCGTCCTGGCCCCACAAACCATTTTCCCCCTCCCTTGAGACATATTTGCTTCAATTAATTCTTAGGTGCAGATCTTTAGAACCCAAACTCCTGATACACTATCCCCACGATGCTTACCGCTAACAGCCTCCCTCCTCCCCATTCTTTCTTCCCAGCCCTGCTGCTGAAAGGTCTTTCCTATCAGGGAGCTCCTCTGAGAACCTGAAACAAGGGCTTCTCAGTGAACATCCTTCTACAAGTGCTAACATTAAAAACACACTTAGGAAGCCCATCTCATTCCTTTCAAGGAAACCAAGCCTGCAGGCTCATTCAAGTATTAAAGTCTGAGAACAAAGCGTCATGTCTGATGCAACGTTTACTGAACCAGGGAAGGCCACCAGCCATGACCATGAATGGGACGTAATTCACTGAGAAAGAGAGAAAGAAACCAGGGGGAATGGGGCGTCCCCAGTTTCAAACCGATACTGAAGGAACAGATGATGATGTGTGCTAATGAGCGGTATGAGTTTTTCTGAAACGTGCACGAGGTTGTTTATAGCGCATCACAGAACAAAAACTAGATAGCAGAACTAGATAGCAGATTTATGTGAAAAATCAATATTCCTGTGTCAGAAAAAAAAAAAAAAAAGGCAAGTTGCACACGATGGCTTGTCACTTTTCCCCAGGATGTGCCTTTCTACAATCCCAAAGAGAGGGTGGCCCCCTTTCTTTCTTATATTGTCTTAACTGAGATTTCTAAAGCAGGGATACATGACACTTTTTTTAAGTTAGGAAAGAAAGAACAGTGGATGAGAACCACCTGACAAAAATCTTTCCTTGAAGCAGAACTCAGAATGAATGACAAGTCTCAGACAACCATGCTGTGCACCCTTGAAGAATTCTCTAGAACTGTTGCAAATGTAGAGCACCACTGCGTAGGAGCTTCTTGGGGAACCTCTGGGCCATTTCTGCAGTTTTCTGGAAAGCTGCTTGGAAAACTGGACTCCAGAGGACAGCAGGCCTCCGGCGCTCTCTCTCCACCCCGAGGGTCAGTGGTCCCTGTCTTTTCTGTGGCTAAAACCCGGCTCTGGCTTCTGGTGGACAGACTGAAGGGCAGAATCTGAACGTCTGAGGCTTTTTTAGTCTTTTCTAAGTGATGCTGCCGCGGTTGGGAAGCGGGGGCAGGGAGACTGACAGTCCATACAGATGAGATACAGCGAGTGTTAATGCTGCTCACCTTCCGACACATCATTTTCCTCATGTCTTATCCCTGGACCTTCTTAGGAAATCTTCACTG
Source organism: Bos indicus x Bos taurus (assembly GCF_003369695.1). Taxonomy (NCBI): domain Eukaryota; kingdom Metazoa; phylum Chordata; class Mammalia; order Artiodactyla; family Bovidae; genus Bos; species Bos indicus x Bos taurus. The sequence continues at coordinate 81,853,332 of NC_040087.1, forward strand.
CATCTGAGAACCAAGGGGGGGGACTCCTGCCTGGGGTTTCCCACCCCTCTCCAAACACCTTCTCCCCTAAACGTGCTCCGAGAGCAGCCGGCACACCGTGGGCACCTGTGTTAGCTGGAGTGAAATCTGTAGCCTGGATGCCCAGACCTGCCTCCTTTCAGCTCTGACCTCCACGCTGAGCGACCTTCACCCTGGACCACCAGGCTCCGGACCTCAGGATCCTGAGACAGACAGACCCATGCTCTTGCCCATCCACTCAGTTCCTTTAAGACATCAGGCCCATCCCCACCCGAAAGCCATGTATCATCTCTGCACATCTCCACGCTCTCCCACATCACGCCTACGTCTCAGGTTTGGCTCACCATGCTCTTTCTTCATTCAAGATGCTACCCAGATCCTGTTTCCCTCACGAAGATTTTTTTTTCCTGTATAACCAAAGACTCGCTGGTGGTTCCCTCTCCGCCCCCGTGAGCCCCTCCTCGTGACTCTCTCTTCACTCACCAAATCCAAGTTCCAGTTTCTGCTGGAGCTGAGGGGTGAAGTCAAGAACAGAGGACACATGAACTGGTTTAGCTACAAGCATCTCCATGTTTCAGACCAGATTCTCAGGAGGTACTGATTATATTGGCTAAGTCGCTTTAGTCGTGTCCGACTCTTTGTGATCCCATGTAGCCCGCCAGGCTCCTCTGTCCATGGGATTCTCTGGGCAAGAATACTGGAGTGGGTTGCCTTTTCCTTCTCCAGGGCATCTTCCTGACCCAGGGATCAAATCCTCATCTCTCACGTCTCCTGCATTGGCAGGCTGGTAATGGTCAATGACAGGGGAGCCATGTCTGGGGAGGAGTTAACCCAGGGGATGCTTTTTGAGAGGGAGGAATCTCAATTGCAATAAGCATATTGGATGCACTTACAAAAAGTAAATCCTGATGAAACCCACTATTCCTAATGCTTGCAAAAGCATCAATTCACTTTTCAGAAGGCATTGTGGCAGAAAGTCAGGCAAGGATTTGCTCCTTCACTCTGAAAACTGGTTTCAAGGGTTCCTAAAAAAAATTATTCCTTCTTTAAATCCATACAACAGGACCCGACACTTGAGCACTTTAGAGGTTGATTTTTTTTTACCTACCCTGCTTATTTAACTTATATGCAGAGTACATCATGAGAAACGCTGGGCTGGAAGAAGCACAAGCCGGAATCAAGCTTGCAGGGAGAAATATCAATCACCTCAGATATGCAGATGACACCACCCTTATGGCAGAAAGTGAAGAAGAACTAAAAAGCCTCTTGATGAAAGTAAAAGAGGAGAGTGAAAAAGTTGGCTTAAAGCTCAACATTCGGAAAACGAAGATCATGGCATCTGGTCCCATCACTTCATGGGAAATGATGGGGAAACAGTGGAAACAGGGTCAGACTTTATTTCTGGGGGCTCCAAAATCACGGCAGATGGTGACTGCAGCCATGAAATTAAAAGACGCTTACTCCTTGGAAGGAGGATTATGACCTACCTAGATAGCATATTCAAAAGCAGAGACATTACTTTGCCAAAAAAGGTCCGTCTAGTCAAGGCTGTGGTTTTTCCTGTGGTCATGTATGGATGTGAGAGTTGGACTGTGAAGAAGGCTGAGTGCTGAAGAATTGATGCTTTTGAACTGTGGTGTTGGAGAAGACTCTTGAGAGTCCCTTGGACTGCAAGGAGATCCAACCAGTCCATTCTGAAGGAGATCAGCCCTGGGATTTCTCTGGAGGGAATGATGCTGAAGCTGAAACTCCAGTACTTTGGCCACCTCATGCGAATAGTTGACTCATTGGAAAAGACTCTGATGCTGGGAGGGATTGGGGGCAAGAGGAGAAGGGGACGACAGAGGACGAGATGGCTGGATGGCATCACCAACTCGATGGACATGAGTCTGAGTGAACTCCAGGAGCTGGTGATGGACAGGGAGGCCTGGCGTGCTGCGATTCATGGGGTAGCAAGGAGTCGGACGTGACTGAGCGACTGAACTGACTGACTGACTATACAGTTATATAGAACAGATATACCAGCGCTCAGCACACTCATTTCTTTAATTGATGAGCGATTATGGTTTCTCAGTGGACAAATGATTTGGGCTGAATTTCCTGCACACGTTACCACTAAGTGCATTAAGCCCAGAAATTCCTTTGCCTCCCAGGGGACTTCACGGTTGTTGTTTTTTAATTGAGATATAGTTGATTTATGATATTATATTACTTCCAGGTGCAACTACCTTGTGATTCAAAACGTGCATGGTTCTCCTCCATTTACAATTATTATGAAATATTGATTACAGTCCTGTGCTGTACAATGTACCCCTGTAGCTTATTTATTTTATACACAGTGGCTTGTGGCTCTTAATTCTCTGCCCCTCCCACCTTCCTCTGCCTGCCCCCCTCAATTAATAACCACTGGTTTGTTCTCCATATCTGTAAACTTTTCTTTTTGGTTACAATCACTAGTTTGGTTTTTAGATTCCACACGTAAGGGATCACAAACTGTACCTGTCTCCGGCTCACTTACTAAGCAGGCAGGATGCCCTTCAGGTCTATCCAAGCACCTTCACTGTCTCTAAGGCAACAGGGAGCAAGCAGAGTCAAGTGAGGGTAACGACCGAGACGCCTGCATCTCCATCAGAGACGCTATGATGACAGAAAGTAGGACCCGGATGTCAGGACTTTACAATCCGGCTTCCTGAGGGCAGGCAGCTCCCAGGTGTGGCTGACAACACAGAGCATCCAAGTGCTAACATCTGGTAGATGCTTAAAGAACCAGCGGCAGCTAAGACACACACAATAAATTTAAGTCAAATCTAGTGCCATGAACTAGCTGCAGATGGCAGGCACGGAAGGGATTCTGAAGAAAGGAGGAGCTGGAGCTGGGATGGGGCTGGGGGAGGTGGGCGGGAGGGTGGTGGTGCTGAGAACCGAGCGGAACCACCCCAGCAGGTTGCGTCTCTGGACACTCAGGGGCGCTGCAGGTGGAGTTCTGGATTCGTTCTCCCCAGAGTCATGGGTATCGGCAGTTTCCTGCAACCCTTCCCTGGTTACAATGCAAAGCCGTGCGCCACCCCCAGAAGCGAGGCTGCTTTTGAGCACTGACTCTTCCGTAAGTGAGCACTGATCACAGCACCCTCCACCACGGTCTCCATTCAGTCCCCGCACACGGACCTGACACAGACCAGATGAGGACACGCGTGCCGCACTCGAGATGTGACAGGAAAAGCCCCCGCCCTGCACACTTCTCAGCTCTGCCTGCACTGCCTTAAAGCGTAAATCAGGTTTGGGGAAATGCAGCTTTCTCTCAATTGAGCTTTTCATAGAAAAAACACAGATAAAGGCAAATCAAGAGAAAGAAAGTCAATCCACGTGCATGCCTCTGCCCAGGCGTCAGAGACCAGGGTCCGTAGCAGACTGATGGATCCACCTTCGTGTCCATCTCAAGCTGTGTCCAGGGAGCCAAGGACCAAAGGGTGAGGGGGAAAACGGACCAGACGTGCAACTTGTGTTTTCAGTGTAATGTTACAGAGCGATCTGGACAGTTGGTGAGAATCGCAGAATGTGTGTGGGAAGAAAACGGCGTGGATGTCCTGATAGTATCATTCCCGAGTGGAAAACAACGTGTCCCCTGGGTTAAAGCCCAGGCAGTGACCATAGAGTTCTGTTTTTGAAGCCAGGTCACTTATATTTGCATTTTATCACCTCAAGATTGCTCAGAAATGTTAACAAGTCAGACCACACAGAACATCTGTGCCCTGAACATTTGGTAATAGTAAGACACTTGTCTTATTGTTGACTTGGGAATTTTTTTTTTTTTAAAGAATTATTAGGGTGGGGACAACTGGCTAATTTTAAATTACTACACTGACTCTGCCTGTTGTTTAGTTGTTAAGTCGTGTCTGACTCTTTCATGACCCCATGGACTGCAGCCTGCCAGGCTCCTCTGTTCATGGGACTTCCCAGACAGGAATACTGGACTGAGCTGCCTTTTCCTTCTCTGGGGATCTTCCTGACCTGGGAATCTTCCCTACTAAGGGACTGAACCCTCATCTCCTGCATTGGTCGGCAGATTCATTACCACCAAGCTGCCAGGGAAGCCTAGTGACCCTACCTAGTGAATATCAAGCGCAGATTTCCTTCTGTGTGATGAGATCATGTCCATTTCTATAGCCAAAGAAGCCCAGGGGAAAATCCACACGTTTGTAACCCATGCCACAGAGCTGAGGTTGTCGTTGTTCAACCACATCCAAAAAGGAAAAAAAAAAAAGTGGTTAGGGGTCTTCGTCAATAATATCTACTGGCTTTTGATGGAAAACAAAGAACAAAAAGACTCACACTGTCTCATGTCCTACATAGGAGAGCAGACACAGTGGGTCAGACCCCCTTCGGGGCCAGGGGCTCAGAGTCAGGGCAAGTTACCCTGCTGCCCTCCTGGGAGGGGGAGGCCCGTCTTCCCACCCATCGGGGGGCTCACGGTCAGGATGGCTGCCCAGAGTGTTGGGGCTGTGGTTCTGGGTCTCTCCCTGGAGGGCTTCCGTGGGAAGGCATAGGAGTGGGGTGAGCCGAGCAGAAACGGGGAACTCCTATGGTTTTTCAGTTTTTCCCAATGAATCACTCCCAAGCAAGACAATAAGATATGGTGACTCTGAGCCAAACCCAGGGACAGTATAATGTGGAACAAATGGAAACTCTGAGTAGGGTTTCTGACGTTTCCCTGCCTGAAATTTATTGTGATGATGATTATTTTGGTCGCGCCACACAAGTTGTGGGGTCCAAGCTCCCCAACCAGGGATGGAACCTGTCCCCGCTGCTGTGGAAGCACAATCTTAACCACTGGACCGCCCGGAAAGTCCCTGATGAAATGCTTTCCTAGTAGGATCTGTTTTTATCTTCTGATTACCTATCAACCTGAATCCAAGTTTTTAAAAGTTATTCACCAAACTAGACTCTTAACACTTCCACGGGGAATACTCTGAATCAATCTAATAACCTAAATTAGACTTTAATGTTTAATAATCTAAATTAGATCTCTAATAATCTCAATTAGATATTTCAACTCCATATTCATCACTGTGGAAACTTTTAAAATAATGCAACCATTATGTGACACAACATTTTTTTTTTAATTTATTTTATGGGAGTAGAGCTGATTAGCATGTGTTGATTTCTGCTGTGCCCTCCTTCCCAGGTGGCTCAGCGGTAAAGAATCCACCCGCAGTGCAGGGAACACAAGTTTGATCCCTGTGTTGGGAAGATTCCCCTGGAGAAGGAAATGGCAACTGACTCCAGTATTCTTGCCTGGAGAACCCCATGACAGGCTACAATCCGTGGGGTTGGGAAGAGTCAGACAGACATCTAATCAACAATTCCTGCTGTGCAGCACAGGACTCAGTGATACATACACAGTACATTCTTTTTCATATTTTTTCCATAAGGTTTGTCATAGGATATTGAATTTAGTTCCCTGGTGACACAAATTTCCTTAATGCTTTAATCCACACTAGGATCCCATGCTTGTTTAAAAACCTGGCATAATGCAGTTAAAGCCGAAACTTTCCACTTAGAGGAGTTTAGGGGTCATGACAGATCTGAGTATCACACGTTACCTTCTCCAGTCTGGACCCTTCTGTCGACTAGCATCGCACGCCCAGGTTTCACAGGTACATCAGATGGGGCAATGGCTGCCTGCCTGCCTTCCGAACGAGGCCCGACGGAACAGTGAGGTCCACAGGAGCCAGGAGCTGAGATGCCCAGGGCTGGCTGGTCACGGGCCCACAGTTATTCTCCCCACCCCCTCACGGACACCCCGTTTTCCTTGCTTCTCTTTTCTCCCTTTCCCACTCCTCCATTCATGCCTCCATCATAACATACGCCCCTCAGGACAAACGTGCAAGGACTTCTCACACTTTTCTCTGAGGTTGCCAAAAATACGTAGGTTGAACCTAGAAGGACAGCCAAATCACTGTGGCCCCTTGATGCTCCAAGAGTCTGAAAATACTTGAAATAAGGAGCCCTTGCTCTCCTGAAGGCAACAGCACGTCCAGGTAGATGACTGGAGAACACAGGGAACTGCCATAGTAATAAGGGCAAATTGATACACTGCTGCCAAATGCAAAAACGTCCCGCTGACCCAGAGCAGGAGAGACGGGAATGAAAGGATGCAGACAAGAATGACCAGCTTCTGGGTCCAAACAAATAACCGGGCCAGGCAAACGCCCTCCAGACAGGCATGACCACCGAGCTTCTTGTTTTAAAGTGTGTCAGCTCCGACTTGGAGTCCTCTCTGGGTACTGTGGTACACACACAATTTCAGCATCTCTCTGAGTATCTAATATTTCCACGTACTTGTGGCAGGTATCGTCCGGCTGAGAACAGGAGCACGTCACTCATATAACAGGACCCATGCAAACCCTGCCGCTGTGCAAACTGGGAGAAAGGAACCAACAGGTGACACTCTTCTGCCTCTGAACAAAACGCCGAGCGAATGCAGTTTCCGTGTCTGAGTGAATAGACCTGACTTTGGCACGCGTGTCTGTCAGTCACTCGGTCGTGTCTGACTCTTCACGACCCCGTGGACTGTAGCCCACCAGGCTCCTCTGTGCATGGGATTCTCCAGGCCAAGAATACCGGAGTAGGTTGCCATGCTCTCCTCCAGGGGACTTTCCAGGAGACTGCAGGGATCCAACCCAGGTCTCCTGCAGTGCGGGTAGATTCTTCACCGCCTGAGCCACCTGGAAGCCCATGTGTATGGCTGATTTTATTTTTCCTTTCGTTTCAGAATTACATCATTAGATGCCCATGTGCACACTGCCATATTCCAAACGGAGAGCCAACAAGGACCTACTGTAGAGCACAGGGAACTCTGCTCAATGTCATGGGCCAGCCTGGGTGGGAGGGCAGTCTGGGGGAGAATGGATACATGTATTTAATATATGTATGGCTCAGTCCCTTCACTGTTCACCTAACACCATCACAACGGTGTTGTTAATTGGGGTATACCCCAACACAAAATAAAAAGATTCGAAAAACATTACGTCATTAGAGTTTATGATTATTTAAGTAAATGGCTAAGTTCAGTTGAAAATACACACACATATGCATACACAGAGCGTGTTGCTCTGCTCATTTCGCTGACCAGACAGAAAACACAGACGCCGATGGTCAAACGCAGGGCCTTTATCTGAGGCTGCTTTGAGCTACTGGATGGTGGACTTGGGGTGACTGTCAGCTTTCTGCGTTTTTTTCAGAATTCTCTGCGATAAACATCAAATGCCTTTGTAATCTGATTAGAACATTATGCGTCAAGGTCCAGTTTGAAAAACAAACTACTACATTCTGGAGCAGTCTTTCAGGATTCCAGTCTAAAATAAGATTTTCAAGGCCTGTAGACTTTTACACTTTTGGGGGATGCATTTCCTGAGAACGCAACTAAATAAAATTATCGTTCTCTGAACTGCAGTCTATTTAACGAAGCAGTTCTTGAATCTACAAAAGCTGTATGTGGTCACATACAAGTAGTTTATTCAAAAAGATGAAAACTATGGGATACAGTTTCTGCTTAATCATTCAACTGCACAGATCTGGGAGTTGGCTAACATTTCAGGCACGCTTGAGTCCCAGCTTTAGGAACAAGTTTTTATTACCCTAACAGTTGGCACACCCCAAATCATACCACAGAATAGGCTCATTCACAAGCCAGAGTACACTTAAGTACACTCTGAGTTTACCATGTTTTGGAAAACATGCATTTTCCCCAGAAAATGCTTTTATTTTTAATTAAATGTCAGAGGCTGCAGGAAGAAGAGCAGTTGGTGTGTAAACCGCTGTCTCTGAAATTCTGAATGAGGACAAGCCCGCTACTGCTCTGCTCGCCATGGCACACCTTCCTAACTCCCTCCTGAAAACGACGGACTCGGTGCTAGAGATGAGCCCAGATCCTTAACCCTGTGACCTCCCCACGCATTTGGGGCTTTGAAGGGGTGGAGCTAAAACAGCATTAACACAGCACCCCGAGATTCATTCCAGAGATGCTCAGTGCACTTGGGAACAAAAAACCCCCCTCCCCCCAAAATGACTTAAGCTCATGAGTGTGTGAATTTGATGGCACATTTCATAAACAGGCAGGACTTTCAGGCTTGCCTTACTTCCGTTTAATGCTAGATTGCTGCTACGGCTTAATACGATCAACTCCAAACGCCCCTAACAGAAGAGCTTGTCTTCAATGAATAAAAGCAGGGCCCAAGAAAGACTTAGGCAATACCGACCGTAAGAAAGACTCAGGGAAAACGTTGTGCTGCTTTTGTGGACAGCACTTCACTGCCCCCTCTTGTACTCTAATATCAGAACAAGTGTCTGCACACTTACTCTGAAACCAGAGAGATAGTGGGGTGTCTCTATAGGGTGTCAGGCCGATACAGAATTAGGTTACCAGACCCCACCTCGGAGGAACAAGTAATTACCTTAAAACTTCAAGTAAACGCACCACTCACTGTCTTCTCAGTGGCTTGAAAGCTCTAAGAAATAAGGTAGTCACTGGAGGCTTTAGTTGGCATTTGCAGCTTTTGATTCCAATGTGCACGGTGCTGGGACAATTGTCTGTTTTCACAGGTGTCCCTTCTTTCACACTTTTCTAGAAACAAATATCATCTGCAACATGAAACTGATTCATTCAAGGAAAAGAAAAGGTGTATAAAAGCTGGCTCTACAATTTGGACCATCACAGCAGTCTTAATCCAAGAGCTGGTGGGGGTGGGGAGGGGGTGGGGGTGGAGAGTACGTCTCAAACTTCACACCAGGACAGGCAGCATCTTCTCAAGGAAAGGAAAGATGAGAAGCACTGAAATTCACACGGGCGGTGAGCACAGGTGCCCGATCCAGTTCTGCAACTCTCCAAGGGGAGGCGGACTCCTCCTCTACGCAGGCACTCGAAAGAACTGTAGACTGCGGTGACTGAAGCAAAGTTTTATTTAAGTCCTGATCTGCAAGGACGCAACTCCGGGCCCCCATTCTTGGCCCAATGACCTCAACCTGCATTTGGCAGTATGTGTGTGCAGGGCGGTGTATCCTTTCATTTCAACTTAATCCATTTCCCTCTGTCATTCTACAATTACCGTACAAGTCAAAATAATATCAAATTTCACAGCCTCCAAGGCTGCACAATGGGGCGAAAACTGACTCCCTTTGATGTTACTCTTGTTTGTTATCTGTGATATAAGGCTCAGAACACTGGTGGCTTAAAGTGAATTTCAGTCTCCAGTGCTCGAAGACATGATGCTCAAGCTTTAAATTTTATTTTCAGAAAATAACACAAGTAGGTATTTAATTTTTTGATCCCTACCACAATTTTCTCCATAACAAAACCCTCCAATTCACAGAAGGCTAGCCTTTAACGAGCCGAGGTTGGACTAGATACATATTTAGTGGTTAAGTTAGAATTTAAGAGTGGGAAGGGCAGAGGTCATGGGTTCCTTTTCTCAGGTTCACAGAGGCTAGTTAATCTCCAGCATGGAATTAAAAACAAAAATCAACCACTGGGCTCAAAACACACACCAAAAATTCAAGGTCTGTCTTTATGGAAGTGACCCAAACATCTCCTTCAAAACTTTCCAAAAAAAAAATCATGCCATGAATTTTGTAGCTAAAGGGTTGGGGGTTGGGGGGTGAGGCAGGGAGGGCTGGAAATGCTGGGATGTGCCTGGGAAAGCGGCTGGTGGAGGGGAGGGTGAATCACCCAGGCCAACCTCTGTCGGGCTGGCCCGACCACGCGGCCCCATTATCGAAACAAGAATTTCGTAACCCTCGCAGGCGGGAGCTGGTGCAAGCAGGCTTCTTCCCAAGTGTAATTTGTTTGCGCCTGTACGGTCTTGCTCCAAAGCATGCTCTTAGCAAGAGTCTATAAAGGAAGGTGGGACTCTCTCTATTCACAGCTGAGGGCCCAGAAAGAAAACCCAGAAAACCAGCTTTCCTGCAGAAAGCCATTCGAAGGGCATTTCCAGCCAGGTCTCTGCTGTTTCAGATCGAAGTACGGACCCCCTGTGCTCGGCTACCTGAGTGGGAACACCACAGGGAGGAAAAGCAGAAGGACACTGTCCAGAAACGGGCTGGCATCTTAAGGAGATGGACCTGGGATCTCCGCGCAGCACCACCATCGAGGGCCCTTGAGCATCCCTTTCGTTTCCATAAACACACCTTTTAATTTCTAACAATTGTGCCCAATGAGAGAGACCATCCAGCCACATTTTATGCTTGAACGAAACCTCTCCCCTTTGGTGGGGAAAACAGACTTGAAAGAAAGGACATGCCATGGGGGTGGGACGCCGGCTCTCCAGGCTGGAGTGTGACCCTAGGACTGTTCAGCACTGGACCCTGGGGCTCCCAGCCCAGTTTGCCCCCCTGTCAAGTGTGGGCTCAGTGAGTGTCTGTGTAATAGTAGAAAGAGCATTTTCCGAAGTAAGGTTTAAGAAAGAGGCGAGATTCCCGGTCTCTCTTGCCATGAGCAGAGAATCCCCTTGCCAGGCAAGCATCAGCTACCAACACAATTTAGAAGGCTGCCCGCCAGCCCTTCACAGCCACCTACGCGGTTGCCTTCTGGAGGCTTCCTCCTTCCTCACTCCAGAGAGGGTCAGGGACAGGTCTGCTGTGGGCAGGTGATGCTGACCATTCTCCTGCACCTCCCCGGGCTGGGCCACAACCCAGGGAGCAGGAGCAGAAGACAGGAAGAGAAAGCAAGCAGTTCCTGAAGTCAGGTCTGCGCCATGATCATCAGAAAGGAGGAAAACCAGACTGGGTGATGGATTCCCTTGCAGATCACCCCCAAGGTGTGTACACTAGGGAGAAAAATGTGGATGGCATGCCGCCGTAACTTTGTGGACCACATATTTCCTGCTCGGTCGCCACCAGCAGCCTGGGATGAGCTGGACCTAAAAACAAACACGATGGGAGTTCACCACCCTGAGTCACCCAGGCTGCTACTGAACTCCAGGAGGGGAACTGGACCATGATGAGATAAGAGGAGGCCCTGACTTGGGCAGGAATGAGGGCTGGAGGTGTGAGAGTCCCTTATCAAGTCCCCAACCCACGCCAGGGCTGCAGGTGAGCAGACCCTGAGCCCTGAGGGGATGCAACGGGGTTGGGGAGGATCTGCTTGGGAGTCAAGAGCATCCCAGGCCCACTGATCCTCCCCGCCTCGCTTCCTGAAACAAACTGCTCCAAACTCGCCGAACATCAAAAGCCAGATGGGCTACACTGAATGAATCCACAGGCAGGAAGCCAGAAGCCCAGTTTGCTGTAGAAATAGGCCTGGACTTGATTTGAGTCTTCTCAGCTCTGACAAGATGGAAGCTGGCTCAGATCCCAAAATCCAAAATAAAATGGCATTTAATTGTGACTAGACTCTAAAAAAGATGTCATCCTATCTCCTTAGCTTGACACGTGTACAGCATTGAACCCCACGGAACTGTCCACGAAAACCTGACCTTGTCTTCTCCCAGCAAAGAGACGATCAAATGCTCCCATTTTTAAAAGGAAAATGTTAATAGTCAGAGGAGTAATACTCAATAAATGCATTATTAATATGATGGACTTTTGTAACTGTCTAGCTTCCATTGGGTAAAACCTTGTTATCAAAGATTTAAAGGATCCATTTAGAATCACATGTCCATCACAGGAAAGACCATAAATCAAGATGGACAGGCGAGGAGTGATACCCCAAACCTCCTTTCAACCCACCTTGTGGGTACTGCTTTGAGCACACGTAGGCTTCACTGGGTTATGTGATTTCTAACCACTCCATGCAACAGCCTGAAAAAGAGAGCTGGAGACTTTAGAGGAAGGATCCTGGAGTCAGAACACTCAGGTTCAAATACAGACTGTAGCACCTATGAGCTGCATGAGTTGAGGCAAGATGAGGAGCTACTCTCCGCCTTGGTTTCCCCATTGCTGTCACGGGGGTCATGACAGTTCCTCCCTCAAGTGGTCATTATGAAGTCTGAATGAGTCAGTATTTGTGGGCAGTTAGAATAGTCACAGCCCCCAGCGTGTGCTGCAGGCAACTGTCGTTCAATGAAACAGACTGTGCCCACCAGGTGAGGAGGCTGCTAAATAAGCAACAGCATGGCACTGAATGCCGAAAGGCTACCCGGCTGTCTTCGAGTATTCATTCAACAACCCAATGGCTTCCCGCGCCCTGCCCATAAAGGGGGCTCGCCCAGGATCCAGCCCTTCCCCAGCCCTGGTGGAGAAGCTGAGTGAATTCAGGGTTATGAATGTTACAACACAGCACCAGGGCAGGAAGCAGAGGAGAGAGCATCCAATTTGGTAACAGAAGGGAGCTAAAAAGGTGCTTCCCGTAGCAGCGAAGCATGCGAGATGAGTGGAACACAGGCGGCTAAACAGGGACTTTAAAAGGTGCAGGCACCAGGTCCTAATCCTTACTAACATTTTATTTACTTGGCATCTGTATGTAGAAGGCAAACTGAACCAGACAGCCAGGCGTACAGTAGATGCTCAGTTAACTTTCAACAGGAGGAGCTGACCTGTATCGGTTCGTTGTGCCACGTCCGGAGCTAGAATCTTAATCCTGAGCACAGTTCTAGCAGGCTTCTTCTTCAGTCCTGTTAGATCACTGTCCCCCACTTTAGAAATGGGACAAGTGAGAAACACAGGGGGTTTTGCTCCCAAAGCTACATAGCGAAAAAATGACTAACCTGGGAGTGGGCTCCTACAGCCAGATTCCAAGGCCCGTCCTCTTAAGCAAACTAAAATAGCCCTGGCCTGGCTCACTTTGCTAAATTGAATCACCTGACCTTTCCATTATCAGCACAGACCTTCTGAAAACCAATAGCTTCTGCTAGTTCTCCTGAGAGTAAGGGGGCTAGAATCGCTGGGTTAGCTGTCCCGCAGGGTCTATTTGTTCACTTGTGGGCATCTGTCTTCAAGCTCCACTGAGACATAGGAAATGAGGCAGATTATTAAAGACATACGGTGTAGACAGTGGCCACCCTTAGCTGAAACGTGTTTCTTTGATTTGCTAACTGTGGTTCTGTTTCGGAGATCTCCAGGGATTTTGCTTAGCGATACTGTTGTCTCTCCTGACTCAGTTTCCCCTCCCGTAGGAGGAACACCAATCCCTTTCTTCCTCTGTGCCCATGGCCACCCCAGCCATGCAGCACTGCATAGGCCTTATTTGCCTTCCCCATGGGATACCCTTACTCCCTTAGGTTTAAGTCTCTTGAGGGTAGAGACTTCTCTTTTCTGTATTCTCAGAGCCCAGCATTAACAGATCTCACTGTTCACAAATGCTCATCCAACAAATCGATGAATTATCTACCATCAGTGATCAACCAGGCAAAAACAGAGGTCAAGAGCTGGGAGACAAGGGCCTCCGATTTCTTCAGCGATCCAGGGCTTTCTTCAGTGATCCTTATCAGCCTTTCAGAGGATGGTGATCTAATCTTGAGCCATTTTCCAAAAAAAAGTTGGAAAGAGGGCAGCCGTTCCTAAGGTGTGGCATCAGCTGAGAGCTTGTTAGAAATGTGAATTTCAAGTCCCACGCAGCCCTCAGGAATCCGGAACTCTGGGGGAGGGCGGCCAGCCTGTTTTAACAAGTTTTCCAGGTGATTCTGATGGTTCTAGAGCCACTGGGCTGGAGGGAGCACCCCAGGATCAGGTGATTTGTTAACAGGGGCAGCCAGAAACAGACCTCTGAGTTGTGACTGCTCTTTCAACTAATACTTATTGGATGTCAATGCTCGCTGGTAGAGATTGATGACATGAAAGAATTCTGCTCCCTGCCTTTTAGGGATAGTCTGGGTGGTGGGGGATTAAGACTTGCATATGAATCATGACAGTGCCATGTATCATGTTATTTCTATGCCCTGGGTATTTAACTAAAGTGCTGTGGGATTATAGGGCCAAGATTTAAAGAAACTGTGTTTGATCTACTCCATCAAGAGAGAGCAGTCATTTCAGGGGAAACGGTGACCTTTAAGGACAGTCCATTTCTCATGAAGATCCATTTTCCCATAGACAAAGTGGGGTGCAGGGCTTAGGAGAGCCTGTTTTTATCGAAAACGTACCCCAAGAACCTACTGTGCAGCACAGGGAATTCTACTTGATGCTCTGTGGTGACCTAAATGGAAAGGAAATCCGAAAAAGAGGGCTTGTATGTATACACACAGTTGATTCACTTTGGTGTACCCAACGTTGTAAAGCCAACTATGAAGGTAGAGTGAAAGTGTCAGTTAGTCATGTCCGACCCTTTGTGACCCCATGGACTGTAGCCCACCAGGCTCCCCTGTCCATGAGATTCTCCAGGCAAGAATACTGGAGTGGGTTGCTATTTCTTTCTCCAGGGGATCTTCCCAACCCAGGGAACAATACTCCAATAAAAATTAATTAAAAAAAATAACACAATATGCAATCATAGAGAAGGTCAATCTTATTTTTAATTATTTCCCCCATACAATTAGACATTTATTTTCTGCTGATTGGAGTTTGCAAGATTAAAATACTTACTGTTTAAAGGTCACGTATTTAACATAAGAGAAGGGCACTACACATTAGATGATATTCCTAACACTAACTATGCATATATTTGTACTGAATATAAAAGAATAGAGATGAAAATACACTGTTTATTGCAAAAAAAAAAAAAGTACCCCAAATACAGTTCTGGTAAGCTAATAGTGGCTCATCGGTAAAGAATTTGCCTGCCAATGCAGGAGACACGGGTTCAATCCCTGTGTTGGGAAGATCCCCTGGAGCAAGATAATGGCAACCCACTCCAGTGTTCTTGCCTGGGAAATCCCATGGACAGAGGAGCCTGGTGGGCTTCAGTTCATGGGGTCAAAAAAGAGTTGGTCACGACTGAGTGACGAAACAACAGCAACAGATCTAAGTGAAAACTGACCTCTTCTAACTTCTGCAGTAGAGGCACTCTGAGCTGCCTTGACTAGAAGCAGCCTGGCCCCACTCACTCATCAGACAGTTCCTACTTGGGACAAAAGTTTCGAGCCAGTGAGCCAGTTTAACAGGTAGAAAAAGCAAGGACTGAGATCCAGAAGTGCTTCCTCAGGTGAGAGCACCACGCTGGCCCTCAGGTTCATCAGCTGGTACGGGAGATGCTGCAGAGATGCTAAAAGGGCCATTTCAAACATTAGCTCTGCAGGTCAGAGCTACTGAGGTGCGCAGGGTTGGGTGGGTGGCACCCATCACCACTCTGGTGGAATGCAGGAGTACTCAGTATGTGAAACGCAAAGAGTTCTGTCTCAGAAGCAAGCGAGACTTAACTAGCATCCGTGAATACCCATGGGCTCCCCAGGTGGTGCCCGTGGTAAGGAACCTACCTACCAATGCAGGAGACACGGGTTCGATTCCTGGGTCAGGAAGATCCCCCAGAGGAGGCCATGGCAACCCACTCTAGGATTCCTGCCTGGAGAATCCCATGGACAGAGGAACCTGGCGGGCTACAGTCCAGGGGGTCGCAAAGAGTCAGACACGAATGAAGCGATTTAGCATGCATGCACATTAATACTTGTAGAAGGATCCAAGGACTGTAATTAAAACTGGGTGCCACCAAATGTAAACTGAGAAGAAAAATCTGGATGGTTTTCGAGTTTCATACAGAAAATACCAAGAAGATGAAGTTTTCAGAGCATGTTTCATTCACAGTCTTCTGAATGCCTGCCCAGTACCAAGCAGTTAGAACATTCACCTACCCGTGCTCTCGAGAATGGAAAGAGCGAACTATTAACACTTCACTACTGCCAATTTTGTCTTCATATTTTGTTGGGGGAATTACGAAGGGCAGAAACAACCTGTTTGCCTTTCATGGCGCTTTCTCCTACTACGGTGTTTTCTTTGAAACCAGCACAGCTGCACTCACCAGCCACAAAACGCCCTGGACTAGAATTACATATTTGATATTTATACATGAAAAGGGGAATAAAGACCCTCTGCCACTTCTCCACGGGAGCCACAGAAATTGGCGCACCTGGCATCCAGCGCGTGTGCAGAACAGTTCATAAGGGATCACCTTCTCTTTCCACGGGGCCACCGGATCCAAACATCCTGATCCCTAACGCTCCTGCAAGGGGTTCTCAGAGGTAGGACGCGAAGCTGTGGGTTGGAGGCTGGCTCGTAAACAAGTGGCAGGACTTGCCTGCATCGTTTCTTTAATCGCTTTAACCCTGCTCCTCGTAGAGAGCTGGGGGCCAGGGCAATTCAGCGGCTTCTTCTGTCACTTGCCTGCCATAAATATGCACCAGCCTGCGACTGAAAGGCTGAAGGAGGCCGCAAGCTTGCTGGACATTTATCATGCTCTGTTCCCGCTAACAAGCAAATACTTTCGCTGAATGGACCATTAGGGCTCATTGTCAGATGCAGAATGCAAGGTGCTGGGATGTGACCAGCTTGTAAATGAGGGGGTGCCCCTTCTCTTGGATGAACCTGGGCAAACGCACTGGGTCTTTTGACATGATTTCTGAATTGCACTGGAGAGGAAGGCAGAGTAGCAGGCCCTGAGGAGGGCAGGTCTCTGGGCCCTCTCTCACGTGTGTGGAAGTGGTGAAAGCTGCACCGCAGCGGCCAGAGAAGCAGGCAACACGTGTCAGAAAGCCGTCGCCCTGCACCGGCGAGTTGGCTCTCTGAGAATTAGGAACAAAACCCACGAGGTGGATCTAAAGCAGAATAATTTCGATTTAGTGAGGATCTTCAGACACGGGACGCGTTCATCTAGAAAGTCATCATGCTGTTTTTCCGAGGATGGCCACCAAATGCCCTCTACCCACTCCAGCAAGTCAATCACCCTGGGGGGTTTGTAGCTTTCAGTATTCTCAGCCTCTTAAAGAGTTCAGACTTTCCTAAAGAAATGCTGAGACTTTTCTAAGACGCCAAATAGGAGGCAGAAAAAGCAAAAATCTCCTTTCTGGCCTGACCTAACTTGCCGATGCCACTCTGCCTGGAACCCAATCACGGCTTCAAAGGCCGACTTTGGTTAATGACTAAAATGCAAAATGTGCACCTCCAAGACAAAAGCCCGGCCTATGGACAGAGCTGTTCAGGGCACAGGGCAGCAAGAGCCTCTTCTGTTTTTAAGTTTCAAGCTGGCAGCAATCACACTTTTACAGCCTCACCGTTTCCCCAGTGGGGGCCTGTCCCATTCAACTCAACTCAGGGTTAGGAGTGAAAGTCTCCACCGGTAGAGGCATTTCGGATTACTACCCATCCGAGTGAAGACGCAATTCCCCCTGTGATTTTGCTTAATTATACATTTTTTTTTCCCCTGGGGGTGGGAAACAAAACTCAGAGAGGGGGTCCCTGGCAGAGGCAGGGGATGGGGGTGATATATAAATGTTTAGCTCAGCTTTTCCCTGGGCTGGGGCTGAAAGATGGCTGAAATCAAAAGGTCTGTGTTTTCTTTTCAGGTCCCTGCGGCCCTTCCTAGCCCCTCTGGGCTCTGTTCATCCCCAGCAGGTCCCCGCCTGGAGCCCAAAGAGATGAAGGCAGGTACCGCCAAGGGCGGCTAATCCTACATTACTGCGGCCCCTGTTAGGCCAGGAGTTAAAAAGGAAAAGCTTGCAGGCCTGAACTCACTGCAGTGAGCCGAGGTTTTAATCAGCCGCAACCTCAACCTCTGGAAAAGGCAGTCAATGGGAACCTACCTTGGCCATATTATCCGCCACCAATGAGCAAGAACTGAGCCATCTTTTCTTCCCGGCTTCAACCATCCCAGGCCACAAGGGGGGCTTTCATACCTTCTAATCCGAGTTTCCAAGTCTGTATGGCTCCCACATAATAGCCAACAGCCTGAAGCAAGGGCCTTCCTTTCTACACTCTTTTCAGAGACGTGTCATTCCCCACATCCAGCTAATCTATATGTTGCCATGGCTTCACCCTTTATCTGCCTTTACATCTTATGAACTGCATGGATTTACCACATTATTTTTATCTGAAAGACAGAAAATGGTGGTTTTATTGCCATACAATCAGATTACCGCTGCTAGCTTCTCTATGCCTTTTTACCATACTTCAATCAAAAGGGATCCGTGTCTTTTTACTCTGCCCTTGATTTACATTACATCTGTAAAGACCCAGTCTGGGTTGTAATCCCCTTATTAACTATGACCAGGGTTGATTTGCCTAAAAATAAAAGCAAATTGTGTCAGACCCTTTCACTTTGTTTTTGATTCGGAACTACAAAATGGATTACTAAAGAAATCTTCAGAGTTCACACGGCTCGTATAGTACTGAATTTAAAATGAGAATTAAACAAGTCAAACAGGAGAGCCACGTCCACGGTCTACATTTTCCATCATGGGAGAAGGGCTGAATTGCCTATGTCTTTGTGTTCTTTGGCTTTAGAGAGACAATGAAGCCACAGGAGTTTTTCCAAGCTGTTCGGAACTCTGTCCCTTCCCTACCCTACCCCTTCCCTCTTGCCTTTTCTTCTCCTCCTCTCTCCCAGCCCCATTCTAATTCCTCCCCTTAAAAAAAAAAAAAGGAGTGGGGGGAGCTCTTTCCTGAAAGATCTAATTCCGGACTAGCAGCTTCTAGTCTGTATATGTTAATGAAAATATTTTAAGCAATTGAACACTCCCCATTTAAGGCTCTACTTTACTGCACCAAGACCGAGCTCCTAAGTAAATCTATGCAGATATATGAAAAGTGACCTGAAAAACAGGTTTTTATGGCAGCAGCCAGAGGCTAGGCAGCCCTCAGTACCGTCTGGATGATTATTTTCCTTAGAAGAGCCCTCCTTTTCGTCTTATTTGCAGCGGGAGAGTTCAAGAATAAAGTTTTCATGGAATGCTCAAGAAATAGCCTGCTTGTTCTTTTTCCTTTCTTTTCTGATGAGGGTCTCAAGTCTGTATTTCCTTCCCCCTGCCACTCCCATCCCTGTGACGCGTCACTGCAGTCACGCTGGGATCTCGAATCACTTCCCATTAGGTGCTCTCGCTGGAGACGTAGGCGGCTGGTGGGGGCGGGGGGGGGTCACTCTCAGCCACCCCCGGTACTACCTGAATTATTTCAGTGCGGGGCCAGGTAGCAAAGTCCCTCTGCAGGTAATCATCATGCTGACCCACCAACCAGAGGATTCCTCTCGGTGTATTTCCAGATAAAAGGTTTTACGATAAGGATTCTGAATATACCGCTGACTCTTCAGCTGACTCCGTCTGGAGGAATCAAGCCCATCAGCAAGCAGTTCTCAGCTGGTACGGGGCTTGATGGCTCATTTACCTGTCCCCCTGCTTCAGCCCGGCACGTTTCGGGACGTGGGAGTCATTTGCATGTCTTTGCCTCCTAGGACAAGTGTCAAGAGCTACCCTTTTTGAAAGATTTTGAACGAAGTGCTTAAGGAATCATCTTAACCTCCAGCTCCCATTTCTGAAGCTCGAGGCTGTAATTGCTGAGGTTAAAAAGTGCAGTTGCTGGACACACGATTCCCAAATCAATTCTCTCCTGGTCTGAAAAGAAGGCTCCCAAGCCTGCGGTGAGATCCCGAGGCCGCCCCGGCTTTGTGCTCGCCCTGGCTCGGTCGTCCTGTGCAACAGCGACAGTCCATTACCTACAGTTTATCATCCTGACAAAATGTGAGGGCTGTGGATGTGAAAGCACGAACAATTCCACCCCTGGTGCTTTGTGCTTTTTTTCCCCCCTCTCTATATTAAAACCGACAAGATTAACCCAAATGCAAACTGGGGAGCATAGTTCAAGGGGCTATTGAATCCTTGCTGAATGTGCATTTGTTTACCTACAAAAATAAGAATTTCAGACACAATGGAAGGCCGGCCGGCTTATATATGGTATTGAATGGACTGTTTAAACAGCACTATCCATTGTAGTTTATTTTATCAATCTCTGACAGGTCTGTATTTATTCAGAGCCTGACTGTGGCAGAGCCTAAGTATTATAGGTTATCTGGACATTATCCAGCCATTCTTTTGTATCAAGTCAATCAATATCAGGAATTCACCATTATGTAGGGGAAAAATGACCGGAGAAAAGCAAAACGCTTGGTTAACTAGTATATGGGGCATATACTAGGGAACAGCACTCCTAGACAGAAGAAATGAGCGCTCCAAATTCAACAAAGCTAGTGTGATTCATTCCAGAATTCCACACCAATACAGACTTGCTCACTCTAAAGTGAAGTGAATAATAAATATATATACGTGTGTGTATTTTAAAGCGTAAACCTTTTTTATTTTTGGCAAAAACATCATGCTTGGAAAAAATTATTCTACTGAAACGTTAATTAGCAATGAAAGCCAGGCTCTGCTTTTCTCTCCAGAGTTAAAAAAAAAAATAGCTGCACAACCGAAATGGCCACAGTTGACACAACTCTTCCTTGAACCTGTGGATGCAGGGGCTAACTTTTTAGTCAGTAAAACTTCTTCAAAACTGTCCGGGGGAGGGGGGGGGGGTGGGTGCGGCGGGAGAAGCGGACAGTGTGATTGAAGTAGTTATGGAGACGGTGAATTTACAAAGGATTTTCTGGACTGTGTCTCCAAACAGCTGCTGTGTGCTCCCTCTGTCCACCACCTGCTAAAAAAGCTGACCTCCGAGTGAAACAAACCTAATTACTGATGGCCGCTTCATTACAAGTGAATTGTTCTACACTTGGACAAACCGATGGGCGACTTCAATGCAGTTGATTACTCTCCTGCCACGTTTCCTGACTCCCCCCCTGGAAATAAATATGCACCCTCCCCTAACAAACAGAGCAACTCCTTGGCACCCCCTTTTTTTTTTTAATTCATTCTCAAACTTAGAAAAGGTTCTTTTATAGCATTCCCCCAGGAAGAAATCTTTCTGATCTCTCAAGCTAGCATTCAGCTGCATAACTGAGTTAAGTAGACTTTCGCCAGGGAACAAACGATCCTCTCCTCTAGGCCAGCCATTATCATGAGGATTATAGAAGAAATTCTCCTCTTGGGGGCCAGAGACAGCTCACCAACAGCAACACTGTCGGTGCAGGGAGGCAGGCTTCTCCACAACCAGGCCTCCAGGAGGGCTCTAAATCCGAGCCCAGCTCAGAAGAGCAGCCTGATCCTCATATCAGGCTAGTGAGTATCAGTCACCAGTTCCCCCAGCATCTTAGAGGAAGAAGATATTCAGGAGGAAACCGTAGGCTGAAATAATTACTGCACTACCTTTATTGTTTCCAAGTAGCTATTTGCAAATCCCACAAACCAGTAGTTAATAATGCAAAAAGGTGACTTCTACTGAGCTGAAACCTGAAGGGGTTAATGGGAATTTCTTTAAACACAGGGATGTAAAAATTAAATCTTATTGGGAGGAGGAGGAGAGTGGAAACCCAAACCCCAAAACCAGTCCCCCAAAGCCAGTCGGTGAGTGAAAGTGCAAGGCAGGCCCAGGGAGGAGGCGAGGGCCAGCTCGGCGACAGCGCAGGGAAGAGTGACCCCTGTAGGCAGGAAGCGAGCGCCGGCCGCCCTGGGCCGGCTCCACGGGGCCCGCTGCCCTGGCCCGGCTCCCGTCTCCCCGGGTCCCGGGTGCCCGGGCCCAGGCTCCCAGACCCGCGTTCTCCCGCACCACCCGGCGCCTCACGCTGCGGGAGCGGAGGCCCGCTCTCACTGCCAGCACTTTCTCAGCAAATACAGTATCTTACACCAAGGTGAGGAAAGAGAAACACAAGTCCATAAAGATCAGGCTACAGGGAAAGAAACCGCACTGAGTAACTTTTATTATACACGGGAGCAGTCTTGGGATAAAGCCATCCAGCCTCGTGCAAGAATCTCGGTTTCATCCGCTTTATAGCCGTGAGGTTTTTTCGCTCTTTACGAGGGAATTCTTGGTTAGCATGTTGGTGAATCTGAAATTCACCACTTTTAAAAGCGTGGATATAATTCTCTGATTGAGACGTGATCTTCCAATCAACCCCATCCCCACCCCCATCGCTTTATTCCTAAATCCACGGCCAACTCAGCTCAACTTCGTATTAGGTCATTGATTTCGCTTCTGATCTCAAATGCTGACTCTGGGAACGACCAGTGTCTTCAGACTTTCCCCCCAAGTTTCCCAAGGTCAAAAAATCCTATGGTTCTGTAAAATAATTTTGGCTAGGATTTGAAACGTCTCCCGAGAGTGAGGTAATAATGCAATACTGAGTGCACAGCTGACTAATTACCAGTCACGGCCATATACGTATATATATTATATATGTATATTTCGAGATGGATCGCCTTTTCTAAATGCTAAACGTAATCGGGCTGCTCACACTGAAACTTAATCTCCGCCAGGCCTGGCTTCTTCGGGCTGCACCTTTCAATAAAGCAAATCGGACCCAAGGCTCCCATTCCCGGCCAGGCTCCCCAAGCGCGAAGGCTTCAGGAGCTGTGTGGCGACTGGGCAGGGCCTTAATGAAGCTTTTGCGCAAAGCATCCTTAAAATCAAGTTAGCTTTCGGGACCACAGAGTCCGGCCCGTGGGTTTAGAAACGAAGGGAGAGGCCGACCTGCAGACGGTTCCCCGGGAGCAGCCAAAGGCCGGTTTCCCGGGCAGGGAGGGAAGGGCTCGCCGCCCGAGTTCTGGGCGAGCGAGCTCCCCGCGCACCCTCGGGCAGGCGGCGCGGCGCCCAGGCGCTCGAGCTCCGGGCGGCCCAGGGACCCCCGGCTCCCTTCTCCCGGGAGCGCTCCGCTGCCCCCCGGCCTGCTTGCCCCGCCCGCCCAGCCGGCCCGGCCCGCGCCCCGCCGCTCCTCTGGAGCCCCGCATCCTCGCGTCTCCGGAGCCCACCAGCTTCGGCGCGCCAGCCGGCCCTGTTTGTGGCCCCGTTCTCCGCCCTGGAGAAGTCAGGGTCAGGGATCGCCATCGGACACCTCTCCGGACGTGACACCCAAGTCAACAAGGGGCTTTTTTTGCGCCCGGGAGCCTGTTCACAGGGCGAAGAGGACGAGGAGGGCGCCCCTCAGGGCCGGCGCTCCGGCTGCAAGGCCGAGCGGAATCACCACAAAGCGAAAGGCGGCGGGGGTGGGGGACGAGGGGGCGCGAGGGATCGAGCATCCAGAAACAGACTCCGAGGCTCGGCGGCCCGACCCATCCTCCCTTCGGGGCTGCGCGGAGCGGCGGACCCCGGGGCGGCGAACGAGGGGCATCGTGGACGCTACTTACTTGGAGTTCGAGGAATTCCAATAGATGGGTTCTAAAACTATCGATCTGGAAATCGCAGTTCTGCATAAAACCATCAAAACTCCCCAGCAGTACTTCCACAAGGAGTTCCTCCTCGCGGCCATGGCCAAGCCGCTCCCAGCTCCGCGCGCTCCTGGCGCCGGAGGAACGAAGTGCGGGCCGGGAACCCCAGTCCTCCGGGCAGACACGGGGGAGACCGCAGGCAGCTCCGGGGCGCGCCGATCAGCAGCTCCAGCGGTCGCCGAGGCACGGGGGCGCTCTCCGCGGGGGCCCTCAGAGCGCGGGGCGGGAGCGCACGCGCAGGGCGCGGCGGCGCGGCGGGCTCGGGGCTCCGGGGCGCCGCGCCGGACGCAGCTCGGACAGCCGGCTCCCGTGCGGCTCCAGGGTGCCGGGCGCCGGGAAGCGGGGAGGGCGCGCGGCCGGGACACAAAGGCGGAGAGACGACGCGGCGGCGGGCGCGGCGCCCCGAGCGGGGCCGCCTCGCACTATAGATCCAGGGGGCCAGGCAGCGGCCCGAGCGCGCGGGCGCCGCTTCGGCGCCGTTCCATGTCCCGGAGCGCGCGCGGGGCGCGAGCGGCGAGGGGCGCCTCCGGGCGCACGGGGAGCCTCCACAGTCCTCGCGGATCCCAGCCCGAGGGGCAGGCAGGAGCGGGGGGCTCGGTCCTCACCGCGAGCGCCAAAACGCGCGCGCGGGGCTGCGGGGCGAGGGGAGCCCTTTGTGCGCGGGGAGGGCGCCGGGACCAGCTCCGCGCGCGGCTCCTCGCTTCGGCCGGCGCCGCCGTCCCCGCCGAGCAGAGTCCGCTCGGCCGGCGCGCTGTCAGAGCGCTATAAACGCGGAGCCCCGCCCCGTGGCGCACCGCCCATTGGCCCGCCGCGCGGCTCTCGCCAGCCAGTTGGGCGGCCGGCTTGCCCGTCAGCCTCCACCCCGCCCCCCACCCGACAGTGGGCGGTGCCAGCTGACAGGTGAGCCCCGCCCCCGCCCCCGGGCGGGCGGTACGAGCTCAGCAGCGCCGGGGAGCCGGGGCCAAGGGGGACTGGCCCGCGCGCGAGCCCCTGGCGTCCCCGGAGCGACGGCGTGGAGACGCTAGGCCCCAGGGGGCGAGCAGGAGCGCGGGCAGCGTGGGCCACCTGTCCCCGCGCCCGGCAGCGCCCAGCAGCCGCGATCTCAAAGCCCAGCAAGCACCCTGAAGTTCGGCAGAGACACCACGGCGAGGGCGCCCCTTTTCCCTGCGGAGGGGAAGGCGGTGGGTTTCCCGAGGGTCTTCCTCCTTAAGAGGCGGAGAACTTCCCCCCCCAAAATCTGCGTAGAGGGGCTCGCGGCCCCTCGCGCAGCCCCTAGCCATCCCCTCTCCAGGGCTTGGCAGTGACGCTTCGCACACCTGATTTCTGCGCCAAACGCTGGCCGAGGCGCCCGATCCCAGTGCACGGGGGCCGGGAGAGGCAGAGCGCGTCTGCCGGGGATCCGGCGGGGTGGCCGAGCCCCGAGGCCCTGGCCCCACGAAGGCAGCGCTTCTCCCCGCGCGCGCCGCCGGACAGTCTCCTTGATCGGGACACGCTCACACCTCCCCAAGGTGACCGCGAATCTCGGGGGTGACGGGGACAGAGAAGCGGAGGGGAGGCGGGCATTCTTTTCTCCGAGTCCCTTTGGAGCGCGGGCCCCCGGAGCGCCGCGCCGCGCCGCCGCTTCCGCGAACCCACAGCGCCCACTAGCGGCCGGTCTGCGCGCTCCGCGGCCACAGCGGAACCCTCCGGCGGCCGTTACTCCGCGCGCGCGTCCCGCCGCGCAGAGGGGCCGCGGGCGAGATCGGCGGAGTGAGGAACCGCGGCGGGGACGAGGCGCTGTGCACGATTGCAACGATTCGGTTTGAAAAATTTATGTTGTATACCTACCTACAGCATGCTTTAAAAAATTCCTTTCTACACCAGGTTTCCCTTAATGTTTTAAACGCAAAGAACCGGTCACTACTATTGCTACGAATTCTTAATTTTTAAGACGGATTATCCACTAAATTTAAAACAATTATTTATATGGTAAAAAAAAAAATCTCGTTTAGATAGTTTGAGTTTCCCTTTCCGTCTTCTTTGTAATAACTTTGGAAGGGTTTTATAGTGCATTCAGTATTCGGTTTTTGGACATTAAGAATGTACATTTCAACTGGGAATGTTAAAACTTCTGTGAAGGCTACTTTTTGAGGCTGAAAATACCAAGGCAGGCGAGGTACCCAATACATTCATATTATTCCAAACAACTCTTTACAAGAAGAAAACAACTATATTCTCTGCATTTGCTAGTTTTCAATGAAAGACTCCAACTTGCTAAAGTATTTTAAAGTCTCAAAGACAGCAAACCGATTGGAAGTCACCTGACTCCCAGAGGACTGAAAAACTGGGAGCGAACAGGAAGTATATTTCATGTTTTTTTTAATAAGCTTACATTTAAGGGATTCATTTGAAACTTAATATAAAGCTAGCTTATAACCCTTTAAAAGTACTAAAACCGAGTGTCTCAGTAGCTGTTTCACATTTAGCAGACTTACGTTGTAAAATTTAAGTTGTGACCTCTTAGTGCCTACATCCTCTCTCCAAGTAAACCAGAGGAAATAAAGGAAATTTGCATTGTCTGAAAATAACCCTGGCTTCCATTTTTAGTCAATCAGATATTCTCACATCCAGAGCATTTTACCTTGGGGAAAATGTAAATATACATGTTTAAATGGCTTCCTTTTAAACAAAAAAGAATAAAGTGTGTTCTTGACCAAAAAATAAAATTACACCAAACGATTCCTATTATGTACCTTTAGTGTGAATCTCACTTTCAGTAAAAGTAACTGTAGGAAACTATGTGAAAACCACCAGCAGTAGCACCACCACCGCTCTTTAATGACAATAACTAAAAGCGTCACCCCAAGTCACTTGTATCTATTGTGCGTGTATCTCCAAGGAGAAACCAGCAGTCCCGTCTGCCCGTGTGGGTCAGTTTAACAGCTCTTTGTATTTGGACTTCATTGTACTTGGACTTTGCATTTTACAACTGGGAGAAACGTGGTTATTTTTGAAAACCTGTAATTCTACCGGCACGTATTTAACCCTACATCTAAAAATGAGATTTTATTTCAGCAAAAATTACTTCAACTACCTCCAGTGTTAAGAAATTTTTAAAACCCTAATCAAACTTTGAGGGATTTCAGACATAACCAAATATAAAAGTTGATGGATATAAATTTGAATAAACATAGAATGAAGTGGTCAATATAAAAGTTCGATAGTGGTAGTTTTAAAAATAAGAGGGCAATGAATTTTGTCCAAGTAAACGTGCCTTACTAGTCATGTTCCTACCCCTTTGGGGTTCATACTCAAGCTTTAGTCTTTGGAACTTACTTTTCTTACATACTCCTTGTACAGTATTCCAAGACTTACTTTGAAAGACACCTTTAACTTTCAAAAAACTAAAGAAATGTCTAAGTTTAACATTACAGAAAAATTGCTGACGTTTGATTCTTGTGGATTCAATGTTGCCAAAGCCGTGAATTTTCTAACATGGCTGGAAGCCTCTACTGCACTACATACAGTTCATGTCCTACAAGGTACTTAAGTTGTAAGAGCTCTTCCCCCGAGTGACACTTTGCTTGGTCTTCCAGGTTAAGACCTTTCAAAACAGAACTCTTTCTTAGATCACCTTTGCCACACATTCCTGCCCCATCAGCTTATAAAATTCGTATTATTACACATTGCAGCATGCTAAGTTAGTGTCTATTACTTTGGTAGGAAAAAAGTATTAGTCATTACATAGGGTTCTTGGTCAAGAGAGTAATTTTTCCCCTTTGGGAAGTTTCATGACCTTATAGACCCTAATATATTCTTAAAGGAACCAAATACCATTCCTTTCTACTACAGATGGCTTCCAAGGTGACTTTCCAGTGGTAAAGAACCCACCTGCCAAAGCAGGATATACAAGAGAAATGAGCGTGATTGCTGGGTCAGGAAGATCCCCTGGAGAAGTAAATGGCAGCCCACGGCAGTACTCTTGCCTGGGAAATCCCATGGACAGAGGAGCCTGGCAGGCTGCAGTCCATGGGGTCACCAAGAGTTGGACACAACTGGGCAAACACATAGTAATCTAATAAATCTCCAGCTCAAATGATCACTGCTCTTATATTAATGCAGAAGCACTGTATGTAGAAAGAATGTAGGTATGGCTCCAACTAGCTGGGGAACCTGGCACAAGACTTCACGTTAGATCCAACCAGTCAACCCTGGAGGAAATCAATCCTCAATATTCACTGGAAGGACTGATGCTGAAGCTTCAATACTTTGGCCACCTGATCCAAAGAGCTGGTAGACTCTGATGCTGAGACACTAAAGGCAAAAGAAGGGGGCAATAGAGGATGAGATGGTTAGATGGCATCACCGACTCAATGAACATGAATTTGAGCAAACTCCGGGAGACAGTGAAGGACGTTAAGTGCCTCGTAGGTTATGGTTCGTGGGGTTGGAAAGAGTTGGACACGCCTTAGTGACTGAACATGCTGAGATTCCCACTTTGTGCACTGTTAAGATACAGACATCCGTGTAATAAATTCTGCTCTCAACATGTAAGGGGTATTACTAACCAGCAGTCTCCATCAAACCATTTTTGCTCCTTTATCCCATTTTGCAGTAAGAAATTTCATAGTACCTAGAACCAACTGGAATTATATATTCCTTTAATTCATGTTGTCATTAATTTAATCCATTGTGAAAGCCTGGAAAATGAGGAAGGCAACAATCATTACCCAAATGTATACAAAGAACCCATTTTATTCTAACCCTAATAAACCAGGCTTAGCGATGAGCAGTTACAGCAATCTTACAAGGTTACTGACGCTACTGAACACACACACACATAAACCTTCGCTTGAGTGGTAGTGAAAACTACCTGAACACTGATTTTACTTTTACTCTGAAACTGCTCCTTTACACTCAGAGCCATCTGGGTGTACTGGCTTCAGACGTGGCAAGATTAAAAAAAAAGTGAACCTGTCCCAGCATCCCCTGGTCAACCACCAGAGGCTCAGGAAAGGGACAATCTTGTGAAACAACGTCCCATCAAGTCCAATCACACACACACCAACCTTTAAGTCCTGCTGGGTTGTCTGTATCCCTTTCTTTCCATTGCTTCCTAGCGGCAAGTCATTCATTCTAGTAATTATAGATACACAGTAAATGGATCAGGCAATGTGACTTGACCATCTGAAGACCAATTATGGCTATCTGCTACAAAACATACAGTGCGAAACATTCAGTATAAAACAAATTACTGCTCCACTGGCAACTCTGTGACACTGGACCACAGACTGTTTAAAAAAGAGAAAACAGCACTTAAAACACAAGGGTCAACAAGAAAATGTATCAATGACAAAGGTGATGGTGAAGAATGAACACCTCCACAAGTGGCAATTCAACCAATCCGAGCGGGCCTACTGCTTGGCCTTCACACGCCTCCCAGAGCCTGTACCTTCACTGCTTCTGGTCCTTTCGCTAGTCAGTCATACTTTGGTACCTGAGGGTTCGCAAGCCTCCTGGATGGAGTCTCAAAAATTGATACCCTGTTTTAGAATTTCTCATGGCCAACAGACAAAACAGACGGATGGCTCTGGGTGTAAAGGAGCAGAAAACTGAGGCAATCGATGACAGAAGCTCTGGTTTTATTAACATCTTTGGAGAAACTTTAGTTGAGAACTCTGATATAAAACAAAGCCTTGGAAACCATACATACACCTCAACTGGCCAGGATTCTATGCTTATTTTACCTCAGAAAATTTAAATAGTACGAATTTTCTTTTGCAAATTTTTTTTTTTGGTACACTAAATTATTTGCAAATTCTTAAAGTACTGGTGGTTACACAGAAAAGCTGTGGACAATACTAGTAAAACTGACTCAGAAATTAACTGAGGACAGGGAGAGCCTAATTTGCTGTCTTCACAAGAGAAACTCAAGTAGTGTATATTTAACTACAAACCCCTTCCCCTCTCAAGCATTAAAGAGTCCTCACACATAGCTAATTTAAAGGTTTAGTTTATACAACTGATTTCATTCTGCAAACTCCACAATATAAATGGCAATAACTACATATTTTAAATACTGTAATAAAAATAAACAAAGTCATTAGTTCTGTAATGCAGTAAGAACTTATAACTTTAAAAAACAAATTGTGAAGAAAAGCATACTTAATAAATTAAGGAACATCTGAACTGCTAATAGTTTGGGAAAGAATTTGAACTTTTATAATATGTATACAAAAGCAGTAGAAATGAAGAAAACAAATGACTACATACTGCTGTTGCACAGAGAAGATTGGGTGTACTTTATTAACAATTCCATCCTCTTTCCTGCAGCCTGGAGCAGGAACAATTTCATTATTGGACAGGAGTCTCCAACAGCAAACGGGTACTGCAATACGTTACTGAGCAACTCACTGTGATTTCACACCGTATGAGGCAGGAGAAAGCTTTTAAAAGTTAAAAAAGGCACGCATAGCTGATTTCATATATTCTAGAGTCCAGGCTACTCTCTTAGATACAATGTTTAGAACACTTGTATAGCAAAACAATTTTTAAATAAACATTTCCAAAAACTTGAATACACAACTTAGGAACAATGGATCTGCACCCCCCCCCCGCCAAAAAAAAGTTACATTAAAAAAAAAGTGTTAAGAATCATAAAATAATTAGAGCTAACCTAGAGATTAAAAAAAGGATTCATAAGCAACCTAAATTCTTTAGGTAAATAAAGTGAATGTTTTATTAGAATAGAAGGTACCATGTTTACTAAAAGTCAGTTCTCACTACAGTTCATGCCTATTTAAAATTCTATCTTTAAAGATACTTAAACCTAGTTTATTGTTCCTTACCACAATTAGACTCATGAAGAGCTCAAACTAAAGCATGCACACACAAAATAATCTAGCATTTAGTCATCTCATTAACTTATGTTTTCACTTTTTAAAAGACTGGTCAAACTGTCTCAAAAATATTGGAAGGTTTCTCTACTTTGATGACATATCTATGCATCTCAGGCAGCTTTTTTATATCCATCTCCTTTTCTTGAATAAATGTTTTAATGCCAGTTGACTTAAACCTATGTAAAGATAAACGAGGCAGATTCTAGTGTATAAAAGTCATTTATAAGATACCACATGCAAAAACAAAAGAAAAACTTTTAAGTTGAAATGTGTTTTCCCCAAAAGAAACGTGCAGGTACCCTCCCCTGAGGGTGATCTGACCACCTTAGCCTTTTGTAAAAGAACAGAGCTAAGTTCTTTCTGATGGCCCACTGTGAAAATAATTTAAGATACTGTAAATTTTTAGAAGCATTTTTCTAGTCTTTATTAAGTATAATTTGTGGTGATAATACTTATTATCCTAAAATAGAGGTGTAGAATCGAGAATTTACATCTTTTTCTGGGTGCTTAATCTTTCTTAAAGGTAATATTGCTGCCATAATTTGTGTCAGCATAAATTACGTATTTGTAAAAATAGCCATTAAATACTAATTCTCAAGTATATTTAAAGTACATATAAATCCTATGTTCAAAGTATAAGCTAGAAGAAATATATAGCATAGTCCTAGGATTTCTAGATTGTTGACATCAAAAAGTAAACCACCCTCTTTAAGACTTATCAGAACTTTAAAAAAAATTGCTTCAACATATGAATTTAAGACTTTACTTTATTCAGCAAAATCATTTATTTACACAGTGGGGAATGCTGGTTTGATTCTGTCAATGAAATAAAAACAAGGTGAACAGAGACAATACTGAATTGTGTATGTATTTTGTACCAGAGGTGACCAACTGTTTCCTTACCTGTGTCAGGAACACCAAGAGCAACGGTATCACGAGACACTGGTTAACAATACACCACAAAGGTCCAGTGACGCCCTGGGCTTCCAATGCAATCACCAACTTTTTCTTTTTTTATAAATATATAAAAAAACAAAAAGTCAGCAAAACCAGCATTATGATGTAGTAAACAGAGTGTAACTCTAAAGTCAGTGGGTCAGTAAAAACCTTATCAGACCATCCGTAGTTTACAAAGTGATCTGTTCTTCCTCAGACCACTAACAGAGTCCAACAGGTGAAAAATAGATCGCTTTTTAGAAGGTAACAATGATCTGATAAGGATCTGACTTATGGACCTTAAGAGGGGGTTGGGAGGTGGGCGGGCAGGGGGAGGGGAGGGAAGTGTAGAGCATAGCCCCTATTAAAACAAGCTAACTTTCCAGATTTTCCAAATTAAAAAAACAAAAAACAAACAAAAAAAAAAACCACTTCAACATGAAGCTACCATACAAAGTTTTTCCATATTTCTTCGTAAAAAGTTCAGAGTTCGCAGTCTAATCCTGGGTTTTTAACGAGAAGGACAGTTTCGGCCTGGACTTCCCCTTGCCCAGGATAATTTTTTGTTCTTCTTTTTGTTGACGCTGTCGCTCTTGTTCTAGTTTCATCCTTTCCTCATGAATCTTTCTTTGTTCTTCAACAATTCTCAACTGTTCTTCAGCCTGTAAGTTAAAAGTAAAAAATTAGAATCTTTTATTTGTAATATTCTAACAAATTAATCAAAAGTGGTATACAAAAGTTTATGTTTAAAAAAATCTTGCCTAAGATGACATAGAAGGTATCAGGGAAAAACACTGAGGAAGTCGAAAAGAACTCCTTATAAGTTATTCCAACATTTTCCGATATTGTTTTTTGTGAAAAATATATGAACATATTGTTAGGAAAGCACGTGAACATTGTGAAGATCAAAAGAAGTTTCTATAATCATGCCTTGAGCTCAGTATACATTTTGTCCTATTACCTATTTTTATCTATCATTTTAGTAACCAGACTAACAAACTGTCAATTACGAATCGAGGCATGAATTCTAAAGAGTATTCTATCTACCAATTTAACTAAATTTGTAATCAGAAAGGCATACAAAAATCCTCAATGGTGCTACATTATACTGTCATATTGACAACCAAAAAATAATAAACTTTTTTCTGGAGAGAAAAATAAACCTTTCTGACTTGGCTGACTATAAAACGCTAATTTCAATCAGTTCAGTTCAGCCGCTCAGTCATGTCTGACTCTTTGCAACCCCATGGACTGCAGCATCCAAGGCTTCCCTGTCCTTCAACTTCCGGAGCTTGCTCAAACTCATGTCCATCAAGTCAGTGATGCCATCCAACCATCTCATCCTCTGTTGTCCCCTTCTCCTGCCTTCAATCTTTCCCAGCATCAGGGTCTTTTTCAATGAGTCAGTTCTTCGAATCAGGTAGCCCAAGTATTGGGAGTTTCAGCTTCAGTATCAGTCCTTCCAATGACTATTCAGGACTGATTTCCTTTAGGATGAACTGGTATGATCTCCTTGCAGTCCAATTTCAAGAAAATTTACCAGAAGGTTTATCTTTAACCTGAAGGTGTACCTCCTGGGTTGGGAAGATCCCCTAGAGAAGAGATAGGCTACCCACTCCAGTATTCTTGGGCTTCCCTGGCTAATTTCAATAGACACCAATAAAATTAATTCCTGCAATAACTTCAACTCCTTCAGTCTCAAGCAACCAACTTTCTGTGTTCTCTACAGATTTCCTCTCTGCACCAAGAAAATTCAGGCCATTCTCACCAGCTCTTTCCTCTTCAAGTCGCTCTTCTCTCCAAAGATACCATGTCCACTTCCTTAAACTCTCAACTAGGTGCAATTCCACTCCACTCTCCCCCAGGGGACATCAGGCAGTGTGTGGTGGTGACTTGAGCCATCCCAACTGAGGGTGGCTGCTGGCATCTCGTGGGGAGAGAACAGACTGCCAAACACCCAAAGCACAGGACAGCCCCCACAACAAACAACTCACTCCAAAGTTTAACAGTGCCAAGGTTTAGACCACCTGCTCTAACCCTTGACTTCTGAATCTCAGTTATTACTGAGTTGTCCTCTTCTCCCTATTTGACCTTGACCGTAAAATATTCACTGCATCATCTGAATGGCTTTTTATTTCCAAAGTCAAAAATTCATTGCTTTCATCTCCATTATTCTCCTGTAATTGCTTTCTAGATGGTCGGGGCATGGCACACGCAGCTGAATCAAGGTGTAGTAAAGACTCTCAGGGTGCATGCCTGTGCTTCAGAAACTTTCACCAATACAGACATCCCTAAAGTTCTAACTCAGCCTTAAGGAAAGCATATTAGAAAGAACCCTGGGGATTGAAGGATTTTATATCACAACCTCAACAACCCACTTGAGAAATTTATGAAAAGCACTTTGGCACTAATCTACCCCAAACTACATTTTCACAGCACTTTTATATCCAGCAATTTCATTTTCTACTAGTTTTATTCTATAAATATACTTGCATACATGCAAAATTGAACAAATTTATTGCAACATGGTTTGTAAAAGACTGGAAAAACCCTATAAAAGAAAATACTGCGTAACTGTTAAACCCAGAATTACGTGATACTACCTATCAAAAAAATCAAACAAGCTTTAAACAGCAACTTCCTTCACAGACAGAAAAAACTATTTCGACTGTACTCAAATTAACTTCAGATTTGAGTGAAGAAAAAACAAAGGTTCATTTTCATTAAGTCTACAAATACAGGAGATGACAGTGTCTGTGTAGTGGGGGAGCATTATGAAACTGGGATGACTCTAACAAGTGCTATGCCCAGTGCTAGCGAGGCCCGGGGCCCGCTGCCGGCACCTGACGATGAACGAGTCTCGGAACCTGAAGCGCCTTTCCCGCCTCTATGCACACACACTCGTAGTTTGTTTATTATGGCTTTAAACTAAGCATATTTTTGGGCAAAAAAAAGAGATGGATTTTCAGCAAACTTATGGTAATCATTTCATAAGTCAAATGTTTAGGCTATACACTAATCTATACAGTGCTGTATGTCAATTATATCTCAACAAAACTGTAAGAAAAAAATAAAAAGTAACAAAACAGACATTTTCAAATAAAATGGTACAGAAATAAGTGTCTTTGTGTAAAGAACATGTATTCCAAAATGTGGCCTGAAGTAAGTTTTTTAACAATTTTAATATATTAGGGAAGGCTCCCTATTTGTAAAACACTCAAAGATTTTGTAAAACGGAAGAATTTGACATGCATAAAAGTTGGTTTTTAAGATTCAGTACTTCAATAATCTTGGGGAAATTCTTAATTATTTTTGACCCTTATATATAAAGAATGACTCTAATAGCAATGATAATAACTATGAAATGATCACAGAGTAATTATAGGGTAATTACAAGATGAAATAAGGTAATTATGAGAGTGTACTGTAAAGTACAATACTTTATAAATGCTAGAAATTATCCTTTAAGCCAAACAAAAAATATGAGGCCTAAGTACAGTGACCAAAGAAAAACCATTATTTTAGCTCTAAAATAAGAAAACTATGTTGAACTGATAAAATTACAAAGTCCTTTTCAACTGCAAGTTAATTAGTATGTTGGTAAATTGATAAACCTTGACAATAAAGTAAACTTTATATTAAAAAAGGCCAGTTGGGAAAAACCAGTCTTCTCTCATTTTAACTCAGTGCCTTTCAAGAGATGGAAACCTGACTGGGCATCAGTGTGTGTGGTGGGACTCCACAGCCGCCTGGAAAGGTATTCCTCTAAGGCCCTGCAGCCCTCTCAGCTAACTGACCTGCTGCTCTGTCTCTCATGATCCCGTTTGCAAGCAAGTATGCATTTTATTCCTCTCCCATCTTTGTTTCCAATGTGCACACAAGAAACCATTCTTCCAAATGAGAGGCAGACACACACAGGCATGTTCGTACCGATGGACAACACCAAGTTCTCTTACACCATGGAGGCCGAAGAGAAAGGTCAACACTGATGATGTAAGCCAGCCTTCCCGGCCACTGCACCCAGGGCCCTGCTTGGTCTCAAAAAGGTTTTCAACTCTCACCCCATTCAAAAGAACTGCTAAGATGAAATACACAAAAGCAGCATATACTGCCGTAATACAAGGGTCTACCTAGCCCCTCTCCCAGGATCTTTTGTCTCCCTGTCCCTCTTTACCCAGAGGTTCTATTACCTTTGTAAAAATTAACGCTTTTCTAAGCGTTCTCCTTACCCTGTCTACGATTTTGGATCAAGGTTCTTAGCAGCAGTTTCTTTAGCAAATAGCGATACTGAAAACCATCACTCTCTACTTGGAATACATATGAATTTTTATGAAATATGTATCAGGAATGATGGGAAAAAATAAAAAAATATTACAATTAGGAATCATGCCCCTAACTTGGAAATGTGAATTTCTGCATTTTAACCTTCCAAAGCATATGTTTCACTCTGCCATTTTGCAATTTTAACACACCCTTCCCTCTATTAACAAGTATAATACAGGTCCCATTTTAGATAAAAAATGAGTAAAAAGTATTAAAAAGAAAATCTGATGTAATTAGTTTTGACCCTTGGCAAACTATTTTATGTTATTCATGTACAAAGCCAAAAAAAGGGGGGGGGGGAGGGTTTGGCTTGAAAAAAGTAATACCCTCTTTCCCCTCAAGGGCCCATGGCAGTTCAGTTATTCTGACAGACACCTTCTGAGGATATATACCATCACGTACCATCAACTACTCTCTACAGAGAAACCGTGACCACCCTCCCTCTAGCCCCCTTTCTCTCCAGGTCAATTCCCCTTTGCTACCTTTATAACAAACATACTTTAGATAACATCTCCTCTCTCTTCATTTTACCTAAAATACAAACAACTGCTTCAAGAACTGTCTGGTAACTGAGCATGGTATGAAACACTGGGTACAGAAATCACTGCCTTCCAGATCTCTGGAGAGACTGCTCGACGTTACTGCCAAGAGAGAGAGCTGACACTTTCAGGATTTTACCATTCATGTCTTAAAATTTCACAAAAAAGAAACTGTACTCTTCTAGATGCACTTCTTTTAATTCTGTGCCCTAAATTCTCTTTTACTCAGTTCTTTTATCTTGTTCAATAAGCATTCCTTTTGTGAAAGCTTTCTTTTAATGCCTGGTGACCCCCGGCTCTTGTCGTGACCACACCAGGCCTTCCCGGTTCCTACTGCAGATTTCCTTCTCTTCTCTCTCCTCTTCTTCCTCCCTCTGCACACCCTCCTCACTCACCAAGTTCAGCTGTTCTCTCTTTACTATTTCTATTTCCACCTTATCAAGTGCCCACCTTTTCATGACCTCAGTGGCTTTCTTGTTTCTATAGCCTCTGTCCTTCACACCACACTGCACAATGTCAATACATTTAATGTTCATAGTTTTTAAAAAACAGTTGCCCAGAATACACCAACATAATTAAATCAGTTTTCTACCTTATCATCTGGGAACAAGCCTCTCAATGCCTGAAAACCCTAACTTGCCCACCATTCCAACTCAAATTAAGATATTTAAATTGACCTGTAAATTTGATGCCATACCATGTTTTCCCATCTCTTAAATTGTATAAACATGTCGTTACCAGTCAACTTACATACACTCAGCTCTATTACAAACGTTCTTTTCTATGTTAGTTTCCGGTAGCCACTGTAACATATTACCACAAACTGGACAGCTTAAAACAACAGAAGTGTATCCAGCAGGCAGTTATCACTGCAGCAGAATCAAGGTGCTGACATTCTAGGGCCACATTCCTTCCGCCAGGATCTTCCCGTCTCTGTTCTGACTCCATACCACTGTCTCATCTGCTTGGAAGTCTGAAACCCTTCTGCCACGGTGTCTTCTCTCTCAGTCCATGTTGGCAGTGCTTCTGCTGATCTCCCAGGCACATGTGGCCATGAGCCAACAGGCTCTTCCACGGGTCCTTCTTGGATAATCTCATCTACTCCTGGCTTCTGCTAAAATGGCTGAGGTAACCTGTGAGTCACACGCCTAACCTTTTTCCCATTATCAAGATGTCCAGTCATACCCTTGGCCTTCTTTCTAGCACAAACATCAAGTTCTCATCTAGTTTACTTCCTGGTTCTTTGCTCAATTTCTCTCTTCTTGCATTTTTCATAAAGTATGAGAAGAAACAAGACTGCACTTTACTTAGAATTGAAGATCATCATGATGTAAGTTCTACCTCTCGCACAATTGTAGGATACAATCCAGCTAGGTTTCTCCCACTGTATAATAAGGAATTCCTTGCCTCCAGTTTCATTAACATGTTATTTGTTTTCTTCCCACCCCTAACCAGCAGGGCCCAGAGGCACTTTAGCAAGTCCATATTCCTACCTAGAGTCTCTCAAAAGCAGTCCAGGCATTTTCTATCATGTGCCTCAAAATTCTTCCAGCCTCTATCCACTGTCCAATTCCAAAAATATGCCCACATTTTTAGGTAACAAGTTAGCACAAACTAGGTAGGCTCAAAACAACACAAAGTTCATCTGAGGGCTGGAAATCCAAAATCGGCATCGCTGGGCCCATACCAAGGTGTCGGCAGGCTGTGCTCCCTCGGGAAGGCCTAGGGGAGTCCACTGCGAGCTTCTTCCCGGTCCTGTGGGCCGCGAGGACGACTTCTTCCATTCTGACCACATCACTCTTGTCTTCAAGGCTAGTATCTTTCAACCTCTCTCTTCTTGCTATCTTCTGTGTGTTCTGTGGTAAAACCTCTTCTAGCTCCCTCTTGAAAGGATACATGTGAAGGCATTCAGTTCAGTTCAGTCGCTCAGTCGTGTCTGACTCTTTGTGACACCATGGATTGCAGCACGCCAGGCCTCCTTGTCTATCACCAACTCTCAGAGTTTACTCAAACTCACATCCATGGAGTTGGTGATGAGTTGGTGAATGTCTGAAGGCATTCAGGGCATAGTAATAATTCAGGATAGACTTTCCACCCCAAGACCTGAACTTATATCTGTAAAACTCTTAATCTGTCATATAAGGTAACATTCTCAAGTTTTGGGGATTCGAACATGGATATCTTTTTTTAGGGGGCTGGAGGCTATTTTTCAGTCTACTACACTAACATTAAAAAGTGCTTTTGGTTCAAGATGGCAGAGTAGAAGGACATGCACTCATCTCCTGTGAGAGCAACAAAACTTTAACGAGCTGTAGAACCACCACTGGAACCCACCAAAAAAGACACCCCACGTCCAAAGAAAAAGACGCTGCAGTGAGATGGGAGGAGGTGCACAATCACGATGAAATCAAACCCCATACTTGCCAGGTGGGTGATCCACAGACTGGAGAATAATAATACCAAAACAGATCTCCCACTGTTGTGAAGGTTCTGAACACCACATTGGGCTTGCCAGCCTGGGATCCAACAAAGGGACTGGGGATCCCCAGGGAATCTGGCCTTGAGAGCCAACAGGATTTGATCATAGACCTCCCAGGAGACTGAGGGAAACAGAGACTCCAGTCTTAGCACAAACAAAGTTTTGCACACACCAAGACCTAGAGAAGAGGAGCAGTGACCCCACAGGAGACTGAACCAAAACTACTTGCTAGTGCTGGAGGGCCTCCTGGGGAGGCTGGGTCGCAGGGGCTCACCGCAGGGACAGGGGCACTGGAGGGTCCCCTGTAGCGTAAACCCTCTGGGAGTTTGCCACTAACCCTACCATAGAGCCCTGGAGACCCCAGGGTTGGGTCACCTCAGACCAAACAACTACTAGAGATGGAGTGTGACCCACTCCCTCCTCCATCTCTGCCCCAGGCCCAGCAGCAGATAATCAGATTAAAGCTTTCCTGAGCAAGGCCCTGCCCACCAGAGCAAGGCCCAATTTTTCCCAGCACCTGTTCCTCCCATCAGGAAGCTTACACAAGCCCCTTAGCTTCCTCCATCAGAAGGCAGCCAGAAGCAGCCAGAAGAAGCAGTCTCATAGCAGCTAAAACAAAAACCGTATTACAGAAAGTTAATCATGATGACAGAGCAGAAAGTTATGTCCCAGATGAAGGGACAAGATAAAATCCCAGAAAAACAACTAATGAAGTGGCTATAGGCAACCCTCCAGAAAAAGAATTCAGAATGATGATAGTGAAGATGATCCAGGATCTCAGAAAAAGCATGGAGGCAAATATTGAGAAGATGCAAGAAATGTTTACCAAAGACCTACAAGAACTAAAGAACAAAGAGGGATGAATAATACACTAGAAAGAATTAACATCAGAATAACTGAGGCAGAAGAACGGACAAAGGGAGGACAGAATATAGAAAAAAGAATGAAAACAAATGAAGACAGACTACAAGACCTCTGGACAACCTGAGGACAATTAAACGCACCAACATTTGCATTACAAGGGTCCCAGAAGGAGCTGGAAGAGAGAAAGGACTTAAGAAAATATTTGAAGAAATAATAGCTAAAAACTTCCTGAACATGGGAAAGGAAATAGTCACCCAAGTCCAGGAAGCACAGAGAGTCCCAGGAAAGATAAACTCAAGGAGGTGTCTCACACCCAGACACATAGTGATCAAACTGACAAAAATTAAAGAAAGATAAAATATTAGAAGCAACAAGGGAAAAACGACAAATAACATACAAGGGAACTCCCATCAGGCTATCAGCTGATTTCTCAACAGAAACTCTACAAGCCAGAGGGAATGGCATGTAAATGGGATACATTTAAAGTGATGAAAGGGAAGAACCTACAACCAAAAATACTCAACCCTGCAAGACTCTCATTCAGATTTGATGCAGAAATCGAAAGCTTTCCAGACAAGCAAAAGTTAAGAGAATTCAGTACCACCAAACTAGCTTTGCAACAAATGCTAAAGGAACTTCTCCAGGCAGGAAACACAAGAGAAGGGAAAGACCCACAGAAAATAAACCCAAAACAATTAAGAAAATGGTAATAGGATCACATATATCAATAACTACCTTAAATGTAAACAGATTACACGCACCAACCAAAAGACAGTGACTGACTGGGGGGATGAAGACATGTGCATCCACACAGTTCCACTTACAACATCACTCTGCTTGACACCCCCAAATTGTATGTCATTATTTTATACTGTTAAGTTAAGCATCTTTCCATTATGGCTTGTAACTGTAATTATCTTTTTTTTTGGGGGGGGGGGGCGTCTGGCTATTGATTGTGAAAACTGATAAAACATTTTTACTACTGTGATTATGTAACTATTAGTCAATACCACTGTTATCACAATTGGTCAACAGAAAAATAATCAAACTTTGTATCATCAAAACTAGGATTTAATAGAAAAACCTGTAAATACTTTTTAAAATCCACATGCATATCAGAATTATCTTGAAATTCTTTTGAAAAATACAAATGCTCAGGTATTGCCTTTTTCTCCAGAGCTCCAGGTATGTTTCCAATGAGCAGCCATGTTTAAACAACTGGACTATATGATGATCTTTTACTTTTATCTAGTTTGTTTCATTTTTTCTATTTCATATTCAGTACTCCCATTTCATTTAGTTTATGTTCTCCAATTTCTCCATCTCTCTTCTTTTGTGTTTTCAAGCCTTTACAAGTATAGTTTAAAAGCTTTTGTATACATACATAGTATGCAAATATATATTTTAG
Source organism: Bos indicus x Bos taurus (assembly GCF_003369695.1). NCBI lineage: Eukaryota > Metazoa > Chordata > Mammalia > Artiodactyla > Bovidae > Bos > Bos indicus x Bos taurus. Next base: position 81,893,978 of record NC_040087.1, read on the forward strand.
AAAACTTGAGTTTTTGCCTAAAAAATTATGACACTATTATTCCTCTTGTCTTAGTATGAATAGAAAGCTAGATTTCTAATTAAAAAAATAGATGTGCAACAAGCAACAAAGATTTACTATATAGCATAGGGAACTAGTCAATATGATAACCTATAATGGAAAATAATTTCAAAAATAATGTATGTGTCTAACTGAAGCGCCCTGCTGTGCACCTGCAACACTGAAAGTCATCTGTATTCAACAACATGTGTACACATGCTTTAAAAAAGTGCTTTCTTGCATCTTTCTAAAAACTTTTTACAGTCTCTCCTAACTGCAAAGTAAGATCTAGTTTAATTCAAACTAAGAATATGGATATATTTCATACATAGTAAACAATGGTACTATTTTTTAAATCTCTCAAACTGGTGAGATACCAATTGTCATGTAGCGCAATGAACATGGGAAATCTCACTATGCGATAAGGGAAAAGGGGGAAAACTATTCAACGTTAAAGAGAGGAAATATATGATAGATCAATAATTTCATGGAACTATTTGAGGGTCATTTTTCCTACTGATATAACCGCCTAGAACATTTTATTCCATGCCAATACCTATCACCTTAATTTAGTTTGTTCCCCTTTCTGAATAAGTAAGATTCATATACATTTCAGAACAGTATCTGGGCTCTTCCCAGACACATCACTAAAAAACTGTGCAAAGACATTCACACAGTTTTTAAGTATTAACACTGAAGAAAATTAAAATTCTCCATCTCATCATGCTAACAGCCTTGCAAATGTTTGATGCTATCTGTACACTGCCAATACTAACCCGGTGTGCCAAAAAGCCAAGCCAAGTCAATTCACATTTTGATTAATTTTCATTTGATTTTATAAAGCAAACGTGTATGTCCATTAATATTTTGTCTCCTTATGAACAGATAAAATCAAGTATCTTGATAACTTGGAATTGAAATAAGCAAAAATTATTCTTGGTCTAGACCACTTAACATGATTGTCACATAGGAGAGCCCAGCACTTGGCTCATGTTTCTTATTACAGACATTACTGGGATCTATCTCTGTAGTTTCGTCAAGAAGACCTACTTAAATGTTAGTCTAAGTGTGGCCTAAGTTTACTTTCTTTACTAGTTACTCTTTTGGGATCACAACGGTGACATGTATTACTTGTAGAAACTGGAGAAAAGTATAAAATCACTTACAAGCCTACCAATCTGAGATATCTATTCTCAGCACTTTGGCGTATTTTTCTATTAAATGTGCAAATGTACGTTTCAAATTAGGAAAATCATAGTATGTATGCAAGTTTTGTATTTAGCTACTTTCCCTGTATTACAGAGTTCTATCCCTGGGTCGGGAAGATCCCTGGAGAAGGGAATGGCAACCCACTCCAGTATGTTTGCCTGGAGAAGCCCATGGACAGAGGAGCCTGGTAGGATACAGTCCATAAGCAACTGAACTGAAAATGGTCATGCCCATTTCCACTCCCAGGACAGCGCTCTGCACAAAGGGTCCCTGTGACCACATCCCTGCCAGCACTGGGCACTGACAGGAGGAAAAGATCTTCAAACGTGGCATGTAGTATCAGAGAAAAAGCAAAGAGAGGGCCATTTCTTTGCTTCCCTACTAAGGAGAGGTTTTATTTTCAGGAATCTGTGACAGCTACTCTCCCATTACTTACCACACAGCTTGCTACACACAAAGTGGTCTTACTACCACAACTGCTACTGCTCTTCCCGTCCCCCAACTCCTGCTGTTTCTCCATCTCTACTTCCCTCCAGGCCTTTGCACTACATTTCATTTCCTCACACTCTGGTCCTCATTCTGTCCATCAGGGTCCAGATCAGAAGTCTCTCTTCCAGGAAGGTTCTCAGGGCGATATGTCAGTTGTCTCACATAATTCATACTCCTTACCAAGCAGTTCCATATTATTAGTTGACTTTTCTTGGAACTGTGCTTGTCTCCACAATTAATACATTAAAGTCTTTAAGAGACTTGACTCCTTTTTATCTTCATATTGTTCTTTATACATTGTATCTATCATTTTAACAAGATTTTCAATATATTCCATGTAGAATTCCCTAGTAATGTCTGACTCTTTGTGACCCCATGGACTGTAGTCTGCCAGCCTCCTCTAACCCTGGGATTTCCCAGGCAAGAATACTGAGTGAGTTGCCATTTCCTTCTCCAGGGAATCTTCCTGACCCAGGGATTGAACCTGTATATCCTGCATTAGCAGGCGAGTTCCTTACCACTGAGCCACCAGGTAAGCCCATTTCTTGGTAAATATGTATAAAGATTAAAGAACTGCACTCAAAATTCAGAGGAAGAGGAGAGAAAACAAAAATTAAAGAAACTGCAATATATGTTTTGCAAAATATACATTTTGTCTCCCTACACAAAGGACACTCTTAACTTTCCCTGCAAGGAAATGTTCACCAAGAGAACCGAATAAAAATTAATCTTTTCCAATATGAACAGTAACTTATACTTGCAACTTTACTGAACCTAACCAAGAAGCAAATGGACTAATTATGTCCAAATTCTTACCAACTTTCAAATTCTAGCTTCTTTCCCTGTACGACACCTTTCTTTTCACCCAAGTTTCACTGGCAACGTGCAGTTAACAGTAGCGTCACTGCACCATCTGTTAATACTGCCCCGGAGCAGCTGGTCTAAGTACGGTCCAGGGACCAAAGACGGTGCAAACTGTCACTGACCCACAAAAGAGAAGCCAGGAAGCATTTCAGCAACTCCTATAGCACTCTGATCTCAGTTTTCTAATAACGCATCCTAACTGTGTTCTGCAAAAGTAGGGGTCTGAGGCAAACCAAGACAAAAACAAAATCTGGCCAGTTTTACTACCACTTGAGAAGCTGCTCCAGAGTATGTTTGCTCATCTTTTCCCAGTGATGACAAACAGAAGGCTCTAAATTTAAGGTTCGTGTGGGTACACTCTTAGAGGAACACCGGAGGCGGAGGTGTCCCTAGGCACCCAGACAGCCCGGGTCAGGAGGATCAGGACTGCAGCAGCATATACCCAGTTCAAGAGTCACCATCCAGCGTTTCAGGCCATCCACAACCCAAACCCCTTTACTATCCAATCTCTTACACCATGTTCTGAAAGGAATCCCACCTCACCTGCTGGGTAATTTGGCTTCAGTGTTTCAACCCAAACTACACTGTTCCTGTTTTCTACAAATATCCATGCCTTACAAACCAGACTGCGTGTACCATTCAAAGCTCAACTTGCAAAACTAAAATTAAGAGGCATACTTCCAACTTATACTCTCTATTTGTACTGAGATTTCCTTATGTGGAATTATTAAAAAAAAAAAATTATCACATACTTATTCATCAGCATACAGTGATATATCTTACTATGACTTCTCATCCACTTCACATTCATGGTGCCTCTTCTACCTAAGCAGATATTAATGTCTCTTCCTTGGTAAAGCAGAAGTGAGTCTTTCCTTTTCCTTGTGGCTTTCACTTTAACCAGGACAATGATATTAAATAAGAGTCCTTATGTCAAGCTCAGTAAGTTGTTCAGAATATTTCGAGTTTGGCTCTTATGTGGGGTACATTATCTTGTAAAAGATCATGCTCTAGAACCAACTGCTGGTGGTTTACCTTTCACATTCTTATTCATTATAAACAAGTATTCGCCGTCCTCCCTCATTCCCCCGACCTGGCCATAAGGATCCAGCTCTAACTGCCTTGTCCCACTCTTCGGCCCCATGAACTGCAGCATTCCAGGCTTCCTTGTCCTTCTGTATCTCTGAGTTTGAGTCTGCTCAAACTCAAATTGCTTAGACACTCCCAGATCTTTTTCTGTGCCTTTAGAAACACAGTCACAGAATTTGTTTTTTCTAAACCACTTAAATGGAAACTACATCTTGCTTCCCCCCCAGTCTACAGTGTAACTTAGTGGCAACTGTTTTCCCATGGCTATATTATTCACAACCATTTCTAACTACGCAAAACTTGTCTACAATCAAAAGTCCCTCTTGGGCCATGTTTTCATTCCTGGGCAGGAACTACCACTAACGCTCATTCATCGTTAAGTACATGTTCCTCTATCTTTGATTTATATTCTTACTTTGAAGTAGAATTCCTATATGCCATCTGTATAAGAAAGTTTTCCCTTATAATGTCTATCTTTTTTTGTTTTTGATTTATTTATATCTATACTCCTTTAATTCTAGCTTTCTTTTTCATCATACTGAGTATGCTTCAAATTATATTCACACTTTTAAGTGGGAAAATCCTACTACAACAAAAACTTTATCTACTTTTAAATGCTAGTATATGCTACAAACACAAAAAACTGGAGTACTAAAATACAGAATGGAAACGAAAAACAGAAGTGATGTGTATTAGCTTTTCTATTGAAAAAATTTACTTCGGTATTCTTATGTTGACTTTACTGAAATGTAAAAATTGTATCTCCTTTCATATGCCTATTTCACAATGCCATTATTTAAGTCTCTGTTCTTTGTTAGATTATAAACTTGAAAAACACAAAACACTTTCTAACCTGGTACACTTTATCAAATACTGTCTACTTATTTTGTCTAGTAATTGATAACAGCAACTTATGCCAAGTGAAATACTGCATATTATTGGGTGTAAATACCTTCAGACTTTTGGTTTTGTGTTTTAGGTAGAGAAGAAATGTGAATGAGGTTAGGATAGAAAAAAATTAGGGACAGTTCAATTTCCCCTAGAAAATCTGTTCTAAACCACTGTGAATCCTGGAATTTTCTCCAGACTAACCAGAATTTCTGGCTTGCCCCAAAGAGATTCCTCTAGAGGTAGTAGCCAAAATCTAGTGAACTATTCCTACTCCTGCATCAAATTCCTTACAACAGTCCTGAGAGCTCTGAACTGGTTTTCATGTTTGCTTTATACATACCAGTTTGGCTTGTGCTTCTGCAATTTTTCGGTTATTCTCTTCTAGTATTCGCTCCAGCTCCTCACGTTTTGCACGTTCTT